>NC_139459.1:312285000-312885000 GCF_057233095.1 Heloderma suspectum
AACTTCTTGAGGACTGATGGCATCACTCCCTTTTCAAGGGAGGCATTCACCATCACCTTGATCCCCTTCTTAAGTCTCTCCCTGCAGCTCATAATGAGCCAAGATGGGCAAGGATTGAATAAGCAGGTTTGTTGTTGTTCAGTCGTTCAGTTGTGTCCGACTCCTCGTGACCCCATGGACCATAGCACACCAGGCCTTCCTGTCCTGAGCTCTCTCCCGGAGCGTGCTCATGTCCATATTCACCGCATCGGTGATGCTATCTAGCCATCTCCTCCTCTGCCGTCCCCTTCTCCTTTTGCCTTCAGTCTTTCCCAGCATCAGGGTCTTTTCCAGAGAGTTTTCTCTTCGCATTATGTGGCCAAAATATTTGAGCTTCAGCTTCAGTTTCTGTCCTTCCAATGAGCACTCAGGGTTGATTTCCTTTAGTATGGACTGGTTTGACCTCCTTGCAGTCCAGGGGACTCGTAAGAGTCTTCTCCAGCACCACAGTTCGAAAGCATCAATTCTTCGGCGCTCAGCTTTCCTTATAGTCCAGCTCTCACAGCCATACATTGCTACTGGGAAAGAGTAAGCAGGTGGTTGGCCTTAAAGATGAAAGTGCCTTGTCCACTTCCACTGAAGGAAGAAGCTGGAACTGATCCCACACAACCGGCCTGCCACTGGCTGCCCCTCGCTCACTAACTGTATCCACAGCGCACAGAATAGCCCTCCTAATATGGTCAATTTTATCCACAAAGCGCTTTGCAAACTCGTCACAGGAGGCCTTAGAATGCTGCATTGGTTCTGGAGCACCTGGACTGACCAGGTTCCAGACCACTTGGAATAGCCTCCTGGGACAGCACTCTGCAGACGCGATAGAGGCAGCATAAAAATTATTTTTTGCTGCTCTTATTGCCATGTGGTAGGCTGAAGCTACAGCTCTAACCCATGTCTGATTGTCTTTGGAGCAAAATGTCTTCCACCGGTGCTCTAGCTGTTTCACCTCCCGCTTCAGAGCTCGCAACTGTGGGGTGAACTATGGTGCAGCCTGAGCTCTGTTCAGGGGGAGAGGGCGTTTCAGCGCCACCCAGTCTAATGCCCTAGTGATTGCAGCATTCCAGCCATCTACTAGGGTCTCAACCAAGCGGCCGTCTGCATGCTCCCCAAGTGCAGTCAAGAATCCGTTTGGATCCATAAGACACCTGGGGCGGGCCATCTTAATGGGTCCTCCACCCCTGCGTAGGGATGTCAGAGAATTTCTCCACGAATCTCGGGGAGGACGAATGCCAGCTCATTTAGCCCCCCGAAATTGGTGGAGAAATGTTCTGCCCCCCCCCGGGACAGGACTTACCTTGCTCGAATGTCCCTGGCAGCTGCGGCTCTGGCGGTGGTTCGGCAGCGGTTCGGCGGCGGCGGCGGCCGGTCTTCCGACCGGCCTCCGCCACCGCCATTTCCAAGTAAAACAAACAGACAAACAAACGTGATAGGCTACGTAAAGATTTACGTAGCCTATCACGGCTGACTTTGGGGAAAAAAAAAGCGCGTATGCAAATGGCGGCACCCATGGGCATCGCCATTTGCATTCCTTATTTTGGCACGTGTAGTCTACGTAAACATTTACATAGACTACGGCGGAAATAAGGGGAACGCAAATAGCATTGCCCTTATTTTCGCCGTAGTCTACGTAAATGTTTACATAGACTACACGTGCCAAAATAAGTAAGGCAAATGGCGGCACCCATGGGTGCCGCCAGTTGTGTATGCGCTTTGTTTTTTTTTAAGTCAGCCGTGATAGGCTACGGAAAGATTTACGTAGCCTATCACGGCTGACTGCAGGGACACAGGAGTCACAAAAGGGACACCTTTTGCCTTCAATCTTTCCCAGCATCAGGGTCTTTTCCAGAGAGTTTTCTCTTCGCATTAGGTGGCCAAAATATTTGAGCTTCAGCTTCAGGATCTGTCCTGCCAATGAGCAGTCAGGGTTGATTTCCTTTAGGATTGACTGATTTGACCTCCTTGCAGTCCAGGGGACTTGTAAGAGTCTTCTCCAGCACCACAGTTCGAAAGCATTGATTCTTCAGCGCTTGGCTTTCCTTATAGTCCAGCTCTCACAGCCATATGTTGCTACTGGGAAAACCATAGCTTTGATTATATGAACCTTTGTCGGCAAGGTGATGTCTCTGCTTCTTACTATGCTGTCTAGGTTTGCCATAGCTTTCCTCCCAAGGAGCAAGCTATGGCATGAGTCTTTTAATCTCATGGCTACAGTCACCATCTGCGGTGATCTTGGAGCCCAAGAAAACAAAATCTGTCACTGCTTCCATTTCTTCCCCTTCCATATGCCAGGAAGTGATGGGGCCAGATGCCATGATCTTCGTTTTTTTCCAAAGCTCTCTAGCGCACTCCCTCCTCCTCCTCTCCCCTTATCCTCCTCCTCTTCCTCTTCTTCCCCTGCCTGATCTCTCTCAGGTTGATACATTTGAAGCCAGGCTGTCTGGGCTATTAGAAGGCATCAAAAGAGCTACAAATCTCTAAGGTGAATGAGGCGGCCTGTTAGGGATGCAGAGAATTCCTCCATGGACTCCAGTGAGGCCGGATTCTTTAGAATCCAGCCCCCCGGAATCTGTGGCAGAACGGCCTCCCCACTGCCACCCTGCGGAATCCCCCAAGGATGGAGCATACCTGGTGGTGGATGCAGTGGCGGCGGCGGTGGCGGCTCCAACGTCGGATGCGGTGGCGGCAGCTCCAGGTGGTCTCCCAGCTGGCCGCTGCTGGGCTGCTGCGTCCGCAAATGGCGGCCATTGTAGCGGCTGCCATTTGCGTCCTTGCAGTCATCCATTATAGGCCACGTAAGTATTTACGTAGCCTATCACAGCAAAGAGCAGGGACGCAAATGGCATAGCAGCCACCATTTGCGTCCCTTCTCTATGCCGTGCTACGTAAGTAAGCTACGTTGCAGCCACCGTTTGCGTGGCTGCCTTTACCATGATAGGCTATGTAAATATTTATGTAGCCTATCATGGCAAAGAGCAGGGGTGCAAGTGGCATAGCAGCCACCATTTGCATGCCTGCTCTTTGCCGTGATAGGCCCCGCAGAGCAGAGCTGGCTGGGGAGGATTCCAGGGGGGAGGGATGGAGCGCCTCCCCCCACTGCGGATTGCCTGGTGTGGAGCCAGGTAAGACTTTCATAATCCCTATGGCCTGTTGACAAGCTGCTTCACAGCCCCTCGGTGCTGTTCTGATCCACCTCATATCATGTGGAGGCACCTCTGAAGCAGCCCACTTCACCTCGTTATACGGGCTTTGGACTGAGGCATTGCACAGCCCCACTTTGAATGTTAATCCCAGCACTTTGAATCAGGCCTGGAAATGGACTGGCAGCCAGCGTAGATGGAAAAGTACTGGCATAATACGATCACATTGGTCAGTTGCATTAACTGTCTTGCTGTCCTATTTGGACTGGCTTTACTATTTTCAAAGGCACCCTCACATATAATGCATTTCTGTAGTCTAGATGAGAGATTATCAGAGCATGGATCACTGTAGCTAGGCTATCTCTGTCCAGATAAGGACGTAGTTGGTGTTTCAGCCCAAGCTGATAAAAGGTGCTCCATGCTACTGAGCTCACCTGTGCCTCTAGTGACAGTGCTGGATCCACAAGCACCCCCAAACTATGAACCTGATCCTTTAGGGGGACTGCAGCCCCCTCCAGAACAGGTTGAACATCACTTAGCCAAGCTCATGAACCACCTGAAAATGGTACCTCCGTCTTGTCTGGATTGAATCCCAGTTTATTGGCCCTCATCCAGTCCATTACCGCGTCCAGGCGCTGGTTCAGAACAGCCATTGCCAGACCTGGATTTGATAAAAAAGAGAGATAAAGCTGCATGTCATCCAGACAACCTGAAGGATTGTCTCTTCCCGTGTGTAACTGCCTGGACCCTAAGGTAATCTTCAGCAGTCCTTCTCTGGGAGCCCCAGCCAAAGGACTACTATGGCACCCCAGCTGTGGAACGAATGAGCTTCCCAGAGAGGCTTGCCTGGGGCTTACATTGTGCTCTTTGTGGTGCCAGGTGAAGACCTTTAAAAAAAATAAATTCCCAGGCATTTTTGTCTTTTGTTCCGTTGTTTTAAAACTGTTATTGTATTTTAAATCTCTGCACTGCTGCTAGGTTTTATTTTGGTTTTACTTTTATTTTATACTGTAGTTTTAAACTTCTAAATTTTCATAATGTAACTTATGCTGTATTTTGAGGTTTTAATTGTTGTGAACCACCCAGAGAGCTTCGGCTATTGAACAGTATAGAAATGTAAGAAATAAATACATAATTATGCATGGGGGGTAAAATAGAGCCCTGTGGCACCCCATGGCATAGCTGCCATGGTACAGAGCAATAATCCCCCAGCAGCATCTTCTGGAATTGGCCATCCCAGCAGGAGCAGAATCACTGCAGTGCAGTGCCTGCAGCTCCCAGACCAGATAGCATATCCAGAAGGATTCCATGGTCAATGGTATCGAAAGCCCCCAAGTGGTCCAAGAGGACCAACAGGGTCACACTCCCACTGTCCCTCTCCCAGCAAAGGTCATCTCACAGGGTCCCCAAGGCAGTTTCTATTCCAAAATCAGCCATGAAGCCTAATTGAAATGGATCTAGACTATCAGCTTCATTCAAGATTGCCTGGAGTTGGCTGCCAACCACCCGCTCAAGCACCTTGCCCAGGAAGGGGATATTAGCAACCGCCCTATAGTTGTAAACATCTTCTGCGTCCATGTCAGGCTCTTTCAGGAGTGGCCTAATAAATGCCTCCTTTAAAGCCACCAGCACCATTCCCTCTCTCAAGGAGCTGACAACCTCCTGGATGCAGCCGGGTATCCCCTCCCTATTAGATGTTATAAATATGATGGGCAAGGGTCAAGCACACAGGTGGCCAAGCACTGTGTCACGTCCTCGGGCCTCAACAACTGAAATTCATACAATAAACATGATATATTCAAGGTATACACGTGTGTGTGTGTGAGAGAGAGAGAGAGAGAGAGAGAGAGAGAGAGAGAATAAGTTGCACACATATTTGTCAGTACACACACACACACACACACACTTTCCTTCCCCTCCCCTCCCCTCCCCTCTCTCTGTACTAGGGATGTATGAAAGTGACTTACCTTTTCGTGGATTCTGTTCATGGTGGGGGGGGGAGGTGTTCCGTCCCTCCCCCCGGAATCCTCGATGGGTGGGGAGGCGATCTGGTCCTCCCCCCCGGAATCCTTGACGGCCGGCTGTGCTCAGAGGAGGGCTCTGGGGGAAAAGAAAAAAACATACGCAAATGGCGGTAGCTATGGCCGTCACCATTTGCGTTCCTTATTTTTCGCTGTCTTAGTCTACGTCAATATTTACGTAGACTAAGACGAAGAAAAGAAAGGGGAACGCAAATGGCAGTGGCTGTAGCCGGTCGGAAGACCAGCCGCCACTGCCGAAGCCGCTGCTGGAGCTGCCGCCATCCGAAACATCTGCCCCAGGTAAGTCTAGTCCTGGGGGGGGATCTGCAGGGGGTGGGGGGGTGGCAGGCTGTTCCGCCATGGATTTCGGTATGTGTATGTATGTGTGTATATCTAGAGAGAAAGAAAGAATATCTACACATGGATGTGTTACATATGAACAGCACACACATCTATCCATATCTATAGCCATCTATCTATCTATCTATCTATCTATCTATCTATCTATCTATTATTTATTAAATTTCTTAATCGCCCATCTGGCCAGTCACCCAGCCACTCTCGGTGATGTACAATAATGCAAACAATTTTAAAACAATTAAATTACACATTAAAACATCATTTTCTAAAATTTCCCTAACCTACCCCAAATGCCTGCCTGAACAACCAAGTTTTCAAGGCATGGTGGAAGCTCATTAAAGACGGGGCATGGCAGAGATCCCTAGGGATGGAGTTCCACAGAGTGGGGGCCACCACAGAGAAGGCCCTCTCCCTCATCAGCCTAGCTGTCCTGGCTGATGGGACAGAGAGAAGGCCATCTGAGACTGATCTTGTTGAGTGGCCTGTTGGGTGTGGCTGGAGGTGCTTCTTGAGATAGGCTGGGCTGGAACCATATAGGGTTTTAAAGGTCAAAGCCAACACCTTGAATTTGGCCCAGAAAACAACTGGTAGCCAGTGCAACTCCTTCAGCACTGGAGTGATGTGATCATGCTGGTGCTGCCTTTAATCAGGTGAGCTGCCATGTTCTACATCAGCTGCAGCTTCTGAACCATCTTCAAGGGTGAGTAACCCCATGTAGAGCGCATTACGGTAGTCTAGACAGTAGTCTAGATCTATATAAAATAGGGATGTACAAAACCACTTACCTGTTTCGTAAGTGGCATCCGCGGTGGGGGGGGGGGAAGGCGCTCTGTCCCTCCCCCCGGAATCCTCCTTGGCTGGCTCTGCTCCATGGTGACTCCACGGAGCTGCCAGCTGGGTGCATCCACAGCCGGACATCCAGCCACGACAGGTCTCCGGACGCAAATGGCGGCTGGCGTAGTGGCCTATCATGGCAAAGAGCGGGGACGCAAATGGCACCTGCTGCACCATTTGCGTCCCAGCTTTTGCCGTGATAGGCTACATAAATATTTACATAGCCTATCATGGCTCAGAGAAGGGATGCAAATGGCAGCTGGTGTAGCAGCCGCCATTTGCAGCTGCAGCCCAGCAGCGGCCAGAACCGCCACCGGAGCTGCCACTGGATCCACTGCCGCAGCCGCTGCCGCAGCCACAGCCAGGTAGGTTCTGTTTCATGGGGCTTTCACAGGGTGGTGGGGCAGGTTGCTCCGTTCCGCCATGGATTCCGGGGGGCTGAATTCACTGGAATTAGGCCTCCCTGGGATCCATGGTGGAATTCTCTGACATCCCTAATATAAAAGCATACATAAATATAATTCCCTTTATTTTTATTTTACCAAAATGACACCACTAATGCACAAGAGAGAAGTATTAGAAGGCTTGGGAGAAGCACAAGAATTGTGGATGTACCCCCCCCCAAAAAAAAACCCTTTAGGAAAAAAAAAACCTTAATGGGGGACCCTCAACCAGCCCAATGAGGACAGAGTATGTTCCGTGGTCAGGCAATGTTCACATTTTAGGTGGAAAATGGAAAATTGGGGGCAGGAAAGGAAGTGGAAAAGAGTGGCTGGAAACCTGAACATTTTGTTGCAGCCCCTACTTATATTTCCTATAGTCCTGGAAAATAATGTGTGTTAGAGCTGATCAGCATATGCTGGTATGCATGCTAGAATGCTTTCATTAAGGGGGGAAAATACTCCATGCACATTTAAATTTCTCTGGTTTTAAATCTGTTACTGTAATTTAAATCTTTGCATTGCTGCCAGGTTTCATTTTAGTTTTTAATTTTATTTTATACTGTGATTTTAAACTTTTATTTTGTGTTTTATCATGTTGTATTTTATGGTTTCAGTTGTTGTGAGCTGCCCAGAGAGCTTCAGCTATCAGGCGGTATAGAAATGTGACAAATGAAAAAAGGTTGAATCCTATCAGTTTGGCCATAAACCTCTGAACTCAGAGGCTCATGGCCACCATCCATTGCAGAGTGGGAGGGGCAGCAGAGGCGATCTTCACCTCTGCATTCCTCCCACCATGCATATTGGCTAGATATATATTGGCTTTTTGCCTGTTTGTCTGGGGTGGATCAGGGCAGGAGGGAAGGACACTGGGGAGGCCCAAGGATACAGTGTAAGCCAGCCTCTGCAGTCCCCTCCCTCCCTTGCTCACTGGCATGCCCCCTTTCCCTCCTCTCCGAGGTCACTTTTGTGAGCTTGGAGAGGCAGCTGGCAGGGTTCTCTCTGCACTGGCAGGGAGGGGGAGGGGATCTCAGATTCCTGGGTCCAAGGTCAGAGTGCTTTCTCCAACCTTGGATCCAGGAATCTGAACTATCCTATGGCCCCCCAGAGACTATCTAGGGGCTAAAGGATTGCTCCCTAAGTAAATAAAATAACCTATAGAAATCTCCTTCATATGCTAGTTTTCTCTATGTGAAAAAAACATGGGTGTGTCCAGACCATATGTATGTCTTACCCTTCTTACATTGTGTCTGCATGTACTGAAGGACTCACGAGTGCTTACTTCAGGCTCAGACAAATCATTATGATAAACATCCACCAGCCTCTGAAAAATGGAAGACGTGTGTCTATTTCCCCTTCCATAAGATCTAGTATCACAGCATCTAGTATCACAGCATCTAGTATCACATCTGATGTCGCAACATCATGTACTGTCCCATCTCTGGTCCAAATCATTGGCTGGGATGAGAAAACACACCACTTTGTAAATGTTCTGCTAATTAGGGAGGGGAGAACTAGACATGCCAACATTAGTTTTCTGCAGCAGTCCCATGCGTGCCGTAAAGACTACTTCCACCCAAAGATTTCATGAAATAGCCAGTGGTGGAGGCGATGCTGTTCACTGGTGAGAATCGCTGGTCACCTCTGCGAGGTGAGTGTGTGGTGATGGGGATGCAAGTAACTAGCAGCAACTGTCTGGTGGTGACGATGCAGGCAGGAGGTGGCTGCTGATTGGCTAGCAGTTCCTGCTAAAGCCAATGGCCTACAGGAACAGGAGGTCTTAGCCAGCCTGCACTGGAATGCTGGCTGAGATAGTCCCTTCTTCCACCACTGTCTCCTGACAGTTGTGGTAATGTCCTGCAATCCTTGCCCCTGCTTGCTCTGAATCAACAGTCAGTAGGTCTTGGCAGTAAAGCCCTTCAATGGCCACCTCAGGAAATAATGCTAGGAATGGCCAATTGAAATATGGTTGTAAAGGGGCATTTGGTCATAAGGCAGATACAGTTCCTTTTGGTCAGATGTACTGTCTACTTATCTGAACATTAGATGAATATGCTACTGGAAGCGGTGGTGGTAGAGTCTGTCACTGGATATTTCTGCATTCCTAGCAAATCCCAGTCAAGGAAAGGAATGCTGTAACTTCTGTCACTATGTTTATCCAACTTTACATGTGAGATTTTATTTAAAAATAAGCCAGAAGATATATATGAAACTGTTGCAACAATGGCCTCCAAAACAAAACAGTGAGTAAGGAGACTGGGGACCCCCCCCCCCAAAGGATAGGACTTTAAAAGTCCAGAAGAAGACCAATATTGGAAGTTCACTTCTATCTAAGCCACAAGAGAAACTGGGAAATCTGCTTAGTTTATCTGATAAGAAAACACTATGGCTTGATTAAATGCCTACATTGTCAAGACTTTTTGGCCCAAGGGTTTGTAAAATGTCTACCTCATTTGAGCATGTGGAGTTAGCAAATGAGGCACCCTTGCCAAACCTAGCCAGCTGAGCGATGAGACCAAACACCACCTTCCTTCTGACACTCCTTCCCTCTGTCACCCTTCTGCCCTCCCCATATTTACTTAGCATCTTTGAAAAATTGCAGACCATTTCCTCTGTCCTCCTGTCCTAATCTGAGGCCATTAGGTTCTAGACTGCATTATGGAATTGTGTAAACAGAGGTATACCTAACCCAAGTGGGCATTGGGGGACAGTACAAAATCACTTTTCATCGGCTCAACTGACATTCCTTCCTCTTTCCCACATTTCAGGCTCAAAGGACCATCATTTTGTTGCTGTGATACATTGCTCAAGATGGTTCACCAAATATACAAATTTCCCACCAATACAAAAAAATAAATAAATTCTTGATTATTTCAGCAGAGCAGTCCTGAAACATTCCTCTTAAAACTCACAAAGGGAAAAGTAAAGTGTAAGGTCATGTTTTGATACATAGACTGCTGGGAAATATACTTTTTTACTTCTCTTTTGTGCCATTTTCCCATCCAAGCCATCGTCGGCAGAGAATTATAAATACTTTGTTACAGAGTACTAATTAAAAAGCTTAAAGTAGGTATCTTTACTACCCTGCCTCCTGTGATCTATTTTCTCAAACAATTGTTCTGAATATAAATATGGCTTGTCTCAGTGTTTAGAATTCATTTCAAAATAGAAAGAGGGTTTAAAAAAACAACAACCAGGCAATTATTTGCCATTGTTTTTGGAAATTGCAGGTGCTAGGCATTCCACTTCAATGAAGAATTCTAATTATATAAAATCATTGGACTCCATTAATGTAAAAATAGATTTTCATTCATTTTTTTTTAAAATTATACTGTACAGATCCATCCCTTATAATTAGATATACTGATTTTTTCTGCAATATCGTTCAGAAATAAAAGATGCTATGTTGAGGAAAATATACCGTAGATAAACACATTATTCTATGATCAACATCTGAGGCCTTCCTCCAAGTGCCACCCACCTCCAAGGGAGGATCGGAAGGTGACAACAAGGGCGAAGGCCTTCTCAGTGGTGCCCCGCCCCCACTAACTATGGCGTGAGCTCCCCACTGAGGCCTGCCTGGTGCCAACACTGTCATCTTTTCAGCTCCAGGTAAAGACCACCCTCTTCTCCCAGGTATTTAATGACACATGATGGGGCTTGTCTGTCTGCTGTCTTGAACAGATGTATTAAAATTGTTTACTGATATTGTTTTTAGCTTTTCAAATTGTTTTAAATTTTGTATGTTAAAAAAATACTATGTTTTTCTCATAGTGTTGTGTTGTTGTATAATCCTGTTGTTGTATTTTTTATGAATTGATGTGAACTGCCTAGAGAGCATTGGCTATGGGGTGGTATAGAAATGAAATTATTATTGTTGTTATTGTCCTTGTTATTGTTATTGTTATCTGAAACAAGCACTGACCCTCCTCTGTGCATGTGGGGCAGGAAGGGACATAGCTAAGTGGTAGAGTACATGCTGTGTATGCAGAAGGTCACAGACTAATCCCTACCAACTCCAGGAAGAGTTGGGAAACACTCCTCAGGGAGGGGAGAGAATACATTCTGTTTGAATTTTTATGCGAATTTACCAAATTTGGCCCTGCTGAACCAATCAGCGATCTGGTATAGAGTTATGCACGGAAATCCACACTTTCCCATATGCAGTGCTACAGTCCTTTACTCAAAAATGCACAAAAGTGCCGGGAAAACGGCACGCAAAAATCCACACGCTATGGAAAAGTTTATGCAAAAACGTGCACAATTATGAAAATATTTCACAGAAGTGTGTTATTTTAGGGAAAGCAGCTTGCAAAAATGCGTACATTAGCAAAATGTGTGCAGAAAAGGTGGGCACAAAATGTGTATATTAGGAGCAGTACTCACTAAAACGCAAATGAATTTTCATGCGGAGATTGTAAAAGAAGACGTGTACATTCATGCAGAATTGGGCCAAATGGAACTTAAATGGAAAACAACCAGGTGAAGACAAAAGTTCAGGGAAAGAGTGGGAGCTGGTATAGCACTGTGACTAAGAGCGTGTGAATCAGGAAATTTCCCAGTCGCCTCAGTCATAAATAGTGATGTCAGAGGAATCCGGTTTGGGAGTAGAGCTCAGCAAGCTGTCACTGGCTTTGCCCCCTGGACTCCAGCTCGCACATCCCTGAGCTTGCTCGGCTTGTCACATGACAAGTTGGGCAAGCTTGTGGTTACAAGGAGAGTGTGAGGGATTGACAGGCAGTGGTGGCCGGAGTTCCCCGCCACCCACCAACCCCTCATTTTCTCCTTGCAAGGAGAGAACAAGGGGTTGGCAGGCAGTGACAGGGACTCTGGCAACCACTATTTTATGCAAAATGGTGGCAGCTAGGCTTGTTCCACAAATCCCCCCTTTTGCAAAATGGCGGTCTTGAATAGGGCCATTTAAGTTAAATTACAGGCGTAAGTGGTCTAATTCGCACACAGCAAACAGCATCAGGCAGCTGGCAGGTTCTGGCGAGTGGTGTGTGGGCAAGCAGAGGCAAGTTCACCCATCCCTAAACTGAAGTTTAGGGAGCCAATGCAAAGTTATGGTGTTTACTGGCTGGCCAGCCTTGATTAACAGAACATAGGAGTGGATCTCGCTATATCTACAATGGGCATGGAGTTCCACACCCCACCCTCAGGAGGTTCAGATGTGTGCCTTCCTGTCTGGATCCTAACACGATCAAGTCATCTGGGCACACCTATTAATTGGCTTATCTAGAGTCCTAAGAGAGACAGCAACTATGTGGGAAGAATTGGGAAAACTGCTGGTAAACTGTTCATAGGTACTTAGATATCATAGCACCCATTAAGGTTAGGGACCAGCCAAAATAGGCACACAATCCCCTCTTTTGCTCTGCACCTTTTGCACTAGAGTCCCATGGTGGGAAAACCAACATTCTGCCTCTATCATCTCCTCACTTTTCTTTTGATCTTGGAGGGAAACCCTCTCCAAACCTAAGGTTGTGAAATAGTATGTCCTGAAGTTAGTAGGGTGCTTGTTGCAACTCACTTCATCCAATGTGTCACTTGCTCCAGGGGAAAGTTCAGGCTTCTTCTGATCAACAAGAAAATTTTGGGCCACCACACTATTTCTGGACGATGTTGGAGGATTGAAGGAGAATGAAAGTTTTTTTCTTTTGTTAAAGTTCAATACCACCTTTCCTTGGATGTTTATTGTTAACTAATTGCAACCACGGTGATTTCACCCAGTATTAATTTGTAAGGGGTAACCCACAGAACAAGTGGGTCCACAAGACAAGTGCCCAGATCACAGCACACCCCCTAAAGAAGAACCTCCTTCTACCCTTTCTCTTTGGAGTAGGTGTATCAGCACATTCTCTCTCTCTCTCTCTCTCTCTCTCTGTCTCTCTCCTTCAGTCTCCCCGCAAGCAACTGTCCATTTCTCCGTGAGCCAAGCTATTTTCATTCTGGTCTCTGTCTACAACCAAATCAGGACCCTGATGTGTCAATCTGGCTCCTTACGAGGTATGTATATTAGGCATTGCTTCTCTTGCTCCCTTGGTCGTTTTTTCCCGCTCATCCCAAGACTTCTCTATAGATTTAATCAAGTAACTCTTGGTCCCATTTGAATGCTGTTCATGTACTTATTCTTTCTAATTTCGTACTAAACTGCAAGTTCAGTTGGTCTAAAATCTGGCTTGTTGTCATTTTGCATTTTCCATTCTGGGTCCCCCTAATTACTGCTGTCGCACAGTTTTGCTGTAGCACTGGTTTTTCATTAATGATCCCAACACATCCCATTCACATACATGTGTGTGAGTTCATACATGTGTAACAAGGACACAGAGTAACACAGCTGTTGTTCCTCATTTTTCTTCTAAATAACTAACATAATTATCTAAATTCATGTGTCGCGTCCCACCACAAAAAGCAGCCTCAAAGCAACTTACACACACCATACAGAAATATATTAGGAAGGAGGAGGAGAACCCCAAATCAATATAAACCATAACCACCACAATTATACAAATAAAAAATACATATCACAAAATCATAAACTAAACAATACAATATGAAAAGTGTTCATTCACAAATACACAAAGTCCTCCACCCCACTACCCACAGCCTGGAACCATCACAGAAACAGCCCACAAAAATTGGCCCGTAGCTAATGTCAAAATGCTTGGGTACATCTTTATCTGGCCCTAAAAAGATGACTAGTGTCATCAGACAAGCTTCCTTGGGGAGTGTTCCATAAACAGGGGCTATCACAGAAAAGGCCTGCATGGCTGTACCAGAACTGACAGCCCCTGCCCTGCTGCCTGAGCTTTTCTTGGAGGGGGCAGAGAGAGAAGGGCCTCTGAAGATGTCCTCAGGAACTAGGTAGGTTCATACAGGGAGAAGCAGTTCTGAGCCTCGTAGGGCTTAACGTAAGTATATTGGGAAAAAAGTTGACAAGGAATTTTGTGTGGACTAGTAATTTTGTGGACTTATTTGTAAAGCTGCTCTACTAAAATCATATGAGTAGGTTGACTTGTGAGAGGGGGGGAGTCATGAGTATTACCTGCAGCAACTTGATATACCCAGGCTCAAAGCCATGGAGTAACAGCTCCTCACTCCTCACAGCCCACATGAAATATATTCCAAATTTCCAAGGGAGACCAGGCTGAGCTGCCATCCCTGAAGCCAGCAAGCCCATTAGTCCGCTTGCTATTTAAAGAGTTTGCTTTGGGTTTAAATGAACTCACCATGCATTGGTCTGGCTGCCAATGGAACAGGATTTTTTTTTTTTTACATCAACAATGACGTTCTCCATCGATAAGATAAAATAAAAGTTGGGTATCTGTATCAGAATCCCCGCTCATCGACCCAAAAGACCATCTTCAGCAATCATCGCCAAGCGCACTATCATGTTGACTCGGTATCCCCACCCTGCCCCCTTAAATCCACAAGTTGTGTCTTACATTCTTAATCAAAGACATTTGGATGGGTATTTGGGAAAGCCCTAGTGCTTTATAGTAGGGGTACAGAACCTCACACCTATCTGACCCTCCCAGATGGCCATGCCCCCTCCTCCTGGCCCAACCCTCTTTCCCCTAATGTTTCCTGGCTTTTGTGTAGTTTCTCCCCATCCTAAAAGGTTGAGATGGCTCCCCTAAAACCTAGTTACTGGCAGTAAGAGCTTTACACCAAGGTAGGCTGGTATTTTTTTGGCATTTTGCCCCATCCCTTTGGAATTGGGCCCTTGGACTGAAATAGGTTCAGTGCCCCTGCTTTATAGATTAGAATCTATCTTGCTTATGCACCTACCCTATTGTTGACACTCCAAGCATTTAAAGACACACTGAATAAGCCCTTGCCTGGCATAGTCTCAGGCCTGGTGATTTGCTACAGGCTCCTTCACATTGAGCTGTTATCCTGCTATGGAGATTGCTCACTCACGGAAGTCTGGGGGTCCTTTTCATGATGTTGTCAACCTCCAAGGCACATCCAGAGGTATTTCCTGGTTATTCCATCTCAAAAAGATCTGGAAATAATGAACTATCTATTTAAGTTGGATTGTTATGTTATTGAAACAGCCACTAGATGGCAATGTTTCATTGATCTCTATGGAACCTTGAAAATTAAAAACTTCCCCTCTCAGCAATCACATGCTCACTGTCTGGGAGCCCACTGTAAACACGGAAAGGCTCCACAATGGGAGGACTGAGGGGGTTTTCTTTAGTGTAAAGGCAGCCTACATGTCTCTTTCTTTCCCTCACAGATATAGCTCTTTAGCTTTGAAGTGCCTCTGGATTCAAAGCCAGGAAGAAACCAGGGGTGGTGGCAACATGCTCAGAAGCAAAATTAATGCTAGGCAATGCCAGCCTATTCTCCCTCAAGGGGAGGAAAGTGTGAGTTTACTCCAGATCGTTATAGTATCAAATATTTTTTTCAACAGAAATTCCTGGTGTTCAATTACTTCCTATTAAGAACAGAACCACTTAAAAGAAAAGAAAAAAAAGGGAGGGATCTTTAAATATCTTATCGCCTTGAGAATAATTTTATTTTACTGTGGACCAGGTTGGAATTAATAAATCGGTACCAGTAGTTCATTTCCAATCTTTCCAGCAGATTAGCTGCTTGTCTGGACCGTTGAAATGGGAATGATGAGGCTCTGAAGAGATTAAGGTACTTACTGATTAGCTCATTTGTTCTAGTCTGTTACAGCTTAATGAGAACTTACTACTCAGATCAGAGATGCAAAGTTTCTTTATAGGGTAACAGTGCTCTGTATTTTTCACATGAGATGCCAGGTGGTAGAGAAGAAACATGTGTTCTCTGAGTTTGAATGAAACCTTATTCAAATAGAAGTCACAAAAATGTTTCTTACGGAAAGGCAGGAATGGTAATGGGTGTGCATGGCATGGAAGACCTAAGAGTACAGAGCTGCATTTGATTTAGTTTGAAGTGGCAGTTACAAACTTTTAGAAGCAAGAAGAGCTTCTATAGTCAGAAGTGACTGAAACCCACCTGGAGAAAACTATAATGATGTACACATTCACCTTGACAGAAAAAAGTCACCATGTGGTGATTATTCCTTGTTATTCTTCCAGTAAGCTTTCTTGTGGTACCTCCACACCAGGTAAAATTTATGTTTAACCATAGTTTGAACTACTTCCAACCATCAGTTGCTTCAAAATGAGTAGGGATGTGCGAACCCACCCCATCTGGGTTCTCCAGGCACCGGCCCAGCCCTTGCCCCTGCTCGCCAGTGCCCAGACCATACTTGAGTCCCTCCTGCACTCGGTGAGCAGCCCACACTCACCTTGGCGACCTCATCAAGCTCCGCAGTCACCATTTTTTGAAAAATAAAATGGCGATCGCAAAAATGTGCACATTTGCATATATGCCAAAATTCGCATTTTGTGAATGTGCATATTTGCATATGTGTGAATATGCACATTTGCAAAAATGCACATTTTCATGCATATAAAAATAAGCATATTCGCAAAAATGTGCATTTTCGCACATATGTAAATATGCACATTTTTGCGATCGCCATTTTATTCTTTAAAACATGGTGACCACAGAGCTCGATGAGGCCACCAGGGTGAGCATGGGACTCTCGCTGAGCGCAGGCAGGGGGCAGGCAGGGGCTTGGCGAGCAGGGCTTGGGAGTGTGGGCTGGGGGGGGTTCCCGCCAGATTCCCATACAGAATCAGGGGCCCACACCTTCCCTAAAAATGTGTATACAACTGTACTCTGCATCTAGAGTTAAAGCTGGTAGGGTTTTTGCTTTAGAATTCACATTCCAAACTAACTTTCCAGCTTTGTATATTTTCTCATCAACAAGCTAGCTGCAACTAACTTTAGCCCTAGTAATTTAAATGAAACTCAAGCACAACTACTTTTAGTTGGATTTAGACTCTTCTTTTGTCATCCCAGCAGTGACACACTAAGGCCTAGTGGATGACTTGCACCAGGGGATGGACAGGGAGAGTGTGACCATACCAGTAGTCCTGAACCTCTCAGCAGCTTTCAATACCATCACTCACGGTATCATTCTGGGCTATCTTGCAGGGATGGGTATTGGGGGCACAGCATTGATCTAGCTCGTTCCTGGAAGGTAGGGTCTTGAAGGTGGTGCTAGAGGACTTCTGCTCTTCCACTTGGCCAATAGCCTATGGTGTTCCAGAAAGTTCTGTCCTGCCCCCTATCTGTTCAACATCTACAGGAAATCACTGGGAGAAGTGATCCAGAGATTTGGGCCATGGAATCATAAATATGCTGATAATACCCAGCTATATCTGTCTTACACATCTGATCCTAGGGAGGCAGAGGAAATACTAGACAGTTTGTCTGTTGTGTAGGGCTGGATGGGACATAATAAGCTGAAACTTAATCCAGACAAGATGGAAGTAGTGGTGACAGGTAAACTGTGGTTGAAGAGTGCAGCCTGTCTTGGGTGGAGTTGCACTTCCCCTAAAAGATCAGGTCTGTAATTTGGGGGATGCTGCTTGACCCAGGGCTCCAGTTGGATATGCAGGTGGCATTGGTGTAAGGAATGTCCACTTTCAAGCTTCAGCTGCAGTGCCAGCTATGATGACCCTATTTAATGAAAGAGCACCTCACAATAGTCGTTCATGCCGTAGTTTTACTCCAGGTTAGGCTACTGTAATGTACTCTAAATGGGGCTGTCCTTTTTGTGTCCAGGAACTTTAAGTTTTGTTCCTCTAAATGTGTTGATTATGTAGGGAGAGGGAGAGGGAGCAGTTCACTGACTGACAGATCCACCTTCTAATCCTAGGGCATGCTTTACCGTTATTTGGTACTGAGTTGAAATTCATTGACTTTGAATTGGCCCCAGCCGAATCAGGCTATTTTCTGAAGTGCTGAATTAGGGTCTGATTATGGGGGTCAGTCAGCACGCACCTTTAGGAAAGAACTATACTGATACAATTAAAATGGAGGCATGTCAAGGACATAACTCATAAAGAGAGAACACTTGGGGCTTGGTGCCATTTCAAATTCAGAACATTTCCCTTCACAGAGCCCATTTACATCACTCCTTCACCATGAATGCAATCAGGTTCATCCAAACTAATGAGATACATTTCCAATGTACTTTGTAATAGCCCTTTGTATGGTAATTCTAATATTTGTAAACCACATTTGTGTTCACTTCAAACAATGTTTCAGGGGGGGAAAAAACATTTTTCACACATGATACTTGCCATCTTATTCTATATCCCCCAGAGATCTTTAATGAGGTATGCTAGTACTATCTGCCTCAAGCAGAAATAGCTTAAGTCTCATATGTTGACAGTAATTAATTTATGGCAAATTGTAGCTGGGCACAGAATGTGTGAGCTTCTTTGCCTGACAAATTTGGCTCAGAGGAGTAAAAATGGACCCACTGAGGGATGAACAAGCAGCATCGTCTAAAGTCCCACCTGGAACATTGACTTTTTCTTGCCCTTTAGCCACCTCACGTTTGGTGCATCTTGGTCCTGCTTGTTCCCCATTCATGGCAGATACCCTTGAGCAGTATTTTTTTTCTATTCTACAGCCTCATAATTTGGGTAAGAAAGTTTCTGTTTGAATGCAGAAGATTGAAACAAGTCATATTAAGATATCTTCCAGCCCTACCATTCTATAATGCTGCTTGTCATCTTAATGCTAAATTAACCTTATCTCCTAAAATAGTGAAAGGCAACTTGTGGTTCTCCAGATGTTTTGGCCTACAATTCCCATCATCCATCACCGCTGGCTAGGGCTAGTGGGAATTGTAAGTCAAAACATGCGGAGGGCCACAAGTTACCCAACCCTGTCCTAAACGCGGAGGCAAAATAACCATTCTGTGATTTGCTGTGCAGTGTCCAACCCTGCCAACCTCAAGGATTGGATTGGATCAGATTAGAAAGGCTGGTGTGATCTAGTAGGTAATTATCTACCAATAACTGATTCAGTGGAACTTTCAGCAGCTCTCTAGGGTTGTTGTTGTTGTTGTTTTGTTACCTGAGATCCTTTTTAACCTACCTGGCAGGGGAGACACCACGATCATGAATGTGATTTTCCCAGGGTGAGGCTCATCCATTGCACTCTGGGTGTGCTGACCCCTGCAATTTCCCCAAGTGTGGGGAAACTCAACTGTATAATTTGTGGTAGGGATTGAACCTGAGATCTTCTGTACGCAAAGCATGTGCTCTACCATTGTGCAATGGTTCAAACAAGGAGAAGTAGCAGGACTATAGAAAGTAAAATGACAGTTGCAAGAAATCTGTACGTACTACCACAGGAAGGGTTTTGTTTTTATTACTGAGATGTTAACATGTGCAAATGATGAACTAATCATGGATACAAAACCAGCTGTTCACCCTATACAGTGAGGACATACATTTTGGACTTTCCCAAACTTGGTTTACATGCGAAGTTACTTATCTTTTTTCTTTCTTTCATGGAGTGGATCTTAAAACTTGCTTAGAATGAGGGGGTGACCCAGGTCATTGATACAATTGCTCCCAAACTTCCTTACCCAAACTGTAGAGCCAGGTTGGCTCCTTGGCTTTGCATAAGCTGAAGACCATGAAACAATAGGGTCAATGCCTAGAGTGCAAGTATTGGAAAACTCATAGTGAATACAACCAAACACAAGTGAGTGCCTCTTATCGGGCCTCCTCTCTGACAATGATGGGGCAAAGGTGGCTTATTTCTCTGCCACCACTGCATCCACACAAAGTCTGCTTAATTCAGACCTTGAGGCCCAGAGTGGAGGACGCTCAGAGGCACTCTGTGAACAGTTTGCGTCGTTGCGTTTTGTAGATAAAATTGCTCACACCTGCGCCAAGTTGGGTGCCACATTTTTAACACTGGTGGAGATAGGAAGCCATCTGGTCCTATTGTTATGGATACTTTTCAGCTTGTGCAACCTGAGGATGTGGACAAGCTTACTGAAGGACTGAGGCCTACCGCCTGACTGTATCCTAGATCCTTACTCATCTTGGCTTCTCAGATCTTCCAGAGCAGGGCTAGGTGTTTCAATCTCAGAAGTAATAAATAAATACTTCTTTGAGGGAGGGAATAATCCTTAAGGAGGAGGTGGTTAGGCCCTTCCTGCAAAAACTCAAATGTAGGCCCCTCAGTCTGTGATAACTATCATCCCCTGTCTTACCTTCCATTTCTAAGCAAGGTTCTGGAATGGGTGGTGGCCTCTCAAATTCAGGTACTCTTAGATGGTGCTGGTTATTTTGATGCATTCCAAAATGTGTTAAGACCTGGTTTAGGGACAGAAAAAGCCTTAGTTGTCCTGGTGGGTGATATTTTTATTAGTAGTATTAGTATTATTTACATTCCTATACTGCCCCATAGCTGAAGCTCTCTGGGCGGTTCACAGAAGTTATGCTGAGGAACCCTGTTAGCTCCCCTGGATCTCACAGTGGTTTTTGATACCATCAGCTTTGATATCCTTCTGGATCATCTGGATTTCTTAGTGGCTTTCAATACTGTCAGCAATGATATCCTTCTGGAACACCTGGATCTCTCAGTGGCTTTTGAAACCATCAACCATGATATCCTTCTGGATCACCTGGCTAAGTTGGGTTTGGGGACATGGTGTATGGTGGCTCCAATCCTACTTGGCAGGTTGGTCCCAGAAGGTGGTGCTGGGGGACTTCTGTTCTGCCCTGAATCCTTTAGCTTGTGGTATATCACAAGACTTTATCTTGTTCCCCAGTCTGTTTAACCACAGCATCCCTAGTCTACAAATGGGGTGATGGCTACAAGGAACATGCTGCTAGGGTGGCTTGTTGATCAGCCTGGCTGGGGAAAAATACTGTAGCGGCAGACTATCAAGCAGGATGGGGCTGAGACAGAGTTGAAAAGTAGACAAAGAACAAGCAGAACAGAGCATGGTGGGAGCAAGGAAGGAAGGCTGAGCCAGGAATGATCAGAGAGAGTGGAAGAGCAGGCTGGACAGAAAGGCAAGTGATAAGCTGACAGCAGAGTGGAGGCAAAGGAGAACAGAAAGGCAAGTGGAGAGAAGGGAAATTGACAACCAGAGAATGCTGTGGCTGGAAAGTGGGACTGGCAGACAAGAGCAACTTCTGCCAGTTACGGTGAAGAGGTTGACTCTGACCACCTCTTCTCATTACTTCCCTCAGCCCCAGGATTACTTACCTGAGCCTAAGTGGCAGAGATTGGACCAAGCAGTGATACACTTTGGACTTTAGACTGGCCTCAAGAGAAGCATGAGTTGGAGAATACAGAAGAAGAGAGGTTCCAAACTCATTATTGCCCAAGCAAACGCCATATGATCAGAAACACTTAACATACATAGGCCCTGCTTCAGATGAGTCCTATGAACCCCACCTCACAGGCAAATCCTGATCTGTGATTTACTGCTTATTCTAAGGAGTAAACAGCACAGCTCCTGAGCCAAAAATACTCATTCAGTACCACTTCCATTTTATAGTTTAACTGATGGAAAGCTAATAAACATAAGGCATTTATAGAGATAAAAGATACTGTGGTTCTAGGTAACAGAACATAGAGCAACTAAAACTTATTTTCAACACCTAGAACATGACCTGAAACCATGACATACAAGCTTACATCTCTCATACTTTACCCATTACAATTTTCTGCTACCAGATGACCTCCAAGTGGGAGTAACCACACCCTTCCCCTTTCATGACTTATTATACTTTTACCCCCAAAGTGACCCATACACTACATTCAGCATCTAAGGCCCTCCTCCAGGTGCCTCCTCCAAGGGTAGCTTGGAAGGCAGCCACAAGGGAGAGTGCCTTCTTGGTGGTGGTCCCCCAATTATGGAACAATCACCCCAACTAGGCCCATCTGGTATCAACATTGTTATCTTTTTGGTGCTCGGTTAAGACCTTCCACTTCTTTCATGCATTTGGCATAATATGATGAGGTTTTAAACAGTTTCATGTAGATGTTTAATAGCATGGGGGACAAAATTGACTCCTGCGGAACCCCATACTGGAGAGGGGCTGAGCAATGTTCCCCAAGCACCACCTTCCAAGTAGGAGCGAAACAACTGCAATGCAGTGCCTCCCGCTCCCAACTCAGACAGTCATCCCAGAAGGATGTCATGGCTGATGACAGCAAGTTATTCCCTGCTGATGGATATTTTGACGTTGCATTTGATTGAAACTGGTTCTTTTAAAAACTGTTTGTATTTAATATGAGGTTATTAATATGTCAGTATTGTCTTTATGCGATAAGAGCCAGTGTGGTATAGTAGTTACAGTGTTGGACTGGGACTTGGGAGATCTGGGTTCTAGATCCCATTAGGCCATGAAGCTCTCTGGGAGACTTTGGGCCAGTCACTGACTCTCAGCTGCACAGGATAGAATGGAGATGAGGAGGAGGGCCATGTAAGCTGCCTTGGGTTGCTTGCAGGAGGGGGAAAAGGCGGGACATAAATGTAATAAAATAAATAAATAAGGTTGCAATCCTATGCATGTTTAGACAGAGAAAAGGCCTACAACTCCCAGCATTCCCCAGCCAGCCATGCTGGCTGGGGAATACTGGGAGTTGTAGGCCTTTTTTTCTGGCTAAACATGCATAGGATTATGCCCCAAGTCACCTTGGGAAGACTAGTAGGGTCTTTAAAAGCAGCTAAGAAATGCACTCAATACATAAATAAAAGTAAACCTTCAGCATTACAAATAATCTTCATCACGTGCTTGCCAATCTCTGTAAACCAGAATCTCTGCCAGCATATTTTTAGCTGAATATTTCCAATAAGCTTACCCACACACAGAACTCAAGCATCCTTTCATCCCAGAGATGTAAAATAACTGTCAAAGGTATACCACCTCTTAGCTAACCTCCTTCTTACTTACTACTAACAGCTGCACCTAAGTGATTTCTGTATGTCCACATCTATCTGATGGAGAAGCCAGCTTTGCCTTTTACAGAGATATGGATACAACTGCTGTGCCCCAGGTAAACTGGAAAGCAAATAAAAACACCAGGTTTGTAAAAAAAAAACACTTTTAAAAATGATATCTTTTGTCAAAAATATGTACTACATTTTCTTCGGGATTTCAAGGATGTTCAGAATCCAATCTCCATTCGTACTCAACTTTAATCTTTCACTGTTGGTGACTAGCCCATCAAGAAGATTTACGGCATCAATATGTTTTCTCCACTACTATGACATACTTCAAAAGTACTGTATCAGAAAGAAAAAATGACTGTTGGGGTCTTTAAAAAACTTTATAAATCAAAGGATTTCTAGCTTTTATCACTTAAAAATAAAACAAGATCTGTAAATATCTTTATACCCATAGGATACCCATGGGATGATCCCATAGGATCTCATCCTGTTGCTGCCATCAAATCATCTGGCTTCCTTTTTGCAAGAGAGATCTTTCCATGATCGCTTCCTGTTTACTTTCTGCTAAAAGAAGGATGGCTGGCTTCTTGCAGCCTTTTGTTTTGCTGGGGATATAAACATAAAGGTCTTGCTGTCATTTTTCAGTGGTCAACAGAATATACAGGCATGTGAACCCTTGGGACTGCTTTGCATTACATGGCATTTCACTAAAATTTATGGGTCCTGCAGTCTTGTTGAGTGCAAAGGGCTTGTTAACATACAGATCCTTCTCAGCTTGAAAAGAGGAAGATTTTAGGACGGGTGTTAGAATAACACTCAAATGAAACATTTCATTTCATATTGGTAAAGCATGGGGAAGGATTTCTAACTTTACAGTTTTCTGTCCCAAAAACCTCAATAGGATTTATAACTGAATATTTACTGATGATCCAAATAATAGAGTAGTTGGATCTCATTTCCGCAGTGTAGCTTTCTTCCAATTCCTTGACATTACTATTAGGTCAAAAGCCTAAACAAATAAACTAACATAACTCTAGGGATGGCAGAGAAATCTGCCATGGACTCCAATGAGGCCAGATTCTTTAGAATCCGGCCCCCCAGAGTCCGTGGCAGAATGGACTACCCCCTGCCACCCCCCAAAATCCCCCTGGGATGGACCCTACCTGGCGGCGGCTTGTCCGGGTCATCGTCTTCGTTCTGCAGCCATCCACTGCCAGGCTGCGGAACAAAATGGCACCCGGCGTAGCCAATCACGGCCAAGGGCAGGGACGCAAATGGAATGTTCCACCACGGACTATTTACGTAGCCAAATATTTACATAGCCAATCACAGCCAAGGGCAGGGATGCAAATGGGACGTTCTGCCATGGACTATTAAGTAGCCAATCACAAAAAGAGCAGGGACACAAATGGCGTCCCCTACGCCAGACGCCATTTGCGGCCGCAGCCCGGCAGTGGACGGAAGTCTGGCTGCTGGCGGCCCCAGCCGGTGGCTCTGTGGATTTGCTGCAGAGCAGAGCCAGCTGGGGAGGATTCTGGGGGGAAGGACGGATCACCTTCTCCCCCCCCAGTGGATGACCCAAACGGATGGGTGAGTGTGTTTCATACACCCCTACATATCTCTCAGCATGCACATGCATGGTTCTATTGGTTTCTGTAATTATCAATGCAATTGATGTATTATAGTCAGAGATAGGAATAAATATGAGAACATGAAGGTCTCAGAATCACATATCTTGCCACATGGCTAATGCCATGTAAGGTTTTACCATGTTTGTATCTCAGATCCCATCTGCTTCTCTCTAGGCAATTTCCTTGTCCATAAATTATCACAGTATTGCCACCAGATTGGGGTGGAGAGCGTGAACAGAGGCCTTAAAACAAATATAGCACCACAGGGTTGCCCTCCAGCATTTTGCCATGATATAAATTATAACCATAAACTTGGAACGTCGCTCTAGGTCTACGAAGGTCTACCTTAGTCCATATTTTGGGCTCAGTCAAATGATCAGCACAATAGTAGTAAGGTGATACTTCTGCAAGTTGAAGATCTTCCTCCCATTGAGGTAGAGTCATGAAGAGCTGCAGGCACCACAAACAACTAGACTATCCTATACCTACAATCTTCAAAGAACATGGTGGCGTCTTGCATGAACACTTAAAAAAAAAATCTGCTAGATACCGTAGAAGGATAGTGGCCTTCTGTGATATCTCTGGGGTGCTTTGGAGAGGACTTTTAGCCATCTTCTTGCTCCGGTACTCCTAGGATTAATAGACTTCACCAACAGGACTCAACCTATTTTAACATACTCTGCAAAGCACGAGTTCTACCTTCCTGTAATGCGGAGGTGTAGGGATGCACGAAAGTCACTTACCTTTCGCGGATTATGTTGATGGTGGGGGGGAGGCATTCCGTCCCTCCCCCCGGGATCCTCGCTGGGGGGGGAGGAGATCCGTTCCTCCCCCCCCGGAATCCTCCACGGCCAGCTGTGCTCCGCTGCAGCTCCATGGAGCAGCCGGCCAGGCCCAGCCAGGCCAGAGCCGTCCACAGCCAGATTTCCAGCCGTGGAGGGCTCTGGGTAAAAAACAAAAACAAGAACCCATGCACGCAAATGGCGGCGGCTACGGCTGCTGCCATTTGTGTTCCTTATTTTCGCCCTCTTAATCTACATAAATATTTATGTAGACTATGACGGCGAAAATAAAGGGTAACGCCAATAGCGTAGCCCAGCGCTAAATATTTACATAGGCTAAAATGGGGAATGAAAAAGGGATGCAAATAGCGCCTGTTACACTATTTGTGTTCCCCTTTATTTTCGCCGTCATAACTTACGTAAATATTTATGTAGATTAAGAGGGCAAAAATAAGGAATGCAAATGGCGGCGGCCGTAGCTGCTGCTATTTGCGTACGCGTTTTTTTTTTAAAAAACCCACCCAGCCATGATAGGCTATGTAAAGATTTACGTAGCCTATCATGTCTTTTTTTTTTTTTTTAACAAGAGTGGAAATGGTGGCAGTAGCAACCGATCAGAAGACCAGCCGCCGCTGCCAAAGCCGCCGCTGGAGTTGTCGCCACCCGGAAGATCCGCCCCAGGTGAGTCTCATCCTGGGGGGGATCCACAGGGGGGTGGGGGGTGACAGGTCATTCCACCATGGAGTTCGGGGGGGTGAATGCACTGGCATTCGGCCTCACCATGATCCGTGGCGGAGTTCTCTGCCATCCCTACGGGGGTGGCCAGGCTTAAGGCTTGTGGGATCTACTTTGCTTTTTGTTTTGTTTTTGCTAGAACCCTGAGATCCACCAGTCAGAGCCATATGCAAAGACATACTCATACAATTAATGAATTCTGAATCTAGGGATTTATTTTGAGAACTGAATGGAGCTCACAGTCCCTTCACATGAAAGAACACTGCTGATTACCTAAGCTTTCTTCATTTCACCAATATAGTGAGGGTGGAGGGAGTCATGTGAATCTACTCTAAATCATCCAAAGATCTCCTGGTAGTTCCTGATTGATCTTCTGCTCAACCCATCTGTAATGAACAGTAACTATCAGGAGTGGTTACTATAGTTTAGGTCACCAATTTGGATGGTTTTAAAAGGGGAATGGACAAATTCATGGAGGACAAGGCTATCAATGGCTACCAGTCCTGATGGCTATATGCTACCTCCAGTATCAGAGGCAGTATGCCTATATGTACACCAGTTGCTGGGGAACATGGGCAGATGGGTGCTGTTGCACCCATGTCCTGCTTGAGGGTTTCCCATGAGTAGCTGGTTGGCCACTGTGTGAACAAAATGCTGGACTAGATGGAACTTGGTCTGATCCAGCATGGCACTTCTCATCTTCTTATTGTTTAGAGATCAATCTGGGTTATTGACTTATGATTCTACTCCTATGATTCCTACGAGCATAGCAAGCTGTCTTATACCAGGTTGGACTATTTGTCCATCTGCTTTAGTATTGTTTATTCTGACTGGCAGCAGCTCTCCTAGGTCTTGGGCAGAGGTCTTGACCATCATCCAGGCCCTGCTCTCTCATGAGTGAGTGAGACCCTTGCCTCGGGTGGTGGATGTGAGATGGATGTGAGGCTGGGGGCCAACACCCCTCTGGGGCCCCTATCACTGCCAAGAGGTGTTCACTCCCATTTCACTTACTCCCACCCCAATTTGCCTGCTGCCACCTTCTCCAGCTTCTTCAGCTGCTTCCCCACCCCCATCCCCTGTTCAGCAGCAGTGGCACCACTAGCCACTGGCCTCTGTTCTTCAGCTCCAAGCCCCATTCTGCTCACCCCACCTGCCAGCAGTCTACTGTGCCACTGTTGTGGTATATGCATGGGTATGTTGTGCTGTGCCTCTGCCTGCCAGGCTCCATGCCCTAACACCTCTGAGGGCAGGACTGTGTGTGGCTACTGTCATGGCCACTGTGGTTGATGAGCAGCTGCTTAGCTACGTTTTGTGTGAGGGGTCAGGAGACAGCGGAAGTGAGCCAAGTGTCAGGCAACTTGCATGTGCTCTTTGTCCATGCCAGAGCTTTGCATGGTGGGATGGGCATGCCTTTGTTTTCACCATTTTGGCTGAGTGCTATACAGCTGCCAATATGCCCTAACTCATGAGTGGTGTGGCAAAGGTAAGCTAGAGTAAGAGTTGTTCTTGGAAAAGAGACAAGGTATAGGGTGGAGAGGTAGAAGGAAGCTATTGTTGCAATGTCAACAGGGATGCAGGTGACAGCCATGAACTCATGGGGAAAGAAGGGGGATGAGGGCATTCACCACCCCTCTTTTGTCTGCCCTTCAAGCCTTTGCTTCTGGCTCCTTCCTTGTTGCAGTTGAAGTATTTGGGCAAGGGGCTTCTGTACGCCTAGGGCATTCACTGGCCTCCTTCACCCAACCCCCTCCATCTTGGAGTACCTCCTTTTCAGTGGAGGCATCTGTTCAGTCTCCTGTTTTTTCAGGAGTCCTCCCAACTAGTGTCTTGTGACCCCGCTGTCCAGTCTGTGCTTTTGTTTCTCTGGCTGTGTTTCCATCAGTGATTTACTCCAACCTGGCTGAGCGGTGAGGTCTCTGTGTTTCCATGACATCATGGCCATTCAGCACCAGCACCACATTTTAATGGGGAAAAACCGCTTCTTCTGAGACTGGTTATAGTCTGACTTTTCCAGCTTACTTCAGTTCCAGTACTGACCTATTTCCACAATGACACTGGGTTCAGTATCATAGTCCTGCCCATGGGGTGTGTAGCCTGGCCCTTTATGGGTGTGTGTCTCTGACCTCAGTGACCCATATGTGTGACTACTGAAAAGTAGCTCCTATTGTGCTCAGGGAGGCTTGCTCCTGAAATTCAGTTACATCTGGACTTTCAGGGGAATGGAGAAAGGAGGGAGAGGGGGGAAGCCTCTCTTCACAGTAAAGCTGATTTCTCTTTAAAAATCTGGTAATCCTCCATTAGCTTCTCTTTCCGTTGTCCTGGAAACACAGCCAAGGAGGTGGGAACACAGACGAGGTAATCATTCCCAACCTAGACTCCACTCAGACTCCACCCAGCCATCAAGAAAATAATTCAGTTAGAGCTCAGTGGAAACTGCACAGAGACCCAGGCTACAGTGATGATAAGCTGGGTCTTTGTGGAAACAGGAAAAGGAGAAGATGTGACTGGGGAAACATCACAACAAAGTTGCAAACAAAGTGAAGCTGATAGCATGGAAACATGCCCTCTGTGTGTGGGGAGAAAGGACAATTGAAGTTAAAAGCCCCTTTGGCTACTCTGCCCTGGGAGGACATGAGACAGAACCAAGTTCAAGGTGGAATTTGGAGAAGTCCAACGAGCTCAAATTTTGCTTGTATGCACACTCCTACTTTCAAATCACCCTGTTCTTCTAGGATGACCATTTATGGCTAAATTTGTTAGCTGTGTCTAAAACCCAGTTCTGACAGTCTCCAGACTGAAGACCCAAACCCAAATGATCAACATCATACACTTATTTCTGGGGAGTCAATTCACAACTATCTCTTCCTCAGCCAGCTTGCTTTGACTTGCTTTTATAAAATAACAACAACAACAACAACCATGGTAGTGCATTTATGTGGTGAGTACCAGCTCTGTGGCCTTTAGAGAAACATGCCAACACCTGACTCCACTGGTATGCCAAAGCAAAACATAGATAATCTGAAGCAGTACTGAATAGTGCCCATTGTCAGGTTGTAGCTGTGCACATTATCTACATTCATTCCCTACACGCAGCTATCGTTGGGTTATTAGGTTGCTAAGAGATGGAAAGATTTGAGAGCACTGAGTTTCTTACAGATACATATAGATGTCCAATTATTTAATAATTTCCTCCTAAGTACAGTCTTAAATTTAAATGGGAACAAACACTGTAGAAAGAAATAAAAGGATAGATGGTGAGAGTGAATGATTGCCGTTTATCAGCTTGCTACGAGAGCTGGATGAAAGAGCTGGCAGGCAGTTTTAGCATTCGTATTGGTTACATTGGATCCTGTCCAGGTTTTTCGAAGGATTGTTGCATCATAATACATGGCGATTGGAGGTATGGAATAGAATATTGTAATAACCATTTTATGATCTTGTAATGCGGCTTAGTAATTCTTGGGAACAGGCAGCTGAGACCCATATAACCAATGAAGACATAGACTGGTATATTCCGTCTTGATCATTTAATGTTAGCTACCACTGTTTGGGACATTTTTGCGCATGCAGGGAATGCACAAAGGGATTTAAATAGAACACTTTGTGGCTTAAAGGTATCCATAAATGGAATGGGCATTCACAAGTCCACAACAATGTGGTCCTTTTCCTTTCTCCCACTAACATGGAATCCCAGTCTGCCAGCATTGCTTTCAGCTTTCCTTCTTTTCATCCTAAACACCATTGTGGGCATCTCTACACCAGTCTAAAATCCTGGATTTAAAACAGGGCTTTCTGCTTCCATTTTAAATGCAGGATCACACTTCCCCCCCCACACACACACACCCTGCCCTTTCTCCCCGCATCTCCTTTTCTTGCCGTGTTTCCTCTTTTCACAAAGGAAGCTGAAGTGGAACACAATGGGGTAATTTGAGAGCTCATTATCTGTGATTTATTTAAAATGGAATAAAGGGCATTTAGTGCAGGAGACACCCTGGAGGATCATGGCATCATGTAAAGAGCCCTCAAACTTCTGTGAAGGAGCAATCTCAATCGCAAGTTAAAAGCTCCATGTGAAGGAGCCCTGTGTGTCTGCTGCAAATTAGGTCCAGACATGGTGTGTGTGTGTATGTGGGGGGGACCTCAATGTTCTCCTACTCTTGAGGAGACAATACTCCCACTCCTTAAGAGACCAAGTTCCCAAACAGTTGGTGGAGTTGGTGGGCAAACAAATGTTCATGACATGGCTGTGGGGAGGGGGAGAGAACAATGGTGGGATTCTTTTCCTGTCGTCTTCAAATCTCACCCAAGACTTGGAGGACAAATCCTCCAGAATTTCTTGTGCAGGGCAATGTACCATAAGCTTTACATGGCAAGACAGATAAATAAGCTAACTGTGTTTATGCCTCTAGAACAGCTTTATAAAGGACTGCAGAATGTAGAATTATTGAGCATAGCACTATAGTAACTTCCCCCCAGTGCACTAGTCCCTTTGGAGACTCTAAGATCAGGAAACAGTGGAAACATCCCACCCAGCACAAATAGACGTTTCAGGTAAGGGGGGGGGGATTTTCATCTGCACTGTGTCAGGGGGGAAGGGTTAAAAAAAAAAGACATGCTGTGATCCTGATCTTGGTTGCATCCACACACATGCAGCTGCCCTTAGGGATGTACGGATTCCCCACTATCTGTTCTGGTGGGGAATCCTCCCGGGGGGGGGGGAATGCGATCCGTTCCTCCCCCTTGGAATCCACCGGAGCAGATCTGCTTCGTGAGGATTTCGTGGAGCCACCCGGCTTGAGGGCTGCTTACCTGGATGGCTGGAGCCGTTCTCCTCTGTGCCAACCGCCATTTAAAAAAAAAAAAAGGCGATCGGCAGGATGTGCCCATAGACTTATACGCAAATAGAGCCGTGAATCTTGCATATAAGCCTATGTGTCCATAGGCTTATATGCAAGATTCACGGCTCTATGCACATAAGTCTATGGGCACATCCTGCCGATTGCCATTTTTTTAAAAATGGCAATCAGCACGGAGGAGAATGGCTCTGGCTGAGCAAGCAGCAGAGTTCTGTCCTGTGTGGAATCCTGGCGGAGCACAGGTAAGTGGGGCCAATCTGCCATGGATTCCTGAGGCCGGATTCCAAAAAATCTGGCCTCATTTGAATTAGTGGTGGATTCCTCTAACATCCCTAGCTGCTCTATACCTTTTGAAAAGGAGACACATTAATTGCAGTCACACAGTTAACATTACATCTGGTTTGGCATTCATAGAATCATAGAATCATAGTATCATAGAATCATAGAAAAGTAGGGTTGGAAGGGGCCTACAAGGCCATTGAGTCCAACCCTCTGCTCGATGCAGGAATCCAAGTCAGAGCATCCCTGACAGATGGCTGCCCAGCCTCATCTTGAACACTTCCAGTGTGGGAGAGCCCACCACATCCCTAGGTCATTGGTTCCATTGTTGTATTGCTCTAACAGTCAGGAAGTTTTTCCTGATGTTCAGCCAGAATCTGGCTTCCTGTAAGTTGAGCCCATTATTCCATGTCCTGCACTCTGGGATGATCGAGAAGAGATCCTGGCCTTCCTCTCTGTGACAACCTTGCAAGTACTTGAAGAGCACTATCATATCTCCCCTCAGTCTTCTCTTCTCAAGGCTAAACATACCCAGTTCTTTCAGTTTCTCTTCACAGGGCTTTGTTTCCAGTCCCCTGATCATCTTTGTTGCCCTCCTCTGAACCCTCTCCAGTTTGTCTGCATCCTTCTTCAAGTGTGGTGCCCAGCCAGAACTGGACACAGTGCTGGAGATGAGGCCTAACCAGTGCTGAGTAGAGGGGAAGTAGTACTTCCCGGGATTTGGAAGCTATGCTTCTATTAATGCAGCCCAAAAGAGCATTTGCCTTTTTGCGGCCACACCACATTGTTGGCTGATATTCAGCTTGTGATCGACAGCAATTCCAAGATCCTTCTCACTTGTAGTATTGTTGAGCCACGTATCCCCCATCTTGTAACTGTGCATTTGGTTTCTTCTTCCTAGGTGCAGAACTTGGCATTTATCCCTATTCAATGTCATTCTGCTGTTTTCTGCCCAGCGCTCCAGTCTATCCAGATCACTTTGAATTTTGTTTCTGTCTTCCAGAGTATTAGCTATCCTGCCCAATTTTGTGTCATCTGCAACTTTGATCAGCATTCCCTGCACCTCCTCCTCCAAGTCATTAATAACAATGTTGAAGAGCACTGGGCCCAGGACTGAGCCCTGCAGTACCTCACTCGTTACCTCTCCCCAGTTTGAGAAGGTCCCATTGATCAGCACTCTTTGAGTCCGATTCTGTAGCCAACTGTGGATCCACCAGATCGTTGTTTCATCTAGCCCACTTTGAGCTAGTTTGCTCATCAGGATATCATGGGGCACTTTGTCAAAAGCTTTGCTGAAGTCGAGGTATATTATGTCCACAGCATTCCCACGGTCCACAAGGGAGGTGACTTGATCAAAAAATGAGATCAGATTTGTCTGGCAGGACTTGTTCTTGACAAATCCATGTTGGCTTCAAGTAATCACTTCATTGTTTTCAAGGTGCTTCCAGATGGATTGCTTTATCATCTGCCCCAGAATTTTCCCAGGGATTGATGTCAGACTGACTGGTCTGCAGTTCCCAGGTTCCTCCTTTTTACCCTTTTTGAAGATAGGGACAACATTAGCCCTCCTCCAGTCATCTGGCACTTCATCCATCCTCCATGATTTCTCAAAGAGAATAGACAGTGGTTCTGAGAGTTCTTCTGCCAGTTCCTTTATTACTCTAAGGTGCAGCTCATCTGGCCCTGGAGATTTGAATTCATTCAAAGTAATTAGGTGTTCCCTTGACCATATGCTTATTGATCTCAAGCTGCAATCCTGCCCCTTCAGTCTGCACTTCGTCTTTGCCAGGGGGGTCATAGACCCTCTTTTGGGAGAAGATTGAGCCAAAGTAGGAACTGAGCACCTCTGCCTTTTCTTTCTCATCTGTTATCGTTTTGCCATCCTTATTTAATAGCTGAACCACCATTTCTTTCCTCTGTCTTTTACTATGCATGTAGCTAAAGAAAGCCTTTTTGTTGTTTTTAGCATCCCTCGCTAACCTCAGCTCATTCCCAGCTTTAGCCTTCCTGATGCCATCCCTGCAATTCTGTGCTACCTGCCTGTACTCTTCCTTTGTTACTTGGCCTTCTTTCCACTTCCTATATGTGTCCTTTTTTGTTTTCAGGTCATCTCTAAGCTTTTTGTGAAGCCACATTGGCTTCTTCTGTTGTCTTCCACCTTTTCTTCTTGTTGCAATTGTTTGTAATTGTGCCTTGAGAATTTCCTTTTTTAAAAGCTCCCACCCATCTTGGACTCGTTAGAGTCGCTTGCCATGGGACCTTACTGATCATTGTTCTGAGTTTATTAAAATCAGCTTTCCTAAAATCCAGGGTACACGTTTGACTACACTCAGCTTTTGCTTCCCTTAAAACCAAGAACTGAAGTACAACATGGTCGCTTTCCCCCAGAGTTCCTGTAAGTGCTACTTTATCCACTAAGTCATCTCTGTTGGTTAGGATCAAGTCAAGGATACCTGATCCTCTAGTTCCTTCCTCTACTTTCTGTAGGAGGAAGTTATCCACCACACAAATCAGGAATATCCTGGAGAGGCCATGTTTTGCAGAATTTGCCTCCCAACAAATATCGGGGAAATTGAAGTCCCGCATTACTACTACAACATGCTTCCTTGAAACATTGGCTATTTGATTTTCAAAAGTTTTGTCCTCATCTACTCCTTGATTGGGTGGCTGGTAGTAGACTTTGACCACCAGGTTCCTTTTATTCTTTGCTCCATTTATTTTGATCCAGATGCTTAGGGATGTCACAGAATTCCGCCACGGATCTCAGTGAGGCCGAATGCCAGTGCATTCGCCACCCCGAAATCTGTGGTGGAATGGCCTGCCACCCGCCCGCCACCCCGTGGATCCCCCCTGGGACGAGACTCACCTGGGGCGGATCTTCCAGGCGGTGGCAGCTGTGGCGGCTGGTCTTCTGACCGGGTGCCGCCACCGCCATTTCCACTCTTGTTCTTGTAAAAAAAAAAAAAAGACATGATAGGCTACATAAAGATTTACGTAGCCTATCATGGCTAGGTTTAAAAACACACACACACGAGATGATAGGCTATGTAAATCTTTACATAACCTATCATGGCTGGGTAGGTTAAAAAAAAACAACAACCGCGTACGCAAATGGTGGCGGCTGCGGCCGCTGCCATTTGCATTCCTTATTTTTGCCTGTCTTAGTCTATGTAAATATTTACGTAGGCTATGACGGCGAAAATAAAGGGGAATGAAAATAGCGTAGCGGGCGCTATTTGCGTCCCTTTTTGATTCCCCGTTTTAGCCTACGTAAATATTTACGTACACTTTTTTTGTGTGTTTTTTTCTACCCAGAGCCCTCCGCGGCTGGAAATCCGCCTGCAGTTGGCTCTGGCCTGGCTGGGGCTGGCTGGCTGCTCCGCGGAGCTGCCATGGCGCACAACCAGCCGCGGAGGATTCCAGGAGGGGGAGGAACGGAGCGCCTCCCCCCCATCCAGGATTCCGGCGGGAGGGATGGAACGCCTCCCCCCCACAATAAACATAATCCGCGAACAGGTAAGTGACTTTCGTACATCCCTACAGACGCTCTCGATGGGGCTACCAAGCTCATCCTCCTGTATTTCTGTGCAGAGATATGTATTTTTCACATACAGTGCAACCCCACCTCCCTTTCTGTTCCTCCTGTTCTTTTTGAACAAGTTATATCCTTCAATTGCTGTATTCCAGTCAAGAGAGTCATCCCACCAAGTCTCAGTTATACCTACCAAGTCATAATTTCCCTCCTGTATTAAGAGTTCAAATTCATTCTGTTTGTTTCCCATACTCTGGGCATTAGTATATAGACATCGAACACCATGTATTTCATAGTCTGGCTTTCTTCCTACATGTGTCTAAAGAGTATTATTGCGCGCTATTAGAGCTGTTCTCTCCGTTGCAGTGCATGAGCCTTTGTCCATTGTTAGCCCCGACTTTACGTCTCCCTTCCCCATAGGATTCAGTTTCAAGCCCTCCTGATGACATTCTTCATGCTGTGGCTAGGGATGGACGGAAGTCCCTTACCTGATCCCGCAGCTTGCTTCGCGTTGCCCTTATTTTTGCCGTAGTCTACGTAAATCTTACGTAGACTACAGCGACCAAATAAGGAACGCGAATGGCGGCTCCCTATGGGGGCCGCCATTTGCGTACGCGCTTTTTTTTTTTTTTAAGTCACCCGTGATAGGCTACGTGACGATTAATGTAGCCTATCACGGCTGACTTTGCAGATCTAGCCGTGATAGGCTACGTTAATCGTCACGTAGCCTATCACGGGGGCGTGTTGTTGTTTTTTTTAACTTTGGAGTTTGCGGCCAGGCGAGGCGAGGCGCCTCCTCTCCGGCCTGAATTTCGGCCGGGTGAGGCGGGAAGCCTCCCCCCCGGCCTGAATTTCGGCTGGGCGAGGCAGGAAGCCTCCCCCCCGGCCTGAACGTCACGGGGGGAGCAGCGAAGCGCCTCCCCCCCACCGCGAAAAGCTTCGAGAACAGGTAAGTGACTTTCGTCCACCCCTAGTCATCAGTGCTCCTCTCTGCCTTCTGAAGCCACAGAAAAAAGGCTCATGAGACCATTCATCTCCTGCAATAGTGAAGGGATGAAGGGATCTGGGGCTGCTTTCATGTAGCATGAAACTTTTATGAGAAGGTGGGGGGGGTGATGAGGGTTAGTTTACCGTAGTTTTAGACAAGGTGCTCATGTAATTTATTTTTGTTGTTTTTTTGCCCTAAGCAAAAAAACCCTCCCAGTGGCTCTGGGGGTTTATGAATTGTGTACCTTCCGTGCCGCTTGACTTCCACAGTTTGCGGCCAGTGCTCCATACTGTCTTTCACAAGCCCCCAGAATTCTCCTCTTTTTTTTGCGCTCCAAAAATTATGACGGTAAATCCGTACCGACAACCGTAATTCCGGTGCCCAGCCATCTCCATGAGTCTGCATAACTTCCATAAGAAAGGCTATTTTTCATAGATGTTTACATATCTTTTTCCCTGCCCTGAGATGTGCAGTAATTACTTTTGGCCAAAACACTTCCTCCTCCTAGGGGCTTCCCAAAAGAAGGCTGTCCTAGGTGTGCCTGAGTGATGCACTCTTTGTTTCAAGCCACGCTGTTTTAAAGAAAGAAAAAACCTTTTAAAATGACCGTGCTGGTCCTAGAGCCCTGAACAAGGTATTATTCTCCCTGCTAAGCTTTCTATTTCTACATCTAGTGTTGTTGTTGACCTTCTGAGGCTAAAATGGAGAGGAGAACCAACTCTGTGCAGGTCTATTCAGAAGTAAGTCTTATTGAGTTCAATGCGACTTACTCATACACATGTCAGCACCCCACTTGCCCCCAGCTCAGCTTTGTTTTTCCACATCCAGCTCATTAGAAAACCTCCTGTTAGTTATCTCACTGGGTGACTTTGGGCTGAGCTCTCACCACTGCACCACACTTCTGTTATGGAACTCATGAAGAAAAAGAGACAGTATAATGGAAAGTTCTTTCTGAAGCAGTCACACTTCACTTGTACAAATGCAGCATGAAGGGAAAGATCAGCAACCTTCTCTTTGTTTGAATAAAAAGCACACTCTGCACATGCTCAGGGAATGGACAAAATGAGGAATAAACATACCAAAGAATATGAAGAACTATATTCTTCCATTATGTGTGTGTGTGTGTGGGGAATCTCCCTCAATCCAGCTATTCCCCGGAGCCCGCCCCCATTCACCCAAGGGTCTTCTGAGATAACTAACAGGAGGTTTGATAATGAGCTGGATGTGGAAAAACAAAGCTGAGCTGGGGGCAAGTGGGGTGCTGACTTGTGTAGGAGTAAGTCGCATTGAACTCAGTAGGACTTACTTCTGAGTAGACATGCACAGAGTTGGTTCTCCTCTCTGCTCAGCTGGAGGGGGGTTTTCCAGGGAACAGCTGGATTGAGGGAGATTCCCCAAACACACACACACACACACACACACACACACAATGGAAGAATATAGTTCTTCATATTCCTGGTATGTTTATTCCTCATTTTGTCTATTCCCTGAGCATGTGCAGAGTGTGCTTTTTATTCAAACAAGAGAAGGTTGTTGATCTTTCCCTTCATGCTGCATTTGTACAAGTGAAGTGTGACTGCTTCAGAAAGAACTTTCCATTATACTGTCTCTTTTTCATGAGTTTCATAACAGAAATGTGGTGTAGTGGTTTGAGTCCAGGCCAAAGTCACCCAGTGAGATAACTAACAGGACGTTTGCTAATGAGCTGGATGTGGAAATACAAAGCTGAGGGCAAGTGGGGTGCTGACATGTGTATGAGTAAGTCGCATTGAACTCAATAAGACTTACTTCTGAGTAGACATGCACAGAGTTGGTTCTGAGCTCCCAAGTGACTCTCAGTAGGCTCCCAGCCATTTTCCGATGTGTGCAATGATGTTCACATGTAAAATGCACAAAAGGTGTATGTTTGAAACAGTGCACACAAAGAATATGTGTATTTTTAGAAATGCACACAAAAATGTGTACATTTGAAAAAAATGTACACAAAATGGTTTATTCAAAGGGGTGGGGGAAATTGCTTGAATATGCATACATTTAAAAAGTGTGCACAACAATGTATACATTCGAAAAAAATGTTTATTAAATGTGTATTTTTTTAAAGTGTATATTCAGATTTATGTAGCTTTAGTCTTTTTCTTTTCCTCTCTTTGTTTTGTTTTGTTTTCGATAGTTGGAAATGTACAATAAAAAGTAATTTAAAATATGGGTGAAAATAAGTACAAGCATTTGTGTGGACTGAAACAAAAATCACAATCACATGCAGAATCAAGATGGAATGAACTTAACTTTGGAGAAATAAGAACCTAAGAAAGATCCGTCTGTCTTTATGTAAGTCTATGTTTACTAGATTAAAGAATCCAAGAGATGGAAGAGGCTTGGTGAGTTATCTAGTCCAGCCATCTACAGCACTAGGATTTCCTGTGGTTCACAGTCTAGATGTGATGTCTCCAGGTCTTCACACAATGTCTCCGGTTCTGTCTCTGTGGAAGTGTTTGCTCACGCCAGACGCAGAGTTGGGATGGGGTGAGGGCACACGCACAAGCCTTGCCACCGAATGTACCCACATCCCCAGCTGCTGTTGAGGCCTTCACAGTTTGAGTGTGAAGGTTTGAAGAAGGATCAGTAAGCACATCCTGCTGAATGCACTCACAAAGTTCCCCTGATTGCAAACCCTGGTAAGGGAGGGTTGGGAGCAGGGCTGACATGCATGCCCACATCCCTGTCCCCACTTTTGCCCTATGTGTGTGCAGGCTAACACTTTCAGGGGACTTCTCTACAAAACCATTTCACCAATGTCTTACAAAATCCATTTCCTTTCTCAATTGTTCTTAAAGTGAGGTTAAGCTACACAGTACATTAAATACATAGTGTGCAGCTGATCCTCCCTTTTTTTGTTGTTGTTCAGTCGTTCAGTCGTGTCCGACTCTTCGTGACCCCATGGACCATAGCACGCCAGGCCTTCCTGTCCTGCGCTCTCTCCCGGAGCATGCTCAAGTTAATATTCATTGCATCCGTGATGCTATCTAGCCATCTCATCCTCTGCCGTCCCCTTCTCCTTTTGCCTTCAGTCTTTCCCAGCATCAGGGTCTTTTCCAGGGAGTTTTCTCTTCGCATTAGGTGGCCAAAATATTGGAGCTTCAGCTTCATTATCTGTCCTTCCAATGAGCACTCAGGGTTGATTTCCTTTAGGATGGACTGATTTGACCTCCTTGCAGTCCAGGGGACTCGTAAGAGTCTTCTCCAGCACCACAGTTCAAAAGCATCAATTCTTCGGCGCTCAGCCTTCCTTATAGTCCAGCTCTCACAGCCATACATTACTACTGGGAAAACCATAGCTTTGATTAGACGGACCTTTGTCGGCAAGGTGATGTCTCTGCTTCTTACTATGCTGTCTAGGTTGGCCATAGCTTTCCTCCCCAGGAGCAAGCGTCTTTTAATTTCATGGCTGCAATCACCGTCTGCGGTGATCTTGGAGCCCAAGAAAGTAAAATCTGTCACTGCTTCCATTTCTTCCCCTTCTATATGCCAGGAAGTGATGGGGCCAGATGCCATGATCTTAGTTTTTGTAATGTTGAGTTTCAAACCAGCTTTTGCACTCTCCTCTTTCACCCTCAACAAGAGGATCTTTAGATCCTCTTCGCTTTCTGCCATTAGGGTGGTATCGTCTGCATATCGGAGGTTGTTGATAATTCTCCCAGCAATCTTAATTCCGACCTCTGATTCATCCAACCCGGCATTTCTCATGATGTACTCTGCATATAAGTTAAATAAGCAGGGTGACAATATGCAGCCTTGTCGTACTCCTTTCCCAATTTTGAACCAATCGGTTGTTCCATGTCTGGTTCTTACTGTTGCTTCTTGACCCTCGTACAGGTTTCTCAGGAGACAGGTTAGGTGGTCTGGTACTCCCATCACTTTAAGAATTTGCCACAGTTTGTTGTGATCCACACAATCAAAGGCTTTAGCGTAGTCAATGAAGCAGAAATAGACGTTTTTCTGGAATTCTCTTGCTTTCTCCATGATGCAGCGAATGTTGGCGATTTGATCTCTAGTTCCTCTGCCTCTTCGAAACCCAGCTTGTACTTCTGGTAGTTCTCGGTTCGCATACTGCTGAAGCCTAGCATGTAGGATTTTGAGCATCACCTTGCTGGCATGTGAAATGAGCGCAATTGTGCGGTAGTTTGAACACTCTTTGGCGTTGCCCTTCTTTGGAATTGGAATGTAAACTGACCTTTTCCAGTCTTGTGGCCACTGTTGAGTGTTCCAGATTTGTTGACATATTGAATGCAGCACTTTAACAGCATCACCTTTTAGGATTTTAAATAGCTCGGCTGGAATACTGTCATCTCCGCTAGCTTTGTTGTTACTAATGCTTCCTAAGGCCCACTTGACTTCACTCTCGAGGATGTCCGGCTCAAGTTCAGTGACCACACTATCATGGCTATCAGGGACATTCAGATCTTTCCTGTATAGTTCTTCTGTGTATTCTTGCCACCTCTTCTTAATCTCATCTGCTTCTGTTAGGTCCCTGCCTTCTTTGTCCTTTATCATGCCCGTCTTTGCACAAAACGTTCCCTTGAGATCTCCAATTTTCTTGAAGAGATCTCTAGTCTTTCCCATTCTGTTGTTTTCCTCGATTTCTTTGCATTGTTCATTTAAGAAGGCCTTCTTGTCTCTCCTTGCTATTCTCTGGAACTCTGCATTCAGTTGGGTATATCTTCCCCTTTCTCCCTTGCTTTTCACTCCCCTTCTTTCGTGAGCTACTTGTAAAGCCTCATCAGACAGCCACTTTGCTTTCTTGCATTTCTTTTTCTTTGGGATGGATTTCGTTGCTGCCTCCTGAACAATGTTACGGACCTCCGTCCATAGTTCCTCAGGCACTCTGTCTATCAGGTCTAATCCCTGAAATCTATTCCTCACCTCCACTGTATATTCATCAGGAATATGATTTAGGTCATACCTGAAAGGTTTAGTGGTTTTCCCGACGTTCTTCAATTTAAGCCGAAATTTTGCAAGAAGCAGCTCATGATCTGAGCCACAGTCAGCTCCAGGTCTTGTTTTTACTGACTGTATGGAGCTTCTCCATCTTTGGCTGCAAAGGACATAATCAATCTGATTTCGATATTGACCATCTGGTGACGTCCATGTGTAGAGTCGCCTCTTGTGCTGTTGGAAAAGAGTGTTTGCTATGATCAGCGTGTTCTCTTGGCAAAACTCTATTAGCTTTTGTCCTGCTTCATTTTGTACACCAAGGCCATGCCTGCCTGTTATCCCGGTGATTTCTTGACTTCCTACTTTAGCATTCCAATCCCCTATGATGAAGAGGACATCTTTGTTTGGTGTTAGTTCTAGAAGGTGTTGTAGGTCTTCATAGAACCGATCAACCTCAGCTTCTTCGGCCTCAGTGGTTGGGGCATAGACTTGAATTACTGTGATGTTGAATGGTTTGCCTTGGATTCGTACTGAGATCATTCTATCATTTTTAAGATTGTACCCCAGTACTGCTTTTCCCACCCTTTTGTTGACTATGAGTGCTACTCCATTTCTTCTAAGGGATTCTTGCCCACAATAGTAGATATGATGGTCACCTGAATTAAATTCGCCCATGCCTGTCCATTTGAGTTCGCTGATTCCCAAGATGTCGATGTTCAATCTTGCCATCTCATGTTTGACCACCTCCAGCTTACCTTGATTCATTGATCTGACATTCCAGGTTCCTAAACAATATTGTTCTTTACAGCATCGGATTTTCTTTTCACCACCAGACACATCCACAGCTGAGTGTCCTTTCGGGTTTGGCCCAGCCGCTTCACTCTTTCTGGCGCTACTTGGAAATACCCTCTGCTCTTCCCCAGTAGCATATTGGACACCTTCCGACCTGAGGGGCTCATCTTCCGGCGTCATCTCTTTTAGCCTTGTGTTACGTTCCATGGGGTTTTCTTGGCAAGAATCCTGGAGTGGGTTGCCATTTCCTTCTCCAGTGGACCACATTTTGTCAGAACTCTCTGCCATGACCTGTCCGTCTTGGGTGGCCCTGCACGGCATAGCTTATGGCTTCACTGAGTTACGCAAGCCCCTTCGCCACAACAAGGCAGTGATCCATGAAGGGGCCTCTCTTTTTTAGTCACAAGTAAATGCATGGGCCCTCGATACAGATAGGGACCACTATGCACAGGCAGGGGAGGTTTAAACATTCCCACCCCCACTGTAGCCACTTGTTTTCTGAAATTTCCCAGTGTCCACATGGGAGCTAAAAAAGCCACCATTGGTGATAGTTTGGAGATTCTAGAAGCAGGTATCCTGTACTTGCTGTCCTTCACATCACCCTTCCTTGTGGGCAGCCTTTTTAACTTTCCCCTCCAACAACTGTGACACAGACACCCTGCTACAAAACTAAAGCATTCATACTTTTGAAACTGTAATCCTATGTCCACTTTCCTGGGAGTGGGTCTTATTTCTGGGTAAACATGTAGGTTTGCTTTCTCAATTTCTTAAATATGTCAAATACTAAAATTGTATATGCTAGCTATATAATAAATGACACATTTTATGTTGTTAAAGCAGTAAAGTATGTTTAGGTTTGATATGAAAGCATTACAAATATTTCAGGGTTTTTTTTTCCCCATCGCTTCATTATTTCTGGAAATTTTACCTCTTTAGTGGCACCTCAAACTGGACTCTACATGTCTGGTTTATCCCACAGTCCCACACTAACAACTTTCATATATAGCACAAATACCATGTGATACAAAGCAGACTTTTAGTCATGGGTAAAAATTTATCCCAAGGTTGTTATTTTTATGCCTGAAATTTAGATTAGAAAAAAACCTGAACAAAATTCATTGTTATCCTTAATAGAAACTTGAATGTTTCCATAATGATCTGTGAAAACAAACCATAATGTGGAAATCTGATTTTTATATCAATCTTTCTATTGGCTCTATCCGATCTATCAGAACCTTTTTCATCTAAACACCAGTCTTGACAAGGTGATTCAGATTCAGAAGCAAAAATACTATGGAACTGCTGATTAAAAGGGACAATCACAATGCCATCTCTGTAGTGCAAGGAAACAACCATGCAATCAAAGGTAGATTGTTAGCTCCTTAGAGAAAAATCAAGAACTCTGGAAGTAATTCAACAGACGATCACCTGCAAAAGAGTATACAAGAACTCATCAAGATTTTGATTTTTTTCCACAGCTATAACCATTTTTCTGAATATAAAGACCAGAGAGCTTCAGGTGACATAATTTACCCTAGTGGATAATTGTTTGTAAGACAGCAAACCGTATAGCATGGGGAGCCAAAGGATAGTTAGCAGACCTAAACTGGAAGACCTTCATACTTAGACTTGGAAGGTGGACCACTGTCAAGTTTTTTCCAAGGCAGAAAGATCAGTTTTAAATTGACGGAAAAGTAACTCCAGATAATGGCTATGGCATCTTGCCAGCAGTTGTCTATGTAACAAAAATAAAACTGCAGATAAGTTGGCATATGGAATGATTGAGAGTATCTATAACTTATTTGAGAGAAAGCATCAACCTGTCCTCTACATAGGGTATTTAAAATAATCTGAAACATCAATAGGTTCTTTTCCTCCTCCTCCTCCTCCTCCTCTTCATCTTCATCTTCCAAGCTAGAGTGGTGGAAGTCAAGGCCACAGACAAAGGGGGGTTGGTTGGTTGGTTAACTTTAAATTCTGAGGAAAATGCACTGACCAAAATTCACCTGAATAAAATATGTAGCTCAGCCCCGCAATTTGTATCAACTGGTATATGACTACAGAACACAGTGTCAAATGAAACTCCCACTACTAAAGAAATTGCCCTACTCTGTCTTTCTGTGATAAACAGCAAACTGTGTGTGTAATGTAAGATTTTTCATTCTAAAAGGAATTGTATCTTTTCTAAAAAAAAACAAAAACAAGGAAGCTAAAGCAAGCCTGAGAATATCACCACAAACCTAGACAGGCATTCACAGTGTAATGCTACACATATCTACCCAGAAGTAAGCTCAATTGAGTACATTGGGGCTTGCTTCAGATAAGTGTATTGCAGCTTAGGTTTCTCAAAAGCTGGGAAATGAGAAACAAAAGAAGTGCAGGTATCTCCTGAATTCAACAGTTGCACTTGGAAGCAAATGTGTCCTTTCAAATGTGTAATAATAGCCTTCTTGTAACATGTGAAATATGCATGAAATCATCCTTTCAGTGTGATTCACTTGGGGGAACTGGAAACAGGTGCAAAACCGCTTACCCATTATCCTTACTTTGAATTGACTTTGTGACATCATCACATAGGCTTATTGACTAGACAGCACTGTAGGGACTGACAATTCAGGGTGAAGACAGGAACTACTGCTCTCACTCTGAACTGACTTTGCATTCCTCAGCCTTCTCCAGGATTTGTATCCAGTTGCACTCAAGTGTATTGAGTTCAAGGTATTTTTACCTGGTGTTGGGCACCCTGGTTTTGTTAGTGTACTTATTTATTTGTCAGATATTTATCCTACCTTTCCAGTTCCACCCCAAATTGTGCTTAATAGAGGTAGCCTAGCTACTGTGATTCATGCACTGGTAATCTTGTGACTAGATTACTGTAATGCACTCTCTAAGGCACTACCCCGCGCCTCGTTTGGAAACTGCAGCTAGTGTAGAATGCTGCAGCTGAAGTGCTCAGTGGGACCCCCAGCCATATTCACCCTTACACCTGTGTTACAAGAGCTGCACGGGCTTCCTATTAGCCACCAAGCCATGTTCAAGGTTATGTTGTTGATACACAAAGCTCTAAATGATTTGGCACCAGGATACCTAGCAGACCTTCTTCCCTGATATATACCCAGCTGACCATTAAGACCTTCAGAGGAGGCCTCACTGGTTGTTCCATGACCAACATAATGTTGCCACAAAATATCTTAATGGTGGGCCTTCTCGGCAGCAATGCCCACCCTCTGAAACACCCTCTCCCATGTGGTTCAGGAGGCTGAAAATGTGGTAGGTTTCAAATGCCTCCTAAAAACACCCTTGTTCACCCAGGCTTTCTCTGGCTTGTAATTAATGGCTCATATGCTGCTCCATCTTGCTGTCCTTGTTTTGCTTTGTATTGTAATTGAAATTGGTTTTAATAGCAATTAGTAGTTAGATGTTTAAATACATTATTAAAGGTGTATGTTTAAAATATTTATATGTAAACTGGTTAGAGATTTTATTATACCAAGCAGTATATAAATACTAATCAAAGCTATGGTTTTCCCAGTAGTAATGTATGGCTGTGAGAGCTGGACTATAAGGAAGGCTGAGCGCCGAAGAATTGATGCTTTCGAACTGTGGTGCTGGAGAAGACTCTTACGAGTCCCCTGGACTGCAAGGAGGTCAAATCAGTCCATCCTAAAGGAAATCAACCCTGAGTGCTCATTGGAAGGACAGATAATGAAGCTGAAGCTCCAATATTTTGGCCACCTAATGCGAAGAGAAAACTCCCTGGAAAAGACCCTGATGCTGGGAAAGACTGAAGGCAAAAGGAGAAGGGGACGGCAGAGGATGAGATGGCTAGATAGCATCACGGATGCAATGAATATGAACTTGAGCACGCTCCGGGAGAGAGCGCAGGACAGGAAGGCCTGGCGTGCTATGGTCCATGGGGTCACGAAGAGTCGGACACGACTGAACGACTGAACAACAACAACAACAACATATAAATACAAAATAAATACATAAAATAACAGTAATAAAAGAGTTAAAGCAAAGAGCTAAAAACAAAATCTTAATTATAACATAACAGAAAAACAGTCATATAGGGCTTTATGGGTGACAACCAGCACTATGAATTGCGCTGGGAAACAAACAAGTAGCCAAGCTATTGTAACAAGGGAGTCACATGCTCCTTGTAACTGGCCCTAGGCAAGGGTCTGGCCACAGCATTCTGGGCCAGCTGAAGTTTCTGGACACTTTTCAAAGGCAGATCCACACAGAGCATGTTACGGCAATCCAAACAGGCTGTAACTAAGGCATCTGTCACCATGGCCAGAGCACATCTCTCCAGGAATGGTGCAGACTAGCATTGGCTGTGCAAGGGCACTCCTGGCCACCACTGCAACCTGGGCATCCAGGTTCAGGGCTGAATCCAGGAGTACATCCAAATGGCTGACCAGAATCTTCAAGGGGCACATAAACCCATCCAGCACAAGTCGAATCCCTATTCCCTGATATGCCTTTTGCCTAGCCAAGAGCATTTCTGCCTTGTCTGGATTAAGTTCAATTTGTTCAGCCTCATCCATTCCATTAACAACATCAGATACTGATTTAGAACCAGAACAGCTTCCGTGGATTTAGATGGAAAGGAGATAGAGTTGGGTGTCATCAGCATACTGATGATGACACCAAACCCCAAGACTCTGGACAACTTCTCCCAGCAGTTACATGAATAAGTTAAATAGTATAAGGAACAAGATGGAACCCTGAGGGACACTATAGGCTGACAGCCATGGTGTCAAACAGGAATCCAGCAGCAGCACCTTCTGAGATTGCCCCTCCAAGAAGGACAGCTATTGTATAACAGTGCCTCCTAGTCCCATCTCAGACAGACACCTCAGGAGAGTTCCATGGTCTATATTATCAAAAAGCTGCCAAGAGGTCCAGCAGAACCAACAGGGACACACTCTTCCTATCCAGTCTCCAGTGCAGATCATCCAACAAAGTGACCAAAGCAATCTCTGTCCCATAACCAGGCCTGAAACCAGACTGAAAGGAATCTAGGTAACCCACCTCATCCAGAAACCCTTAACCAATTGTGGAGAGGGCCTTTTTGAGGGTGGCATCCCCTGTGTGGAATTTGCTCCCCAGGAAGGCTTACCTGGCACTTATTTTGATGTCCTCTCAGTGCCAAGGTTGTTTGCCTAGGCTAACACTTATTAAGCTTAAAACAGAATGGAATTTTGAATACTGCTATTTGTTTCTCCTCTTTTATTTATTGGTCTCAGTGTTATAACCTTTAGGCTTTTGCTGTTGCTGAATTCTTTTCTATTATAAACTGCCCTGGAAATGTTCACTGAAGGGTGGTATAGGAATCTTGAAAATAATATCATAAATGAGATAAACCAACCCAGCTGAGAGAAAATGGGTTAACAACTATCTCACTCAGTGAACAAATTTGACAAATTCATGGGGGATAAGGCTGTCAATGGCTACTAGGCCTGAAGGCTATATCCTACCTCCAGTGTCAGAGGCAGTGAGCCTATGTACACCAGTTGCTGGGGACACAACCAGGGGGGTGCTCTTGTACTCATGTCCTGCTTGTGGGTTTCCCACAGGTAGCTGGTTGGCCACGGTGGAAACAGAATGCTGGAGTGGATAGACCCTTGATCTGATCCAGCATGGCTCTTCTTATGTTCTTATGCCTTCCACTCTCCTCCCTCCACCCTCCCTCCCCTCTCTGTATGAAGAAGGAACTGACCAAACTAGGAGATTCAGTGTTTATGAAAGGGCTGGAGCAACTCCCTTATGAGGAATGGTTACTACAACATCTGGGACTTGGCTTAGAAGGAGGAGGAGACATGTAAGAGGAGACATGATTGAGGTGAACAAAATTATACACAGTGTAGAAAAACTGAATAGGGGGACATTTTTCCCCCTCTCTCATAATACTGAAACCCAGGGTCATCCCATGAAGCTGACTGGTTGGAGATTCAGGACAAATAAAAGGAAGTACTTCTTCATACAGTGATTAGTTACACTATGGAATTCACTACCACAAGATGGAGTGATGGCCACCAACTTGGATGGCTTTAAAAGTGGATTGGACAAATTCATGGAGGGTAAGGTTATCAATGGCTAATAGTCATGATGGCTATATGCTAACTCCAGTATCAGAGGCGGTATGCCTACGAACACCAGTTGCTGGGGAACATGCCTGGGAGGGTGCTATTGGACTTACTTGTGGGTTTCCTACAGCCAGCTGGTTGGCCACTGTGTGAATGGATGAGGTGGACCCTTGGTCTAATTAGCATGGCTCTTCTTAGGTTATTAAATATCCCAGGCATTGATTCTCCCTTACAAGCGCCCCTGCCCCCCACCCCACATTCTCTTAGCAAACATAGAATTGTCCACTGGTGGAATGGAACTGCTGGTGGAATGGATTTCCCATTCTCGTGCAGCTCCCCAGATCTGCTCCAGGAAGTTCAGAGATCCTGCTTAGCAGATCTGGCAGGGAGGGGGATGCAGGAAGGAGGAAGGAAAAGAATGCTTATGTGCTATTGGATATAACTCATAGGTTTTGGAACATACATTTGCCCAGGCACTGGAGAGCCGGAGTGGTGTAGTGGCTAGAGTGCTGGACTGGGAGTCGGGAGATCTGGGTTCTAGTCCCCACTCAGCCACGGAAGCTCACTGGGTGACTTTGGGCCAGTCACAGACTCTGAGCCCAACTCACCTCCCAGGGTTGTTATGAGGGTAAAATTGAGAGGAGGAGGATTATGTACGCTGCTTTGGGTTTCTTAAAGAGGAATAATGGCGGGATATAAATGTAATAAATAAATAAATAAATAAATAAATAAATAAATAAATAGGAAGTACGTATGCATGGTTCTAATATGCATTCACTAAGCTTATCTCCCAATTCCACATTATTCCATTAAAGTTCAACATACCACCTGAAATTCTGATGATCAAATATGTTGTGGAGCTTAGTTTTCTCAAGGTTATTGTGTAAAAAAAGTTATCTGCACTTCCATTTCCCAGGACACATTTGACAAGTCTATTCAACATGCAAATGTGCTATCAGAATGAGGCAAACATACTATCAGACTGCTGCAGAAACATAGCCCACATAAAAATGTGCACAAATTCAAAATTTAACAACCTTTCAGGATTTAAAAAATGAAGAAACAGTATAAAATTGGGATACATAATTACTTCACAAAAATATAAATTAGCCTGTTTGGAATCACATTTACATGGGAAAATATGTTTGAGAATTATGACCTCACCTCCACCCAAATAATTTTTAAGGAGCAAACACTAATTGTAATGGTATTTGCAAAGAGCTGATATATCAGCCTATATTTTTTTAGTAAACCTAATTAACAAGAGAAATGTTTTCCAGTCTACAGCTTATCACATTAAAGCTTTCTGGAGTAATAGCTTTCTGGAGTAATGCTGCAGGCTTGTATTTGGATGCAAGGCACAAAGATTACAGACACTATCATTTCTGACATTGTTTGCCTCAGGACTGAATAGTACAATCAGACAAAAAATGGCTTCTTATTCTCCCCCCCCCCGCCCCCCCGCCACTGCTTTTTCTTTAAATCAAGACTCATATTATTGAGAGGTGGTATCTCTCAGCTGTACTCAGGATCTTACCAGCGAAGAGTCAGTTTAGTATTATTTTGAGTTAGACATTTTCAGAATCTGGAAATCTGAGTTTTTATTAGCTGAAAAAAAAATTGCTTTTCCGGGTCCACTGCCACTGCAAATTCATTTAATTAAGTGGAACTCTTCTCATTTACATCAAGATAGGTTTGAAATCATTCTTAAATGAATGTTTCAATAGAAAACGAGCATTTTATTTTTCTGTTTCGTGTCTGCTGTCTCTTCTCACCTATTTTTGAATATAAGCATTAACAAGAGAATAATTCTGTACTTTAAGTGATTACATTGAGATCTTTCGATGTCACGACTGAAACATCAGTTTACAGCAAATTTATCTTCCTCCTCAATCATTTCAGAAATTTATTTATTTATTTATTAAATTTATTAATTGCCCATCTGGCCGGTCACCCAGCCACTCTGGGCGATGTACAAGTGTATAATAGAACATTTTAAAACAATAAAATTCTATGTAAAAACATATTTCTAAAATTACCCTAACCCACCTCAAATGCCTGCCTGAACAACCATGTTTTTAAACATTTTAAAGAAATGTAAAGGCGGGTTTGATTACTAGGCCAGTCATCTCTGTTCTATGTAGGGACCAAGCATGGGGAGAGAGGAACAGTTTACCCAGCCCAGAGGGGTGTGTGCATGCATGTGTGTGCATGTGTGTGCTGTTTTATTTATTTTATTTTATTTGTTATATTTATATCCCACCTTCTTGCCATCATGGGACACAAGGTGGCTACATGTGGTTCCCAGGTGGTCTCCCCTGCAAGCACTGACCAGACCCAGACCTGCTTAGCTTCAGCAAGGTGTCTGCTTCACATGCCTTCAGACCATGCCCTATACTGGCCTTCAGGCCAATTGTTGTTGTTGTTTAGTCATTCAGTCGTGTCCGACTCTTCGTGACCCCATGGACCATAGCACGCCAGGCCTTCCTGTCCTGCGCTCTCTCCCGGAGTGTGCTCAAGTTCATATTCATTGCATCCGTGATGCTATCTAGCCATCTCCTCCTCTGCCGTCCCCTTCTCCTTTTGCCTTCAGTCTTTCCCAGCATCAGGGTCTTTTCCAGAGAGTTTTCTCTTAGCATTAGGTGGCCAAAATATTTGAGCTTCAGCTTCAGTATCTGTCCTTCCAATGAGCACTCAGGGTTGATTTCCTTTAGGATGGACTGATTTGACCTCCTTGCAGTCCAGGGGACTCGTAAGAGTCTTCTCCAGCACCACAGTTCAAAAGCATCAATTCTTCGGCGCTCAGCTTCCTTATAGTCCAGCTCTCACAGCCATACATTACTACTGGGAAAACCATAGCTTTGATTAGACGGACCTTTGTCGGCAAGGTGATGTCTCTGCTTCCTACTATGCTATCTAGGTTGGCCATAGCTTTCCTCCCAAGGAGCAAGCGTCTTTTAATTTCATGGCTACAGTCACCGTCTGCGGTGATCTTGGAGCCCAAGAAAGTAAAATCTGTCACTGCTTCCATTTCTTCCCCTTCTATATGCCAGGAAGTGATGGGGCCAGATGCCATGATCTTAGTTTTTGTAATGTTGAGTTTCAAACCAGCTTTTGCACTCTCCTCTTTCACCCTCAACAAGAGGCTTTTTAGATCCTCTTCGCTTTCTGCCATTAGGGTGGTATCATCTGCATATCGGAGGTTGTTGATAATTCTCCCAGCAATCTTAATTCTGACCTCTGATTCATCCATCCCGGCATTTCTCATGATGTACTCTGCATATAAGTTAAATAAGCAGGGTGACAATATGCAGCCTTGTCGTACTCCTTTCCCAATTTTGAACCAATCGGTTGTTCCATGTCTGGTTCTTACTGTTGCTTCTTGACCCTCGTACAGGTTTCTCAGGAGACAGGTTAGGTGGTCTGGTACTCCCATCACTTTAAGAATTTGCCACAGTTTGTTGTGATCCACACAATCAAAGGCTTTAGCGTAGTCAATGAAGCAGAAATAGACGTTTTTCTGGAATTCTCTTGCTTTCTCCATGATGCAGCGAATGTTGGCGATTTGATCTCTAGTTCCTCTGCCTCTTCGAAACCCAGCTTGTACTTCCGGTAGTTCTCGGTTCGCATACTGCTGAAGCCTAGCTTGTAGGATTTTGAGCATCACCTTGCTGGCATGTGAAATGAGCGCAATTGTGCGGTAGTTTGAACACTCTTTGGCGTTGCCCTTCTTTGGAATTGGAATGTAAACTGACCTTTTCCAGTCTTGCGGCCATTGTTGAGTGTTCCAAATTTGTTGGCATATTGAATGCAGCACTTTAACAGCATCATCTTTTAGGATTTTAAATAGCTCAGCTGGAATACTGTCATCTCCACTAGCTTTGTTGTTAGTAATGCTTCCTAAGGCCCACTTGACTTCACTCTCTAGGATGTCCGGCTCAAGTTCAGTGACCGCACTATCATGGCTATCAGGGACATTCAGATCTTTCCTGTATAGTTCTTCTGTGTATTCTTTCCACCTCTTCTTAATCTCATCTGCTTCTGTTAGGTCCCTGCCTTCTTTGTCCTTTATCATGCCAGTCTGTGCACAAAACGTTCCCTTGAGATCTCCAATTTTCTTGAAGAGATCTCTAGTCTTTCCCATTCTGTTGTTTTCCTTTGCATTGTTCATTTAAGAAGGCCTTCTTGTCTCTCCTTGCTATTCTCTGGAACTCTGCATTCAGTTGGGTATATCTTCCCCTTTCTCCCTTGCTTTTTGCTTCCCTTCTTTCCTCAGCTACTTGTAAAGCCTCATCAGACAGCCACTTTGCTTTCTTGCATTTCTTTTTCTTTGGGATGGATTTCGTTGCTGCCTCCTGAACAATGTTACGGACCTCCGTCCATAGTTCCTCAGGCACTCTGTCTATCAGGTCTAATCCCTGAAATCTATTCCTCACCTCCACTGTATATTCATCAGGGATATGATTTAGGTCATACCTGAATGGTTTAGTGGTTTTCCCGACGTTCTTCAATTTAAGCTGAAATTTTGCAACAAGAAGCTCATGATCTGAGCCACAGTCAGCTCCAGGTCTTGTTTTGACTGACTGTATAGAGCTTCTCCATCTTTGGCTGCAAAGGACATAATCAATCTGATTTCGATATTGACCATCTGGTGATGTCCATGTGTAGAGTCGTTTCTTGTGCTGTTGGAAAAGACTGTTTGCTATGATCAGCGTGTTCTCTTGGCAAAACTCTATTAGCCTTGTCCTCGTTCATTCTGTACACCAAGGCCATGCTTGCCTGTTATCCCGGTGATTTCTTGACTTCCTACTTTAGCATTCCAATCCCCTATGATGAAGAGGACATCTTTGTTTGGTGTTAGTTCTAGAAGGTGTTGTAGGTCTTCATAGAACCGATCAACCTCAGCTTCTTCGGCATCAGTGGTTGGGGCATAGACTTGAATTACTGTGATGTTGAATGGTTTGCCTTGGATTCGTACTGAGATCATTCTATCGTTTTTACGATTGTACCCCAGTACTGCTTTTCCCACCCTTTTGTTGACTATGAGTGCTACTCCATTTCTTCTAAGGGATTCTTGCCCACAGTAGTAGATATGATGGTCACCTGAATTAAATTCGCCCATGCCTGTCCATTTGAGTTCGCTGATTCCCAAGATGTCGATGTTCAATCTTGCCATCTCATGTTTGACCACCTCCAGCTTACCTTGATTCATTGATCTGACATTCCAGGTTCCTAAACAATATTGTTCTTTACAGCATCGGATTTTCTTTTCACCACCAGACACATCCACAGCTGAGTGTCCTTTCGGCTTTGGCCCAGCCGCTTTACTCTTTCTGGCACTACTTGGAAATACCCTCTGCTCTTCCCCAGTAGTATATTGGACACCTTCCGACCTGAGGGGCTCATCTTCCTGTGTCATCTCTTTTAGCCTTGTGTTACGTTCCATGGGGTTTTCTTGGCAAGAATCCTGGAGTGGGTTGCCATTTCCTTCTCCAGTGGACCACATTTTGTCAGAACTCTCCGCCATGACCTGTCCGTCTTGGGTGGCCCTGCACGGCATAGCTTATGGCTTCACTGAGTTACACAAGCCCCTTCGCCACAACAAGGCAGTGATCCATGAAGGGGTCAGGCCAATTACCATGAAGATAAGTTTGAGGCTAAATTGCAAAACAGTCTTGAAGATATTTGTACAAACCTATGGGCTGTCCAGATCTGTTGGAAGCAATCAGAAGCAGTTAGAACAGAACGAGCGACCTTCTGAATAGTGAGCTGTGAGCCTGAAGGCTTTCCTCTCAAACACACACAGGCAAAAGGCCATGCAACTCCCCAACAATTCCAACTCCGTGAGAGGGGGAGTGGGGCTATGCTGGCCCGCTCCTTCCTCTCTGTGGCATCCCAGCCTTTGCTGGCCCAATTGCCCTTCATGGATTGGAGGGCTGAATGTCTGCACCTGTGCTCCCTCCCCACACAACAATACCCTGGTTGTGGAGTGGCCATGTCTCCAGAGGACAGTCCTCTATTCAGAAGATGGTCAGAAGACAGTCCTCTGTTTGATGGGTGCTCCAGTCCAAGTCCAGCTTAAAGAAAAAGAACCATCAGAAGGCAGAATAGGGGCCTTGAAGTTGCCCATCAGCGGCTAGCCCTTGGACAGCAGACTGAGCAGGCAAACAGGTCACCTGGTTGCAGTCTTCCTCACTATGGTGAAATGTATTATATTTCTTCTTAAATTATAGTGATTATTTCTAAATTAGCATATATGCCATAAACTAGCATATGCAAATTTTATGCAAACCAATGTCCTCATTTGTCCTCTTTTTCAGTGATCAATTCACCCTACCTGATGAGGGTGGGCAGGGGAAATGCATGATTAGGACTAAAGAGAAAGACTAAGCATGACTTGTAGCTTGAGACTAAGACAGCAGTGTGCCTACGTGAAAGACTCTCTAAAGAACGGTAAGTCCCAGAGTTCCTAAACTCCAGCAGGCATTTCCTGTGCATAGGTAGGAGGAGACAATGGGGTGTTCCAACCAGCTGGCAGCAGGACAGAAGGACAAGCAACATCATTATCAGGGACACTGAGATTTCAGGAGCAGAGGGAGTCAGTGTTGCTGATAGAACATATAGGCCCCCAAATGAACGAATGAGTTACTCCTCTGATCTCCACAGTGGACTGAAAAACCGACAAAGATCCCAGAAAGAGGAAACAGTGTCTAATGTGCACTTGTGACTTACATTTACTTCATCTACACACATGCCACATTCAATATACATACTGGCCATGCTTCAGGGGTCTACAACATTTTGGGCCCATGACCACATTGGGAAGGCTGAGCAACCAGTATGGGCAGCACCACGAAATACTGTGGGGCCCTGTGTTGTCATAAAGTGCTTGCTAAGGAGGCCTGCCTAGTCGTAAAGGACAAGTCACTTCCCCAAGAAACCGAGCACAAGGCAGAGGTCGGGGTTGAGCTCAACAAAAACACACATCCCACACAAGTACCCTACTGCTGCCGTGCATCCTACATCCATGAACATATGTGAACTCACATGTGTACACATGGAACACTGAACATGGGAATGAAGGGAGCTTTTCCAGAGGTGTGGCATGCACACAGGAGATTATGAGCTGTGCTTCAACAAAGTGGGGAACAGCTATTTCTAAAGTGGGGAGAGGGGAAGAATGCTGCCCCCCTCTCTCTACCCATCTTCATTATGGGCTCAGTAAATGTAAGAATTGCTTCTTCATTGCTTTTGTATATGCTTACTGTGACCATTGGAACAAGTTGTCCCTTTTAGAATATGAATCTGAAAATACTGTTAGGCAGTCAGGGATCATGCTGCAGTGTGCAAAGGATCATTTGCCTGCATATGCTCTTTTCTCTTTCCAAGTTGGCGCACATATGGCCTTTGGGGATCTTAGCCTTTGGCACTAAAATCAGTGGGTGTTTGCCCTGTAATCAAGCTCTTTACTAATGCTGTTTGCTCACCAATATTGAAAGCTGATCCTTTACATCCAATGACTTTGAAATGTTTGCATTACCCACACCAGCTGAGTCTGAAAAAATAAAGAACAAACTATGAGGAAATGGAGAATAGTGAGTAAAGACAAGACAACATCAGTGATATTTAATATACAGAGCTTATTTATTTATTTAGCTATTAGCAACATTGATATACTGCTTCCCATTTGAAACAAGTCCTGAAGCAGTTTAGAAGAGTAGAACATAACAAGAGCCATGCTGGATCAGACCAAAGGTCCATCTACTCCAAAATTCTGGAGGCCCACAAGCAGGACATGAATGCAACAAGACCCTCCAGCCCATGTTCCCCAGCAACTGATGTACATAGGCACACTGTCTCTGATACTGGAGGTAGCATACAGCCTTCAGGACTAGTAGTCATCAATAGCCTTGTCCTCCATTAATTCATCTAATCCCCTTTTAAAGCAATCCAGATTGGTGGCCATCACTCCATCATGAGGTAGCAAATTCCATAGTCTAACTTAGGGATGGATGGACTCACTGGAGTCTGTGCTCGGTAGGTGCTCAAACAATCACCACTGCCACTTGCCTCCACAAGCCAGGTTGTGTGAGTCCCTGGAGGGCTTGGACAGCTGGCTGGAAGCATGCTGCAGCTCCTTACTCCTCCATGCGAGCTGCTATCTTTTACACCATTGTTATACTTTTGTATATTTACTGTTGTGCACAATAGCAACTATAAAGGGCCATTTCCACAACATTAGAGGTGGCTGCTGGGCGTGAGCAGATGGGTCCGGTGAGTTCTGGCTGCTTCTACAGCTCGGCGGGCAGGGGCAACAGCTCACCGAGCTGGATTCGGGGGGGCGGGTTAGTGGGCAAGAATCTTACAGGCTCCCGGACCCAGTCAGTCACCCACACCATCCCTTTTTTAACTTTGTGCTATGTGATGAAGTCCTTCCTTTTATCTGTCCTGAATCTCCCACCCATCAGCTTCATGGGATGACCCTCGGTTCTAGTATTATGAGGGAGGAGAAAAATGTCTTCCTATCCACATTCTCCACACCATGCATAATTATGTACACCTCTTAGGGATGTATGAAACGACACACCTGTTTCGTTTCGTGACATCTGCGGTGGGGGGGAGGCACTCCGTCCCTTCCCCCGAAATCCTTGCTGGCCGTTTCCTCTCCGCAGCGACTCTGCGGAGCTGAGGGCTGGCCAGGGCCACCCGCAGCAACATCTGGCCACTGCTGGGCTGCTCAGGGATGCAAATGGCGGCCGCCATAGCCGCCATTTGTGTCCCTTTTTTTCGCCGTGATAGGCTATGTAAATATTTACGTAGCCTATCACGGCGAAAAAAGGGAATGCAAATGGCATCCCTGCGTTAGCCGTGATAGGCTATGTAAGTATTTATGTAGCCTATCATGGGAAAAATCGTAAAGCGAATGGCGGCCGCAGATGCGGCAGCCATTCACAAAGCAGCAAGAATGGCACTAGGTAGGTGCTCCATTTCACGCGACTTTCACGGGGTGGTGGGGCGGGGGGTTCGTTCTGCCACGGATTTCAGGGGGCCGAATACACTGGCATTTGGCCTCACTGTGATCCGTGGCGGATTTCTTCGCCATCCCTAACACCTCTATTATGTCTCCCCTCACTTGCCTTTTCTTTAAGTTAACCAGCCCCCAATGTTGTAACCTTTCCTCATAGGGGAGTTTCTCCAGCCCCTTGATCATTTTAAGTTGCTTCTTTTTGCACCTTTCCCAAATCTACAATATCCTTTTTTAGAAGCGGTGATCAGAACTGTACCCAGTATTCTAAGTGTGGCTGCACAATAGATTGGTATAAAGGTGGTATGATATTGGCGGTTTTATTTTTGATTCCTTTCCTACTTATGCTTAACATGGAATTTGCCTTTTTCACGGCAGCCACACACTGGGTCAACATTTTCATTGAGTTGACCACCCCAACCCAAGATTTATTTCCCGGTCAATCATCACGAGCCCAGACCCTAGCTTATATTTGAGATTGTTTGCTTCAATGGGCATCATTTTACACTTGTTTACATTGAACTGCCATTTGCACATTTGATACCCATTCTCCTAGTTTGGAGAGATCCTTTTGGAGCTCTTCACAATCCCTTTTTATTTTAATCACCCTAAATAATTGGGTGTCATCAGCAAACTTGGCTACTTCACTGTTCACTCCTAATTTGAGATCATTTATCGATAGGGATGTTGTGATAGTCTATGGGGGGGGGGTGGAGTCTGATGGATTCCCCCTCACCTGCTGTCCTGGACCCCACTTGCCGAACTGTCAGGTACTCATGGACCTGCTCAGCTAGCATCCTGTGGCTTAGTGAGCACCCGGCAGCTGCCCATCCTCCCTAGCGAGCCACCATTGTGCGCAGCGATATGGCAGCTCGGGTGCTTCTGGATAGGTAATGTTGCATAATTGGCGGCCGTAAAGGGGCTGTATACACAACATTACAGGTGTGAATGGAAAATTTAGGATCTCTTCTCGATCATCCCAGAGTGCAGGACACAGAATAATGGGCTCAAGTGACAGGAAGCCAGATTCTGGCTGAACATCAGGAAACACTTCCTGACTGTTAGAGCAATGCGACACTGGAACCAATTACCTAGGGAGGTGGTGGGCTCTCCCACACTGGAGGCATTCAAGACGAGGCTGGACAGCCATCTATCAGGGATGCTCTGACTTGGATTCCTGCATTGAGCAGGGGGCTGGACTCAATGGTTTTAATGTTGTAAAGCCACCTTGAGTCCCAGTATTGGGGAAAAGGCGGGATATAAATATAATAATAATAATAACAACAACAGCAACAATAATAATAACAATAATGGTCTTATAGGCCCCTTCCAACCCTACTATTCTACAATTTTATGATTCTACCCAGAAGTGTCCAAGGTACCATTGTTGCGCACAATGGCGGCTTACTAGGGAGGACAGGCAGCCCCTTAGCTTCGGCAGGTGCTCGCCAGGCTGCACCGAGGGTTGCACAGCACTGTGAGCAACAGTGAGTGGTGGCAGAGGCTCAGCCAGTGCCCGCAAAGTTTAAAGTTTTTTAAAAAAACTTTTAATTTCACGGCCGGGCGAGGCGAGGCGCCTCCTCCCCGGCCTGAATTTCGGCCTGGTGAGGCGGGAAGCCTCCCCCCCGGGCCTGAACTTCGGGGGGAGAGCAGCGAAGCACCTCCCCCCCACCGCGAAAAGCTGCGAAACCAGGTAAGTGGGTTTCGTACACCCCTAGCTGTCTAGCTGTGAATGCAGGGTGGCTGAAGCGCAGAGGAGAAGATGTGAAATATGGATTTAAATTTCCCCAGGACCACTCAGTTGATCAGGCTGAGAGGTTTGGGATCTTATGAGGAGGAGAAAACACACACACAACCAATGTAGATGAAATAAAACGAGATTTATTGAAATAAAATAAATAAGCAAAAGTAGAACCTCCCCAGAGAGTTGCACACTCTCTGAGGCTGAAGAGGTCACACACCTTTCAGGCACAAACTTGGTTACAAACAAATCTCAGAGAATTTCAGGCTCTCTGAAGCTCAGGACTGAAGAGGTTACATGCCCCTCAGGTACAAACGTAATTGCAAAGAAATCTCTAAAGAGCTTCAAGCCCTCTGAATCTCAAGAGGTTACACACCTCTTAGATTAGAGCCCCAGACCAACAATCCTCAAGAAGCTGCATGCTTCTCTGAGGCTTTAAGAGGTTGCACCCCTCTTAAGGCAGAAACTTAGTTATCCAAATGTGGTGCATTAAATGACTAAATATACAGTTAGCCCCTGTTTGTTGCTCAGCTCCAAATCAGTCCACTGCTGCAGATGGCCCACTGAGACAACGGTGATACAGTGTCAGCCATGCCCAAGCTAAGCCTGCTGTCTTATATCCAAACCAACAGAGAGTATGACAGAACAAAGATAGCTGGGCCCATATCTAAGCCCTGGACAGTAAAATCCTTCCCCTGAATTTTACCCAACACATACTCACCACAACGCTATCAAGTACTTGGCCAGAGCACTTATGTGTCCTGTTGGATCGAGGGTACTGTTAGTATGTGCACATACAACGATCCAGATGCAACCACGCCCCTCCTGAACAATGGCAGATTCAGGGGTTTTATACTCTTTTTTCCTCGTTGGGGCTCATAAGATCAAAGAGGAGTTCAGTATGTTCCTTGTATGTTCCTTGTAGGGATGGCAGAGAATTCCGCCACGGATCTCGGTGAGGCCGAATGCCAGTGCATTCGGCCCCCCGAACTCCATGTCAGAACGGCCTGCCCCCCCGCCCCCCCACGGATCCCCCCCTGGGACGAGACTTACCTGGGGCGGATCTTCTGGGTGGCAGCGGCTCCGGTGGCGGCTCCGGCTGCTGCCGCCGCCATTTCCAGTGTTAAAAAAAAAAAAAAGACGTGATAGGCTACGTAAAGATTTACGTAGCCTATCATGGCTAGGTTAAAAACAAAAACAAAAAACAACATGATAGGCTACGTAAATCTTTACATAGCCTATCACGTCTGACTAAAAAAACAACAACATGCGCGTACACAAATGGCGGCGGCCTCCATTTGCGTCCCTGCTAGCCAGCGGCCGGATGTCCAGCTGCTGGCGGAGCCGGCCAGCGGCTCCGCAGAATCCCTGCAGAGCGGAGCCGGCCGGCCAGGATTATGGGGGGGAGGCACTCCGCACCTCCCCCCAGCAAGGATTCCGGGGGGAGGGATGAAGCACCTCCCCCCCCCCCAAGCGGAACCCGGCGGAGACAGGTAAGGGCAATTTCATATATCCCTAGTTCCTTGTTGATAAGATTGACATTTCCTGTAGACAGCCAGGCACCTCCTTCCAATTCCCCGACATCTCTATGGTCATAAGGTGCCATCCTTGTTATAAGAACATCTGCAGATACCCCTCTTTTATTGGCACATGTCCATCTTCTGTAACTAATACTTTGGCAATCTTCAGCACATACCAGAACACCCTCATCTGGCCCTCCTGCAATAAAACCATTCACTCTCCATTCACACCTCCCCTTCCTGGTCTGGGCTATTCACATGACATGGACCAGTTTAGAATGTGGACCTTTTCACATTTCATGGTGTGCTAATTAACACTCAGATACAGATTATATCTCAGGATGTTTACAATTCAGGCTTGTATTCAGGGTCAAACTCCACATTCTATCTCTTTTCACACCACATTTGTCACATTGCAAAAGAAAGTACATCAGGCACCTGGAGTCTATAAGATTATCCATTACAAGCAAGGGAGGGAAGTTACAGTGGGAACCAATTTTTATTGACAAAGGTGAATTTAAGGAATGAGAGAAATTAATAAAAAGTGATAGAAGTAAATATTTAAAGGAAATATAAGTATAAAAATATAACTTGAAGAAAAATAGGAAAAATAGGAAAAAAAACAAAATCACACTGTGTCAAAGATCCCCTCTGTGTGGCTCCTGCCCTGCTTTGGATAAGCGGTCACCTCCGAGTTTGGGGGCCACCGCCTATCCCAATAGGATTACACCCTTACACACACAAAGTTTTATATTATGTTCTATCGTGCTGTATTTTATGGTTTTAGTTGCTGTGAAATGGCCAGAGTGCTTCAGCTATTGGGTATTATAGAAATGCAATAAATAAATAAATAAATAAATAAATAAATAAATAAATAAATAAATAAATTTATTGAGGGTATTTATTTATATTTATTACGTTTCTATACTGCCCAATAGCACAAAGTATTGGCTACAGTCCAGATAAATAATATTTGGCAGTTCTCTTAGTGGTTCACTAGTGCTTCCTTGGGCCGCATGTACATGTTAGCTTCAACCCCTCCTTTTCTCTAAGTGCATAGACCTATGCTGCATGCATAATAGACAGGGAAGCAATTTCTCTTTGGCTGCTCCACATTGCTTCGTGAGCCACTTTTGAAACTGGGGAGAGTTGTGTATTTGTATGTGCATTCCAGTCATCATGGCACTTCTCAACTGGGCTCCATTGAACTGCAGTGATACTTCTGACGATCCACATTGGAATATATTATGTGTGGGAAAACTCAATATTTGACATCTCTTAGTGCTTCACTGGTGCATCTTTCAGTCACCTGTAATTTATGTGTTTTAGCGCCACTATCCCTTTCTCTTTCTCTAAATGGCAGCCCATGAAAATGACCACATTGTAATTATTCTTTTATGAGTGAGCAAAACTCCTTTCAAAGAATCAGCAATTTTTCCATCAGTCATTCTTGCTCTTGTCACCTGGGACCAGCTAATAGACATCCAGATGGCAGATGTATTCCTTTTTAAGGTTAGCTCTTGCAAGTGCCATCCTTCTTCATTACTGGAGGGGGTAGTGAAGCCAGCCTTTCTTTCATGGCAGTTGTGTCTCAGTACAAGCAATTCTGCTTAGTAAACTGGAGAGTAAGTAAGCTTAGGCATACATATTGCCCGATCTGCTTAACAGCAAAAGCGCTAACAAGATGGAGAGACACCTCCTGTCAAAGTAATGTAGCTGCAGCAGGCAAATCCATCCATGACCCTGTTGCTGTTATTATTTATAGGGAACTGGCAGGGTGCACTGCTAGGGAGTTTGCAGGCAAGTCAGAAGGCAAGGTCCCTCCTCACCCAAAGAACACAGGAAATAAATCAAATATTTTCCAGACTCTGTATTACTCCAGCAGTATTGCTGATATTTTCAGAGGCTGTGGTTAAAATATAATAAATTAGCAAAATGTGTTATAGATCTATATAATAATAATAATAATGATTCAGGGTTATGTGCAAGTGCTTTTTTGGTCATACTTTCCGTGGTTGCAGAGGTACAATTCAGGTGCCATGAAGGCTAATTATAGCTTAGATGTTAATTTATACAAGTCCTTTTCTATAATCTGATGTCTCTTATATGTCCGTGTATCTTATGATCTCTCTCTCTCCTAGATGGGGTGTTCACACACACACAGACCACCGCCGCATGTAAGTGGGAGTGGGAGTATGCCTCTTGACATGTTAAAAGACATGTTACTTAGTTGACATGTTAAAAGACATGTTGACGTTGACATGTTACTTAGGCTGCACTCCTCCACACACTTATCCAAGATTAAGTCCCATTGAGCTCAGTGGGGCTTACTTCTGAGTAGACATGCCCAGGATTGCACCATAAGATTATAATTTATAATATATGAAGATCATTTGCATGCAAACATACATATTTTTAATGGGGGATGCTGATCTTCTAGCAGGTTGTGGAGTGAGCTCCCTAGGGAGGTTTGCCTGGCATCTTTTGCCACAGCTGAGGACAGCAGGCTAGCTTAGGAGGAAGTGAAGGCTTGTGGCTCTGATTTCAGTGGGGCAGTGAATCCACTCCAGGTTTCAGTCACAGCCAGCCAGAACTAGGGATGTACGAAATACTTACCTCCAGGTCCGGGGGTGTGGGGAGTCCGCGGCGGGGGGGAGGTGATCCCTCCCTCCCCCTGGAATCCTGCCTGGCCGGCTCCACTCTGCAGTGATTCTGTGGAGCCATCAGCCAGCTCTAGAGCACAAACAATACAGCCACCATATTGTCAAATATTTGCGTAGCCTATCGCATGAAAAACCAGGGATGGAGATAGTTCACTATGCCATTTGAGGCTGTAAAGCTCTTAGCTTAAGCTAAATGCAGCCATTTACAGCTGCATTTAGCTTAAACTAAGACCTTTACAGCTGCAAATGGCATACTGGACGCCATTTGCATCTGCAGTCAATCTGCCCAGCCAGCGATATGGCAATGGCAGCTGTATCGCTGGTGCTCCAGAGCTGGCCGGCGGGGAGGATCCGGCTGCCGAGGATTCCTCCAGGAGGCGGAGGTAAGTCTTCCGATCCTCCATGGACTGGGGGGGGAGGGATTCTTTTGAATCCAGTCTCACTGGGGTCTGTGGAGGATTTCTCCCCCATCTCTAGCCAAAACTCTGAATGAGCTGTCCAAGGAGCTGAACTTATTTTGGGATAGGGTTTAGCACCTTGGACAGCTCCTTTAGCACCTTGGACAGCTCTTTTAGCCCCTTGGATGCTCCTTGAGAGTTCTGACTTTTCTGACTGAAAGCTAGAACAGATCTGCCACCCCATGACATCAAAGCCACCAGCCTCCACTCTTAGGAGGCCACAGGGCTATGGATGGCAGAGAATTCTGCCACGGATTCCAGTGAGGCCGGATCCTAAAGAATCCAGCCTCACTGATTTCTGTGGCGGAATTCTAAAGTATCTGGCCCCCTGGAATCCATGGCGGAACGGCCTCCTGCCCCCCCGCCCCCCCGCCCCCCCGCAGATCCCCCTGGGACAGAACTTACCTGGGGCGGATGCAGTGGATTTGGCGGCGGCTCCGGCAGCTGGTCTCCTGGCCAGCTGCGGCCAGGCTGCTGCGGCCACTATTGGCGACCTTGCAGCTGTGATAGGCTACATAAGTATTTACATAGCCTATCATGGCTAACCCCTCCCCCCAAAAAAACAGTGTACGCAAATGGCGGCGGCTACAGTGGCCGCCATTTGTGTTCCCTATTTTTCTCCGTTCTAGCCTACATAAATATTTACGTAGGCTAGAATGGTGGGGGAAAAAAGGGAATGCAAATAGCTCCCACTATGCTATTTGCGTTCCCCTTTTTTCCGCTGTAATAGCCTACATAAATATTTACATAGGATAAAACGGCGAAAAATAGAGAATGCAAATGGCGGCCGCCGTAGCCGCCGCCATTTGCGTACTCCGTTTTTGTGGGGGGGTGTTGCCGTGAAAGGCTACATAAATACTTACGTAGCCTATCATGGCAGCCTGGCAGGATGCAAATGGCGGTCGCTATGGCAGCCACCATTTGTGTCCGCAGCAGCCCATCCGTGGCCGGAAATCCGGCTGCAGACGGCCCTGGCCGGCTCCTCTGTGGAGCCGCCATGGAGCGGAGCCAGCCAGGCAGGATTCCGGGGGGGAGGACTGGATCGCCTCCCCCCCATTGAGGATTCTGGAGGGAGGGACGGAGCGCCTCCCCCCCCACCACGAAAAATTCTGTGAAAAGGTAAGTGAGTTTCGTACATCCCTACACAGGGCACACACAGCTCTGCCCTCCAACATCCCTTCCTCCCAGCCTCTGCAGGTTGCAGTGGCCACCTCATGCTGGCTATCATTTATTTATTGAATTGATAGCCCACCTTTCTACTAAAAGCAGTGCTCAAGGAAGGGAACAATATCATGCATATTAAATAACAACGTTTCAATGAAAGCATTAAAACTCATCCAATACTAATGGTAGAGCCAGCCCTACTTCTAAGAGAGGGAAAAGAAGGTATAAGGGGGTTTCAGCACTGCATAGACTAGCCTGGCTGCATGTTCAGTGAGCACAAGAAGTGTCAGGATTGCCCCTGTTGCCTTCTGAATCCTCCAAGAGCCAGAATCAACAACCAGACAAAAAGGCTGTTTTCCAAGGCTTTATTTCCATTCAACCTAATGAGGCTTACAAATGCTAATTGTCTGAGTCTCAGAGGAAATACAAGTGGACAGCCTACCAGGAGTTTCTAAGAGTGAGGATGTCAGTTGGTCTCCATTTGGAGAAAAGTGTGGCAACTCTCTAAACTTAAGGAGTAGGAGGGGAAAGACTCCTCTCCCATGGGGCACAGCTGTTGATGTCGAGCCAAATGGGCTGAGCGCCTCAGCTCGGCTCCCACAACCTCTCGCTTATGCCTGCACCTGTGCCTCATGTCTAAAAGCTCAAGTTGTCCCACCCTTTCCCTGCCAGGCTGTCGCTCCTAGGAATGTGAGCGGGGGGGGGGGGCTCCGCCTCCTGCTGTACCTCTGAAACCTGAGAGGGTTCCTCTCCCATGGATTCTATCTCCTCCTCAGAATCAGAGCTGCTTTGGAACTCTATGGGCTCACATCCAATGCTGACAAGAAGGGATCTTATGTGTATACCAAGATCTATGTGTGGAGCTACTCCACACAAGGGCGAGGTCCTGATTGGCCCAGGATCCCCCATCCGATGGAGGCGCTCTATGCTTGTACATTGGTACGTGCCTAGGGACCCTGCTCACAGAATGCATGGCAGGTGGGTGTGTCACTAGTAGGGCTTGCTCATACAGCTCCATAATCCATTCACATGCTCTTTTAATGCAGGGGTGGTAGTGTCTGACACCCTCCCCCCGTTGTGGAATTCCATCACATTGTTTTGTTTTGTGTTGTTTGTGACAGAAATTCATTTGCTGTCATTCAAAGGAAAGAGGCAATGTGGCCAGCACACACATCCATGGCATTGGGCGTGGATGATAGATGCAGACTCACTGTCCCCCTCAGGGCCTGAGGGCTGTTCATGTGAACACATGCACAGTAAAACTCCAGGAACTCCTCTTGTATTTATCATTGAGATCTATCAATTTGTTTTAGGGCCTATCAGTGAGCCAAAATAAGCAAACAAACAAACAAACAAACAAACAGATAAACATCTAATAACTGTCGGGAGCCTGAAGAGAACGTTCCCCAATTCCTACCATAGCAGGTGGAACTACATCATGGCCACACGGCACTTCAGTGGACTTGCCCCTCCTCTCTGGGAGGTTTAGAAGATGCTAGGTTTTTGTTTGTTTTGTCATCAAGGTTACATTTTTATATCCCTGGTGGGAGGCAGCAGACAGTTAACACAAAGATCCCTACTATTAGGAGCCCTTTCTGTGAAGGAAAGGTCCTGATTATACTCCAATCTTTAATCATCTGGCTAATTTCAAGACAAAATAAAAAGAAGAGTTATAATTAAAGATAATTGTCGATGTTTTGTTTCCTGTGAGAAAGATCATTTTACTTCCTTGGAAAATAAGTCTTTGGCCGGTCTGCAGATGGGTGATTAGCATACTGATAAAGGGAAATGATTTCATAATGTGAGTAACTGTTATAAGGTTAGCTAAATATTTCTTGTAAGACATTGCCACATCATTTCATAGATAAAGGCGAAGTGTTTTCAGAGCCAAGCACTCAAATTTCACAAAATACTAAGGTATCCATCCAGTCCTGCATGATTGAAAACAATGAGATTTCCGCATCCTGTGTGCAAGGTTTCAACCAAAATGTGGGTTTGCATTTGTATATGATGCACCTTTTTTAAAAATTTGCCATCGATTTAAGATGAATATGCTGATATTCTGACAAATATGTCTAAAATTGGGGGATATTCTAGAAAGGAAATTACGAGCACAGTCCTGTGGATTGTGCTCCCAATAGATGGAGGGCTCCTCCCAGCAAGAGCCCAGCAGGGCAGGAGGAAGGAACAATGGAGATGATTTAGCTTCCCATTCCTCCTAAAACAAAGAATTTAAGGCACAATCCTATGCACGTTTAGACAGAGAAAAAGCCTACAACTCCCAGCATGCCCCAGCCAGCAATGCTGGCTAAGGGTGCAATCTTATGCACATTTAGAATAGAAAACAATCCTACAACTTCTAACATTTCTCCCACCAACATTTCTCCCATTTCTCATCACCAACATTTTGGTGATGGCAAGAGAGAGACTGTGGATCCATGCCTCTCCTCTCCCCTTTCCCCTCCCTGCCCATCATAGCTCCCCACTCTCCCCCCCCCCGAGCTCTTTCCAGTGTCCTCAAAAGAGCAGCTGCCTCAGTGCTTTCTGTGGCTGCTGGGGGGGGGGGCGGCCCAATCATGGATTCCCCCTCGTGAGGTCATAGCAGCGTCCAGAGCCTTGGGAGTGGGAATCCACAGTTACGGATTTGTCACACTGGGAATTCCATTCCATTTAAGCCCAATGGGATTCCACAGAGTTTCCATTCCTGTAAGCAGCAGCGGTGGACTGTAGCAGATTTCCCCCCCCTGATTCTGGAAATGCTTCGCACATCTTGTTTTTCTGGGTTCTTCAATTCCTGCAAATTACCATTTGTGCAAATTTTAGGGATGTCAGAGAATTTCGCCACAAATCTCGGGGAGGCTGAATGCCAGCACATTCGGCCCCCCGAAATTGGTGACGAAACAGTCTGCTCCCCCCCGGGACGGGACTTACCTTGGGCGAATCCTCCTGGCGGCAGCGGCTCCGGTGGCGGTGCGACAGCGGTGCGGCGGCTGTGGCTGCGGAGCCTGGTCTTCCGACCAGCTGCCGCCGCCGCCATTTACAGTAAAAAACAACAACAACAACAAAACGTGATAGGCTACGTAAAGATTTACGTAGCCTATCACGGCTGACTGCAGGGACACAAAGGGTGGTGGCTACGGCCGCCTCCATTTGCGGGCCCGGCTGGCCAGGCTTCGGGAGTGGAGGGACGGAGCGCCGTCCCCCCGGCCAGAATTTCAGGGGGAGTCCCCCCGCGGATCCCCCCCGGAATAAGACTTACCTGGGGCGGATCTTCCGGGCTGCAGCGGCTGCAGCGGCTGGTCTACCGACCGGCTGCCGCCGCCACCATTTGCAGGCTTGTCGCTTTGTTTTTTTTTTTACAAGACGTGATAGGCTACATAAAGACTTGCGTAGCCTATCATGTCTGGCTTAATTTTTTTTTTAAAAAAAAGCATATGCAAATGGCGGCAGCTACGGCCACTTCCATTTGCGTTCCTTATTTTTGGCTGTCTTAGTCTACGTAAATATTTACGTAGACTAAGACGGCGAAAATAAGGGGAACACAAATAGCGTAGTGGATGCTATTTGCGTTCCCCCTTATTTTTGCTGTCTTAGTCTACGTAAATATTTATGTAGACTAAAATGGCCAAAAATAAGGAATGCAAATGGCGGCGGCCGTAGCCGCCGCCATTTGCGTACGCGCATTTTGTTTTGTTTTTAAAGCCAGACGTGATAGGCTACGGAAGTCTTTACGTAGCCTATCACGGCTGACTGCAGGGACACAAAGGGCGGTGGCTACGGCCGCCTCCATTTGCGGGCCCGGCCGGCCAGGATTCGGGGGTGGAGGGACGGAGCGCCGTCCCCCCGGCCAGAATTTCAGGGGGGAGGGACGGAGTGCCTCCCCCTCGGCCAGAATTTCAGGGGGAGTCCCCCCGCGTATCCCCCCCGGAACAAGACTTACCTGGGGCGGATCTTCCGGGCTGCAGCGGCTGCAGAGGCTGGTCTACCGACCGGCTGCCGCCGCCACCATTTGCAGGCTTGTCGCTTTGTTTTTTTTTTTACAAGACGTGATAGGCTACATAAAGACTTGCGTAGCCTATCATGTCTGGCTTAATTTTTTTTTTTTAAAAAAGCGTATGCAAATGGCGGCAGCTACGGCCACTTCCATTTGCGTTCCTTATTTTTGGCTGTCTTAGTCTACGTAAATATTTACGTAGACTAAGACGGCGAAAATAAGGGGAACACAAATAGCGTAGTGGATGCTATTTGCGTTCCCCCTTATTTTTGCTGTCTTAGTCTACGTAAATATTTATGTAGACTAAAATGGCCAAAAATAAGGAATGCAAATGGCGGCGGCCGTAGCCGCCGCCATTTGCGTACGCGCATTTTGTTTTGTTTTTAAAGCCAGACGTGATAGGCTACGGAAGTCTTTACGTAGCCTATCACGGCTGACTGCAGGGACACAAAGGGCGGTGGCTACGGCCGCCTCCATTTGCGGGCCCGGCCGGCCAGGATTCGGGGGTGGAGGGACGGAGTGCCGTCCCCCCGGCCAGAATTTCGGGGGGGAGGGACGGAGTGCCTCCCCCTCGGCCAGAATTTCAGGGGGAGTCCCCCCGCGTATCCCCCCCGGAACAAGACTTACCTGGGGCGGATATTCCGGGCTGCAGCGGCTGCAGAGGCTGGTCTACCGACCGGCTGCCGCCGCCACCATTTGCAGTCTTGTCGCTTTGTTGTTGTTGTTTTTTTACAAGACGTGATAGGCTACATAAAGACTTGCGTAGCCTATCATGTCTGGCTTAATTTTTTTTTTAAAAAAAAGCGTATGCAAATGGCGGCAGCTACGGCCACTTCCATTTGCGTTCCTTATTTTTGGCTGTCTTAGTCTACGTAAATATTTATGTAGACTAAAATGGCCAAAAATAAGGAATGCAAATGGTGGCGGCCGTAGCCGCCGCCATTTGCGTACGCGCATTTTGTTTTGTTTTTAAAGCCAGACGTGATAGGCTACGGAAGTCTTTACGTAGCCTATCATGGCTGACTGCAGGGACACAAAGGGCGGTGGCTACGGCCGCCTCCATTTGCGGACCTGGCCGGCCAGGATTCGGGGGTGGAGAGACGGAGCGCCGTCCCCCCGGCCAGAATTTCGGGGGGGAGGGACGGAGTGCCTCCCCCTCGGCCAGAATTTCAGGGGGAGTCCCCCCGCGTATCTCCCCCGGAACAAGACTTACCTGGGGCGGATCTTCCGGGCTGCAGCGGCTGCAGAGGCTGGTCTTCCGACCGGCTGCCGCTGCCACCATTTGCAGTCTTGTCGCTTTGTTGTTGTTGTTTTTTTACAAGACGTGATAGGCTACATAAAGACTTGCGTAGCCTATCACGTCTGGCTTAATTTTTTTTTTTAAAAAAAGCGTATGCAAATGGCGGCAGCTACGGCCACTTCCATTTGCGTTCCTTATTTTTGGCTGTCTTAGTCTACGTAAATATTTACGTAGACTAAGACGGCGAAAATAAGGGGAACACAAATAGCGTAGTGGATGCTATTTGCATTCCCCCTTATTTTTGCTGTCTTAGTCTATGTAAATATTTATGTAGACTAAAATGGCAAAAAATAAGGAATGCAAATGGTGGCGGCCGTAGCCGCCGCCATTTGCGTACGCGCATTTTGTTTTGTTTTTAAAGCCAGACGTGATAGGCTACGGAAGTCTTTATGTAGCCTATCACGGCTGACTGCAGGGACACAAAGGGCGGTGGCTACGGCCGCCTCCATTTGCGGGCCCGGCCGGCCAGGATTCGGGGGTGGAGGGACGGAGCGCCGTCCCCCCGGCCAGAATTTCGGGGGGGAGGGACGGAGTGCCTCCCCCTCGGCCAGAATTTCAGGGGGAGTCCCCCCGCGTATCCCCCCCGGAACAAGACTTACCTGGGGCGGATCTTCCGGGCTGCAGCGGCTGCAGAGGCTGGTCTTCCGACCGGCTGCCGCCGCCACCATTTGCAGTCTTGTCGCTTTGTTGTTGTTGTTTTTTTACAAGACGTGATAGGCTACATAAAGACTTGCGTAGCCTATCACGTCTGGCTTAATTTTTTTTTTTTTTAAAGCGTATGCAAATGGCGGCAGCTACGGCCACTTCCATTTGCGTTCCTTATTTTTGGCTGTCTTAGTCTACGTAAATATTTACGTAGACTAAGACGGCGAAAATAAGGGGAACACAAATAGCGTAGTGGATGCTATTTGCATTCCCCCTTATTTTTGCTGTCTTAGTCTATGTAAATATTTATGTAGACTAAAATGGCAAAAAATAAGGAATGCAAATGGTGGCGGCCGTAGCCGCCGCCATTTGCGTACGCGCATTTTGTTTTGTTTTTAAAGCCAGACGTGATAGGCTACGGAAGTCTTTATGTAGCCTATCACGGCTGACTACAGGGACGCAAACGGCGGCGGCTACAGCCGCCGCCATTTGCGTTCCTGCTAGCCAGCGGCCAGATGTCCGGCTGCTGGCGGAGCCGGCTGGCAGCTCTGCGGAATCCCCACGGAGCGGAGCCGGCCGGCCAGGATTCCAGGGGGAGGGACGGAGCACCTCCCCCCCAGCGGAACCCGGCATAGCCAGGTAAGGGGACTTTCGTACATCCCTACTTTGTTTAGCCCAGCAGAGCCGCATTCTGCACCTGTCGAAGAACCAGAGCCGCATTCTGCACCAGTTTCCTCCTTCACTTGGGGTCTTGCCTTGCTAGCGAACACCTTTGTGTTTAAAGGAAGGCTGTTTCATGTTACAAGCACAACCGCTCTGAAAGTGCCTTCTCCGAGCAGTGAGTGGGATAAACAACAGATGCAAATGTCATGGTAAAGCAGTAATGGGGGAAGGGGGAATTGCATAAATCTTAAGGACAGCAGTAGCACAGAAAGGGGGAATTGCACAAATCTCAAGGACAGCAGTAACTGGGGAAGGGGAATTGTGTAAATTTCAAGGAGAACAGTAGCACGGGGATGAAAGGCGGGGTCAATACATTCCCCTTGGCAGTGTCTCTTTGGCCTATTAAGTCTTGAACTGACACCTGGCAGTGTCTTTTCCCCCTTTCAACACTCCAACAGTCCCGAGGAAGTCAGCAAAGGGAAGATATTGCCCCCTACCATCACGTCTCTTTTTCATAGGGATGTACGAAAGTCTTTCCGCAGAAAAATATTTTTACGTAAAAATTTTAGGTAGGCTAAAACAGTGAATCAAAAAGGGACACAAATAGCGCCCGCTATGCTATTTGCGTTCCCCTTTATTTTCGCCGTCATAGTCTACGTAAATATTTACGTAGACTAAGACGGCCAAAAATAAGGAACGCAAATGGTGGCGGCCGTAGCTGCCGCCATTTGCGTATGCGTTTTTTGTTTGTTTGTTTGTTTGTTTTTACCCAGGCATGATAGGCTATGTAAATCTTTACGTAGCCTATCACGTCTTGTAAAAAAAACAAAAACAACAAGACTGCAAATGGCGGCAGTGGTGGCAGCCGGTCGGAAGACCAGCTGCTGCCGCCGCCGAAGCTGCCACCAGAGCCGCCGCTGCCCGGAACATCTGCCCCAGGTAAGTCTCGTCCCAGGGGGGATCCACGGGGGGATGGGGGGGCAGGCCGTTCTGCCACAGAGTTCAGGGGGCCGAATGCACTGGCATTCGGCCTCACTGAGATCTGTGGAGGAATTCTCTGACAACCCTACTTTTTCAGAGCAATTCTTGCTGGAGTTACTAAAGCTGCCTCTCTCCATCATCCCTTCTCAGCCACAGGATGATGGTTTCCCTTCTTCTAGGAATCATGAAGAAAGGACACCAGAAAGTAGGGATGGCAGAGAATTCCGCCACGGATCTCGGTGCGGCTGAATGCCAGTGCATTCGCCCCCCCCGAAATCTGTGGCAGAACGGCCTGCCCCCCCGCCCCCCCACGGATCCCCCCCGGGATGAGACTTACCTGGGGCAGATCTTCCGGGAGGCGGCGGCAGCTGGTCTTCCGACCGGCTGCCGCAGCCGCCATTTCCAGTGTTAAAAAAAAAAAAAAGACGTGATAGGCTACATAAAGATTTACGTAGCCTATCATGGCTACATTAAAAAAAAGAGAAAAAAAACGATGTGATAGGCTACATACATCTTTACGTAGCCTATCACGTCTGACTTTAAAAAAAAAATGCACATCTGCTACGCTATTTGCGTTCCCCTTATTTTCACCATCTTAGTCTACGCAAAGATTTACGTAGACTAAGATGACCCAAAATAAGGAACGCAAATGGCGGCGGCCATAGCCGCCGCCATTTGCATATGCATGTTTGTTTGTTTTTTTAAAGTCAGATGTGATAGGCTATGTAAAGATTTACGTAGCCTATCACGGCTGACTACAGGGACGCAAACGGCGGCAGCTATGGCTGCCACCATTTGCGTCCCTGCTAGCCAGCGGCGGGATGTCCGGCTGCTGGCGGAGCCAGCCGGCGGCTCCGCGGCATCCCGGCCGAGCGAAGCCGGCCGGCCAGGATTCCGGGCGGAGGGACAGAGCGTCTCCCCCCACAGCGGAACCCGGCAGAGCCAGGTAAGGCCAATTTCATACATCCCTACCAGAAAGTGTCCCAAATGCTTTCACATTGTTGTAGTAGTAGTATTTTCACTCCTTCACAAGTGTGCAGGGGCAAAGGACAGCAGCTAGAAGAGAAGGCAGGATGATGTTGACAAGACATTGAAGCCTGCTCTAAGTGCTTGAAACAATATGTCAGTGTCCTTCTAAAACATTTGTAACAGTTTCTTACAAGGACATTGAGACAAATAAAAAGTTAAAAAAACAAACAAAACAAACAAAAAACAATTTATGACCCCATTTGTGCAAATTTAAAGACCTGATTTTTTTGTGCAAAATTAAAGATCTGGGGAAAACTCCAATAATCTCAATCATTTCTGTAAATTGCCACCATTAAAAACAAACAAACTGGAATCCCTGTATTGGCTTGACTGACTAAATGTCGGGTTGACATCAGTGGGGGGAAATGGAATTAAGTCAGTAGTAAAGGAGGGGCCCCCGCATCAAACTCTAAACCACGCCCTGTTTGCGAAGGTGACAGTTGCGCTGCCCCCCGTTGAGACGGGAAGTCCCGCCCTAGCCGGAAGCCCCACATATGACCTTCAGGGTCACCTGACAGGGGTCATGTGACCCCTCTATGAACTCTCCATGCCGCCATGGACCCATAGGAATTGGTTTTAGAGCCCTAGGAGGCACAGGCGCGGAAATGGCCCATGGTGCCATTTCCAAGCCGTGCCCGGAGTGGTCCTGCGGGGTCATGTGACCCCTCTACGAACTCGCAGTGCCGCCGTAGACCAATAGGAAGAGGTCTTAGAGCCTAGCCCTGTAAGGTCATGCCCTGCAACCCCATTAACCAATAGGGACCGCCTTACCCCCAGAAAAACAGCCTTTTATCATGCCCAGACATGTTTTTTGCACAGAGAATGTGGTGCAGCCAAGAGTGACTGAGGGACCTACAGGTTTTACTCATCTCCCAGTACCATTGTGCATTCGGCCCAGAAAGATGGAAACTGCACCTATGAAACCTGGAGTCATAAACAGTAAACCAGGGAAGGGAGCTGAAGTCACAGCGACTGTAACAGAAAGCTTACCTTTAGCTGTATTTCCCATGGGGCAAAGAACTTTTCCTGAAACCAAGTTACATGCCGCTTGGAGTATGGATAGTACTGAGGTGAAGCCTGTTGAAGACATGGATGGCAGTGTGCTTATGAAAATAGCCACCTCGCCTTTAGAGAAAATGGAGCTGGAGGATTCTGACACAACCTGGTCTACTTTCTGCACATCCTTTGAGGATCTGGAAGAGGAGATGGAAGTTGTGGCAGAGAAAGGAGGCACACCAGTAAGTGTTTATTTCTGAGATTTGTTCTTAATAGTATTTAGAGAGCAATTCCAGGGGCGGGGGTGGGGGTGGGGGTACATGCCGCTGACTCTAAACTTTTCATTGTTTTACACAGGAACATGGAATGTGCGGTGATGTTGAGAACCTGAACATCGAGAGTTCACCGACAGTCAACATTTCCTGCCTGTCATGTATTGCCCCAGACACGGTCATAGAAAGATAATGTTTTCTGTGGTGGTTGTTTCTTTTGCACCAATAAAAATGCTTTGTAGTAACCCTAAGCATCCATTCTTGCGTTAACCTACAAAATGTCAGAGCATGAAGAAATCCTAAAGAATATTTACTATAACCCCGGTAAAGTTGGGAGTTTGGGTGGAGTGAACCCCTTATTTCAGGAGGCAAAGAAACAGAGCAAAACGTTGCTCAGAAGAAACGTTACCAAGTGGCTCTCAGATCAGGAGGCTTACACACTGTATAAACCAGCCAGGATCCATTATGAACGAAATAGGACCATAGTGTCTGAAGTGGATGCACAATGGCAAGCCGATTTAGTCAACATGAAGCAATTTTCTCAATACAACAATGGTTACAAGTATATTTTAACAGTGATAGACATTCTGTCTAAATATGCCTGGGCTTGTGCTCTAAAAGTAGGGATGGACGAAAGGGACTTACCTTGTCCCGCAGCTTGCTTCGCGGTGGGGGGGAGGCGCTTCGGTTCTCCCCCCGAAGTTCAGGCGAGGGGGGGAGGTGCCCCTCCTCGCACGGCTGAAATTCAGGCCGGGGGAGAGGCGCCCCATCCCTCGCTGGCGAAATTCAGGCCGGGGAGGAGCGCCCTGTCTCCCCGGCTGCGAAAAAAAGTAAAAAAACAAAACAAAACACACACCCGTGATAGGCTATGTAACGATTTGCGTAGCCTATCATGGCTAGATTTCCAAAGTCAGCCATGATAGGCTATGTAAATCGTCATGTAGCCTATCACGGGTGACTTTGGGGGGAAAAAAAGCACGTACGCAAATGGCGGCGCCCCATGGGTGCCGCCATTTGTGTTCCTTAGTTGGACAGGGGTAGTCTACGTAAAGATTTACATAGACTACGGCGAAAATAAGGGCAACGCAAATAGCGTTCCCTTCTTTTTGCCGTAGTCTACGTAAATCTTTACGTAGACTACCCCTGTCCAAATAAGGAACGCAAATGGTGGTGCCCATGGGGCACCACCATTTGCATACGTGCTTTTTTTTTTTCCAGAGTCACCCATGATAGGCTACGTGATGATTTACGTAGCCTATCATGGCTGACTTTGGAAATCTAGCCATGATAGGCTATGTAAATCGTCACGTAGCCTATCACGGGTGTGTGGTTTTTTTACTGTACTTTTTTATTTTGTAATGGCGATGGTGGCAGCCGGTCGGGAGACCGGCCACCACCCCCGCCGAAACACCGCCAAAACGCTGCTGGGACCCGCCGCCGAGAAGGACATTTGGCCACGGTAAGTCCCATCCCGGGGGGGGCGGGCGGAGAATTTCCCCAACACTTTCAGGGGGCCGAATGCGTCGGCACTCGGCCTCCCGAAGATTCGTGGAGAAATTCTCCGCCATCCCTATCTAAAAGGCAAAACGGGCAGGGAAGTGTCTGGAGCTTTTAAAGCAGTTTTCACACAAGATGGAAGGCAGCCTATCAAAATACAGATGGACAAAGGAATGGAGTTCCTAAACAAGGATGTGGGTCGTCTATTCAAAAAACATGGGGTACACCATTTTGTTTCCAATACTGAGGTAAAAGCAGGGGTAGTTGAGAGATTCAACAGGACTTTAAAAACAAAAATGTGGAGGTATTTCACAGCCAACAATACCTTCACTTATATAGACATGCTACTGCAACGCAATTCCTAAAAAGTTATAACCATAGCTTTCACAGAACCATCAAAGCTAGGCCTGTGGATGTTAATCAGTCTAACTCCCTGGCCATTTGGAAAGTAGTCTATGGGAGCTCTGTAAAAAGGAAACATGAGGCACCCCTGCTCAGAAAAGGGGATCATGTGCAGATTTCTAAAAGCAAGGGTGTCTTTGCAAAGGGTTACGAACAGAATTTCACCACAGAGTTATTTATAGCGGATCAAGTCATCCAAAGAGCAAAGAGACCTGTCTACCAGTTAAAAGATTATGAAGGAGACACAGTAGTGGGGGCCTTCTATCCTGAAGAATTACAGAAGGTTAATGCCACAGAGGATAGGGTGTACAGGATCGAAGAAGTCCTAGCTACAAAAGGTAGGGGTAGGAGAAAGTATCACCTAGTGAAATGGTTAGGCTGGCCTAGCAAGTTCAACAGTTGGGTGCTCGCTTCTGATCTTTGTGAACCTGTATAGAAGGGCAGAACAGGATGGGTCACAGTGGGTTTTACATTACCCTGCCTAGTAATGCCTGTGCAGAGGTTTTCCCACAGAACACCATCTCTGCATTTACTATATGCCTAGCAAGATCTCTGGACCTTCCAGGGTCATGGGAAGTGGGTCTGGTTGAAATACAATACCCTCATAGCTGGTACACTCTAACTAGCGATGCACACATTGAAATTCATCAAGGGAAAAGCAAGTGGACCTTTTTTCTGCGCAGTGGCTATTATCCGAGCATTCCTGATCTGGTTGAAAACATAAACAAGCTTATACTAGATAAACCAGGTGGCCCGGAAATGACTATGCACTACGATGCGGTGTCTGGAAAAGTTGTTGTTAAAGCCACAACACCATATAGCGTAGAAGCCAGTACAGAGCTGATACACATATTGGGGCGGTTAACTGGAAATTCTGACATTACCAGTGGTTTTAACACCTTATATATCTACACAGATATCGTGGTACATCAGATTGTTGGGGACTTTTATGTACCTTTACTGCATTGCGTGCCGGTGCGTGGATAGAACAAGGAATGTGTCAATATTGGGTATGACAAGCCTCACTACATACCTGTGAGTAAGCATCACATCGACACCATCACTGTTGAAATAAAGACAGATCAGAACAAAAGTGTACCATTTCGTTTTGGTAAGGTTGTTGTGAAGCTGCACTTTCACCCCCGGAGATCCCAGGTATTTTAAAATTAAAATGGTCATCCTAAAAACATATGGGGAACCTACCCTGTATAGGGGATATTATAGGGCCCAGGCCAGAAATGTGTTGCCAGGATTCCATGGTGCCCATGTTATGTACGGGGCAGAGATTGGCGGGATTTTCAGGAGCCTTTTCCGAAAAGCAGTTCCCCTTTTGAGAAGAGGCTTGGACATCATCAAACCCCACGCGAAGACTGCTGCACGTAATATTGCTAAAGATGTGGCTGGTCACGTTACTCAAGCAGTTCTGAATAGAGTGAACAATCCACTTTCTCAAGAGGGGTCAGGCCTAATGTATATTAAAAGGAAAAGTAGCCAAAAAAGAAAAGCATCACGGGTGAAATTGATTGGACCACCCCACCTCCTTAAAAGAAAAGTTGTGAGAGGAAAGAGATGTCAGAAGCGTCATGTTGTAAGAAAGAAGAGATGTCCAGCTGCATCAAAAACAGATATATTTTAGACTCAATCATGGCTTTTATCCACTGTGGCTCTGAAGAATGCACTAAATCTGAACTGGATCTATTCAGCATTGGTCCTACGCAGACCAGTATTGAGAGAAGTTTATTTATTGAAGTACCCCCCTTGTCAGCCCTGACAGAATCTGCACCCCTAGACTTCTTCATCACAGGAAATGGTGAAGATTATATAAATCTAAATAACACCTTGCTCTATGTGTGCTGCAAAATTGTCAATGAAGATGGGAGCAACATTGCTGCAGATGCAGCAGTAGGCCTGGTGAATTACCCCATAGCATCCATCTTTAGTCAACTGGATGTAACAGTGGGAGATCGACTTATAAGTCAAAGTAATAATTCTTACCCTTATCGTGCTTTCATTGAATCTGTGCTGAACTATAGTGAGGATACTCTAGCAACACAATTCTCAGCAGGCCTATTTTAAAAAGATACAGCTCGGGAACACGAATCTGCAGGTCTGGATGGAAACAATAAAGGCTTCATTAAAAGAGCAAACCTAACAGCTCAAAGCCGAAAAATAGAGCTATTGGGACATCTTCATACTGAGCTGTTTTTTCAGGAAAAACTGCTGTTAAATGGAGTTGATGTGAAAATTAAACTTACACGCAGCAAAGATGCTTTCTGCTTAATGACAGAAAATGCAGCAAGACGTTACAGACTGCAAATTTTGTCAGCCTCCCTATTTGTGAAAAAAGTGAGGGTGGCCCCTGGCGTTCGCTTAGGCCATGCAGAGGTTCTGTTGACAGCCAACGCCAAATACCCCGTGGATTGTGTGAGTATGAAAGTGTTTAGCATTCCCAGAGGAAGCCGCGTTGCCAATCAGGAAAACCTGTTTTGGGGGCAACTGCCTAAACAGGTCGTTATAGGCCTAGTGGATAATGATTCCTTCAGCGGAGCTTTCAATAAAAATCCATTTAATTTTCAGCATTATGATATTAATTTCACAGCTCTTTACCTGGATGGAGAGCAAATCCCCATGAAGCCACTCCAACCCAATTTTGAAGATGGAAACTGTGTAAGAGAATACATGAGTCTGGTACAAACAGCTGGCAAACATATGAAAGATAGGGCCCTTTTAATTAACTGTGAGGAGTATGCGAATGGTTACACAGTTTTTGCATTCGACCTGACGCCGGACCAAGAATGTGGAGATCACTATTCTTTGATTAAAACTGGGAACCTGAGAGCAGAATTCCGTTTTGCTAAAGCCCTGGCCGCCATGGTCAACATGATTGTTTATGGTGTTTTTGACAATGTGATAGAAATAAATCACCGGAGAAATATCCTGTTTGACTATATGTAACATGGACAGCGTGCAGCTAACTCGTGTGCTATCTTCAAGCTCCTACACCAGGAAGATTTTCTATGGCGTGTTTCCTTGTGACATGCTTCCCAGTGGGAGGGTACACCAAAGGCCTGTGGGGTTAGTAGTCAATACCCACCCCCACAACCTACCTGGAGAACACTGGCTGGCCATCTACTTGACAGAGGATAAAAGTGGAGAGTTTTTTGATTCCTACGGGCACCCGCCCAACCACCGCCTCTTCCCTAAAACCATCATGAATTTTTTAAGAAAAAATGCCAGGAAGACTGTGTTTCAACCCAGGCAACTCCAAGCCGATGAGTCCGTGGTTTGTGGCTACCATTGTGTATTTTTCCTGCAGCAGCGTTGTAAAGGCCTAACATTTAAACAGATTCAAGAACTGTATTCTCACAATTTAGAAAGAAAGGATCAAATGGTGGATCATTTTGTAAAAAACAAGAAGAACATGTTCAGGCATGCCTTAGACAAGTTCCAACTTGCCCAGGCATGCCTTAGACATGCTCCAACCTGCCCAGGCATGCTTTACACAAGTTCCAACTTGCCCAGGCATGCCTTACACAAGTTCCAACATGCCTAGGCATGCCTTACACAAGTTCCAACTTGTACAGGCATGCCTTAGACATTCTCCAACCTGCCCAACGCTGTAGATCATACTGTGATTTTCATTGCCGCATTTCCCAATAAAGCATCCTCTATTGGGGTTTTTAAAACAAAGAATTTCTTGTCTGTATGTTTTCTAAGTATTTACCCTTAAAGTAGACAGGCACAGCGCAGAATACTTTAAGTTTTTTATAAATACTAAATTATTTTTTAGTCCTGATAAAACAAAAACCACAGAAGGTTACTTCATAAGTTGAACCAGGTAGGAGCATCAGAACGCTTTTGTTTTTTAGCACTCGTAGAGGTGTGCAACAATATTGGTGTCGCACCTTTGGGGTTCTTTAGGTAGTCCAAGGTTTCTCTATGGGTAGGATTACCCACTACAGATGCTGGGACATTTAGTTCAGCCAGAGCACTCATAAAAACATCCCATCCTTTTGGGGTACGCTTGGTTTTCAGGGTCTGTGTGATCCCCTTCACCAAATCCAGAATATTGGAACCAGGTACAGCCACCCCCTTGTACACAAAGGCTCCTTTCTCATCCCATGAAGAAACATCTCTGTTTTGCTGCATTTTGATCAATAGGAGCCTTGCATTGTTCTTATATCTAGCAGGGAGACTGTCCAGTACTTCTTGGAAGACATTGTCAGAGACTACTGACGCTTCCACAGAGGCTTGTTGTGGTTGAGGTAGAAACAGGTTTAGGTTTTCTTTCTCCGCCTCCCTCTGTCTTACATGGGTCAGATATTTTTGAAGCAAAGAAGCATAATGTTTAACTTTTTCATGTTCTGTTAAGTCGCTCCTGTGGAAAATTCCCTGCATCTCAGTATCTAGTGAGCTGATTGCTGCAGTTCTGATGTTTTCCTCCTTAGGAGGTGGCCCCTTTAATTTTTCCAGCTGGTGGCTAGGGACCAAATACATCTTTTCAGCATACTCCATTACTGATTGGCTAAAATCCCGGTGAGCAAGGGGACTGCAAAACTTAGTAACAGTCCAAGAAACCCACCAGATTGTCTCACCAGATGCTTCTTTCTTCTCAGAGAGACTTTCTTGTTACTCAGGCTTTTAATAAGGTTACATTTCTTTCTTAAGGTACATACCTGTTGGGGAGATAGAGGAATGTTGCCTTTTAAAATATTGAGTGCTATTTCTGAGATGGCCGCAATCAGATCATCAGATGCTGCACATAAAATGGCTTTCCTCTGGCATGGCGGTGCCTTAATAAGAATTTTTAAGAGTGCCAAATTTCTCTTTACACGATTAGACATGTTGCCTTGCAGAGGAGCTGGGCATCAATAGATGGGCTAGCACTAAAGGCGAAGCCTTTTATAACCAGCTGGAGCTTTTTTCATGGTGCACACTACAGGCCAGTCTGGCGGAAAAAGACCTGTTCTTAACCTGTAAGCTTCTGGGGTAGATGCATTTAAATATACCACCAGATAACCATAAGGTTTGCTTGTAGAATCTGCAAATGCCTCCATGAAGAACTGACTGTTTTGCAGGTACATTTGACGAGCTAAAATCGCAATTTGTAATTTATCCCTGGGGTTTTTGAACAGCACCATATATTTTGCATTTAGGCTGATGGTGCGGTTGCTTTTGCCCTTGCAGAAAATATTCTGCGTGATGAAAAAAATACTCAAGTTCCTGTGGTGTACATACTGAGTAAAGGCCTTTTCGACTTCACAGCTCTCAGACGCCGACAACATCAGGTCGTCTATCACCAAAAAAATTACTTTATTGAGGGGTAATAAATCATTATCATCAAATTTTGCAGGCAAACCCTCCACAAACTGAATAAATGGGTATTTACATAGCAGATCTTTGTACAGAGGCTGCCAACAACCATAACACCACACAATATTTTCAGGTACAACTGAGAACACACTGTGAGCATTGTCCAGCATATTTTTGATGAAAAAGCTTTTCCCACAGTTGCTAGGCCCTGCTAGAATGGCTGAAAAGGGGTGTTGCCAGCGTGTATTCATAGTCAAAATCCGTAAGGCAGTGTGTTAAACCCTTCAGTAATAACTCTTTTATCATATACCACCTTTTGAGTTTTCCTGAGAGTCTTAGTTTCCAGAGTCCAATGGCTTTTGTTCCTTACAATACTGGGCTGCTATACGACAATCTCACAAGGCAGTCTGCGCTCCCTGTCTGAGATGTAGGCAAAAACTAAGTCTTTGAGACTGTTTAAATTAATTTTTTCACAGTTAGTGGTGTTCAATGTAATGCCTTTGACCTTCAAAATAACTTTCCCTTCTCCTGAAAGTTTAAAACCATAGGACTTAGGACCAGCCGACACAAACTCTGTGATAAATTCATCTTCAGGGATTTCACTTGTGAGGTCTCCTAAGTAATCACCGGGAGGGGGTATCCACTGCCCCTCCCTACTCACAAATATCACTGAATCTGTATCGTGATATAAACATCAATCTTGAAAGCCATCTAGCAAAGTGTAGAGCTTCAGCTGAGCATATGCTGTTGTAAAGGCAGCTATGAACACATTCTTCCTACCTAGAGTTATCATGCGATCTTCAGAATGTTTCCAGGACACGCATGCAGCATCAGTATCAATACATTCACACACTGAAACCTCATAAGCATCAGAAAACAGAATCTGAAATAACTCATCAGGGTCTCTCACCACTTGTGTGTTAGGCAGGTTTGTCCTCTGGCCAAATTTCCCCCACAGAGAATTTAAAAATAATTTTGCAATTTGCCGTTTTGCGGGTTTCACGGCAATCTCATCGGGGCTCAATGCCACCCCTTCATTTTGGAGATAATCAGCGATGTATCGCTGTTTATCTTCTGTGCTGACACACCAGTGTGGTACCCTGAAGCCTCCTGTTTTTGGCGAAGGAGCATGTCAATGTAATCTGAAAACAAATGGGTGGTCCACTTTTCAAAATGCCAGACTTCATAAATTTTCACAACCTTGTAGCCCTTTTCTACAGCTGCATTCAGCTCAACAGTGCACCATGTTCCTAGCAGAGCCCGTTCCTCATCAGAATGTTTACATGTTTCCTGCTGATGCGCTGATGCATAAGCTGCACACAGGGCAAACATGAGTTTACCACCCACCTTGGTAGGGAGGACCGGGAAGAAAAGACCTCGGGGCAGGTAAACTTTAACCTTTGCAATCCCGAAGTAATCTGAGAGTGGCTTAAAGTTCTCATAAATTATTTTGGGGTGACCACAAGGGTATGCTTTATTCTTGTTCACATAGGGATACAGGCTTGTGAAATCATAGTAATGAATCCGTTCCCCATCTTCAGGTTTATAATACAGACAGACCGCATTAGTACACCCCCCACAGAGAGCGTCTCTAGGTTCTAGAGGGTCTGGAAAATGAGCACCAGCAAGAAAACTCTTGAGGCCCTCATCTGTTTTTAACAAATGCCTCCACTCATGTTCCCATATAGTCCTGACTTCAAACCCCATCAGTTTCAGTTCAGCATCCCTTTTTTGTGTGGAGTTGTACAGGAATTCATATGTTTTACCCTGCAGGGGGGGTTTATCCTCCGGAGAATAACACACTAAACACCCATGCCAAAAGCAGCCGTGAAATTCAAAGGCTGTCTTCTTATTATCTATGACCGCATAGCCATCTAGAAAATAAGGGTCAGCTTTGAATTCCCCACCTTTTAAGGCATGCTGAATCTGAATGTTTTCTTTATGATCTATGTAACTCAACCACCGAATTGCAGGGGTAGAAAACCGTTTACACTGCTGGTGATAATTATCTGGTGGGGGTATGGCAATGGTGTATTCCTTCAGAAACTTAAACCTATACATTGCAAAACATGTACTAGCCAGAGTGGGGTATTGGAATGGATCTATTGCTAACCTTTTGTTCACATACTTCTTACCATTCCAAAACGCTCTCACTGTCTGTGTCAGTTCCATGATTTCATGTCGGTACTTGGTGCATGCCTGCTCCAAAATATTAACATCTTGCCTGCAGTAAAACATCAACTCCTTCTGCATTTCAAAAGTTTTTGACTTGTTCTCATCATACCACGCTAAAAAAGCCCCTCTCTATCCAGGCATCATGTATTGGGCACCATAGTCCACTGCTTTAGGCAGTGGGCCCACATAGTCCTTATTCTCAGGTTTGTTAAAATAATGTGGGAAGTAGCCCTTGGTGCCGGTAAAACCCAAGGCTTTTGGTAGCTTTGAGAGGGCCATGGGTAGATGACAGAGTGAATTTATAAATTTTATATCTAGCCCCTTCATGGTGATACACAGCAATTTTCCCCCTTGAGTAATAAGATCTACAGTAAGTTTCTCTTTTATCAGCTGGCTGAGAATAAAGTAACCATCATACCCCTTTGAGTTATGGGCTATAAAAGTGCACCCTTTGAACTGCACACTGTGAAAGTCTTGATAAAATCAGAGAGACAGGAATCACCCTTAAACTCCCACATTTTGCCAGCCATGGCCCACGGGCTTACATCCCCATGCGCTTTCACACGCCGCTTTCTATTCTTCTTACCCTTACCTGGTTTATTCTTAAAGCTTTCTACAGTTTCACCCACAAACGCTTTTGCAAAGCAGAAATTAGGAACATGAAATCCTGAAGACTGGTGCACTTCAAAGTCATAAAACACATATTTCACAGACACTTTAGGCTTCTTAAGATGTCCCATATAGCACTCATGCTAATCACCATATATGATAAACCCCCAACAGACAGTGCACCGCCTTCCTGGACAACGTTCAAAGTCATGATCATGTTTCTGGAAAGTCTGACAATATTCACAATACTCTCTAAAGACACATTTTACTTTACCCTCTAAGGCCAATTCTCTATGTCTATTTAAGCAGGTGCTGGATCTGCAGTTCATCCGACAACGTCCGCACCTCTTCATTTTACCAACATTTACAGCACACTCTGCACTCAAGCAGAGCCTGCACATATATAGACAACTGTGACTATGGGTAAAGATTGTACTGCATATTTCACAATAGTTTTGAACTCCAAAAACCGCCTTTACATTACGCACACCATAATAATGATCGTCGTGTAGCATCATAGTATAGGTTTTGGGGTACCTAGGCCCTGGTACTTTAAATAGCCCCCAACCTTTTTTTGCGAAACGTATGACTTGAAACCCTTAAATGGTTTTCAATCAATGAAATGTCACTGAGGGCTACTTTTTTCTGTTCAGACCAACCAAGCTCCGTATGTAACTGTCTGGCAGGAGTCAACAATTCTGCATCTGTGGGTGTCCTCTCGGCCATTATGGCTAAAAGACCCCCAGGAAAGCAGAGATTGGTGCCTGTGTAATTTAGATCTACCAAATATTGTCGTTTTCTAAGGATGATTTGACTGTTCGGGAGAGAACCTATTTTCCTACTTGGATTCTCACCGCCCTGTGGAGCCCTCACAATTGTAACAATCAACCGCAGCGTAACATCCCCACATATTTCAGCACGGCTTTGCAGGAGATTACTGATATGGGATAGAAAATCTTCTACATGTAAAACATCCCTATGTCTTTTAACTGAAAAAAGAGGATAAGCTAATCCCCTGCGGTCCAATCGTAGTTGGACAAAATCTTGAGGAGAGATTCTCCTATTAACATCATCCAGGATTTGCTGGATCGTTGTGTATAATGCAGTCACAGCCTGTGAGAATGATGTTACATGTTCTAAATTAACAAATCTAAATTCTTCACCTATGTGCATTGACCTGTAATGCTCATGTTCCCACTCCCACCTATGCACAAGTTCTGCATATACTTGCGGGGGTTGGTCCGCATTTGTGTTATTTGTGGGTGGGGTTTGGTCCAACCCTGAGGCATCCCTGGAAGCTTCAGAAGACTGTGAGGTATCTTGAGACGCCACCTCTGGAGGGTCACCCTCTATGCATGCTTCAGAAAACTGTGAGGCATCCTGAGAGCCTGCCATTGGAGAGCAGCTTTTCTTAGGAGGCCTTTGATTTTTACAGGCATAGAGTGTTTTTTTAGCCCTGTTTAATATTTTACTAACCCTCCTCTGCCAGTAAAATCGTGCTTTGTTGAATGTGTTCTTCCTATGCCGTCTTTTCCAACACCTCCGGCGTGGTTTACCACCCCCCAACTTGTACGTGTCTAAAGAATGTGTTGTCATGTGCAGGATACTTTGTATGCATTTTAATATTCTGAAAAGAGCTTACTTCAGATAACCCATCATTATCAGCACTTAAAAACTTGCGTATGGCTGCTTCAGTCTCTGTATGGCACTTCATGAGCTCATAGCCTTCTTTCAGTCTTTTAGAAGCATGTTCAAGCCAATTAGCAAGCCCCCTCCCTGGTTTAGAGATTGCAGACTCTGGGTGCCCTTCATATCTTGATCTCTTTGCCTTTGGTCCTCTGGATGATCGCCGGAGGTGTTGGAAAAGACGGCATAGGAAGAACACATTCAACAAAGCTCTAATAGGCATCATGTTCATTGTCTTGGCCTTTGGCCCTCTGGGGTCATGTGGTTTTACAGAGACACTTTTCACAGTTGCAGGTTTCTGGTCTAAAACCAAAAAAATAAAAAATAAAAATGAGAAGGGGTAGGGCACATCCTTATTAATTAGGTACAAACCTCTCTCTCACAGACAACCCGTCAATGCTTTACCCGTGCCTGCTGGCGGTCCGGTAGCCTGTGGAGTTTTAAAAGGAGCTCTAACAGGCGTTATGTTCACTGCAAAAAGCAATAACCACTTCAGTAGATTCCTACTTTCGATATGATCCCCCCCCCAATCCCTTACCATCATTAACTTTTTTTTTTACCTATTTTATCATCAGAAGGTCTATGTGTTTGTTTTTTCTTGTGGCGTTCTTTGGGGGATTAATCACAGCAGCCTCCTGAACATTGGTTGTGGTTTCTAAAAAACAACAACAACACACACACACACTGCTTTCAGCTTTACAGGAAACCTTAAAAACCACAACACAATTATTAGAAGAATTCTGTTTTATCTGCGCTACCAGATGCCGGTGTGAGTGCTGTCCTGGGCCTTTTCTTGCTAAAAGGATGGCTGGCCATAAAGTCTTCTGTAAAAAACATATATAAAAATAAAACATTATACACATAGCCTGTACTTTTAGAAACAGCATGTTGTTTTTACATTAAAAATACCCCCACCCTCCAAAGCCTTACCCAGTTCTTTATCATTTGACTTAATTTGGTTCATTTCTGTCAGATGTATGATTTCATGAGATAGTAAATAAGGAGAAGGTGCTAGTTTGATCACTCAAAGGTATGTAGAGTCTTGTCTCAAGATTTTGCTCCGCCCCCCCCACTACATATGGTGTGAGAGCCTTTTGACCATTTCTAGCAGACCCCTTGAGAAGCATGGAGGGGGAAACAGCTATGCTAGTTCATGCTTATTTAAGCACAGCTTGTGGGCAAATACCCTATAAAATAGCAAAATGCAAAATGTTCTTAATTTTGCAAAAAACACTTTCTACAATTCAAGACGATATTGAACAGCAGTTAAACCCCCTCATCCTTGATCTCCAAATTCATAGTCTGGCTGATGCGTTCAACACTTTTACTGTGGTGATGCAGTCTGAGTTTGCTGATGGAAAAATCAACTGGGGGCGGATTTTAACCATTTTTCTGTTTGGAGGTATAATTGCACAGAAGCTCCAGACACACAATGGGGCTCTAACAAGACAGAATATAGAAGAACTTGCTAATTTTATCACTGCCTATATCATAAACACCAAAGCAAATTGGATCATGGATCATGATGGATGGGTAAGTTTGAAACACCACACCACACCAAGATCAATATCCCTTGCTACAGATGTGTGTTCTTTTAATATTTATTATGGGTGAGGTGTGGGTGTGGGTTCTAAGATGATAAAGAAGTTATACTGCTCTTGTATTAAAAACAAGACACCCCCCCCAACATAGTGTTTTACCTTCCATAAAAATAGGGCATGATGAAGCTACTATTTTCTATTTATTGCAGGAAAAAGGAGTTGTAAGGACGTTTGAAGATAGAAACGCCTGGATTCCTACACATTCCTTCAATGTGAAGACAAAAATCAAAGCTGCTTGCATGCACTATTTTTCCCTAAAATGGCTGTTGTTCTATGCATAGAGATTGCAGCAATAGCTCTGAATGTAAATATATATATTTGAAAGCATAAAAAATAGTAATAATAGAGAAAAATGGTTAACCTACTGGTGCTCCCTGGTCATGCAGATTCATTTTTACCAATAACTGCAGGTGGATAGCAGCAGGTGGTCCCCCCACATACACACACACACACACACACAAGCCCCCCCCCCCAAACATACAAATTAACTAGAAAATACATGCCTTCTTGATAGACCTGTGACATCAAGACTGCTTTTACGGATTGTTCTATGGATAAGAAGAAAAAAATAGACAGGTTTTAGAGAAAGAGCCTTTTTTTTTTCAATATAACAACCCCAGAAAATATATATATATATATATATATATATATATATATATATAAATGAACTTGCCTGCAGGCATACTGCTCCTCTTTTAGAATATTGAAGGGTGTTTTAGTTTTTCTGCTGGGAAAAATTAGGAAAAGAAGCATAAACTGTATTGCATTTTATTTTAGTTTATCTGCACTAAATATTTATTTAGCTGGCAGAAGGAAAAAGAGTTAAGGTATACTCACATATAAGTAGGCTTCCAGGTCCTTCCCTTCAGGTTTGGGGGGTGTAAAGACACAGAGAAGTGCGGGCTCTTTTTATCAGCGCTAGTCCTATTGTGTGAATTCAGGTACTGTGATTGGATAAAGTTAAGGATCCCCCCGGCCTCCAACCCATCACTAAAAGTTAGTACCACCTACTCAAAAACACAAAATGGGGTTTCAGGTCCCCTGTAATCTACACTGCCCCCATCTGGAGACATGCAGCATGAGCCTTTTCCAGACCAGCCCTCTGACCTGTATTGAAAACTAGTGATAGAAGTTGATTCTTTCAAAAATGATTCTGACAAAAATAAAATATTAAAAAGGAAATAGTTTCCCCCTACATATAAATGCATAAAGTGGGGGGTCCCCTACCACCCCATCATGTTTATTTTTTAAAAATGGATACCTATGTATCCATCATTTTACAGTTATTGAGATTTTTTTCCCTCTCTCCAATATCAGATGTTGACATTAATGCTTTTTTTTTTTTTTACCAAGCTGCTAACAGCAAATGTGAGAGGTCTAGACCATTGCCCCCCCCCACACCCACACCCCTCTTCTAAAGGACATGCCATGTAGGATTTTTACAAAATCCATGTGGCACTTAAGGAATGATTTACTTTTTAAAAACTCCTGAAGGTTTTACTTGTAGCCCTTGTGCTCTGTGTGTTTAATGATTCTTTCAAAAATGATTCTGACAAAAATAAAATATAATAATTTAAAAAGAAAAGGAGGGAATAGTTTTCCCCTACATATCAATGTGTAAAGATTAGATTAGAACACTGGTTGTTTTCCCAACACTGAAATTTAGAAACGCCCTACTCAAAAAACACGTAATGCGGTTTCAGGACCCATGTATCTGAAGACATGCGGCATGAACCTTTTCAGGACCAGCCCTCTGCCCTGTATTGGCAGCTAGTGATAAAAAGCTGATTCCTAAAATTTAGCAACACCCATGCCCAAAGCACGTAATGTGGTTTCAGGGCCCATGTAATTTACCCCCATCTGGAGACATGCGGCATGAGCCTTTTCAGGACCAGCCCTCTACCCTGTATTGGCAGCTAGTGATAAAAAGCTGATTCCTAAAATTTAGCAACACCCATGCCCAAAGCACGTAATGTGGTTTCAGGGCCCATGTAATTTACCCCCATCTGGAGACATGCGTCATGAGCCTTTTCGGGACCAGCCCTCTGACCTGTATTGAAAACTAGTGATAAAAAGCTAATTCCTAAAATTTAGCAGCGCCCTACCCTAAACACGTAATGGGGTTTCAGGACCCATCTCAAAAATGGAAATTAATGCTACACAATCATTTACAGGGGTGAGCATAGTTTTTGGGAAACCTAGCAGCATTTTTAAATGTGTCTAGGGTGATGGGTCAATCGCAGGTAGGCTTATAGTAGGTTTTAAACATAAGGCACAAGTGCTCTGCAGAAAGAACATAAAACTTTCTAACAACACAGGGGAACGTTGTGGTTGGATCCTGATATTCTGTGGACTCCTTTGCTTGATCTGTGTCTTCTTCATCTCAAAAGTCACTTTACCGGGGGGGGGGTGATCATAGGTTTTGGGGGGCTAGCTAGGGTATTTTTTACAAAATATAGGTGGCGCTTAAGGAGTGTTTTATTTTTTAAAGACTCTTGAAGGATGCAGCCCTTGTGATTTCTATGTTTAATGATTCTTTCAAAAACAATTCTGACAAAACAAAACAAAAAATGCAGCAGTTTTCACATGAGCCATTTTATTCAGAGTTTTGCTTTACAGATGTAAGAAAATATTTATAGGACCTGTTTCTAATCACTTTCATTACATGATTTAAAAATACGTGGTCGGTATTTTTCAGGGTTTTATCCAGCAGTTTCAGAGCTCTGTGTGAACGCCCAATTTTAGTCAACAGTATCAACATTTTGTTAACAGAGTCTTGTGTGATCTCAAGACAATTTTCACTATATCTGATTAAAGTGATAATATCCACTACACTTTTAAAACATATTTTCCCTAGGGATGGGGGAGAATTTCTCCTCAAAACTTCGGGGGGCCGAGTGCCAACACATTCGGTCTTCCGAAGGTTGTTCAGGGAGAAATTCTCTGCCCCCCCCACCCCCCTGGGATGGGACTTACCTTTCACGAATGTCCCTCCCGGCGGCGGGTCCCGGTGGTGGTTCAGCAGGTCTTCGTCAGGGGCGGGGGTGGCAGCCGGTCTTTCGACTGGCTGCTGCCGCCGCCATTACAAGAAGAGTTAAAAAAAAAAAACGGCCCTGTGATAGGCGACGTAACGATTAACGTAGCCTATCACGGCTAGATTTGCAAAGTCAGCCGTGATAGGCTATGTTAATCGTCACGTAGCCTATCACGAGTGACTTAAAAAAAAAAAAAAAAGCGCGTACGGCTAATGGCGGCCCCCATTGGGAGCTGCCATTTGCGTTCCTTATTTGGTCCCTGTAGTCTACGTAAAGATTACGTAGACTACGGCGAAAATAAGGGCAACGCAAATAGTGTTAATCGTTACGTAGCCTATCACAGGGGCATTTTTTTTTTTCTTTTGAAGTTCGCGGCCGGGGAGACAGGGCGCTTCTCCCCGGCCTGAATTTCGGCCGGGCGAGGCAGGAAGCCTCCCCCCCCTGGCCTGAACTTCGGGGGGAGCAGCGAAGCGCCTCCCCCCCACCGCGAAGCAAACTGCGAGACCAGGTAAGTGACTTTCGTACACTCCTAATTTTCCCACATAAAATTCTCAGCTTTCTAGAGATGACACTCTTTGGCCAAGATACGCATTCATGTGAAGATTGTCCTGGTGCATCCATTATACATCCAATACATGTATCATGTAGATATTCAATTAAGCAGTGCTTCAGAATTCCAAAAACAGTGGCTCTGACAATGCATTGCATTGCTCTGCGGCGCTTTCTGGGTGAGCTGAAGCTTGTTTCATCCACTTTCAGGCCTAGAATACTTTTCAGGATGACATGGCCTGGCTGCCCCATTGACAGATCAGCACAACCCTAAAAAACAAAATTAAGAAAGTACTTTTGGTGTCTCCTAAACACACACACAGCATGTCTTTAATAACGATGCTACAAATAATCACACATACCTGTATTTGAAAGTTTCCTATTGAGGCTGTCTTCCATAATGCCACCGCTGATGGCCCCTCTGCTTTAATTTCAACAGTTTTTCCAAGACCTTCTGCACCAACAGTATTCACACAGGGGTCCTGAAAAAATGGTACAATCTATTATGAAGCTGTATCCTGCCTGTAACCCTTTTGCAAACTTCGGAAACCACCATAAAATATCCCCTCCAACCATCCATCCATTCACATAGATAGAAACATTGAAATCTTACCTGTGCTACAATGTTCTCTAGTGAAATGGCTTCCAACATGTTCTGCCACATTTGGGAAACCTCGGCCTCCTCCTCGTGTAGAAGTTTAGGTGGTGGAAAAGCAGAGTCATCAGAACTGGTACTAATATACCATTTTCGGGGGTCACGTCCTGCAGCCAGTGGCAGAATACCAGATGGCCCTGGAGAGGTGCTTGGCTGCGCCATGTTCTCTGTGCTGAAAACGTGTCTGGCCATGATAAAAGGCTGTTTTTCTGGGGGCAAGGCGGTCCCTATTGGTCAATGGGGTTGCAAGGCGTGACCTTACAGGGCTAGGCTCTAAGACCTCTTCCTATTGGTCCATGGCGGCGCTGCGAGTTCATAGAGGGGTCACATGACCCCACAGGACCAATCCGGGCGTGGCTTGGAAAAGGCCCCGTGGGCCATCTCCGCACCCGTACCGGCTAGGGCTCTAAAACCAATTCCTATTGGTCCATGGTGGCGTGGCGAGTTCATAGAGGGGTCACATGACCCTGCAGGACCACTCCGGGCATGGCTTGGAAACGGCACCACGGGCCATTTCCGTGCCTGTGCCCCCTAGGGCTCTAAATCCAATTCCTATGGGTCCACGGTGGCATGGCAAGTTCGTAGAGAGGTCACATGACCCCTGTCAGGTGACCCTGAAGGTCATACATGGGGCTTCCGGCTAGGGCAGGACTTCCCGTCTCAACGGGGGGTGGCGCAACTGTCACCTTCGCAAACAGGGCATGGTTTAGAGTTTGATGTGGACCCCCCTCCTTTACTACTTAAGTCCACTATGCATGAATGGGTAAAATTCATCAAGATTTCGCTCTGAAAATGGAATTGTTATACATCCCTATCCTAGGGATGAATGGACGGCCCCTGTCTGGGTTCTCTGGGTGCCCGCACAGCCACTACCCCCACTTGCACACCACCAGACCTGCTTGTGTCCCCGCCCCATTTGCTCACCAAGCCGCTGACACCTGCCTGGAGCCATTCCCGAGTGCCCATCATTCCTGCAGTCACCGTTTTTTTTTTCTTCCCCAAAATGGCGACTCAGGACCTTCCATAAATGTAATATTGCACACATAGCAGCTGTAAAGGCCCTACCTATGCAATATTCAGGCATAAAATGGGCCATTTACACCTGTAATATTGTGTCAATAGGTCCTTAGCTGCTATGTGCACAATATTACATTTATGGAAGTTCCCAAGTTGCCATTTTGAAATAAAAATGGTGGTCACAGGAATGATGGCCACCCTGGAACAGCTCCAGGTAGGTACCAGAAGCTCGGTGAGCATGGGGGGGGGGGCAGGGGCAGAAGCTCAACCCAGCAGCACAAGCGGGGGGGGGGATTTCATCACACTCCAGGGTTCAGCCGAGCACCTGTGCCATCCCTACCCTATCCACCATATCCTAAGATCCCTGGGAGAGTATCCCAGGGACCATAGGATTGCTCTATAAACTGATCCAAATGCTATGCTTCAGCTCATGTTTCTTGGTTTTAGTAAGACAAAGATCCTTACAAACTGTTTAAAACTTCTGCCTTCCTACCAAAGTAATGATGTGTGAAAGTCTTTCTAGGAAAATGTTGCTAGTCCTTATTATCAAAATTTATTTTGCTTTCCTCAAATTTCTTTGGATGGTTCACTTGGCCAGGGATCCCCAAATTTGCTTCCAGTTTCAGTTCAGATGAAATTTGGCTGCAAGTCTACAATAAAGCTATTCATCTTCTTACATATCTCTTCTATCTCAAAAGCATATTTATGTCCTCACTGGGGAGGGTGAGAATTTCATTTCATTTCATTTCAGTTTCAGTAAGAGTTTCCTGAACCTCACAGCATTTTCCATATTCAGGATGAAAAGAAATTGAGATTTAAAATACTGAATGTGGGAGAAATCAAAACTGACAGATCCCTCCATCCAGGCCTAGGACTTGTGCTTTTTGCTCTTAAAATTCTGGCTTTCAACCTACAACACCTTCTAGAACTAACACCGAACAAAGATGTCCTCTTCATCATAGGGGATTGGAATGCTAAAGTAGGAAGTCAAGAAATCACCGGGATAACAGGCAAGCGTGGCCTTGGTGTACAGAATTAAGCAGGACAAAGGCTAATAGAGTTTTGCCAAGAGAACACGCTGATCATAGCAAACACTCTTTTCCAACAGTACAAGAGGCGACTCTACACATGGACATCACCAGATGGTCAATATCGAAATCAGATTGATTATGTCCTTTGCAGCCAAAGATGGAGAAGCTCTATACAGTCAGTAAAAACATGACCTGGAGCTGACTGTGGCTCAGATCATGAGCTTCTCGTTGCAAAAATTCGGCATAAATTGAAGAACGTAGGGAAAACCACTAAACCATTCAGGTATGACCTAAATCATATCCCTGATGAATATACAGTGGAGGTGAGGAATAGATTTCAGGGATTAGACCTGATAGACAGAGGGCCTGAGGAACTATGGACGGAGGTCTGTAACATTGTTCAGGAGGCAGCAACTAAATCCATCCCAAAGAAAAAGAAATGCAAGAAAGTAAAGTGGCTGTCTGATGAGGCTTTACAAGTAGCTGAGGAAAGAAGGGAAGCGAAAAGCAAGGGAGAAAGGGGAAGATATATCCAACTGAATGTTGAGTTCCAGAGAATAGCAAGGAGAGGCAAGAAGGACTTCTTAAATGAACAATGCAAAGAAATCAAGGAAAGCAATAGAATGGGAAAGACTAGAGATCTCTTCAAGAAAATTGGAGATATCAAGGGAACGTTTTGTGCAAAGACACCGGGTTGGATGAATCACAGGTGATTCACAGTGCGGCGAAAATAAGGGAACACAATTTGCGTTGCCCTTATTTTTGCCGTAGTCTACGTAAATCTTTACGTAGACTAGACGTATCAAAATAAGGAACGCAAATGGCGGTCCCCATGGGAGCTGCCATTTGCGTACGTGCTTTTTTTTTTTCAAAGTCACCTGTGATAGGCTACGTGACGATTTGCATAGCCTATCATGGCTGACTTTGGAAATCTAGCCATGATAGGCTACGTAAATCGTTACGTAGCCTATCACGGGTGTGTGTGTGTTGTTGTTGTTGTTTTTTCTTCTTTTTTCGTGGCCGGGTAGATGGGGTGCTCCTACCTGGCCTGAATTTCGCCGGCGAGGGATGGGGCGCCTCCCCCCCAGCCTGAATTTCAGCTGGGCGAGGCGGGGCGCCTCCCCCCCCTCGCCTGAACTTCGGGGGGAGAACCGAAGCGCCACCCCTCCACCGCGAAGCAAGCTTCGAGAACAGGTAAGGGACTTTTGTCCATCCCTATAAGGAAGGCTGAGCGCCGAAGAATCGATGCTTTTGAACTGTGGTGCTGGAGAAGACTCTTATGAGTCCCCTGGTCTGCAAGGAGGTCAGATCAGTCAATCCTAAAGGAAAACAACCCTGAGTGCTCATTGGAAGGACAGATCCTGAAGCTGAAGCTCAAATATTTTGGCCACCTAATGCGAAGAGAAAACTCCCTGGGAAAGACCCTGATGCTGGGAAAGATTGACGGCAAAAGGAGAAGGGGACGGCAGAGGATGAGATGGCTAGATAGCATCACCGATGCAATGAATATGAACTTGAGCACACTTCAGGAGAGAGCGGAGGACAGGAAGGCCTGGCGTGCTATGGTCCATGGGGTCATGAAGAGTCAGACATGACTTAAGAACTGAACAACAACAAATATTCAACCATGTTGGTACTTAATTAGGGTTCTCACCTCTTTTTGGGGGGACAGGCACAGTTGCCCCACCCCCTCAAGCATGAATTCTAACAAGAAACACATCCCAAGATAGTGCTATGCATATAGGAACCATCTAATTCTCACTGGCTTGAGTCATGAGGAACCAAGAGTAGGTTTGGCACTCACTGCAACGATGTCCCTGTGTGCACCACTTTATTTTCACAAATTGGTGGAGGGCATCAGGTTCCCCAAGAGATGCATAGGTTCTCATAAATCATAGTACTTATGGGGTTGTATGACAATCCCCTACATGCTGCACATGGTGATGAGATTATTAATACATAATTTTAAAAAAATGCAAATAAGCTTTTTTTCTGTGTTAAAATGTGTATTTCTCCAAATATCACATGCACCTTGATGTCCTGCAGCTTACTATAATTCCCTCTCCCTGTCCATAATTCCAGATAATTTATCTCACACTTGAATTTAAGCAACTTGGAGTGAAGACATAAATATGCTTTGCAAAGTGCCCAAAGCAAGGGGGTGGGGGTGGGGAGAACAGTTTCTGTATGGCGCTTATTTATGAGAAAACCGCTTTATCTCTTAAAAGGAATTCTTGAAAGCTCATAAACAGAGAAATATTTCATTTTTGAAGAGGCCTGTTTTTCTTGTTCTTTTTTGCTTTGTGCTTCAACACCTCCCACGGCAAGTTAAAAATAGAGGCGCCTCTTAAATAGAAAACACACATTCGGTCCCTCCTGAAATATGCAGGCTCCTTTGTTTCCCTGTCTATTCTGCAAATGCTAACATAAACAGTTTTTAACAAAGCAGCTGAGAATCAGCCATAATTGTAGTCATTTCAATTCCATCAAAGGGATGTATCTTTATTATTTTATAGCTAGGTGATGAATCTGTGACAAAGATTAAAGAGTGCATCTCAGCAGGTAGGCCTATTATATGTTCTGTCACTTGCCTGATTACAAATGCATACAAATGGCATAAACAGAAGAAATGATTTTCTTTTATGCTAATGTTGGCCTGGCCACCTGCACATTTACTAATGTTGGATTAATTGCTCAAAGATGGATTATGACAGGGTAAAGAAAGTGGATGCCTGCCATTATTTTAATCCCATCTCCTTGATCTAGCTATTTGCTGTGGATATGAGGGTCCTAGTGCTTCCACCCATTAGAGCTGTCCCATTTCCTTCACTACAGTAGCAGGCATCTTCTCATAGAGACTTATTAGCAAATTTGGAACTCTTTCATCTGCACCCTCCTCTTTGACCTTTCCCTGCCTGGCCAAGATGTTTCTTTTTCATCAGGACTTTGGCCTTCTGGGTTGGAAAGTTATATTGACCTGACCACTTGCTCTTAGAGATGTTCTAGCTGTTGTTACTTGTCTCTGATGTGATATGTTTCAATTTTTATGATGTGAGATTTTATATATATATAGATATACATGCATACACAGAGAGAGAGAGAGAGAGAGAGAAAGAGAAAGGGAGAGAGAGAGAGAGAGAGAGAGAGAGAGAGGAGGGTCAGAATATAAATACTTTCTACAATGAACATAACGGGGGTGGGGGGAACATCTTGCAAAGCTTTCCTACAGACCTAATTACATTCATTGTAGTATCTGAAAAGAATCCCATGGGTACAACATGTTCCCTTAACATGTTCAATAACTCTGCTTGGAAACTGTCTCCATAAAAGCACTCCTAAACATCCCATCCTCACTCTCTTTTTGTATCACTTTTTTGGATAAAACATTGTATCTTGTTGAAACAAACAAACAAACAAACAAAACAACAGCAATCTCAGCCTTACAATAAATACAGATTTTCATTTCTGAATATTCTGTCAGAGAAAATAAAGGATAGGTTGGCCAGCGTCACTATACACATTTTAAATGCAGGATCACAATGGCTCCCTTTTTCATGTGCTTCCTTTCCCCCTCCTTCTCCCCGTATCTGAGTCTTCCATATCTTTCATTGATCTTATGCCTCTTCTTGCGGCTTTTCCTCTTTTCAAGGAGGGAACTCAAGTGGAAAAAAATGGGGTAATTTGATACCCCATTATCTGAGATCTATTTAAAAATGAAACAAAGGGCATTTTGTGCAGGAGATGCCCTGGAGGGTCATGGCATCATGTAAAGAGCCCGCAAACTTCCGTGAGGGAGCAATGTCACTCACAGCATAAAAGCTCCATGCGAAGAAGCCCTTAACCTCCATTACATATTGCTGCAAAGGTCTCTCACCCTAGTGATGGGTGGAAGCACTAGGACCCTCATATCCACAGCAAATAGCTTGATCAAGGAGATGGGATTAAATGGCAGGCATCCACTTTCTTTACCATAATCGTAGTCATAATCCATCTTCACTCCACACTGAAGTAGCCAAATATATACCAAGGGTGGGCAGGCTTCAAGCATGTCTGATCTCCTTTCTTTCTCACTAGAAAAACTAGTATTCTGTACACTCATTTTTGTTGTCATAGGATTGTTTTCCTCTGGAGTAGCCTAAACATGTACCTGTTGAAATGAACATGGAGGTCCAGACCAGGGTACAGCCGTGTGTTGCTAGATCAGGGGGCTAAAAATCCAAACATATATGCATAGCAATCCCCAGATCTCTCTGATGAACCTGTAGTTTATTTTTCCCTGCAAAGAAAGAGAATTAAATTGCTGTGATTTGTCTTCCTTTGTGTGCTCTATGACAATACCTTGGTTTTACAAAATTGAAAATGCTGCATTACTCAACACTGGTCTGTACCTTAAAATTATTGAGCAGTTACCAACAGTATAGCCTGATATATGAGCAGCCTGACAGACGAACTTGAAGATGTTAACCTTTGCAGGAATACTACTCTGAAAGAAAATAGCTTCCCATGGCAGTTGTGAGATTTGGTTCGGTGACAGTATTCCTCCCTTAATCGATAGGAGAAACAGAAAAATCAAATATTAATGAAGGATGGTTAGCCCAGGTTCTTTGTACGCTGGTAAATGCTTTTTTTTTTCAGTCTGGGATTTGGTATGACACCGCAACACAGAATGAAAAGTGGCATTTTTCATTTCAGTTGTGTCCTGGTGTAACCTCCTTTCCTCTTCTTTTGCTCATTGCCAGGGTGCGTCCTAAAGAGAGACTCCATCAAAATGGAGTCTGCCGTAGGATGAAAATAATGTTGTTGCTGAAGCAAATACAATGTCTCACACTGTGCATATGCCCATCATAATGCATTGTGGTTTGATGGATCATTGAAAGATATTCTAATATATGCCATTACAGCAATATCTTGAATATCTCTGATGTGCATGCAGAATCTCTCACCCACATGGATTTTATTCCATTTCTTAATTTTCTTTTGGTTTGCTTGGCAGGAGGACTGTATCAGAATCACCCCTTGCCTACCCAAAAGATCCTCTTCAGCAATAATGCCCAAAGCAAGCCATCATGTAGAAACTGTATTTTCCCCCTCAATCCACAAAGAGCATCTGACAGGAAAAGTCCACCCAACACCCCTCTGTTTCTCACCTTCAAGAAGAAACGTCTACTTTTAATTGCTCTTTCCTCAGTAGCCTCTGTCTAAAAGAGACACCCCTTGCTGGCCAGTCAATCATCCTTTCGCTCCCCTTTCTAGACTCACCCCAGAAAGATAAGGGGCTCTAGCCTACTTTTGTCTATTGTTCTTGCCTGGGGAAACTCTGCAAACCCCCTGGTGAATCGACACTTGTGGGTGAAAGGAAGTGGGAAAATAAAGAGATGAGACACAATGTATGTTATCCAATTTGTGCCACACGTATTGAAAATCTGCAAAGGGGAGATACTGGGATGGGCCACTAAACTATGCCAGCAATTAGCCAAGCAATATAATGGGTGAAACATTCTCAGCCTGATGAGTGGCGTCTATGAGATTGCCACCTCAGGTCTACCCCCTTTGGGTGGGAGGTAGGCCTTCCCCAGGCCACAAAACCCCAGGTGGGTGAGGTGAGTTGGCCTCACAGGTAACCCTTATCCCCCTGCTGGGGACACAAAACCCTGAGCAGGAGGCCTCAGGCATCACCTGTCACCAAAACAGTGCCTCAGAAAGATCACCAACCAACCCTGTTCTCAGCAGCAGTGCCTGTCCATAGCAGCCTACATGCAGCGAAATGTGACCAAATTAACTTAACCATCAAAACACAACCAGCTTCGCCTAATGGACACTCCTACCCCAACTTACAGCATGAGGCAAAAAGACACACAGCCCTGGCCAATCGGACTATGTGCCAAAAATTCCTACTTGCCCCCCATAAGGGTGACCAGAAGAACCCACACCGCATACAAATAGGGCGGGAGGGAGCCGCGCTTCAAAGAGATGGGAAGGAGGGGCTCGGAGGGCGAAAGGATGCTTCTCAGAGCCCTCCCTCCACTGGTGACACCATATGAAGACCACCAATGGCAATCACTGTCATCTCCCCCCCCCGCAACACTCCCCCCTCCGCCAGGCAAGCCTACCACATACAGAAGTAGACTTCACATTGTATGTAAGTACTGGAACTGTAAAATACTAGTTAGACAATATTGTTCTGTTTACTTTTGAATGCAACTGGCCATTATTCCACTTCCCTTTATTTTGACTCTAAATAAAATAGATTTTGATTGATATTTGGAAAAGGCTGGTGCTTTATAGACTAGAATCTGTCTTACTCCAGCACCTAACCTTCTGTTCTTGTTCCCAGTTTAAGGGGGCACACACTGAGTAAGTCCCAGCCTGCAGGCTGGGAGGCTTGCGAAGAGAGGCTTTACCTCACATGCACAGGTTGTCATCTTTAAAGTCCCTCTGGCCTGAAAACTAGGAGGGGTGGCTCCTCATGTAATACGCACATTACGTATTCATAAGTAATGCATGCTGGGCAGTTCCCTGCCTGTTCTCCTTTGAGAAGAGGAAGGTGTGAGCATACATGGGATTGTTACAGGTGCCTAGGACACCATTTAGCATGGGCTAGGGCTGAAAAGGGGCCATATAAACATATGTAGATGCAAAAGATTACCCTGCTCAATTATGGCCACTAAATGCTTTTCCAAAGGGGAGGGGAGATCTAGTGGAGTCAAATGCTCACAATATTAGCTATCAGAGAACACTTAGGGATGATTCACAGATGCACATCACTTGAATACTCTATGTTTGATTACTGTTCAGCTCAGGCTGATTTTCTTTAGTGGAATGCATTTCATTTAGCTGATGAGTGCAGCAGTGAATGATGACTTGCATTTGTGAGTGGGCCCTCACAAACTGAAAATTGCAAACAGAATTTTCACAGATGGGTCCTGTAACAAAATGTTGCAGTATGGAGTGGCCCTCTTCAGGCAACTCTATCTCATTATCCTTTCACTTGGAGTCTGGGGGATTGGGGCCCCTTCAGAAGGACCAGAAACTGGTTCTGATGCCTCTCCAGAGTCACTGTCTCTGGAGACTTCAGTTTCTGAGGGATGCCAATCCATTCCTGGGTCATGACAAATGGTGGGCAAGTGAGAAGGGCTTCTGTTGCTGATCTTAATGTGTATGCAGGCTGATATGGGTGAAGGTGATCCTTCAAGTAATGTGATTCCAAACCATTTAAGGCTTTAAAAGGACAACAGTCAAAACAAGCACTTTAAACTGGGCTTGGAAATGCACCAGTAACTAGTACAGCATTGGTGTCATATGACCTCAATGCCTCACCCCCCACCACCACTCAGGCAGCCACATTCCGCACCACGTGGCATTTCCAAACTGTCTTCAAAGGCAGCCCCACATACAGTGCATTACATTAGCCCAGGCTGGCAATTATGGATTCCACTTGTAAAGCATTTAGTTCCAGCCCAGTTAGAATGTACATTAAAGGTACCAGAACTATTCCTGGCCTTTCCAACATCTTGAAAGATACCCTGAGCTATATAGAGCCAATCAATGGGATCTCTTGTGACCAGACTGGTGAGAAATAAATTTGAAAATGAATAAATAAATGGATACCTTAAAAACAAAAAGAAGACTGGTGACTTTTATGTCGTGGTATCTCCTTGACATTCTGAAAGTGATGGGAGTACCAGACCACCTTACCTGTCTCCTGAGAAACCTGTACGAGGGTCAAGAAGCAACAGTAAGAACCAGACATGGAACAACCGTTTGGTTCAAAATTGGGAAAGGAGTACGACAAGGCTGCATATTGTCACCCTGCTTATTTAACTTATATGCAGAGTACATCATGAGAAATGCCAGGTTGGATGAATCAGAGGTCGGAATTAAGATTGCTGGGAGAATTATCAACAACCTCCGATATGCAGACGATACCACCCTAATGGCTGAAAGTGAAGAGGATCTCAAGAGCCTCTTGTTGAGGGTGAAAGAGGAGAGTGCAAAAGCTGGTTTGAAACTCAACATTCAAAAAACGAAGATCATGGCATCTGGCCCCATCACTTCCTGGCATATAGAAGGGGAAGAAATGGAAGCAGTGACAGATTTTACTTTCTTGGGCTCCAAGATCACCGCAGACGGTGGCTGTAGCCATGAAATTAAAAGACGCTTGCTCCTTGGGAGGAAAGCTATGGCCAGCCTAGACAGCATAATAAGAAGCAGAGACATCACCTTGCCGACAAAGGTCCGTCTAATCAAAGCTATGGTTTTCCCAATAGTAATGTATGGCTGTGAGAGCTGGACTATAAGGAAGGCTGAGCGCCGAAGAATTGATGCTTTTGAACTGTGGTGCTGGAGAAGACTCTTACGAGTCCCCTGGACTGCAAGGAGGTCAAATCAGTCCATCCTAAAGGAAATCAACCCTGAGTGCTCATTGGAAGGACAGATAATGAAGCTGAAGCTCCAATATTTTGGCCACCTAATGCGAAGAGAAAACTCCCTGGAAAAGACCCTGATGCTGGGAAAGACTGAAGGCAAAAGGAGAAGGGGACGGCAGAGGATGAGATGGCTAGATAGCATCACGGATGCAATGAATATGAACTTGAGCACGCTCCGGGAGAGAGCGCAGGACAGGAAGGCCTGGCGTGCTATGGTCCATGGGGTCACGAAGGGTCGGACACGACTGAACGACTGAACAACAACAACATCTCCTTGACACTTGGTGTCTTTGGGAGTGCTGCATTCTGCTCTTTTTCTTGAGAACAGAGGAACAGGTTCTACTTTAAATCGGTCACAATCAATTAAAAGGAGAGTGGTCCTGCAAGGGTGGAGTTATATACAAAACGTGTAAGAAATTAATTAGAATAGTCTCAAATGCTTTAGATATTAGATTAACTGAAAAAAGCAGAGTGAGGAAAGATTTTTACAAATATTGGATGACCATTTCACTGCAATGTTGTTTTTGAAGACCTTGTAAGAACATGGAAATGCAAATGTTTCAAGATATACTATTTTCTTGAAATGTTCCTTACAATAGAAAGAACATTTCATAGGTTATTGGTACGGTAACCTAGAGAGGACATATTTATTGGTGATACAAAATGAAAAATCTGCCCAGGACTCTGTGCTTATTGGAAGTTTGTCTCTTGGGTGAAGAAAGAATTTAAAATCGCCTTGTTGAATCAATTTGTTCATTCTCTTGGGGTGCTTTCTTTATGAATGTTTTCTTTGCAGTTGTGCTTAGTTTTTCAGGGGCAAGTTCAGACAAGATGCTATGAGACCCAACTGTGCTCTCTCTCACCTTCTTATATTCTATGTGGAAGTGTCCTACTCTGCACCCGAAAGGCACAAATTAATTGCTTCTATTCTGCCCAGACATGCAAAGGACCAACTTCTTCTTGGACTGATGTCAGGGTCATTTCTACTTTCCCCCAGGAAGTCTAAAGGACCATTCTGTTCCTCAGTTACTGTTAGCAAAGATAGCATCTTCAATCCATTCAAGTCCCATTCAGAAAGTAAAGATTAAAGAATCATCACAGCCAGGGATTGGTTGCATGATAAAAGTTGATCGGATTATATATTTTCTCAGTCCTAATTTGTTTGAACTAGAAGCCTGCAACCCAGGAATTGGCTGGTTGGTTAGTTCAAATCAACATGTGAAATTCATCACCCCATCACACTCCACACACCCACTACTTCTTGCCATTCCATGTCCCCTGACAACTGCCAGATCACAGGCAACCTGCCGTGGTTACAGTAGAAGTACATTTAGACCTAGCAACTTAAAAAAAAAAAGTTATGCCATCAAATCGGCCTGTTCAGGCCCTTTTGACTCCTTTACTTACTCCTTTGGCTGCCAGCTTCCTCCCTACAAGACAGTGAATGGGCAACAAGAATAGCACTTCCCTAGAGGAAAGGCTACAACATTTGGGGCTTTTAAGTTTAGCAAAAAGGCAAATAAAGGGGAATGTGATATAAAATTATGCAAGGTATAGATGGGAGAGATTTTTCTTCCCCTCTCATAATACCAGAATTCAGGATCACCCAGTGAAATAGACAAGCCATTCTATTCAGGACAGACAAAGAAGAAGAAGCTCATATAACACACCTTTATTTTGTGGGAATTTATTGTTAGAACATGTGGTCATAAGTATAGGTGGCTTTATAAGCAGATTAGGCAAATTACTGGAGGACAAAGCTAAGAACTAATACTAGGTATTACTGGAGGACATATACCTCAGAGGCAGAGTGCCTTTGAGTACCAGTCATGAGAATTAACAGCAGAGTGAGTCTTCATGTCCTGCATGCAGCTTTCCAGAGACATCTGGTTGGTTACTGTGGAAAACAGGATTCTAAACTACATGGCCCACTGGTCTGATCACGCAAGGGCCTTCTTATATTCTACCAATTGTGCACAGATCTTTCTGATCTTCAGTCCAAAGTATAGTTTTTCTCCAGTCCTACTGTAGCAGCCATATCGGGGGTCAGACTAAGTAGCCTCATGCAGTCTCATGCTTCATGTTCTTGCTGAGCTCTTTCTCCCTTGAATGTATTGTTGCAAGCTGACGAGACACAGGAATTCCTTGTCTTGTCAAAGGTCATACAATTGTATATCTTGTTCTCTGCTGTTCTCTTCTGTTCTCTCCTTATCATGGCTACCCTATAACCCAGTTCTTGTATTATAAACAATGGCGCTAGGAGAAGAAATGTTGAGGACTGCAACCCCACGCAGGAGGGAGAGGAGGAGCCATTTCCTATGTGTCACAATATCTATAAAAAAACAATGTGCTAATGTAAATCGGGGCTTCTGGCTCTTTGGAAATGATTCCAGCCTTAAGCCCGCGCGATAAAGAAACTCTTTTTCCTTCACTCCGTGGTCTCTCTGACTCTGGGTTCTGCAACATAAATGGTGCCGTGACTCGGATGTGGCAGGCTCTGAGCCAGACAGGTGGCATTTGCCTGCTTTTGATCGCCACACTGGGAAGACGAGCTCGGCGCATGGCTCCCTTTCTTGGCGCCACCGACTTTTTGTCGAGTGAATGGGAGAAAGCCTGCACCGGGATCGCCCAAACGGCAGCGAGCAGCAAGAGAACCTTGGGAAGCGGAGGAAGGAACTTGAGCCCTTCCTGTATTGCAGCTGCAATTGAGTTGAAACCCACATTGGAAGCCTTCAGGAGAAAGGCAAGTATATGGGAAAAAGAGGGCCCCGCCTTTAGGGAGAAAGGCCACTGGGCAGAAAAAAAGAGGGCCCCGTCTTATGAAGAAGGTCAGTGTTGGTGGTATACGTATACAAAAGAACCTACTCCTTGCGGGTAGAAGGGGGGCCTGATCACACCCCCGAGTGGGTGCCAGTACTCAGCATGGCCAGTACTCAGTAGGAAGCTGAGGAAGCTGGGGAAGCCGCTTTCCGCTCTGGTAAAAAAAGTGGGAAAAGTGGGTGGCAGGGACATATGAATGAAGTGATGAAATTGATGATTGTGTGAGCGGCTACTACGGTTTCTGATGCATACCGTTGACCGTCCGGGTGCCCAGGCCAGCAGCAAAGTGCGTGGTGTGTAAAATCCTCTTGTGTCGGCCAGTGAGACCCCTTACTCACTGACCAATTCCCATTCCCTCATTGTGTCTGTCTCCAATTTAGGAGGGAGGCTATGGGTGGTGGGGGAAGCAAACCTTGCACCCCCTTGGGATGTATGCTAGCAAATTTTAAGAAAGGTTTTAGTAGAGATTTTGGGGACCTCCCCATGAATCCTCAACGGTTGCAGACTTTGTGTGAAATAGAGTGGCCGTCTTTTGGTGTAGGATGGCCTACTAAAGGCTCTTTGGAGCCCAGCAAAATCAGCCATGTATATGCCATTGTGGTTGGGAGACCTGGGCACCCCGGCTAATTTCCCTACATAAACTCGTGAGATTCCATAGTCCGCGCTTCTCCTCCATGGCTAAAGAAATGCCTAGAATCCCAGGCAAAAGTTTTGGTGCTCAGAAAAGAAAAATTGGCCAAGAAATTACAACCAGTGTTAGAAGCCCCGTGTGAAGATCTGGCAGAGCTAACGGCGTTTCCACCTGCTTATGCCCCGCTTCCACCACGGGCCCATGTTACTGTAAGACCGCCCCGTCGAGATCTAGATCCGGTGGCTCCTGAGCCCCTGCCATCCCCCCTGCAGAGGCATTGCCCCTCGCTTTGACTTAGAACTGTCGCCATCAGTTTCAAGCCCCACCGGCAGTAATTCGCCGATTTCAGCTACGGTCCTCAACTCCCAGATATTGTCTGCCGAGACTTTCATCTCTATGGGATCGGGAGGTTCCCCTCTTACACCTCAATCAGCATTAATAAAAGAAACTGAAGAACTGAAGTGTGGGGCAGAAGATTTAATAAAATCGGCGGTGACCCTTAAAAAGATGTGTTCTCACAAAAAAGAGGAGGCGAACTCGTCTACTGCTCATCAATCATCGTCTACTGCTCAAGACTTGCACCCCCTTAAGATGTATGTCCAAAAAAAAAAAGGAAAAAGGTTTTTTTTTAAAAAAAGATTCAGAATAGAGAGAGAAAACAGCAAAAAGCTCAAGGTCGAGCTGAGAGAAAAAAAAGAACAAGATCTGAGGCTGTTAATTAGAGAAATGTTGCAGGACAGCCTGGCTTTTAACAAAGTGTGGGAGCATGAGAATGTAAGGCCGAAGAAGCAGCCTAGCGTGCCGAGAGGGGGGGCAGGAAAATTGCCCACAAAGATCTTAGTTGTGCAACATCATCACCTCGCCTAATTGAGATGAAATCCCTAAGAAATGGAAACTGTAAATGAAGACCCAGAAGATGAAGGCGCAAAATGGAAAATAAAAGTGAAGAGTCAGCCCCCAGAGCACAAACTAGACCCCTCTTCGAGTGAAAAGTGTGCCATAAGACAGTCCCAAGGCAGAATGAAGCGGAAAGACCACAATGAAGATCTCTGTCAAGGTAGCCGTGTTTAGCTTTGAACTGTCCTAGAATTTCATAGAGCCTGTAGACCATCAGCTATATGATTTCTGAAGAGCGTAACCGTTAAGCTTTTGCCGTGGGATTCCCTGCAATGAAGAAATCTCACTGATTTAAGTGTCCAGTGTTACACTGCCTAAGTGTGTGCTGAAGAGACTGAGAAACCAGACAGCACGTTCCTGGCCAAGCCAAAATCACGCTACTACCATGCTCCTGAAAGCTGTGTAAGCTGGGAGACCCAACCTGATTGAGAAGAAAAGAAGATATTGGAGCAACTGTCTTAAAAAAACAGTGAGATCTGTGTAGCTGGCTGGCTGACGCTGTCAGTGATGTTACAACTTTAAATTAAGACTGTTTTCCTGTTTGAGACCCCAGCGAAGAAAGCTGACCTGAGTTATTTGTTGCCCATGCCAAAGCAAAGATTTGACTTCCCTGTACCTCATCATGTCCTGTTTTAAGCTTGGGATTTACAAATACAAACAAACTGAGAAGCTTGCCTTTGAAATTTTGCAAATCATCCCACCGCCTCCCCGAAGAAGATTAATGGCTGCCTGGAAAATGCAAGTATAAGGTGATGCCCATCACCCCCCAGAGTCATGAGTTTCGGCACTTTGCTTTCATGTCCCAAGTTGAAGGGGAAGAGAAGTGTGTGTGTGTGTGTGTGTGTGTGTGTGTGATATTGTAAATCCCTGGCTAGCTTGCCTAGTGATAGATAGCCCTGAGAGCTTTCCCCCCTAATTGCTGGATCTGCTCCATCATGCCTTACCGTGCTAGAAGTGCTTTCCATTCATTGTGTTAAATTGCAAAAATGTTTGTTGTGTATATTTTATGATTTCTTAGATATCATAAAATGTATGTGATATTTGCAGATTAGTGTTAGTTGCAACTCCAAATGATACTGAGTGTGGTTCCCAATGGATGACAAGAAGAAAAGACAAAAGGCAAGTCGAGAAAGACAGAGGCAAGTAGAAAAGAGGGAATAGAGAAAGTAGCAGACAGATAGAGAAGGGGAAAAAAAGAAGAAAGAAAAGGCAAGAGGCAAAGAAAAAGAACATTTGTAGAGAAGAAGCGTGGCCATAGTTGCCCCCAGGGTGAATTAGAAGCAGCTGATTGTGCCTGGAGCTTATTACCTGGGGTAAAGTAGCCACAATAATGTAATAGTTCTTTAAGATGAAAAAAATGTAACTAGAAGGAGAAGAAGAGCCTATCCCAAATGTGTGTCATTGGGACTAGTGTAAGGCACAAAGGTTTAAGTAAGTGAGTTTAACTTGAAAAAGACAAATAAAGAGACAAGGCTGGTGCATAGAAAAGAAAGTTTTATGTAAAAAAGTTTGAAACATGATCTGCAGTACAGGCAGATCAGCAAGAAAAAGAAAGCAAAAGAAAGAGAGAAAAATTTATCTTCCCATACTAATAAATAAAAGTGTTATCAAGCACTTTGCTGGGAAGCGAAGTTGTTTACAGAAAGCTGTGCCTGAGAACCAAACACTTCTAGCCTATGCTGAAAATGCTTGCTAGTGTTGTGCTGCCTCATGAGTAACATGTATGGTATAAAACCCATTTAGCCCAATAGCTCGTGGTTCAGAGAAGCTATCTGATCCAACCATTAGGTACGCCTGTGTGCTGTAAGTTACCCAATAAAGTCTCCTTGTAAGTAACCCCCCCCCCCCCTGCTGGAATCCCAAAACACAAGCGGGGCTAGAGCACCTCACCCAGTATCAAACCCTGCTGTTAAAAGCCGTAAAGGCAGGTATGAAGAAGTCAGTTAATATGACCAAAGTGTCTAAAGTGCTGCAAGGTGCCACCAAGGCCCCAGAGCGTACTTGGAGCATCTTTTAGATGCCTATCGCCAGTATACCCTCGACCCAGAGTCCCAAGAAGACGTGGACGAAAAAATAGAAGAAGACCCAGCAGAAGCAGAGGCACAGGGTGCCCAGTGTGGACAAGATGGACATTGGTGGCATGAACGCCCAAATAAAATGAATCAAATACACAAAGGAGAAAACCAAAAAAGCCAGAATGGGCGAAAGAGAAGACAGCTTGAGAGGGGCCATGACATTGACTGTGAGGAGCCGTGACATTGACTTCATGATTGACACTAAAGTGGCATCAAGAGCAAGCAAACGTTAGCCTTAAACAAGAAGTCCAAACACTAAGCAAAGTTCTTCAAGCCCAGTGTCGCTTTGTCTTAGAAAATAAGCCATTCCCATCACAGAAGTTCATCCTTCTGTGATGAAGGACCACAGTTCAGAAGTTCATCCTTCTTTCCAACCAAGAGTTAAAGTCAAATTTGCAGATGACACAAAATTGGGAGGGATAGCTAATACTTTGGAAGACAGAAACAAAATTCAAAGTGATCTGGATAGACTGGAGTGCTGGGCAGAAAACAACAGAATGACATTTAATAGGGACAAATGCCAAGTTCTGCACCTAGGAAAAAGAAACTAAATGCACAGTTACAAGATGGGGGATACGTGGCTCAACCACACTACAAGCGAGAAGGATCTTGGAATTGTTGTCGATCACAAGCTGAATATGAGCCAACAATGTGATGTGGCTGCAAAAAAGGCAAATGCTATTTTGGGCTGCATTCATAGAAGCATCGCTTCCAAATCACGGGAAGTACTAGTTCCCCTCTACTCAGCACTGGTTAGGCCTCATCTGGAGTACTGTGTCCAGTTCTGGGCACTACACTTTAAGAAGGATGCATACAAACTGGAGAGGGTTCAGAGGAGGGCAACAAAGATGATCAGGGGACTGGAAACAAAGCCCTATGAAGAGAGACTGAAAGAACTGGGCATGTTTAGCCTTGAGAAGAGAAGACTGAGGGGAGATAGGATAGCACTCTTCAAGTACTTGAAAGGTTGTCCCAGAGAAGAAGGCCAGGATCTCTTCTTGATCATCCCAGAGTGCAGGACACGGAATAATGGTCTCAAGTGACAGGAAGCCAGATTCCGGCTGAACATCAGGAAAAACTTCCTGACTGTAAGAGCAATACGACAATGGAACCAATTACCTGGGGAGGTGGTGGGCTCTCCCACACTGGAGGCCTTCAAGACGAGGCTGGACAGCCATTTGTCAGGGATGCTCTGACTTGGATTCCTGCATTGAGCAGGGGGTTGGACTCGATGGCCTTGTAGGCCCCTTCCAACCCTACTATTCTATGATTCTGTGATTCTATGAAAGTATGAGTTAAAGAGGGAAAAATAACCCTTTGACTCCCAGATGGAGAGGACTGAAAACTGTTATACTTTCCACCCCCACAACTATGAAAATAGCTGGAGTTAAACCCTGAATACATTAGACACAAGTCAAAAAAAGCGAGAGGGGGGGAGTAGACTGTAAACAGAAATCCTAAAAATCCTCTAAAAAGTATTCTGAAAAAGCAGTAAGAAGACTCAGGCTAGACCTTACTGTGGGCACCCCAGGAAACTGTCCATCCTGCGTACGGTCAGACCTGCAGCTGGAGAATTGAAGAGAGGGACTAGACCCTACTGCAGCTTGGCAGGTGAATAGCTGCCCAGCGTACGGTCAGATCCCAAAGAAGATTAAAGAAGATTAAACATACGTCTTGTAGTGTTAGTAGTGTTGCATTGTGTTTCCTTAATAAGGTGCAAAAAAGGGGGGCCAGCCCCTGAAAGGGGAAGTTTGTCCCAGCAATTCACTGATAATTACTGGCTTCACCTGGCTAACACCACTAAAGTAAAGCATTTTTGTTTGCCAAGAGATATACCTGCAAACAGGTTTTTTATCTTTTTCTCCTCCATCATTTAATTTGACTAATAATAGTAATGCTGTCGACGTTCAAATCAATAATCTGCATGCATAATATAGTGGCTGACATAACAATGGGACAAAACAATTGGCTAAATTGGTTAACCCCTTGGCTTCCAGATCTTAGCTGGCTTAAGGCATTGTTCATCCTAATTCTACCAGTGTTGTTCATAGAGATACTGTTATGCCTTTGCATTCCTTGTCTTATGCGCTGTTTAACCAATCTGTTTTATGTTTTGGCTAGTAAAACTGCCGCCCTCTACACTCTAATAGCTCAACAAGCTATTAAGTAAGAGGGTTGCTATAAGAGTCCTGTGTTATGCTTCGCAAACCAGAATGTCTATTTGTGTAATGAAATGCTATAATTGTAATGAAATTATGCATTTAAGGGGGGAATGTAGCAGCCATATCGGGGGTCAGACTAAGTAGCCTCATGCAGTCTCATGCTTCATGTTCTTGCTGAGCTCTTTCTCCCTTGAATATATTGTTGTAAGCTGACGAGACACAGGAATTCCTTATCTTGTCAAAGGTCATACAATTGTATATCTTGTCCTCTGCTGTTCTCTTCTGTTCTCTGCTTATCATGGCTACCCTATAACCCAGTTCTTGTATTATAAACAATGGCGCTAGGAGAAGAAATGTTGAGGACTGCAACCCCACGCAGGAGGGAGAGGAGGAGCCGTTTCCTATGTGTCACAATATCTATCAAAACAATGTGCTAATGTAAATCGGGGCTTCTGGCTCTTTGGAAATGATTCCAGCCTTAAGCCCGCGCGTTAAATAAAGAAACTCTTTTTCCTTCACTCCGTGGTCTCTCTGACTCTGGGTTCTGCAACACTACTTTCTACTTGGTTCCTCATTTCAACAATACAATTTTTTTTCCACTAGCCATTGTTTCCTTGGCTGCCAGCATGAGACACATTTTATTACATTTAGTTTCCCTTCCTCTTTTTTGTTATCTGCCTCTGGGTCACCCTGCCACTGTGGATGGCTACATTGCCTCTGTGAATTTTTAATGGGAGAAATTGAACCTTTATTGTGCCTCAGTGCATTAAAATTCTGGTTCTGTGGGAAACACATGGAAATATATTTCAATGAACAAATGGGAGGTTTCTAAGTATAATTCTTTAGATCTGTAATAGGGGTGTGCACCAACCACAAGATTCAGCTAGGATGATTCTGTGATGTGGAAAACATCCCAATTTGGCTTGGACCAATTTGGAGGCTACCTGTTTTGACTTGGGTCTGCATCCAAATCTTGATTCAGAAATCCAAATCTTAATCCCTCCCAATGTCTATCACTGGATATCAACAAACAGCTAAAACTTTTTTGTTTCTATTTGGCAGAATTCAGTGACATTTGTAGGCAAGGGGACTATTCATGAAGGACTACACCTACCAAATTTCAGACAAACATGTGCATAGGGTTTTTGCTACCTGCCCTAACATTTTGATTTTTTAAGGTAGGGGGAGCTAGCGATAACTCTTTCTTAGCAGAATTGGATGGGATGAGAGGATCAAGCCTGCTATGTTTCAGAAAAATAGGATCAGGGAGCTTTGCATAACAGCAGGCTTTACAGTTTGGGGGTTTTCAAAAAAGGATATGCTTCCCCCTACATTTTTTGTGACTAGTTGTTAAGAAAAGCACATAATAAATGCGGTCCTTGTTAAAAACATTGCAAAATCTCAGAAAGAGAAGTACAGCAATGTTGTGTGTGTGTGGAAGCAGAGAGTTCAAATGGGGGAGGGAGGTCTGTGATTCACTTCCATGTTTGTTTGGTAATTTATATAAAAATCAGGATAGAGGTGTCCCTAGGCAAGAAACCTGCAACATTTCAAAAGGATAGGTGCTGGGGCTAGGGAGTTATGATGAATGAAAAACAGTTTAAGACTGTTTTGTTTTCTGCTCTATTGATAAAAATACCACAGAAAGTACAATAGGAAAGGTCTGGATCATGTATGTGGAGCACACAGTGGCAGAGGCAGAAGGACTTGCACATCCAGCCTTTTCCAAGCAAGCACCCGATGCTGCACTCTCCCAGGTCCCACAGACCCCACCAAATCTCTTTTAACATCCTTGCTGCTGGGAGGGAGAACTAGCAAAGAGCACTGAACACTGGATCCCCCCACCCCACCTTATAAACACTGGGACTGGAGAGCTCTGGTAAGAGGGGTTCAGCTATTGGGCGGTATAGAAAAAAAAATAAACATAGCCATTTACTGTGATTAGAAGCTTGAGCTGCCTGTTACAAAACTACAGCCCTGCTTTCTCTCTCCCCACACTGATGTTCTCATTATATGGAGAGCTTGGGGAGAAATGGCTGCCTTTACCTTAAAGAAAACCCCCCACAGTCCTCCCGTTCTGGAGCCTTTCCACATTTACAGCAGGCTCCCAGATGATGACCGCATTAATAGAAGCATAGCTTCCAAATCCCGGGAAGTACTAGTTCCCCTCTACTCAGCACTGGTTAGGTCTCATCTGGAGCACTGTGTCCAGTTCTGGGCACCACACTTTAAGAAGGATGCAGACAAACTGGAGAGGGTTCAGGGGAGGGCATCAAAGATGATCAGGGGACTGGAAACAAAGTCCTATGAGGAGAGACCAGCATCTCTTCTTGATCATCCCAGAGTGCAGGACACGGAATAATGGGCCCAAGTTACAGGAAGCCAGATTCTGGCTGAACATCAGGAAAAACTTCCTGACTGTAAGAGCAATACGACAATGGAACCAATTACCTGGGGAGGTGGTGGGCTCTCCCACACTGGAGGCCTTCAAGATGAGGCTGGATAGCCATTTGTCAGGGATGCTCTGACTTGGATTCCTGCATTGAGCAGGGGGTTGGACTCGATGGCCTTGTAGGCCCCTTCCAACCCTACTGTTCTATGATTCTATGATTCTATGATCTACTGGCTGTTTTAATAGCGCAACATCCCAACTTAAATAAATAACTCATGATTTCTGGATCTTTTTGAGATGGAATAACGAAGAAATAGCTCTGGATGTGCCCTGGAGGTTCATGGCATCATCTAAAGGCCCACAAACTTCTGTGAGTGAGCAATCTCAATAGGAGGATAAAAGCTCCGTGTGAAGAAGCCCTCTATGTTCCTCTGAATCCCAGATCTTGAGGAGTGATCAGATTCAGATTTGATCCTCTTCAGAGGAGCCCTGGTTTGATTTGGACATCTCTGAAGTCTGTCTGCATGGGCCTGATTCAGTTCAGGATTCAGCTAAATCAAAAGCCCCACCCTAATCTGCAATGTATGGAAACAGTAGTTTACAGTGGGGTTCAACTAGATGGAATTTGTGTGCCAGTCAGATTAGCAACCCAGTTTTCACTTTTGATCAGCACATAAAAATAAAGGACACATTTTAGATTAATATCTCTTGGTATGCAAGGGTTATTTTCGTGAACCTACTGAGTATCATCTGGATTGCCTACAGCATTGGTCTTTGAAACATGTGGTGTAGATGTCACAGCTGCTACTGCTCTAAAAGGATATGTGCACCCTGTCGAGTTGAGAGTAAATCCGTGCATGGAAATACTGAGGGAGGTGTGTGTGTGTGTGTATTATCAATATGATCTGATCTGTTTATATGATAGGCTTTTGTAAGTCCCATGAGCAAAGGAATGTTTATAAAAATGAGGGACAATTATTAGATTTTGATTTTGCAGAGGCGATATCCCAGTGCGTGCACAGCCTGAAAAGATATTGGCTCTGGCATGGCACTCATAATGGTAATTGATCTAAAAGGTTTATGACTTCAGGGAAAGGGTGGGGGAAAATGTGCTCTGTATATTTATAATACTTTTCTCTAGATCATACATCATTGAATCACTGCTCCATGCTTCACTCTATTCCCATTAACGCCTCCTACATCATACAAAAGGAAGATGAGACAAAGATAACAGAAATAGGCCTGTTGTATTATGAAATGTATGGCCATCTTGATGAAAATTTCCATCTGTCCTAAAATCTATGCATTAGCTCAAGGATGTTTGGAATTCTGGTCCCATTTAGACTGCATGTTGTACCACTCATGAAGGTTTCTCCTCTGATCAGTCTATGGCCAGCTTGTCTAAAATGTATGAAGATACTCCTGGAGAGTTGGAAGCAAGTTTTCCCATAAAATTCCAGAAAGTTAAAAAAAAACTGGTCCTCAAGTCCATGAAATACGTGAGCCTCAGGAAAAGCTGGTCCCCTGTGGAATCTGCAAGTCAGATCCATAGAAATTTGAACTCATTTGATTCTGTTGCGGATTTCTCTAACATCCCTACTAAGGGTGCACTTTTATGTTATTTTTATCTTATTCACTTAATCATGTATTGTTTGCTAGGTATTGATATTCTCTTTCCCAAAGCAGCATACAAGCATTAAAAATATAAAATTCAAAGAAAGATGGCACAAAATGTTTTGTGACAATAAATGCAAAAATAAACATCAATATAGGACTATAACCCTAAAATAATTTAAAAGCAGGTATTCTTTAAACCAATGAATTACCCAAGTGCTGTCAGGAAGAAAAGTTCACCCTGAAAAGAAAGTGTTAACCATCTGCCCTCAATTGAAGAAGGACCTGGCCTCCTTAGGAAAGGAGTTCCATTGCGGTGAGGCCACCACAGAGAAGGTAATCGATCAGCTGACAGAACACTGCTCCTCTGATGTTGGATGTACCCACACTGGGGCCTCTCTGGCAATGCCCAGTAGACATTCTGCTATCTAAGGAGAGAAGACACTCAATGTGACTCACACTTCATTATTTGCTCAAAGTTAAGTCCAATTTAATTTAATTTTAATTTAAGGCCAAATCAATCTCACTCTTGTTATGTTCCTGTTTTGCTTTGAAATTTGATACTGGCTTATATAGGAACTTCGCTACTACTGCTACCTCTGCCAGCTGGCCCTCTGTCCCTTTCTATCACCCCCTTCCTTTCCCTTCTCCAAAGCTTACCTGACAGTCTAGGGTAAGCAGCAGCAAGATCACTCTTGGCCATTGTTCAGTGGTAGAGAACATGCTTGTATGCAAAGGGCCCAAGGTTTGATCCATGACATCTCCTATATGTTTGGGAAAGAGTCCCTGCAGAGCTGCTGCCACTCAGTGAAGTCAAACAATGTGAGCTGGGTGGGCCAGTGGTCTGAACCAGTAGAAGGCAGCTTCGTGTGTTGCTTGCTCCCTCATCAGCAACAGCAGCATCCCTAGCACAATGAGTCCTATGAAATGTAGTTCATTGAAGCAGACTCATAGAATCATAGCATAGTAGGGTTGGAAGGGGCCTACAAGGCCATCGAGTCCAACCCCCTGATCAATGCAGGAATCCAAGTCAGAGCATCCCTGACAGATGGCTGTCCAGCTTCATCTTGAATGCCTCCAGTGTGGGAGAGCCCACTACCTCCCTAGGTCATTGGTTCCATTGTCGTATTGCTCTAACAGTCAGGAAGTTTTTCCTGATGTTCAGCTGGAATCTGGCTTCCTGTAACTTGAGCCCATGATTCCGTGTCCTGCGCTCTGGGATGATCGAGAAGAGATCCTGGCCTTCCTCTCTGGGACAACCTTTCAAGGACTTGAAGAGCGCTATCCTATCTCCCCTCAGTCTTCTCTTCTCAAGGCTAAACATGCCCAGTTCTTTCAGTCTCTCTTCATAGGGCTTTGTTTCCAGTCCCCTGATCAGCCTTGTTGCCCTCCTCTGAACCCTCTCCAGTTTGTCTGCATCCTTCTTAAAGTGTGGTGCCCAGAACTGGACACAGTACTCCAGATGAGGCCTAACCAGTGCTGAGTAGAGGGGAACTAGTATTTCCCAGGATTTGGAAGCTATGCTTCTATTAAATGCAGCCCCAAATCGCATTTGCCTTTTTTGCAGCTACATCACATTGTTAGGTCATATTCAGCTTGTGATCTACAACAATTCCAAGATCTTTCTCACTTGTAGTGTTGTTGATCCACATATCCCCCATCTTGTAGCTATGTGTTTGGTTTCTTTTTCCTAGGTGCAGAACTTGGCATTTATCCCTATTACATTTCATTCTGTTGTTTTCTGCCCAGTGCTCCAGTCTATCAAGATCATGTTGCATTTTGTTTCTGTCTTCCAGGGTATTAGCTATCCCACCCAATTTTGTGTCATCTGCAAATTTGATCAGCATTCCCTGCACCTCCTCCTCCAAGTCATTAATAAAACTGTTGAAGAGCACTGGGCCCAGAACTGAGCCCTGCAGGACCCCGCTTGTTACCTCTCCCCAGTTGGAAAAGATCCCATTGATAAGCACTCTTTGAGTCCAATTCTGTAGCCAACTGTGGATCCACTGGATCGTTGTTTCATCTAGCCCACTTTGAGCTAGTTTGCTCATCAGGATATCATGAGGCACTTTTTCGAAAGCTTTGCTGAAGTTGAGGTATATTATGTCTACAGCATTCCCACAGTCCACAAAAGGTTACTTGAGCAAAAAATGAGATCAGATTTATCTGGCAGGATTTGTTCTTGAAAAATCCATGTTGGCTTTGAGTAATCACTGCATTGTTTTCAAGGTGCTCATTGTGCTCATTCAAGGTTTTCAAGGTGCTCATTGTTTTCAAGGTGCTCATAGCGTTGCCCTTATTTTCGCCGTAGTCTACGTAAATCTTTACGTAGATTCCAGCGACCAAATAAGGAACGCGAATGGCGGCTCCCTATGGGGGCCGCCATTACCCGTACGTGCTTTTTTTTTTTTTTTTTTAAAGTCACCCGTGATAGGCTACGTGTCGATTTACGTAGCCTATCACGGCTGACTTTGCAAATCTAGCCGTGATAGGCTACGTTAATCGTCACGTAGCCTATCACGGGGGCGTTTTTTCTTTTCTTTTATTGGAATGGCGGCGGCGGCAGCCGGTCAAAAGACCGGCTGCCACTCCCGCCCCGCACGAACATCCACCGAACCGCCAGCCGGACCCGCCGCTGGGAGGGACGTTCGGCAAAGGTAAGTCCCATCCCGGGGGGGGGGTGCAGGGGGGGCACGGAGAATTTCTCCCTGAAACTTGTTGGCGCTCGGCCCCTTGAAGTTTCGAGGAGAACTTCTCCGCCATCCCTATGCTTGACCTCCCCTGCCAAACTCCCCTAGCCAACTCCTGTTTGCTCCCAGTGTCCACTCCCTCTGATCATGCTGTCTCTGGGAGCTTGCTTGCTTCTGTAGTCCCTGGACCAGCTGGAGCAGCTTCCTCTGCTCTGCTCTGCTCCGCTCTTCTCTGCTCAGTTGGGAGGCGGGAAACAGACTCCTACTCCCTCGTATTCTGCTCTTGAAGCATTCTAGGTTCCAGAGACAGTGAGGCAGAAAACAAGGGAAGAAAGCATCCACAGACAGGAAAAGATACAATCTGGTGAAAAATAGGGCCAAACTATATCTTCCCCTAGGGCACAATCCTATGGGATGCACCCTGGATACTCGTCAGCTCTGAACTCGGAGGCTTATGAGTATCCTATATAGTGCTAGATGAGTATTTTCCTATATAGTGCTAGATGGGCATTTAAGCTAGAGTGTTTTTGTCTAGTGGAGGCTTTGGGGAGGGGGAGGGGAGGAAGCTGGGATGGCCATTTGCCATATGGACGCTGCTCTGATATCCTCCCCTCCCCACCCCTGGGAACTCCCCCTTTCCCCCATTTCTCCATTTTCGAAATAGGGAGAGGTAGCCTGCATGGTTCTGTTCTCTCTGCATCAGCTACAACAGGGAAGGGGCAGGGAGCCCAGTTTCCTGGTAGCTAGGAAACCAAACAATCCTGGTCTTCCAGATGCTGTCTAGGGGGCACTGGATTGCTCTCTTGAAGTTGTTTTCATAATCATGTTCCCATATCTTGACTTAACTGCATGTTTCCTTGTACTACCCCTATAGAAATATGCTTTAATAGTCAGACTGCAGGTATTTATGTGTATTTCTGACAGAACATCCAATCATGTTTCTCCCAATTAAGCCTACAAGTACTCAAATAGCTTCCCATCATCCTTTGAGACTAATTTAATGCTAAGATATAGACTGAAAGACTTGATGGAAAATGAAGCCCTAGAAAGAATTTCATTTCCCATCAACCCTTTGGACTCTGATCTCTAAAATTACTGTAATCGGAAAGTCAGATTAGGGACACTCTGTAATTTGCACTTTATGGTAGTGCCAATTTCACAAACTTGCTCAGCCAAACGTTACAAGACAATTCATATTAAGTCTGCATACAAATTAGATGGGGGAAGAACTAAAACACCAAAGATCACAATCAGATGTGGTTAGAGTGTTGAAGGAGGACCTCAGTGAAAATGACATTATGGTAATATTTATTTTTGCCCACAGAGATGAGCAAACGGGAGTTAAAACTAATTTGGATTTCATTTTTAATTGTTAATTGGGTTGTTGAGAGCACCCTGAAAACTCAGTAACAGAAAGATGGAATATAAATGTATAATAATATAACGAATCAATGTGCCATTGTCAGTGGTGGTCAGCTGATTCCTGCTTGGGTATTGAACAGTCACCTAGATGAATTTTGGCGGATTGTGGGCACCCAGCTTTGGGAGCATATTTAGGGGCATATATAACATGAGTTTAGTGTTGGGCTGAAATGTTCAGCCCAGGACATTCTGAAAGTTTTGTGTTTTTGTGGTTAAAATGCCCCCTGAGGACTAATTGGGTAGGTGGATTCTAAGAATTTTCAGGGAGTGGAGAGCCAACTTTCCTCCTCCCCAAGAATGCCCTGAGGAATTATGCTACATTATGAGGTAGTGTCATTCCCAGAAGCATTTTGCTGAAGTCAGCCAGGCAACCACCTGAAGTGGTGGCAGCAGGGTGTTTGGGGGTATTGGAATACCCTTGGCTGCTTCATATCTAAAGGTAAAGGCCGTCCCTTCCCTGAAAGTTCTTAGAAGTCACCTCCCCCCCCCCGCCATTGCTGAATATCCCTGCCCACTTTTATGTGAGATGAATGGTGCCATGAAAGTGTCTGCGTGTCTTGGGGAGAGAACTTTAGTTCAGCTGTGATTTCCCCTGTTTGATTTTGCTGTTAGTCATCCTTTGGATTTATTTAAATAGAAAAGTGGGATATTTTTCAAATAAATAAATGCAAACCAGGTAAATTATATATAAATTATATATATGAATTATATATGCTATAATTTAAATCAGTCATGTAGGGTCAGAAGGAAGATATAAGGCAGCATGCTAAAAATAGCACCAGCTCATTCAACAAATTGCCTTATTGTGTGTCTTATTCATCTCCTCTGCTTACCTTATGAAAGACTAGAATAGACTCTGTGAACAAGATTCCTTTCAGACTTGTTTATTATCAACAGAACTTGATAATTAAAATATTGGCATAAAATCTAGGGAGAGAATAAGCCAAGAATTGAACAAGCAAACAGGTCCATTCAAGTTTTAAGTTGCTTCTGCAGTGCTTTAAATTACCTTCCTATTCCCTGTTTGAATAGAGAACTTGGCTCTCAAACCAGCAATCTTGGCTCTGGTGATAAATGCACAGACCCTACTAAGGCTGTACATAACCCCTAAGTGAGACTTCCATGTGGACTACAGATTTGGTTCTCTAAGGCTGTTTAGACAGGATATTCTGAGGACCCATATTGAACCCTGATAGTTCATAGTGTTTAGGAGCCTCCTGGCCATTATTTTGCCAGCCTTTGCCAGACCTTGTCTGTCCCTCAACTTTTTAACATGCATTGATAGTGCATATAAGCAGCAATCCCCTAGCCAGTTCCTTTCTTTCTTGGGGGCAGGGGAGGGACCTTGTTTACAAATGTTCGACCTTACCAGCTTTATTTATTTTATTTTAAAAATATATAGTTCACTTTTGAGGAGGATGGGGCAGGTCACCAAAGAGGCTTACAATACAATAATCTCTCTCTCTCTCTCTCTCTCTCTCTCTCTTTCACACACACACACACACACACACACACACACAAATACAAGCTTAAAATCAATAAAACAGAGTTATCTGTTTATTGTAAAAGCACTTCCACATCCAGCAGTCTAAAACCACCTGTTGTATGCTTAAACCTGCATCCTAGAGCACACCTCTGTGATGCCACCTCACTTACTTACTTCAAATCCCTTTTCAAAATCCACATGGAGCTTTTGGCACAACCCCCTAGTCTCCACACCCTAATCTAATATAAGTATGGCTGTACCTAAGCCTAAGTGTAAGTGAAATAATCACATACTGTTCTCCTGTTTCCCCCCCTCTGTTCTTTCCTTTGTGAACAATTTTAGATCGTAAGCTCCTTGGGGCAGGCATAAGTGTTCTTATACTACATAAAGTGCCATGCACACTGATGGTGCTATGTGATGAGGATAAGGAGGAGGAGGCCTGGCAGAATAACATTATTGCAGCTCTTCAGAGGTCCAAGGAGGAGGCATCAACCCCAAATTTGCACTCACAGTGTACAAAAGCATAGGAAGACGACAGTTCCTCAGTATACCAGACCAAAGCTATATAGGTCTTTATTAATTCACTTCCTGCCCTCTCACAGCATGGTGGGGTGCACACATGTCTACATAGTTCTAGCACTTTTAGAAACTAGTCTACAATCCTCCATCCTGTATGGTGGATGTGTGTGTCCATGTGAAACATGCAACCAGTCACACTGAATAATTGAGGACAACGGGGGACAAACTATGACGGGAGCAATTGACACTGGTATTGTCATATTTAAAGGAAAACACATACTCAGCAGATGTAGCAGAAAATAGGACCTTTATTATCTGCATTTCAAAATGGTTTAAGGGTTTAACTGAAAATAGCACATTTGCACCTTCATGTCATCTTTAGTGAAGCACATCCAAAAACATTATTAGGTATATTTTGTAGTAGCAAAAGAAAGTTCCTTTTATATTGTCGCTTCTGTTGTTCTCAACAATAGCCGTTATGAGACAACAGAGTCATCATAACATTGCATAGAAATGAAAATGAGGGAATTCTATTATCTATAGAGATGGTGGAGACAAAGAAACAACGGCTTTAATCATATCACAGAGACAAAGCTCATCTTAGGAAGACAGTCACTAACCTAGGTGCATTATATTAAAGGATAGCATAACTAAAAGAAAAAAAAATACAAACAAGAATGACTATAATTAACATTATATTAACAACAAGAAGTAAACTGAAAAGTGTCCCATGAGTAAGTCATCCTATGATAGTGTGAGTGTTTCAGCTAGTGCAAAGTGTGGCAGCTGAGGCTGTAACTGGTACAGCCATATCATATTACACCAGTTCTGAAAGCACAGCACTGAATGCTTATTCATTTCTGAGCCCAATTCAAGGCACTGGTGCTTACCTTTAAAGCCTTAAATGGCAATTATCTGAAGGAGTTCCTCTCCCTATACCAGCCTGCACACTGAGATTGTCAGGACAGGCTATTCTCCAAATACCATTGGTACATTATGTGACAGCAAAGGGGAGAGCCTTTTCTGTTGTGGCACCCCAGCTGGGGAACACCCTCCCCACAAAGGTGTGAATGGTGCTGACATTAGGTTGGATGGCCTTCTTTCTGTCCCATCAGCCAGGACAGCTAGACTGGTAGGGATGAGGGAAAGGGCCTTTTCTGTGGTGGCCCCCACTCTGTGGAACTCCCTCCCTAGGGAACTCCGCCATGACCCCTCTTTAATGAGCTTCCGCTGTGCATTAAAAACATGGTTGTTCAGGCAGGCATTTGGGGTGGGTTAGGGTATTTCCCCCTTCATGGATCACTGCCTTGTTGTGGCGAAGGGGCTTGTGTAACTCACCGAAGGTAAGTCCCGTCCCGGGGGGGAGGCAGACCGTTTCACCACCGATTTTGGGGGGCCAAATGCGCTGGCATTTGGCCTCCCTGAGATTCATGGAGAAATTCTCTGACATCCCTACTTTCACATGCCAGCAAGGTGATGCTCAAAATCCTACAAGCTAGGCTTCAGCAGCATGTGAACCGAGAACTACCAGAAGTACAAGCTGGGTTCCAAAGAGGCAGAGGAACTAGAGATCAAATCGCCAACATTCGCTGGATCATGGAGAAAGCAAGAGAATTCCAGAAAAATGTCTATTTCTGCTTCATTGACTATGTCAAGCCTTTGATTGTGTGGATCACAACAAACTCTGGCAAATTGTTAAAGAGGTGGGAGTACCAGACCACCTTACCTGTCTCCTGAGAAACCTGTACGAGGGTCAAGAAGCAACAGTAAGAACCAGACATGGAACAACCAATTGGTCCAAATTGGGAAAGGAGTATGACAAGGCTGTATATTGTCGCCCTGCTTATTTAACTTATATGCAGAGTACATCATGAGAAATGCTAGGTTGGATGAATCACAGGTCGGAATTAAGATTGCTGGGAGAATTATCAACAACCTCAGATACGCAGACGATACCACCCTAATGGCAGAAAGCAAAGAGGATCTAAAGTGCCTCTTGCTGAGGGTGAAAGTGGAGAGTGCAAAAGCTGGTTTGAAACTCAACATTAAAGAAATGAAGATCATGGCATCTGGCCCCATCACTTCTTCCAGGCATATAGAAGGGGAAGAAATGGAAGCTGTGACAGATGTTATTTTCTTGGGCTCCAAGCACTGCAGATGGTGACTGTAGCCATGTAATTAAAAGACGCTTGCTCCTTGGGAGGAAAGCTATGGCAAACCTAGACAGCATAGTGAGAAGCAGAGACATCACCTTGCCGACAAAGATTCGTATAATCAAAGCTATGGTTTTCCCAGTTGTAATGTATGGCTGTGAGAGCTGGACTATAAGGAAGGCTGAGCACCGAAGAATTGATGCTTTCGAACTGTGGTACTGGAGAAGACTCTTACGAGTCCCCTGGACTGCAAGGAGGTCAAATCAGTCCATCCTAAAGGAAATCAACCCTGAGTGCTCATTGGAAGGACAGATCCTGAAGCTGAAGTTCAAATATTTTGGCCACCTAATGCGAAGAGAAAACTCCCTGGAAAAGACCCTGATGCTGGGAAAGATTGACGGCAAAAGGAGAAGGGGACGGCAGAGGATGAGATGGCTAGATAGTATCACCGATGCAATGAATATGAACTTGAGCACACTCAGGGAGAGAGTGGAGGACAGGAAGGCCTGGCGTGCTATGTTCCATGGGGTCACAAAGAGTTGGACACTTCTTAACGACTAAACAACAACAAGGGTATTTTAGAAAAAAAAATTATTGTAGAATTTTATTGTTTTAAACTGTTTTATTATATGCTTGTACATCGCCCAGAGTGGCTGGGTGACCAGCCAGATGGGCGATTAATAAATTTAATAAATAAATAAATAAATAGGTTATTTTGGCTCTTGTCAAAAAAACCTGTTTTGTTTGCCTGGGCATTTAAAACTGATTTAGTTTACGCTTTGAATGAACAGATACGTAGGTGATGCAATGTGCATGGCACAGCACTCCAAAATGAAACAAACAACCAGTGATAGCACATCCAGTTTATACATTTACAAATTTTAAAAAATTATAAACAGATTTTAAACTGTGAAAAGTTTCGGCATAAAACACACCAGCTTCAGTCACAAACAGGAGCATGCTACAATGCCACTTGTAAACTGAGACAGGGCTCATCAAGGACAGGCCAAGCCTCAATGCGGGAAACAAAGATTAGCAATCAGCACCTGTATTCCTCCTGTATTTGTCTAACCTGGGCGATGTGAACTGTCCATTTTATGCATTTCCTGCCTTTTATTGCTGCCGTTGATGTTGGCTGTTGGTGGAAGGACTCTGCTCATGGAAAGTGCTGCTCCCCATTATTTGAGGGGGGCCCTCCCCCCCTGCACCACAGCTTACTCCATTCAGCAGGGTCCCCTGTCTCTTTGACCTGGTTCTGATGAGACAACTGCCCATCATGGGTTAATTAACCCTCAGGGCACCATGGCACGTGCCTTCTGCCATTATGAATGTGCAAGTCCCAGCTGGGGGTCCCCGTGGCTGGTTGTATCATCCAAACCCAGGCGGAGGGAGTTCTTTGAGGGTTAAACAACCCTCACAGAACCCATGGTCTGTCTGGGGTTTCCGTGATGGGTGTTTAGTGCTCAAATAACCCCTGCCACCTGGGTTCAGATGACATGACAAGCCATGGCAACCCCTGGCCAGGACTTTGCATACTCATAATGGCATAACCAGCATGCCGTGCAGCTCCTCGTGGGTAAATTAACCCATAATGGGCTGTCACATTGCACACACTGGCACTGAGTGTACTAGCTTCAGGAAGCTGGAGGGGCTGCTGTGGAGAGGATGATGTGGGGAAGTCTGCTTCTACCAGCCCAGTTGCGCACGCCTAAATCTGGATCCAAGTCTATGATTTATTTATTTATTTATTTATTTATTTTGTATAACACTCTGATATCATAAGGTGAAGGGCGGTATAAACATATTCTAATAAATAAATATTTGTAACTTCTGAGTGTTGCTGCAAAAGCATGCAGCCAGAAGATAATAAATTGCATTATCTCCCTGCAAGTCTTAAAAGCCAAAGTAACTATATGCAGATTGCATAGGCCTAGAAAGCCTTTCCAAGTCCTTTAGGGAGCACCAAGGCATGTATAACCATTCTTTTAATGATTGCACGGCTCATTTTTATGACTTGATGAGAGCCTCAGGAGAAGGTAGAGTGCTGAAGAGCATTGCCAGCATTCACATATGTTCACTGCATTTCTATGGCTCCTTTCAATGTTATGTTTATGTGTGACTGAGCCATTCTCCTGAGCCATAACATACAAAATCTGCAATTACTTTTGTTAAATAATCTACTGTATATCTCTTTATTTGAAGCAGCAGTCACAGTAGGGTGGTGAGAGAGAGTTCATCTTAAAATGACTATGCCATGCTGTGCACATAGTACACCAGGCTGAGTAGAAGAAAGAGGTGAGTTAGGGCCTGGGGACATGTGAAAAACGTCTCATCATTTTTCTGACTTGTTGCCAAAGAGTAATTTTCTGATGGGGCCTGTCGACTGCCTCGCAGAACTTATGTAAAGGAGCTGTTTCTTTGAAAGATGAAGCATGAGAAAATGGGGTAGAGGGATCATTCTCCATGCGTTGTTTGAGAAAGGGATATTAGACAACGGAGACCCCTCTGAAGCCCACCTCAGATTAACTTTAAAACTGCCTATGATCTTTTGAAGACATATGGGTAATTTTTCCAAGCTAATTTGAGGTATCCACGTCTGCCACCCTCTCCCATCCCCCAAAGCCTCAACACTTCTCCCTTTCCTTTCCTTGGAGCTAGGTGGCAGAGAGAGCAGCACCAGGGGTGCATAGGAAGAATAGAGGAGGGCATTTTTCCTCCTTCTCCATTGCTCCATTGTGCTAGGTAAAAGGTTGTTGGGGTGCAGGGGAGTATGGGAGTTACAGTTCTCTCAGGTGCTGCTACAATGGGTGTGGAGGGAAGCAAGGGGTTAACTGGGGAAGGGCCAAAGCTTAGTGGAATCAGGTTCATTTGCCAGCATATCCAGGGAGTGCTGAGGAAAAGTCATGTCTAAAACCCTGGAAAGCCACTGCCAGTCAATTTATATAATACTATGGATGTGCGAACCCACCACTGCCCAGGTTCTCTGGGCACCTGCTGAAGCACCGCCCCGGCTCGCCCCCCCCCCCAACCTGTGCCTGAGGCCCCAGGAGCTCAGTGAGTCACTTGTACTCACCCCGGGCCAGTCTAATGAGCACCTGCCATTTAGCCACTTTTTTTATAAGAAAAAGACAGAAGGGAGCTTTAAAAAGCACACATTTAAATATGTGCAATTTCTTTTAGCTGCCTTTTTTCATTAAAAAACAAACAACAAGGCTGGTGCTTGCTGGATGGGGCCTGCGTGGGTGTGGGGAGCATCTGGGAGGGTGCCTGCGACGGGGCACCTCCTCCTCTTCTTCCTGCCTGGTTGGCTGTCAAGGATAGCCGCCTGGGCAGCAGAAGCAGGATGCATGGGGCACACCCCAGCCATGAGCCATCTCTTGCTCACGAGCAGGAGACAGCTAGTGGACAGGGCACCTCCTTCTCTTCCTCCTGCCTGATCAGCTGTCATGGACAGCTGACTGAGGAGCCAAGCCCGAGCTGTTCCCAGCCACTTCCTGAGCTCCAGGGCACTCGTTGGCCGAGCCCATCAATGGCTTGGAGATCGGCGAGCAGGGGCCAGGGGGGATGGGCAGGGGAGATTCCGCTGGCCTCCTGGACTAAGTTGGGCACTCGTGACATCCCTAGATAATACAGAGCTGGTTCGACCAACAGTCTGACTTGCTATAAGGCAGCTTCCTGTGTTGCTTTGAATCCAGGGACTTGTAAAGCTTGCCTCCCTTTAGAGGAGGTTCTATGAGCCCCTAACGTTTGTTTCCAAGCCTGAGGTCAGAGAACTTCATTTGCATCTCTCTGTGTATGTATTAGACAGACAGACAGACAGCTAGCACATGATAGGGATGTACGGACTGTGCAAAATCCGTTCCGTCTGTGTTTTGCGGTTTTTTTCGGCCCCTTTCGTTCCTTCATCTGCCCATCATGGAATCTTTTTTTGTTTGTTTCCAAATTTGTGCAAATGTGCACATGCGAAAATGTGCAAATTCTCTCACCCACCCCCCATGTATATTTTCGTGCTTTAGCCTATGGGGGAAATGCTCATTTGGGGGCCTTTCTTAATTTTGAGCATGTTTCTATGATGAGATTCGTGCAAAATTCAGTAAACTTAGAGAACTGGTGTGCAAATCTGCAATCTGCCTGACAGGAGAATGGCCAGTCCGCTGCAGAACACATGGGTTGGACTCATGAAAATTTGAACTCATTTGGTTCTGTTGCAGATTTCTCCAATGCCCCTAAATTAGGGATGGGGGAGAATTTCTCCCCGAAACTTGGGGGGGCCGAGTGCCAACACATTCGGTCCTCCGAAGGTTCAGGGAGAAATTCTCCGCCACCCCGCCACCCCCCTCCCCCCCCGGGATGGGACTTACCTTTCACGAATGTCGCTCCTGGCGGCAGGTCCCGGCGGCGGTTCGGCAGGTCTTCGTCAGGGGCGGGGGCGGCAGCCGGTCTTTCGACCGGCTGCTGCCGCCGCCATTACAAGAAAAGTAAAAAAAAAAAAACACCCCTGTGATAGGCTACGTAACGATTAATGTAGCCTATCACGGCTAGATTTGCAAAGTCAGCCATGATAGGCTACGTTAATCGTCACATAGCCTATCACGGGTGACTTTGAAAAAAAAAAAAAAAGCGCGTACGCTAATGGCAGCCCCCATAGGACGCTGCTATTCACGTTCCTTATTTGGTCCCTGTAGTCTACGTAAAGATTTACATAGACTACGGCGAAAATAAGGGCAACGCAAATAGCGTTGCCCTTATTTTCGCCGTAGTCTACATAAATCTTTACGTAGACTACAGGGACCAAATAAGGAACGCGAATGGCGGCTCCCTATGGGGGCCGCCATTTGCGTACGAGCTTTTTTTTTTTTTTTTTCAAAGTCACCCGTGATAGGCTACGTGATGATTAACGTAGCCTATCATGGCTGACTTTGCAGATCTAGCCATGATAGGCTACGTAAATCGTTACGTAGCCTATCACGGGGCTTTTTTTTCTTTTTCTTTTGAAGTTCGCGGCCGGGGAGACGGGGCGCTTCTCCCTGGCCTGAATTTCGGCCGGGCGAGGCGGGAAGCCTCCCCCCTGGCCTGAACTTCGGGGGGAGAAGCGAAGCGCCTCCCCCCCACCGCAAAGCAAGCTGCGAGACCAGGTAAGTGACTTTCGTACATCCCTACCCTAAATATAGATAATGCAGAGTAGTGCTTAGCTTCAAATGTTGTTTTCCAGAAACAGATGTTGTATGAAAAAGGGGTAAAGTAATGCTGTTCTTAGGCAGGTTTAGGCAGGGACAGGGTGTCCATCTGCAGGAACAAGATTTCAGACAGAAGAAAAGGCTTCTATACACCATGCCTTAAGGAGCCACTGCTGGCTAGAGTAAGCAGTTTTGGATAGATGGGCAATGGGTCTGGATCTTGACCACTTTGGATAAGAAGAAACCTGTGGGAAGGTACCCTAGGGCAATATTGGCAGACTGAAGTTTTATTTACAGTCCAGTTTAATCTTTAACATTATATTTATTTATTACATTTATATCCCACCTTTCTTCCATCATGGAACTAAAGGCGGCTACATGTGGTTCCCAGGCGGTCTCCCCTCCAAGCACTGACCAGACCCAAACCTGCTTAGCTTCAGCAAGGTGGCTGGCTCTGAAGGTGGCCTTCAGACGATGCCCTGATCTGAAGACACATAATTTATATGTGCCTTCACATATATGATGCTTCCTCTTTTTCTCCTTTTAAATACAGCTATGTTGAAGATCATGGCATCTGGCCCCATCACTTCCTGGCATATAGAAGGGAAAAAAATGGAAGCAGTGACAGATTTTACTTTCTTGGGCTCCAAGATCACCGCAGATGTTGACTGTAGCCATGAAATTAAAAGACTCTTGCTCCTTGGGAGGAAAGCTATGGCAAACCTAGACAGCATAGTAAGAAGCAGAGACATCACCTTGCCAACAAAAGTCCGTCTAATCAAAGCTATGGTTTTCCCAGTAGTAATGTATGGCTGTGAGAGCTGGACTATAAGGAAGGCTGAGCGCCGAAGAATCGATGCTTTCGAACTGTGGTGCTGGAGAAGACTCTTACGAGTCCCCTGGACTGCAAGGAGGTCAAATCAGTCCATCCTAAAGGAAATAAACCCTGAGTGCTCATTGGAAGGACAGATGCTGAAGCTGAAGCTCAAATATTTTGGCCACCGAATGGGAAGAGAAAACTCTCTGGAAAAGACCCTGATGCTGGGAAAGACTGAAGGCAAAAGGAGAAGGGGACGGCAGAGGATGAGATGGCTAGATAGCATCACCAGTGCAATGAATATGAACTTGAGCACACTCTGGGAGAGAGCGCAGGACAGGAAGGCCTGGCGTGCTATGGTCCATGGAGTCACGAAGAGTCGGACATGACTGAACGACTGAACAACAACAACAATGTTAAAAGTTACATCAAATTTGTAGTTGCTCATTCAGAAGAGATAATATTGTCTGTTTACTTCCCAAATCTTTACAGCTGTGTTTCAGCAGATAAATAAGGGCACTTTCTGTTTTGCTAACATGGCTACATTATTGTATGCTATGATTTGCAGGTGGAAAATTGTTGACATCTAAGGGTGCAATCCTATGCATGTTTAGACAGAAAAAAGTCCTACATAGCTGGCAGGGGCATGCTGGGAAATGTAGGACTTTTTTCCTGTCTAAGTATGCATCGGATTGCACCCTAAATTCATGTCTATATTTTGAAAGGGCTATATGGAGACACATGAACATGTTAACAAGCTCCACAGGACAGGTCAGGTGTGCCTCTAGCTGACAGACAACCGGAGACAGGACCAACCAATCTGCAGGGGATATGAATAGTGCTTTTGGGGAATGTGCAACTGTGCTTACCTTTGTAATTGCTGAATAAAGGTCAACGCTGTTCTGGACTGTTTTGCTCTGAAGCTGCAATTATGTTGTAGAATTTTAGTAGTGGTTTATTGCTGGTGCTTTATGAATGTTTGCTGCCTTATTGTTGTTGCTGTTGCTGTTGTTGCTGCTGCTGTTGTTGTTGTTGTTGTTTGAATTTTAATGCTGTAAGCCACCTTCGGAGGGCTTTTGCCATGAAAGGTGTCCTAGAAATATTTGAATGAAAAACAAGCTTTGAGCCTTATTCAAGTTTTAAAACTAAACTGTCTCAAAGCTTTGAGAAATTTTATAACACCTGTCTATGCAATGGCTTTCACTAGTGCTAGACGTATTTCTCCAAATGATTGCAGTTCACCTGGGGTGAACAGCCATACAGGGCAGCTTTTCCTAAGGCATCCCAGGAAGAAGAGGCCATTTGGTAGCAGCAGCAGTGGTGACAGGTGGCTCGCTGAGGGACTGGGCGTCCACACACTTTCCGACTCAGCGTGCAGTAAGTCAGGCAAGCGCCGGGGTCCGTGGACCAGCATCTTGGGGCCAAGCCAGCGATCTCTTGCTGGACTTCGAGACCCAACTGGATGCCCGCGCCACCCCTTGTAGAGACTAGGGATATACGAAAGTCACTTACCTTTTCGTGGATTGTGTTCGTGGGGGGGGAGGCACTCCGTCTCCCCCCCCTGGAATCCTGGACAGGGGGGGAGGTGATCCAGTCCTCCCCCCCGGAATCCTGCCCAGTCAGCTCTGCTCTGCGGCGGCTCCATGGAGCAGCTGGCCAGGGCCGTCTGCAGCCAGATTTCCGGCCACGGACGGGCTGGTGCAGATGCAAATGGCGGCCGCCGTAGTGGCTGCCATTTGCATCCAGCCAGGCAGCTGTGATAGGCTGCGTAAGTCTTTACGTAGCCTATCACGGCTGGGCAAAAAAACCCAAAACACAGCATACGCAAATGGCAGCAGCTACGGCGGCTGCCATTTGCGTTTCTTATCTTTTGCCGTTTTAGTCTATGTAAAAATTTACGTAGACTATTACGGTGAAAATAAAGGGGAACACAAATAGCATAGTGGGCACTATTTGCGTTCCTTTTTTATTTGCCGTTCTAGCCTACGTAAATATTTACGTAGGCTAAAATGGTGGGAAAAAAAGAACGCAAATAGCACCCACTACGCTATTTGTGTTCCCCTTTTTTTCGTCGTAATAGCCTACGTAAATTTTTACGTAGGCTAGAATGCTGAAAAATAGGAAACGCAAATGGCGGCCTCTGTAGCCGCCACCATTTGCATATAATGAGTTTTTTTTGGGGGGATAGCTGTGATAGGCTATGTAAATTCTTATGTAGCCTATCACAGCTGCAAAGACGCCAATGGTGGCCTCATCAGCCCGGCCGCGGCAGGACAGGAGACAAGCCGTCACCAGAACCGCCGCCGCCGCCAAATCCGCCGCATCTGCCCCAGGTAAGTGCCATCTCGGGGGATTCCACGGGGGGGGGGCAGGAGGGCAGGAGGCCATTCCGCCACAGATTCTGGGGGGCCGGATTCTAAAGAATCTGGCCTCACTGGAATTCGTGGCGGAATTCTCTGCCATCCTTAGTAGTGAACATGAGGAAGCACAGATGAGTTTTCAGTGTGAAGCCAGCATTTCTGGAAGCCTTCCAAAGAATTATTGGACAGGGCACCATCTGCCCCTTTCAGGCTTTCTCCAACAGCCATTAGGCTAAAATCATGTGCTTTTTTCCAGTAAAAAGCAGAGTGCTGCTTAGTACTCACAGATGTATAAGTGGTGGTGTAGTGGTAAATTTGGAATTGCAGGAACTCATTGTGACAGTCTCCAAGGGCAGTCCCAAAATTTCAGGCAGCTGTGTCGATCCATATCAACAAATCCATTCTAGGAGTTTTCATCTCTACCAGGAGCAAGTCTTTGGTAAAGCGAATAGGTCTTAATTACCCATTCCAGACCAAGTCATCCCAAATATTTTGCATTCCAACATGGAAGAATATATTGTTGCCTGGGAAATTCACTCCCCACCCAGCTGCAGTGAGGATAGCAGCTAAGCTCCGAAGGAACAGGGCATTCCAAGTGGGGTGGCAGATGACATCAGAGTCCCTGCTACTGAAAAAGTGCTGGGGCTCCATTCCTGCGAGCCCTGCCTCCACTACACCACTGTGTATAAGATCCACAGTGCACAGCCTTGAAGCAAATCTCAGTCTTCTGTTGCTGCCTTATATCCATTTGGAATAAGCACGTTTTCTCAAGAAAAAACCTGTTAAGTTAGGCTGTACTGGGCACTGCAGAACACACCTTCCTGGGCATTGAAGAACATACCATAACAACACGTAAAAAAACCCACACCTACCCTGCAAGTAGGTATATAGCTCAGTGAATGTGAAATGACTATCATTTTACTCCAGCTTCTCTTTTCATTTAAATAAATAACCTCAAGACAAGAGCAGGGAACATTTAGCTCATACCAAACACTGCTGCTTAATCATTCCCCACCAGGATTCATTTTGTTCAAAAGGATGCAATATGGTCAAGGAGTTAAATGTAAAAGAAACAAGACTGAGGTGCATCTATGAAAGGAGTGAAGAAGAAAAAAGAGGGGCTATCTTCTCAGAGTATTTTTCTCCAGGAAAAATGAGCACAATACAATTGGTGGTATCTCAATGGATGGTAGGGAGGGTAGATATTAGCTCCAGTCATTCAGCCTCAGCCCATCAAATGTAATCATGCAATAGGATGATAACAACTCAGATGTGCCTAAAAGGACTTCCTAATACATTGTTAATGCAATTTTTCCCCTTTCTGTCTTGGAAGAGGTGTAGTAATAGCTGCCTCCATAGTTTTAAAGGAAATTATTGTAATTTGTATTTCTTGCAACCTCTTACAATGGGACACTACGTGCCTAGAAGAGATGGCTCAGCATTGATCTTGGACATTTAAGATGGCCAGAGACTGAATTCTAACCCAGCCTTTGCAGAGTAGGAACCCATTAAGCACCATACTTTCCCTCAACAGCAACTGAATCCTGTAGTACTACCAAACACAGACTGACTGCTATCTCAGTAGGACTCTGTTAACCAATGCCAAAAATGAAAGAAAACATCAACATTAAATGACATTACCTTGAAACATAATCCTTCTAATATGCCATTAGCATTTTAATGCCATGACATTAAAAGTCTTGAAACGTAATCCTTCTAATATGCTCTCTTAGACAGATGGGGGGGGGGAGAGAGAGAGAGATGCATCACAAAACTGTATAATACATGCTCCTTTGGATGTATCTTGGAATGGAGTCTCTTTTTTTAATGGCACAGCCTGCAAAAATATCTGTTATAAAGCATCAGTCACACTGTCTGGCTATTCCCTTCCAAGCCCAATTCAAACTGTTGCTTTTGACCATTAAAGCCCTAAAGAGTTTAGGAACAGGTTACTTGATGGACTGCTTGCACCCCCATGCAAACTTGCCCAGACCCTGAGATCAGCCATCAAGGCTCTCCAGTCCCACCAGTAGGTATGGTGAGATTGGTGAGACAGGGCTTTTTCAATCATGACCCCACATTATGGAATTCTCTCCCTAAAGAGATACATTGGCTGCCATCTTTGTTTTTCTTCAAGTTGGCCCTGAAGACATTTTTGTTTCAATACACCTTTGATATGGGGTTGATTTAACAGTTGTTCTGTTTTTGTAGTAATTTGGATTGATATCTAGGCAGTTTAATGTAATTTATGCTGCCTCTTTTAGCTGTTAGGGTTATGGAAGATTTTTTGGTTTTAATAACTGGAGGTTTTATTGTATTATTAAATCAGTTAGGAAGAAGGCGAAGGGCTCTACCTGCTATAAATGCAAATTTAGAGCCTAGCAAGTTCTTAAAAAATGTATTTCCATTAAAAAGTTGCTCACCCCACCCAACCTCCTAGCCCTACTTTTATATTTCCTTTCTTTTCATTCCAGAAATTTAGGAATTGCCTGTTTAGACAAATGCTCCTGGATTATTTGGGAAAGAGGATATTTGCAGCACGTTTTAACAGATCCCTAAATTAAATATTTAGCCATGATCAATTATGTATCTAATATTTGCAGAGCTTTCACTACTCTTGGTGACTGGCTGTGTAAACGAAATACACAAATTCAGCATGAATAAGGAAGTAGTGTCAAGAATTAGGCTATAGTTTATTGATATGTTTAAGCTGATCCTTTTTTGTAGCTGGCATGTCATTCTCATGACAGAAAAAGCATTTATGAAATAATATACTTATTGAACTGAGTACATACCTTGGGCCTGATGAATACAGGACTATATGCATTGCACTTCATTAGCTTTCAGTTTCCAAGACAAACACTTTTAGGAATGCCTTGGGAATAAAGAAATAGTGATTTCTAAATCACTTTTAGAAATGCCTTGGGAATACACTGCGATGTATCCAACTGTCTGTGGACAGAAGAGACACCACTGATGGAATGGATTCATCCTTCTTGCTGCAGCCCCTCAGATCTGCTCTATGTGGTTGGGCCCCCCTCTGGAGCAGATTGGAGGGGTCATGGGGAATACAGGGGGAAGGAGAGGAAGGGGAAGACCATTGTAAGAGCAAAAGTCCACTCGTGCAGTGTGCTACATAATGGATGTCATCTATTGGCTGCATTATAGAACAATCCTAAATTGAGGAGAATTTCTGTGGCAGAGGAACTGCTGTTTCTGAAGCTTTGCCAGCTTGCTGGTGGGAGATCCCAGGGGCAGTATTCTCTCTTCTTCCTGACTCCCCCCCCCATAGGTATGAATGGGAGGGAAAAGAAGGGGTCTGATTTGCAGGCATGTTGGAGTAATGAGGGGGGCTTAGGTAGACCTAAGGCTACCCCTGACACACACCATTTCAGCCCCTACTGCTGGCAGGAACACTGCTGGCAATATCCCATCTTCACAGAGCTTTCCACAGGCATACCAAAGAGCCTCCAGGTTGGAAGTGCTGTCCCACCAGTGGGGCTTCTTGCTGCAGAGCGGCAGTTCCACTGTAGCCAGCAACACCTCAGCTACCCTTCGGCAAGGGTATTGCTCTGCCCATCAACATGCATGCTTACTTATAAGTGATAAACATTTTTATCAATGACTTGGAGGAGGAGGTGCAAGGAAGGCTTATCAAATTTGAAGATGACACAAAATTGGGTGGGATAGCTAATACCCTGGAAGATGGAAACAGAAGTGTTGTTGTTGTTGCTGTTGTTGTTGTTATATTTATACCCCACCTTTTTCCCAGTACTGGGATACAAGGCAGCTTACAAAAATTAAAACATATTATAGGGATGGGGGAGAATTTCTCCACGAAACTTCGGGGGGCCGAGTGCCAACGCATTCGGTCCTCCGAAGGTTGTTCGGGGAGAAATTCTCTGCCCCCCCCCCCGGGATGGGACTTACCTTTCATGAATGTCCCTCCCGGCAGCGGGTCCTGGCGGCGGTTCGGCAGGTCTTCGTCAGGGGTGGGGGTGGCAGCCAGTCTTTCGACCGGCTGCTGCCACTGCCATTACAAGAAAAGTAAAAAAAAAAAAACGCCCCTGTGATAGGCTACGTAACGATTAATGTAGCCTATCACAGCTAGATTTGCAAAGTCAGCCATGACAGGCTACGTTAATCGTCACGTAGCCTAACACAAGTGACTTTTTTTTAAAAAAAGTGCGTACAGCTAATGGCGGCCCCCATAGGGTGCCGCCATTCGCGTTCCTTATTTGGTCCCTGTAGTCTACGTAAAGATTTACGTAGACTACGGCGAAAATAAGGACAATGCAAATAGCGTTGCCCTTATTTTTGCCGTAGTCTACGTAAATCTTTACGTAGACTACAGGGACCAAATAAGGAACGCGAATGGCAGCTCTCTATGGGGGCCGCCATTTGCGTACACGCTTTTTTTTTTCAAAGTCACCCGTGATAGGCTACGTGATGATTAACGTAGCCTATCACGGCTGACTTTGCAGATCTAGCCGTGATAGGCTACGTTAATCGTTACGTAGCCTATCACAGGGGCGTTTTTTTTTTTTTTTGAAGTTCGCGGCCGGGGAGACAGGGCGCTTCTCCTCGGCCTGAATTTCAGCCGGGCAAGGCGGGAAGCCTCCCCCCCCGTCCTGAACTTTGGGGGGAGCAGCGAAGCGCCTCCCCCCATCGCGAAGCAAGCTGCGAGACCAGGTAAGTGACTTTCGTGCATCCCTAAACATATACAATTAAAACATATGAAAATATACAAAAGTTAAAATATAAATTAAACAACAAAATAATTAAAATTATATAGGGATGTACGAATCACTTACGTGGTTCCGGTCAGGGCATCCACTGGGGGGGATGCACTCTGTCCCTCCCCCCGGAATCCTTGACGGGGGGGGGAGGTGATCCGGTCCTCCCCCCCGGAATCCTGCCCAGCCGGCTCTGCTCCGCAGTGGCTCCGCGGAGCAGCCGGCCAGGGCCATCTGCAGCCGGACTTCTGACCACGGATGGGCTGCTGCGGACGCAAATGGTGGTCGCTGTAGCAACCGCCATTTGCGTCCTTCCAGGCTGCTATGATAGCCTATGTAAGTATTTATGTAGCCTATCATGGCATGCCCCCCCCAAAAAACACGGTGTATGCAAATGGCGGCGGCTACGGCAGCCACCATTTGCGTTCCCTATTTTTCACCGTTCTAGCCTATGTAAATATTTACATAGGCAATTATGGTGAAAAAAAGGGAACTGCAAATAGCATACTGTGCACTATTTGCGTTTCTTTTTTTTTGCCGTAAAAGCCTACATAAATATTTATGTAGGATAAGACGGCGAAAAAAAAAAGAATGCAAATAGCACCCACTACGCTATTTGTGGTTCCCTTTTTTTTTCACTGTAATTGCCTACGTAAATATTTATGTAGGCTAGAACGGTGAAAAATAGGGAACACAAATGGCAGCCGCCGTAGCCACCGCCATTTGCATACACTGGTTTGTTTTTTTTGTTTTTTTGGGCATGCCGTGATAGGTTACATAAATTCTTACATAGCCTATCACACCTTGAAGGACGGCAATGGCGGCCACCACAGCCTGGCCGCGGCTGGCCAGGAGACCAGTCTCCGCCACTGCCGGAGCTGCCGCTGCCGCCGGAGCCACCACCACATCCACCCCAGGTAAGTTCCATCCCGGGGGATTCTGCGGGGGGGCAGGAGGCAGGAGGCCGTTCCGCCACGGATTCCGGGGGATGGATTCTAAAGAATCCAGCCTTTCTGGAATCCATGGCAGAATTCTCTGCCAATCCCTAAAATAATATTAAATTTTTAAAACAGCATTTTAGCAGCTTACCCCCAGGTTCCAACTATGTCCCAAAGGCCTGCTGGAACAAGAATGTTTTAGCCTGCCTCTGGAAACACATCAAGGAAGGAGCTATCCTAGCCTCCCTGGGAAGGGTATTCCACAGCTGTGGGGCAGCCACCAAGAAGGCCTTCTCCTGGGTTCCCACCAAACGTGCCAGTGACAATGATGGGACTGAGAGAAGGGCCTCCCCAGAAGATCTCAGAACATGGGCAGGTTCATAAGGGTGAATACAGTCTTTCAGATAACCTGGACCGGAGCCATATAGGGCTTTACAGGTCCTAGCCAGCACTTTGAATTGTGCCCAGAAACAGACTGGAAGCCAGTGAAGCTGTTTTAACAAGGGAGTTGTATGCTTCCTGTAGCCAGCCCCAGTCAACAGTCTGGCAGCAGCTCTTTGAACCAACTGCAGTTTCCGAATGCTCTTCATAGGCAGCCCCACATAGAGTGCATTGCAGTAATCCAAATGGGATGTAACTAAGGCATGTGTCACCGTGGCCAGATCAGACATCTCCAGGAATGGGCGCAGTTGGCGCACTAGTTTAAACTAGGGATGGCAGAGAATTCCGCCATGGATCACGGTGAGGCTGAATGCCAGTGCATTCGGCCCCCGACCTCCGTGGTGGAACAGCCTGCCACCCCCCAGTAGGGATGTACGAAAGTCACTTACCTTTTCGCAGGGGTGCTTCGCGGTGGGGGGGAGGCGCTTCGCTTCTCCCTCCAAAGTTCAGGCGAGGGGGGGAAGCCATCCCGCCTCACCAGGCCGAAATTCAGGCCGGGGAAAAGCGCCCCATCTCCCCGGCCATGAAACAAAGTGTAAAAAACAAACAAACAAACAAACAAACCCGTGATAGGCTACGTAACCATTAACGTAGCCTATCATGGCTAGATTTCCAAAGTGAGCTGTGATAGGCTACGTTAATCATTACGTAGCCTATCACGGGTGACTTTGAAAAAAAAAAGCGCGTACGCAAATGGCGGCGCCCATAGGGCACCGCCATTTGCATTCCTTATTTGGTCCCAGTAGTCTATGTAAAGATTTACATAGACTACGGCGTAGTAACAATTTATGTAGCCTATCACGGCTGACTTTGGAAATCTAGCTGTGATAGGCTACGTTAATCGTTACATAGCCTATCACGGGTTTTTTGTTTTGTTTTTACACTTTGTAATGGTGGCAGCAGCAGCCAGTCGGAAGACCAGCTGCCGCCCCCGCCCCCGACGAAAGGCCGATGAACCGCCGCCAGGATCCGCCGCCAGGAGGGACATTCGCCAAAGGTAAGTCCCATCCCAGGGGGGGTGGCGGGGGGGTGGCGGAGAATTTCACCACCGATTTTGGGGGGTCAAATGCATTGGCGCTCGGCCCCCCGAAGATTCGGGGAGAAATTCTCCACCATCCCTACCCCCCAGCCCCCCCCCGCGGATCCCCCCTGGGATGAGACTCAGCTTGGGCAGATCTTCCGGGCGGAGGCAGCTCCGGTGGCTCCGGTGGCAGCTCCAGCAGTGGCCGGTCTTCCGACTGGCTGCTGCCGCCACCATTTCCACTCTGGTAAAAACAAAAAAGAAAAGAAAAGAAAAAGAAAAAGAAAGACATGGTAGGCTACGTAAAGATTTATGTAGCCTATCATGACGAGGTTTTTTTAAAAAAACACGACGTGATAGGCGACGTAAATCTTTACGTAGCCTAGGGATGGCGGAGAATTTCTCCCTGAAACTTCGGGGGGCCGAGCGCCAACGTGTTCGGCCCCCCGAACAAGTTTCGGGGAGAAATTCTCTGCCCCCCGCCCTCTGCCCCCCGCCCTCTGCCCCCCCTCCGGGACGGGACTTACCTTTCCCGAATGTCCCTCCCGGTGGCGGGTCCAGCCGGCGGTTCGTCAGGTCTTCGTCCGGGGCGGGAGCGGCAGCCGGTCTTTTGACCGGCTGCCGCCGCCGCCATTCCAATAAAAGAAAAAAAAAAAACGCCCCTGTGATAGGCTACGTGACAATTAACGTAGCCTATCACGGCTAGATTTGCAAAGTCAGCCATGATAGGCTACGTAAATCGTCACGTAGCCTATCACGGGTGACTTTAAAAAAAAAAAAAGTGCGTACAGATAATGGTGGCCCCCGTAGGGAGCCGCCATTCACGTTCCTTATTTGGTCGCTGTAGTCTACGTAAAGATTACGTAGACTACAGCAACCAAATAAGGAATGCGAATGGCAGCTCCCTATGGGGGCCGCCATTTGCGTACGCGCTTTTTTTTTAAAAAAAAGTCACCCGTGATAGGCTACGTGACGATTAACATAGCCTATCACGGCTGACTTTGCAGATCTAGCCATGATAGGCTACGTGAATTGTCACGTAGCCTATCACGGGGGTGGTTTTTTTTTTAACTTTTAATTTCGCGGCCGGGCGAGGCGAGGCGCCTCCTCTCCGGCCTGAATTTCGGCCGGGCGAGGCGGGAAGCCTCCCCCCCGGCCTGAATTTCGTCCGGGTGAGGCGGGAAGCCTCCCCCCCTGGCCTGAACTTCGCGGGGAGAGCAGCGAAGCGCCTCCCCCCCACCGCGAAAAGCTGCGAGACCAGGTAAGTGACTTTCGTGCACCCCTAACGTAGCCTATCATGGCTGGGTGGGTTAAAAAAAAAAACCTGTGTACACAAATGGCCTTATTTTTGCCCTCTTAATCTACGTAAATATTTACGTAGATTATGACGGCGAAAATCAAGGGGAACGCAAATAGCGTAGCGGGCGCTATTTGCGTCCCTTTTTGATTCCCTGTTTTAGCCTACGTAAATATTTACGTAGCCGCCGCCATTTACGTACATGGTTTTTTGTTGTTTTTTTTACCCAGAGCCCTCCACGGCTCGAAATCTGGCTGCGGACGGTTCTGTCCTGGCCGGGCCTGGCTGGCTACTCCGCGGAGCTGCTGAGGAGCACAGCTGGCCGCGGAGGATTCCCGGGGGAGGAAAGGAGCGCCTCCCCCCCCGGCGAGGATTCCGGGGGGAGGGACGGAACACCTCCCCCCCACCATCAACATAATTCGTGAACAGGTAAGTGACCTTCATACATCCCTAGTTTTAACCGTGCAAAAGCACTCTTCACCACCGCTGAAACCTGAGCATCCAGGCTTAGGGCTGAATCCAGGAGCACCCCTAAATTGTGAACCAAAGTCTTCAGGGGGAGTGCAACCCCATCCAATACAGGCTGAGTCCCTATTCCCTGATCTGCCTTTTAACTGACCAGCAGCACCTCTTCTTGTCTGGATTGTTTCAATTTGTTCTCCCTCATCCAGTCCATTACTGATGCCAAACACTGGTTAATGACAGAAACAGCTTCCTTGGAATCTGGTGGGAAGGAGTAGTAGAGCTGGGCATCATCAGCATATAGGTGGCACCGAACTCCAAAACTCCGGACAACCTCTCCCAGCGGTTTCATGTAGATATTAAATAGCATGGGGGACAGAACAGAACCCTGAAGGACCCTGCAAGCTAACGGCCATGGAGTTGAACAAGCATCTCCCAACACCACCTTCTGAGTTCACTCTGCTAGGAAGGAATGGAGCCACTGTAAAACAGTACCCCAAGTCCCATCCCAGTGAGGCGTCCCAGAAGAATACCATGGTCAATGGTATTGAAAGCTGCTGAGAGGTCCTGCAGAACTAACAGGGGCACACTCCCCCTGTCCAGTTCCCGGCATAGGTCATCCACCAAGGTGACCAAAGCTGTCTCCGTCCCATACCCAGGCCTGAAACCAGATTGAAATGGATCAAGATAATCCATTTCATCCAGGAACCCCTGGAGCTGAGAGGTCACCACACGCTCTAATACTTTGTCCAAAAGTGGTATGTTAGAGACTGGATGATAGTTATCTAGTATGGTGGAATTCAGGGAAGGCTTCTTCAACAGAAGAACTGCCTCTTTTAAGCATAATGGAACAATACCTTGTTCCAAAGAGGCATTAACCACTCCCATTATCCACTTAGGCAGTCCTCCACTGGCCTCTTTAATAAGCCAGGAGGGGCAAGGATCCAGCATATATGTGGTGGCTCTCACTGCTCCAAGGATCCTGTCCACATCCTCGGATGGCACAAATTGAATAATGGGCTCAAGTTACAGGAAGCCAGATTCCAGCTGAACATCAGGAAAAACTTTCTGCCTGTTAGAGCAATACGACAATGGGACCAATTGCCTAGGGAGGTGGTGGGCTCTCCCACACTGGAGGCGTTCCAAGATGAGAATGGACAGCCATCTGTCAGGGATGCTCTGACTTGGATTCCTGCATTGAGCAGGGGGTTGGACTCAATGGCCTTGTAGGCCCCTTCCAACCCTACTATTCTATGATTCTATGATTCTAAGTAAATACCAGAGACTTCAATGGGACTTATTGAAAAACATGGAATATCAGCAACTGGGAGAATAAATGTGTGTATCATATAGCAAGCAGAGGCTCAGGCCAATTGGGACAGGAACTGGAGCAGGACAGGAACAATGGAGACAGGAACACATGGGGTCTCCAACATGGTGCCAATGGGCACCAATGTGCTCATGGACACTTCTCTTGATGCCCACCAGGCTTTCTCCCCTCCTGATTTTTGTTTCACTTCTTTAAAGAAAGATTAATAAACAAACCAATTATTTAACCAGGAGGCTAGCATACAGCAAAGTGGGTTGTTGCCCACCACTATAATCTTTACTGGGGTTCAAAAGAATAGTTTTGTGCTTTGGAGATGTCAGGGTTGGATCTGAGCCCATAGAGTCCCAAAATAGCTCTGATTCTGAGGAGGAGATACAGTCTATGGGAGAGGAACCCTCTCAGGTTTCAGAGGCGCAGATGGAGGGGGAGCCCCCCCCCCGCTCACATTCCTGGGATCAATACTGACCCTAGCATGGAAAGGGAGGGACAACCTGAGCTTTTAGATGCAAGGCGCAGGTGCAGGCACAAGCGAGAGGTTGCGGGAACCGAGCTGAGGCACTCAGCCAGTTTGGCTCAATGTCAGCAGCTGCACCCTGAGGCCCCACAGGAAAGGCGGAGAACTTCCCCTCCTACTCCTTAAGTTCAGAGAGTTGCCGCGCTTTCTCCGAATGGAGGCCAACTGATGTTCTAACTCTTAGAAACCCCTGGTAGGCTGTTCCTATGTATTTCCTCTGAGTCTCAGGCAATTAGCATCTGTAAACCTCATTAGGTTGAATGGAAATAAAGCTTTGGACTTTATTAAGTCCAAACTTAATCAGCCCTTTTGTCTGACTGTTGATTCTGGCTATTGGAGGGCTCAGAATACTACAGGGGTATTCCTGACAGGAGCTCAGACCCTACCTCTGTCTTGTACTTAGGTTCTTGGGCAAGTTACTTTTCTTTTAACCTCATCAGTAGGGATGGCGGAGAATTCAGCCACAGATCTCAGTGAGGCTGAATGCACTGGCATTTGGACCCCTGAAACCTGTGGTGGAACAGCCTCCCACCCCCGCGGAATCCCCCCGGGATGAAGCTTACTTGGGGTGGATGTGGAGGTGGTGGCAGCGGCTCCGGTGGTGGCTCCAGCGGCTGCGGCTGGTCTCTTGACCGGCTGCTGCGGTCGCAAATGGCAGCCATCGTAGCAGCTGCCATTTGCATCCTTCCAGGCTGCCGTGATAGGCTACATAAGTATTTACGTAGCCTATCATGGCAAAGAGCAGGGACATAAATGGCAGCCGCTACACTGCTCTTTGCCATGATAGGCTACATAAGTATTTACATAGCTTAGGGATGTACGAAAGTCACTTACCTTTTTGCGGATCTGCTTCGCGGATTACATAGGCTAGAATGGCTAAAAATAGCGAACACAAATGGCCGCCGCCATTTGCATTCACTGCACCCAGCCGTGGCTGGCCAGGAGACCAGCCGCCCCCGCCCCCGCCGCAACTGCTGCCTCCGCCGCCACCTCACCTGCTGCCCCCGCCGCCGCACCTGCCGCCGCACCTTCCACTGCCGCACCTTCCGCCGCTGCACTTTCTGCCTCCACCGCACCTTCCGCTGCCCCCGCCCCCGCTGCACCTGTGGCCCCTGGCATCGCCGCACACACCTTCTGCCGTTGCTACTGTGCCACCGCCATGCCGCCACCAAAGCCGCTTGTTCTATGCAAAATGTCTGCCCAGTCATTACCTGTGATTTCTAAACATCAAACTAAGGACCAAACTAGACGTGGCACTGAACGCATCACTAGATTTGCACAATTGTTTTTAAACTAATAGCCACTGAGGATTGGAAAATTTCCATTGGGAGCATGGCACATAGGGGTGGGGGTAACTCTTTCCTCCTGCCAGTCCTGCCATAAATCACTCACCATGGCAGCTATTGGCCTTCAAGTGATGCATTTTGTGTCAGGTCTATTTTGACCCTAAATCTGCCACATTATCTGTTGTTATTTTTATTACTATAAAGGATGGGCATTTCATTTTTAGAAATAAAAATCTAAACTTCCAGCATCCTTCAAAAGTGACATTCCATTAGGAAAAAGAAGAAGAAGCAGCTGTATTTCATGCTGTGTGACATACCCAAGGTCAAGCAGTTTTATTTTTATTCTTCACATTTGGTCCCTAAATTTTGATGATGCCTGAAAGACTGCAATCCTTTTTTTGGGGGGGGGGGTCAAAACCCAAGAAAGGAGCTCAAGTGGAACAGCTGTTCGTTTCCAATGTTGAGTGGTATTGCATTTCTACCCCTCTTCCATGGAGAGTAATGAATGGCTGTGTATTTTCCCCATAACAGAAAAGTTCTCCACTGAAACAGGTGCCACGTCTCTCACAAATAATACTCAGTAAAAAGTCCTCTCATGAGAAGGACAAGATCTAATTCTCCTTAACAGCAACTGCTAATTTGCTGTAATGCAGGCACTGTGTCCTTTAGCAACCTTAGATTATAGTCTTTTAGGATTTATTCAACTCCATTGTTATTACTGATAAGCACAATTATAGGACAGTTTTTCTCTCTCGTGTAAGTGTTACTAGTTTAATGCATCCTTTTCTGTCCAGGCATATGTAGTCTGTTGCACTATAATTTGAAGAGGTTTGAGACTATCATTATATCTCACATTAATGGAAGTTGTAAATTTTAGTACCTGTTTTCTGAGTAAATTACTGTTTTGCAGGTGGCAGTAGAGTGTAAGTAGATACATTAAAGTGTTGTAGGTCTCTAGCCTTACAACCTGAATTCCACCACGGATCTCAGTGAGGTCGAATGCCAGTTCATTTGACCCCCCAAAATCTGTGGCGGAACAGCCAGCCCCCCCACGCCCCCCCACGGATCCCCCCCTGGGACAAGACTTACCTGGGGTAGGGATGTATGAAAGTCACTTACCTTTTAATGAAATTTGATTCGAGGTGGGGGGGAGGCTCTCCGTCCCTCCCCCCTGAAATTCTGGACAGGGGGGGAGGTGCTCTGTCCCTCCCCCCTGAAATTCTGGCCAGGGGACGAGGCGCTCCATCCCTCCCCCCCAAAATCCTAGCCGGGCGGGTCCGCAAAGGGCGGTGGCCATAGCTGCCACCGTTTGCGTCCCTGCAGTCAGCCGTGATAGGCTACATAAATGTTTATGTAGCCTATCACGGCTGATTAAAAAAAAATAAACGCGCATATGCAAATGGCGGCGCCCATGGGCGCCGCCATTTGCGTTCCTTATTTTGGCACATCTAGTCTACGTAAACATTTATGTAGACTACGGCGAAAATAAGGGGAACGCAAATAGCGTCTATGCTATTAGCATTCCCCTTATTTTCGCCAACCTTAGTCTACGTAGACTAAGATGAGTCGAAATAAGGAACACAAATGGCGCCCATGGGCGCCGCCATTTGCTTACGCGCGTTGTTGTTTTTTTCTTTTAAATCAGCCGTGATAGGCTACGTAAACATTTACGTAGCCTATCACGGTATTTTTTAAAAATCTAGCCGTGATAGGCTAAGTAAATCTTTATGTAGCCTATCACATTTTTTTGTTTTTTTTAACTGGAAATGGCGGCGGCGGCAGCCGGTCGGAAGACTGGCCGCCGCCGAACTGCCGCTGAACCGCCACCGGAGCCTCCGCCTCCAGGAAGATTTGCCCAATTTAAGTCCCATCCTGGGGGGGGCGGGGGGGGGCAGACCGTTTCACCACCGATTTCGGGGGGGCCAAATGCGCTGGCATTCGGCCTCCCCGAGATTCGTGGCAAAATTCTCTGACATCCCTAACCTGGGGTGGATCTTCCAGGCGGCGGCAGCTCTGGTGGTGGCTTCGGCGGTGGTGGCTGTGGCGGCTGTGGCGGCTGGTCTTCTGACCGGCTGCCACCACTGCCATTTGCAGGGTTTTTGTTTTTACCCAGACATGATAGGCTACATAAGTTTTTATGTAGCCTAAAACGACTGGGTAAAAAAAAAAAAAAAACGCGTACGCAAATGGCAGCGGCTACGGCCGCTTCCATTTGCGTTCCTTATTTTCGGCTGTCTTAGTCCACGTAAATATTTACATAGACTAAGATGGTGAAAATATGGGGAACGCAAATAGCGTCCGCTACGCTATTTGCGTTCACCTTATTTTCGCCATCTTAGTCTACGTAAATATTTACGTAGATTAAGAGGGCAAAAATAAGGAACGCAAATGTCGGCAGCTGTAGCTGCCGCCATTTGCGTACACGGTTTTTGTTTTTCCCCAGAGCCCTCTGCAGCCATAAATCCGGCTGCAGACGGCTCTGGGCTGGCTGGGCCTGGCCGGCTGCTCCGTGGAGCTGCTGCGGAACACAGCCAGCCATCGAGGATTCTGGGGGGAGGGACGGAACACCTTCCCCCCCACCATCAACATAATCCATGAAGGGTAAGTCACTTTGGTACATCCCGAACATACACTGTATTAGGTAGTAGCTCCATCTTTGCAGTGGGGAGGTATGTACAGAGGAGGGGTTTTCCACTGTCACTAAATGGCTCTCTGGGTCAAGAATGTATAGAATATTTTTTTGCTCCTAGGTGACTGAAGAGTAACATCTGGCTTGTTGGACATCTCAGTGGCATGGCTAGTGATCAGCCAAGTCCTATCAGCTCAGTTTGGAAATTATTTGGCTTTCTGAGCTTTCCCAGAGAATTATCGAAAGCCAGGGGTCTTTCAGAGACCTTTCAGCCAAAGCTAATAATAATTAGGGTTGTGCGCAGACCCCCCCGCTTCACTTCAGGTGCCACTTCAGACACTCCAAATCAGCCCCGCTTTGACTCGGACCAATTCGGACCCCTCCACTTCGACTCCGTTCCGGATCCAAAGTGAGATTCGAATATCCAGATCACTCGTTCAGGGCGTTTTCCACTGACTTGCATGGGAAAACATGAATGGCCATAACTGTTTCCATTTTCATGATAAATACATGAAACTTGCGGGCCTCTCTGCTGACACAGAGGGATCCCACCTGCCACATTCCAGACAGTTTGGCCCAGTACTTTTTGTGCTAGGTGCAGCTGAAATTTGATTTTTTCCACAAAAACTTTCAAAGAAACGTGCCTCCCAGCCCTGCGCCACCTCCGCCTCCTCTTCCTGCTTGTCTCGCAAGGACTGCTAGCCATCTCCTGCTCATGAGAAGGAGACAGCTAGTGAGTGGCTGGGGAGTGCACCATGCCTCCTTCTCCTCCTCCTCGTCCCTGGGTGATTCACAGCACTTTTTGCATATAATTCAACATGCACACCAACGTACACGCAAAAAGTGCTGTGAATAGATTCCTAACTTCCATGTTTTTAAAAAACATGGTGATCGCGGTGGAGGCAGAGGGACTGACGAGTGGAGCAGGAGCTGGGAGGGGCCTCTGGCAAACCCAGATGGGGGTGGGTTCTCACTTCTCATATCCCTAAGTAACACCACCAGAATGATCTCTGTTTCTCTCCAATTATTCAGTCTTCCCCCCTCCTTCACCACTGTCACTGATTGGAGATTGCTGGGTTACATTAGTAGGCTGACCATACGTACCATTTTAAATGGGACAGTACTGGTTTTTGTTCATATTTCCCGACCGTCCCATTGTTTTAATATAAATGTCAATTTTGTCCGTTTTTAATTTTTTTGTAAAAAGCTGAACGCGTTCATCATAAGGCTCTATGCTAATCAATGCATGCAGCAAAACTACTAGTGTGACAAAAGAGGAAGCTCCATTTACTTTATCCAGTCAGGGCCAGGCTTCTTGAGCTAGCGATGATCAGACGCCGCCCCCTGGCTTGTCTGCAGTGGCAGGGAAGTCAAGAGGCAGTTGCTAAGCCCGATTCAGCATGTGGGAGCCAGGAGAGTGAGGCTCACTGTGATTTCTACCATCATTCCACCCATAGAGATTCTTTCTGCCCTACATTCAGTTTGATTCAGACTTTCCAGACTCATATTTCAGTTCAACAGTAGGGATGTCAGAAAATTCCGCCACAGATCTCGGTGAGGCCGAATGCCAGTGCATTCCGCCCCCGGAAATCTGTGGCGGAATGGCCTGCCACCCCCCCACCAATATTTACGTAGGCTAAAATGGCAAATCAAAAAGGGACGCAAATAGCGCCCACTATGTTATTTGTATTCCCCTTTATTTTTGCCATAATAGTCTACGTAAATCTTTATGTAGACTAAGATGGCGAAAAATAAGGAACGCAAATGGTGGCGGCTGTAGCCGCCGCCATTTGCATACACCGTTTTTTTGTTTTTGTTTTTACCCAGCAGCCGCTACAGCCGGAAATCCTGCTGCGGATGGCCCTGGCCTGGCCGGCGGCTCTGTGGAGCCGCCGCGGAGCAGAGCTGGCCATCGAGGATTCCGGGGGGGAGGACCGGATTGCCTCCCCCCCGTCGAGGATTCCTGGGGAGGGATGGAACGCCTCCCCCCCACCATGAACAGAATCCACGAAAAAGTAAGTCACTTTCCTACATCGCTATAACAGGCTGTTAGCTATCTTTTTTATTATGGCAGAATATTACATAACTCCATCCCGTTTCTGTCATCCCAATATCCCATTTTTGTCTCAAGGAAATATAGTCAGCCTATACATTAAGGATGTATGAAACGCTTACCTGGCTCCATTCCGGGACATCCACGGTGGGGGGGAAGTGCTCCATCCCTCCCCTCGGAATCCTCCCCAGGCTGTCTGAGTTGCTCAGAATGAATCACCGAGTTGGTTGAGGCACTTTGTATACAAGGCACTTCACTTCAGGGTGCTTTGTTGCTATTCTGCTCCATTTCATATCATGAGGAGGCACCCCTGAAGCAGTCTGCTTTGAAACGTTATTTGGGCTTTGAACCAAAGCAGTGCTCAGCTCTAATAAAATAATGATAATAATGATAAAGATGATGATGATGATGGGAAATTCTCCTCCAGACCTTTTCACCATTCCCTTCTTCCCAACCAAACTTGTGGAGGGATAGGTGGCAGAAAAAACTCACTGAATCTTGACCTCTGCTTACGTGGAACAATGGACCCAAATGTCTTGAATAGGAAAAGCACATTTCCCTGACAGCATTCATGGGACACCACTAGGGATGTCAGAACAAAGCCAAAATCCGTGGCAGAACAAAGCCCCTCGCCCCCCACCCTGTGAAAGGTGCACGAAACGGAGCACCTACCTGCTGCCGTTCATGCTGCTTTGCGAATGGCAGCTGCGTCTGTGGCCGCCATTCGCTTCTTCATTATAGCCGTGATAGGCTATGGAAATACTTGTGTAGCTTATCATGGCTAACACAGGGACGTTATCTGTGTCCCTGCAGAGGCCATGATAGGCTATGTAAGTATTTACGTAGCCTATCATGGCAAAATACAGGGATGCAAATGTTGGTGGCTATGGCGGCCACCATTTGCGTCCCTGTGCAGGCTGCCTAGCCACCCTGACTGGCGGCTCCACAGAGTTGCCACGGAGTGGAGCTGGCCGGGGAGAATTTCAGGGGGAGGGACGGAGCACCTCCCCCCCACCGCGAATGTCACCCTTTGAAAAGGTAAGTGACTTCCGTACATCTCTAGACACCACAGTTCTGTGCTTCCTCCTCCAGTTGAGGTTAATTCAATTCATGATCAGGACTGTTATTTCCAGTTAAAGAGAGGCCTGCAGGGACTGTTCTGGCTGCACCTATGGATAGGTGCTGGATACTGCATAGTGCATACCCTTCAGCTGGATAGGTTTCCTTGGAAGGAACTGGCAGCATTGGCTGGCTGGCAGGTGTAGAACAGCCCCATTAGTTACTACTAGGCCTAAATTTGGAGGAGCTTGGTCCAGTTCATCATGAAGTGTAGATATTCAAATTCTCCCAATTTGAAGGCCTTTAACACTATAAAATAAGAAAATGTGGTGGTTTACAAAGAAGAAAACCAGAAAGAGCAGCCCCAGTAGGGAGAAAAAATCTTAAGGAAATCGAACCCAAATTTAAAATCCCCCCTGTGCTGAATTCTTCCATTTGTTGTTTGTAGCAAAATCCAGTGGTGACTGAGTAGAACTGTTCAGAAACACTTTTACAGTTTGTCTAATCACTGGGTGCAAGGTCTGTTTAAAACAAAATTGCGAGTTTCTTTGTTCAGTTACACAGTAGACAACAAGGTAAAATTATTACATTGCATTTAAATGAGCCTAAGAGAGCAATCCTATGGAACTGGGAGTGTCCCAGGGACCATGGGATATTTTGGTGTCACCCTCCCAAGGCCATAGATACTTGTACGACCTTGAGAGCGGGACTTGGAGAACAAATCCCTCCTCCTGCCCTCTTGTAGCCCCTGAGAAAGAACCACGGCACCTGTTCTCAAGTTGCAAAAATGCAACCTCAGATAGTTTTGGGGAGGGTGAAAAGAGGGTGGGACAGTGGGTGGGGAGAGGAGCAGCCAGGAACCAAAGTATCCTATGGCCTCTCCCCACCCTCCACCAATAAGTGAGTTAGACAGGCCCATCTAGGTATTTATTTGGAGGGAGGGGGTATTGAGGAGGAACAGAAGGCAAAAATGCCTCTATCTGCCTCCCACCCTGTAGGCAACAGCCTGGTAGGGCACTGGATTTTCAGACACTTCCAACTTGGAGGCTTTTGTCTAACACAATGTATTCCATCCATGGACTTCTGGATTCCATCATGTACTTCTCCATACATTTCTATGGTCACATTTTTCCTTTATAAAACCCTCTGCTTCTTCAGAGAGATACAATCTCTGCCAAAATTCCCATGAGAAAAATGCATTGCCACAGTCCATAAAATAAATGCTTCCATCAGTAGTATGTTGCCTCCTTCAAGGAAACTTCCCTTCTATGAGCTCAAAGCTTTTTGCATTTTACATCTACTGAAGTCATAGCAATAAGAAAACACAATTTAATGATGAAAACCTTTTTTATTTTTTTTAAAGGGGGTGAGGTGTATTCATTGTGTGAGATATTTATTAGATGTAATTTAATTGGCTTTTACCTTCCCTAGATTTTTTTTAAAAAATACAGGGCAAAAGTCCTTACTAACTTCAGGTTGTAACTATGGCAACAGTGAAGTCTGAGCTCATTAGAATTTTTCTCATGAGACTTACCAGGCCTTGTAAAACTCAACTGCTATACTAAACAAATGGAAAAGACATAGAACCTTTGTGAAATAGCTGCACATGTCTTCAAAACACCAAATATTTGATAGTATGGAAACTGAAGACAGAAAGAGATGATTTTGCCTCAACTGTGTTGTGGATGAAGTATTAAAAACACTAATCTCCACATTTTAATACATCTGTAAGTGCACAGTGAATTAAGCGTGCACTGTATCTTAAGCACAAACCAGCCTTCAGACTCCCCTTACTCTCTCGTTCCTTGGCCCCATAGATTCCCTGCTTCAGGCTATGTTAAGAAGCCACCAGAAGCTGTGCATAGCCCTATGAATAAACCCAATAAGGGCCAAATTAAATGTTCATCTGATCACACATAGTAGAACAATGTGTACTAGTTTCATTTACCTTCATGTAAGGACACACTGCCCCAATTTGGATTAGGACCATGGTACTCGGGGGAAGGGGTGTTAAACTCCCCACCTACAAGTTTTCATCCTGAAATTCCCTCCCCGCAAAGCCTCCATTAGAGTCAATTGGGACTGTTTTTTCCTTTTTCTTTTTTAACTCCCCCACCCCATGGGTGGAATTTTAGGACAAAAATGGGTGAGGGGGGAAAGGTTTAACTCTCACTCCCAGAGCTCCATGGTCCTGATCCGAATTGGGACTGGACATGCTGATCTCTCTGATCTCATTTTTTGATCAAGTAACCTCCCTTGTAGACATAATATACCTCGACTTCAGCAAAGCTTTCGACAAAGTGCCCCATGATATCCTGATGAGCAAACTAGCTCGATGTGGGCTAGATGAAACAACGATCCGGTGGATCCACAGTTGGCTACAGAATCGGACTCAAAGAGTGCTTATCAATGGGACCTTCTCAAACTGGGGAGAGGTAATGAGTGGGGTACCGCAGGGCTCAGTCCTGGGCCCAGTGCTCTTCAACATTTTTATTAATGACTTGGAGAAGGAGGTGCAGGGAATGCTGATCACATTTGCAGATCACACAAAATTGGGCAGGATAGCTAATACTTTGGAAGACAGAAACAAAATTCATAGTGATCTGGATAGACTGGAGCACTGGGCAGAAAACAACAGAATGACATTTAATAGGGAGAAATGCCAAGTTCTGCACCTAGGAAAAAGAAACCAAATACACAGTTACAAGATGGGGGATACATGGCTCAACCACACTACAAGCGAGAAAGATCTTGGAATTGTTGTTGATCACAAGCTGAATATGACCAACAATGTGATGTGGCTACAAAAAAGGCAAATGCCATTTTGTGCTGCATTAATAGAAGCATAGCTTCCAAATCCCGGGAAGTACTAGTTCCCCTCTACTCAGCACTGGTTAGGCCTCATCTGGAGTATTGTGTCCAGTTCTGGGCACCACACTTGAAGAAGGATGCAGACAAACTGGAGAGGGTTCAGAGGAGGGCAACAAAGATGATCAGGGGACTGGAAACAAAGCCCTATGAAGAGAGACTGAAAGAACTGGGCATGTTTAGCCTTGAGAAGAGAAGACTGAGGGGAGATACGATAGCACTCTTCAAGTACTTGAAAGGTTGTCACAGAGAAGAAGGCCAGGATCTCTTCTTGATCATCCCAGAGTGCAGGACACGGAATCATGGGCTCAAGTGACAGGAAGCCAGATTCTGGCTGAATATCAGGAAAAACTTCCTGACTGTTAGAGCAATACGACAATGGAACCAATGACCTAGGGAGGTGGTGGGCTCTCCCACACTGGAGGCGTTCAAGACGAGGCTGGATGGCCATTTGTCAGGGATGCTCTGACTTGGATTCCTGCATTGAGCAGAGGGTTGGACTCGATGGCCTTGTAGGCCCCTTCCAACCCTACTGTTCTATTATTCTATTCTATGCTGTTACGAAGGTAAATAACATTATCATGCATAGCTCAACTATGCACGACTAGATGAACATTTAGTTTGCCCTTAAGTTACAAACACTTGTCTTGCACTTGAGTTCTATAATTAAGGTTGAACAGCAATCTTTTCTTAATCATGATCTACAGCAGTAGTATATGATTGTATGTATTGTATTGTATTTCTCTGTCATTGATGCGTCCACACAGAGTGTCCCAGTAGAGCTTTTTCAGGTGATCTCGACCTGTTACTCTCAGGCCCACAAGAAGAAGAAGTGGACCTCTTGATAGCCTGCTGTGATCGGTTTGCATGACACTTTGCGGATACATTTAACTGTACCTCTGCTGACTTGAATGCCATAGTTGATATGGGTTCTGGTGGATGTGATTTGGCTCCTGCTTGTCCAGTTATAATTTTTCAATTTGCACAACTCAGGATGCAGACTGGATCCTGGGAGAGGTAAGCCTACCACTGGTGTGCTGGATCCTTCCTTTCCTGGCTTATAAAAGCAGCTGGGGCAGGAGGTCTGGCTGCTGAGAGGGTAAGAGCAATGTAGGGATGGGGGAGAATTTCTCCCCGAAACTTCGGGGGTGCAAGTGCCAACGCATTCGGTCCTCCAAAGGTTGTTCGGGGATAAATTCTCCGCCCCCCCCGCCCCCCCCGGGATGGGACTTACCTTTCACGAATGTCGCTCCCGGCTGCGGGTCCCGGCGGCGGTTCGGCAGGCTGCCGCCACCGCCATTACAAGAAAAGAAAAACAAAACAAAACACCCCTGTGATAGGCTACGTAACGATTAACGTAGCCTATCACGGCTAGATTTGCAAAGTCAGCCGTGATAGGCTACGTTAATCATCACGTAGCCTATCACGGGTGAATTTAAAATATTTAAACGCTATTTGCGTTGCCCTTATTTTCACTGTAGTCTACATAAATCTTTACGTAGACTACAGGGACCAAATAAGGAATGCGAATGGCGGCTCCCTATGGGGGCCGCCATTTGCGTATGCTTTTTTTTTTTTTAAGTCACCCGTGATAGGCTATGTGATGATTAACATAGCCTATCACGGCTGAATTTGCAGATCTAGCCGTGATAGGCTACGTAAATCGTTACGTAGCCTATCACGGGGTTTTGTTTTTTTTTTACTTTTCTTTTGAAGTTCGCAGCCAGGGAGACGGGGCGCTTCTCCCCGGCCTGAATTTCGGCCGGTCGAGGCGGGAAACCTCCCCCCCCGGCCTGAACTTCAGCAGGAGAAGCGAAGCGCCTCCCCCCCACTGCGAAGCAAGCTGCGAGACCAGGTAAGTGACTTTCGTACATCCCTAGAGCAATGGTGAATGCCTCTTTATGGCAAGGTGTGATTCAATCTTGTCTAAAGAAGGTAACTGTTTCGCAATATTAGCTGAGTTAGGGATGGACGAAAGACCTGGTCCCGCAGCTTGCTTTGCGGTGGGGGGGAGGTGCTCCGTTCCTCCCCGCCGAAATTCTGGCCGGGGGGGAGGTGCCCCGTCCCTCTGGCCGAAATTCTGGCCAGGGGGGAGGCGCCCCATCCTCCGGCCACGAATCCTGCTGGCCGGCCGGGACACAAATGGTGGTGGCCGTAGCCGCTGCCGTTTGCGTCCCTGCTAGGGTTGGCGGAGAATTTCTCCCCGAAACTTCGGGGGGCCGAGCGCCAACGTGTTCGGCCCCCTGAACAAGTTTCGGGGAGAAATTCTCCGCCCCCCATGCCCCCCGCCCCCCGCCCGGGACGGGACTTACCTTTGGCGAATGTCCCTCCCGGCGGCAGGTCCGGCCGACGGTTCGTCAGGTCTTCGTCCGGGGCGGGAGCAGCAGCCAGTCTTTCGACCGGCTGCCGCCGCCGCCATTCCAATCAAAGAAAGAAAAAAAACGCCTCCGTGATAGGCTACGTGACGATTAACGTAGCCTATCATGGCTAGATTTGCAAAGTCAGCCGTGATAGGCTACGTAAATCGTCATGTAGCCTATCACGGGTGACTTTAAAAAAAAAAAAAGCTCGTACGGATAATGGCGGCCCCCATAGGGAGCCGCCATTCCCGTTCCTTATTTGGTCGCTGTAGTCTACGTAAAGATTTATGTAGACTACGGCGAAAATAAGGGCAACGCTATTTGCATTGCCCTTATTTTCGCCGTAGTCTATGTAAAGATTTACGTAGACTACAGCGACCAAATAAGGAACGCGAATGGCGGCTCCCTATGGGGGCTGCCATTTGCGTACGCGCTTTTTTTTTTTTTTAAGTCACCCGTGATAGGCTACAGGATGATTAACATAGCCTATCACGGCTGACTTTACAGATCTAGCCGTGATAGGCTACGTTAATCATCACCTAGCCTATCACGGGGGTGTTTTTTTTTAAAAAAAAATCTTTTTAGTTCGTGGCTGGGCGAGGCGGGAAGCCTCCCTCCCGGCCTGAATTTTGGCCGGGCAAGGCAGGAAGCCTCCCCCCCGGCCTGAATTTTGGCCAGGCGAGGCGGGAAGCCTCCCCCCCCGGCCTGAACTTCACTTGGGGAGCAGCGAAGCGCTCCCCCCCACCGCGAAAAGCTTCAAGGACAGGTAAGTGACTTTCGTCCATCCCTAGTCCCTGCAGTCAGCCGTGGTAGGCTACGTAAATCCTTATGTAGCCTATCACAGCTGACTTTGGGGGGGGGAAATGCGTACACAAATGGCGTTGCCCTTATTTTCACCGTAATCTACGTAAATGTTTACGTAGACTACACGTGCCCAAATAAGGAACACAAATGTGTACGCGCTTTTTTTTTTCCCCCCAAAGTGATAGGCTACGTAAGGATTACGTACACTACGTACGGTGTTTTTTGAAAATCTAGCCATGATAGGCTACGTAAATCTTTACGTAGCCTATCACGTTTGTTTGTTTGTTTTGTATTTGGAAATGGCGGCAGCGGAAGCTGGTTGGAAGACCGGCCGCCGCCGCCGCCGAACCGCCGCCGGGAGCCACCAGTACCAGGGAAATTCGGGAAAGGTAAGTCCTATTCCAGGGGGTGGCAGGGGGGGTGGCGGACCGTTTCTCCACCAATTTCGGGGGGCCGAATGCGTTGGCATTCGGCCTCCCGGAAATTCGTGGAGAAATTCTCCGCCATCCGTAAGCTGAGTAACATAAATCCCATTGGTTTCAATGTGTCTGCTCTAAGTATGATTACATCGGCAGGCATACGATCCTCACTTGTTTAAGTATGAATAGCAGTGGTTTGAAGGAATAAGACAAAGAGCATATATTCACAGAGGACAACAAGAGGCCCTTAAGGCAGCAATCACTCAAGCACAAAAATGCTCCATATTGGAGAACTGAGAACACAAACTTTAAAACTAGCAGACACCCAAAGCCGCAACCACTGGCACTGCTGCCAAATGTTCATTTCTGAACTATGTAATGTACCATGCTGGAATACAGTCAAAGATTAAGCAGCAGACCCGACAGCAACTGAAGACAATTCCAAGGAATTAAGAACTTCTTGGGAAGTGGAATATAGTGCCCTCCAACACCATTTTTTTCCTCAAAAAAAGGTGAACCTTCCAATCTTATTTATTTATTAAAACATTTATAGAACTGCCTTCATCCAATTTTATTTTAAGATGGCATACGACTCAACAGTAATACAATAAAACAGAATAAGAAAAGAACAGATAAAATACACAGAGGCAGACTAAGATGTGCACAATTTAACATGCCCGAGATAGCAATTTTGGCAGCAGCTGAACCCCACAGGGGAGGGTGTTCCCCAACTGGGCACCGGTGCTGAGGAAGGCCTATATCTTATAACTGAAAGTACAATACCTATCCAGAAATAAGGTTTAGGGGGGATGAACAAGCAATTTCAGCAGTTGCCCAAATTTCCAAACAACCATTTGAAGCTCTCCTTGACTTGTTTCCCATGTTCATTTGCACTCTTTTTTCATTTCATTAGAACAGGGAAAGTGTGCATTTGGAGCAGGAAAATGTGCATTTTTTAAAAGCACACAAAAAATGTGCACTTTTGCCCAATAGCGTAAAGCATGAAAATGTGCATTTTTCCGAGTGTGAATGCAAGTTCAGGAATTTGCGAGCATTTTCATTTGTGTCTGGGATTGCGACCAGGACATGTTTGCGCGCTCGCTTACATCCCTATTGAGGTTACTCCCAGGAAGAGGCGTATAAGCTTGCAGCCTCAATCCCCTTTGATTTGATTAGGAAATATTTAAGCACATGCTTAACTATGCAGCATTGTTTCCATGGTGATCTGGCACAGGAAGAAGAACACGGATGGAAGGAATTCAGATGGTTGCGGAAACAGAGGCTCACCACCCACTGATCATAGCTGTTGAGGCTTCTTTTAAAGAGTAACACCCCCCCCCCCATAGCATTAGCTCCTGGTGTGTGGGGGGGTGAAAATTATGGGGATTGCAGCTGGTGTGGAGATGGAATTTAACCCTTTCCTCCCTTGCTGTGCTCTTGATGATAAACCCACCTTTGAATTTGCTTTTTGCATTGGGAAGATATCCCCCAATGGTGCCAAATTTCATTAAGAAAATAAGCACCTTGGGAGCTATTTTTTTTTAAGTCAGAAAATTAGGATATAAATGTAGCTCTCACTTTGCACATAGTAACCAAGAGAGTTTAGAGACAGTATAAGAGAATTCTTCTTCCAAGTTAAGGGGGCACATAGAGGAAGGCTTGTTGCAGCAGGGGCTCATGGATAGGGATGGATGGGCCCATCTCCATCCGGGGTGTGGGGGAGCTTACTGAGCTGCCCCCTGCCTGCTCAGTGAGCCTCCCTGCTCACCCTGCCCATCCACTGAGCCTCCCCTCCTCTCTACGTCAAGGACTCCGGCAGTCAAGACCTTGTGCTTTATGCACACAAGGGCTTGACTGCTGAAGTCCTTGGCGCGGCCAGCTCCCAGCGCCCCTGCCCTGCCATCCTCCCAAGGAGGCCAGGGTGAGAGTGCTGGGGTGCCGCTGAGGCAAATCCTGGCACTGCAAAGGAGGCAAAAGGTGACGGGGTGTTTCTGAGCGCAGGGAGTGGGATAGCAGTTCAGATTCTGAAGGAGAACCACCAGACATGGGGGAGGTGTTTTCCCAGGCTAGTCCAGACATGACTGGGCTGGCTTCTCAGGTGACAAATGTCCAGCTGGCTGAGGCTGAGGGTCCCTCTTCACCATCCCCTGTGAGAGACAGCGAACAGAAGGAGGTGGGGTTTGGGGAGTCTGATCTAATAGATGCCAGATGCAGGTGCAGAGCAAAGAGAGAGAAGACAGGGGCAGAACTTAGATGGTCTACCCAGTTGGCCTTGTGTGAAAAGCTGCTCTCAGAGGCCTCACAAGAGAGAGGGACCTCCCCCCCCTCAAGTTAGGCTAGTGAGACCACTTTCCTCTTCAAATGGCGGGCAACTCTCGTAACTTCCTTTTGAGTCCCCTGAAGGCATTCCTTTGTAGATGGAGAGTCACTGAGAATTTGCATCTGTATGACCCTGTGAAGTAATGGATTAAAAGCTGTAGACTGAAGCCTCTCGTCTGTGTTTGTTTTCAGCACTGAAATAAAGTGGGGGCTAAAGGAATCCTGACAAAAGGTGAGCGCAAACTCAGTGGAAGGAGAGAGTGAAGGTATGGCTCTGGCCTTGGGCTTGCTTAATATGGAGATGAACAGTCCAATGAACTCACTTACGCACATCTTGTACCAAAATGTAGGTGTAGGTTTTTTTGTTCTCAGGCAGCAGTGACAGTGCAGATTTATTTCCACCATCACCCGAGGATAGGGATATCAGAGGAATCCATCCAGGGCTACTGGGCTTTGGGCAACTCGACTCCCCCCTCCCGGGCTCTGGCTCACATGTCTGTGAGCTGGCCTGACACACCCTGTGCCAAGTTGGGCCAGCTTGCAGGCTTCTGCCACTGCCACCACCATTGCTGACCACTCAAAAGAGTTGTGCGGAGCAGCGGACAGGCAGTAGTGGTGGAAACAACAGGTGGAAGGCAATACCAGTGCCAGTCGTTGTGCACAAATCTCCCTTCGCCCCAGCAAGGAGAAGGGAGAATTTACCCACAATAACCACACATACCACCCTTTTGCTCTACCAGCTAGCCTCTCCTGGCAGACCTGAGTTTAAGCAAGGACAGCTAACACCATTGTGTCTCATTTGACCCCCCTGCAGCTGTTAAAGCCACAGGAATTACTGCCAGGAAAGGATCTAGCAACACTGTAGTGCAGGAGGAATTGCAGGGGTTCAGGAACCTCAACAAAGTCCTGCTCAACTGCATCACTCCATCCTAGGGATGTACAAAACTCACTTACCTTTCCGCGGATTATGTTGATGGGGGGGGAGACATTCTGTCCCTCCCCCCGGAATCCTCCATGGCTGGCTGTGCTCCGCGGCAGCTCTGCAGAGCAGCCAGCCAGGCCCAGGCCAGAGTCGGCCGCGGCCAGATTTCCGGCCGCGGAGGGCTCTGGGTAAAAAAAACAAAATCAAAAACCGCATACGAAAATGGCGGTGGCTACAGCCGATGCCATTTGCATTCCTTATTTTTGGCCGTCTTAATCTACGTAAATATTTATGTAGACTATGATGGCGAAAATAAAGGGGAACGCAAATAGCGTAGCGGGCGCTATTTGCGTCCCTTTTTGATTCATCGTTTTAGCCTACATAAATATTTACTGCTATGCCTGCTACGCTATTTGAGTTCCCCTTTATTTTCGCCGTCATAGTCTACATAAATATTTACGTAGACTAAGACGGCCAAAAATACGGAAAAAAAAATACAGCCATTTGCGTACGCGGTTTGTTTGTTTTTTACCCAGCCATGATAGGCTACGTAAATCTTTACGTAGCCTATCACGTCTTGTAAACAAAAAATGACAAGACTGCAAATGTAGGGGTGCACGAAAGTCACTTACCTGGTCTCGCAGCTTGCTTCGCGGTGGGGGGGAGGCGCTTCGCTGCTCCCCCCGAAGTTCAGGCCGGGGGGGGAGGCTTCCCGCCTCGCCTGGCCGAAATTCAGGCCGCGGAGAAGCGCCCCGTCTCCCCGGCCGCGAACTTCAAAAGAAAAAAAAACACGCCCCTGTGATAGGCTACGTGACGATTAACGTAGCCTATCACGGCTAGATCTGCAAAGTCAGCTGTGATAGGCTACATTAATCGCTATTTGCGTTGCCCTTATTTTCGCCGTAGTCTACGTAAATCTTTACGTAGACTACAGGGACCAAATAAGGAACGTGAATGGCGGCTCCCTATGGGGGCCGCCATTAGCTGTACGTGCTTTTTTTTTTTTTTAAAGTCACCTGTGATAGGCTACGTGACGATTAACGTAGCCTATCACGGCTAGATCTGCAAAGTCAGCTGTGATAGGCTACATTAATCGCTATTTGCGTTGCCCTTATTTTCGCCGTAGTCTACGTAAATCTTTACGTAGACTACAGGGACCAAATAAGGAACGCGAATGGCGGCTCCCTATGGGGGCTGCCATTAGCTGTACGTGCTTTTTTTTTTTTAAAGTCACCCGTGATAGGCTACGTGACGATTAACGTAGCCTATTACGGCTGACTTTGCAAATCTAGCCGTAATAGGCTACGTTAATCGTCACGTAGCCTATCACAGGGGCGTTTTTTTTTTTTTACTGTCCTTGTAATGGCGGCGGCGGCAGCCTGTCGAAAGACCGGCTGCCGCCCCCGCCCCTGACGAAGACCTGCCGAACCGTCGCCGGGACCCGGCGCCGGGAGCGACATTCGTGAAAGGTAAGTCCCATCCCGGGGGGGGGGGCGGGGGGCGGGGGGGCGGAGAAGTTCTCCCTGAACAACCTTCGGAGGACCGAATGCGTTGGCGCTCGGCCCCCCGAATTTTCGGGGACAAATTCTCCCCCATCCCTATGCAAATGGTGGCGGCGGCAGCTGGTCAGAAGACCAGCTGCTGCCGCCGCCACCGCCCAGAACATCCACCCCAGGTAAGTCTCGTCCCGGGGGAGATCCATGGGGGGTGGGGGTGGCACTGGCATTCGGCCTCACCGAGATCCGTGGCGGAATTCTCTGACATCCCTACTCCATCCACATTTCTTCAACCAGGGGGAGGGCTGTGAGGAGGTTCCATCCTCTCCCCGATGCTATTTAACATCTATGTGAAGCCGCTGGGGGCTATCATCAGGAGGTTTGGGGTGCAGTGTCATCAATATGCGGATGACACGCAGCTCTACCTCTCATTCAAATCTTCACCAAGGTTGGCCGTAGAATCCCTGTCCAAATGTCTGGAGACGGTGAGTGGCTGGATAGGGAGGAATAAGCTGAAGCTGAACCCTGACAAGACCGAGGTACTTTTGGTGGGAGACAAGAGGAGGCTGGGGGATGTTGACCTGGTGTTGAATGGGGTACGGCTACCCTTGAAAGACCAGGTCTGCAGCCTGGGGGTCAGTTTGGACTCCCAGCTATCCATGGAGGCTCAGGTGTCAGCTGTGAGCTGGACAGCGCTGTATCAACTCCATCTGATACGGCGGCTGCGCCCCTTCCTTCCCGACCATCTGCTCCTATCGGTAGTACATGCCCTGGTCTCCTCTCGTTTAGACTACTGTAATGCGCTCTACGTGGGGTTACCCTTGAAGACGGTTCGGAAGCTGCAGCTGGTACAGAACGCGGCGGCTCACCTGATTAAAGGCAGCCACCGGTGAGATCACATCACTCCAGTGGTGAAGGAGTTGCACTGGTTACCAGTTGTTTTCCGGGCCAAATTCAAGGTGTTGGTTTTGACCTTTAAAACCCTATATGTTTCCGGCCCAGCCTATCTTAAGGAGCACCTCCAGCAACACCAGACAGGCCGCTTAACAAGATCAGCCTCGGATGGCCTTCTCTCTGTCCCATCAGCCAGGACAGCTAGACTGGTGGGGACGAGGGAGAGGGCCTTTTCTGTGGTGGCCCCCACTCTGTGGAACTCCGTCCCTAGGGAACTCCGTCATGCCCCCTCTTTAATGAGCTTCCGTAGTGCATTAAAAACGTGGTTGTTCAGGCAGGCATTTGGGGTGGGTTAGGGTATTTTTAAAAAAATGTTATGGTAGAATTTTATTGTTTTAAATTGTTTGATGGTGTGTTGTACATCGCCCAGTGGCTGGGTGACCAGCCAGATGGGTGATTAATAAATTTAATAATAAATAAATAAATAAACAAAGCACCTGCTTTGCATGTAGAAGGTCCCAGGTTTGATCTCCAGCATCTCCAGGGAGGGCTGGAAAAGTCCAGCCTGAAACCCTGGAAAGCCACTGCTACCAATCAGTGCTATATGGACCAAAGGTCTGAAACCAATGGACCAAAGTTTCCTGCCACATATCCATATGTTCCTCTTCAACACACACACACACACACACAGAGTCTCTCCTTTGTAGGCCAAGGCAGCTAACAAAATCACGGATCATATAAGTTCAAAATACCATCACACAACAACGTATTTAAAAATCTAAAAGTAAGGTTTAGATTTAGATTTAAAAATCTAAAAGTAAAGACAAACTATCTTCATACCACCAGCAGAACAAAAATATCACTATAAATAAAACAAGTCACTGAATAAAACAAGTCACTGAATAAAACAATAAGAAGAAAATAGGCAGACAGTGAAGTCCAAAGGCACGCCTGAAAATGAAAGTGAAACCAGGAAAGATTTATGAGCCTTGCTCAGGAGGAACTTCCACGGCCAAAGCAGCCTACCCTCTCCCTGGTTCAACATGAACAGAAAACAGCAGTAGATAGATCATGTGATTATTTTAGGAAATAGATGGGTTTGCCCCAGAAAGCACGCCCTTTATTCACCATATCTGGCATTATTTATTTATTATCATTTTTATTTATTTTTAATCTGTCCAATAACCAATGTTCTCTGGGTGGATTACAAATACTTAAAAGACTAAAATGACATACAAACAGTTAAAAATATAGCATTCAATACAAATATCTGAAAGAATAAAATAAAATAAAATAAAATGCAATACAACACGATACCATAAAGCAGACAGCACAGGAATTGATAAAACAAACATAAAATCCTAAAATTTGGTCTCTAAAATGCCTGGGAGCAAAATAAAGGTCTTTGGTGCTGAAAAGATAGCAATGACCTCTCTTTGGGGAGGTCGTTCCATAAGGGAGGTGCCACAACTGAGGAGGCCCTCTCTCTTGAAGCCACCCATCTAGCTTCCTTCAGCAGGGGCACCTGGAGTAGGGACTCCGAAGATGACCTAAATATCTGAGCAGGTGAATCCGGGAGGAGATGTTCCTTTCGATACTCTGGTCCCAAGCCGTTTAGTGTTTTACACATCAACACCAACACTTTGAGTGAAAATCGAGTGGAAGCCAGTGCAATGATATGTTAATCATCACCACTTATAGAAAGATGTTAATGTAACCCACTATCATCCCCATATCTGCAGGAGGAGTGGGAGGATTCTGTCTGTATTGACAGTGGAATTCTCACCTATGGTTGTTCTAGCCCAAGCCTGAATTTGAGGATTCAGAGGAATCCATTTTGGGGGGGAGGTAGAGCTCAGAGAGCTTTCTCTGGCTTGGTCCCCTGGACCCTGACCCAACACCTGCCAGCTGGTCTGACTGAGTCCGCAGTGAGTTAGGCCAGCTGGTGGATTTTCTGCATTTGAATGGCAGGGGTGGCAGCAGTGGCCAGGTAGCAGGGGAAAGCCATGGCGCTCCCCTCCCACTCTGTCGCTGCCACCTCATAAGCCTTCCTCTCTTCCTGCCAGTGCCAACAGCTGCAGGGAAGGAGGGATGGCTGCACGGTGGCGGTGGCAGCAGTGACATGGTGGGAGGGGAGTGTCGCGGCACCCACAGGGAGAGAAAGACTGTTGCGTAGCGGTGGCATGGTGGCAGCAGTGAAAGGGGGAGTGCTCCCCTCCCACCCTGTCACCACCATTGCTGCCGCCACTGCACAACTGTCCTGCTCATCCTGTCGGTGTTGGCACCGGCAGCAGGGACAGAGAGAGGGTTATGCAATGGCCATGGTGGGAACTTTTTTTTTTTCTTGTTTCTTTTCTTCTGTAAATGCAATTTTAAATTTTATGGCTGTCATTTGCAGAACATTGTGTTTATGTGGGGGTGGGGCAGAGAAAAGGAAGGAAAAACGTTCCCGATTTTGGGATCAAACTTCTGGCTCAGCTCACAAAGGCAAGCAGAGCTAGAGGTGTTGCAGGAATCCATTAGGCCTTAAAAAGGCTGGATTTTCCTGTGACGGACATCCATACCTGAATTACAAAAATAATAATTAAAAAATCACAACAGGTATCAAACTTAAACATTATTAAATGCAATATATAACCAAAGCATTTAAGTGTTAGCCTTCTTCTCCATGAATTGTTTTCACCCCCTTTTAAAGCCATCCAAATTGGAGGCCATCACTACATCTTGTGGTAGAGAACTCCATAGTTTAACTATGTGCTGTGTGAAGAAGGACTTCCTTTTCTCTGTCCTGAATCTCCTACCAATCAGCTTCACAGGATGACCCCAGCTTCTAGTTTTATGAGAGAGGAAGAAAAATATATATCCAGGTTCTCCTTTAGAACCAAGCATTCCAACTCTCCCATTTTGTCTCGGAGGCTTCTAGCATTTGCATAGGATCACCTATACATGGTGTCCCTCCTCAGATGTCTCTGGCGTGTGTATCTTTTGCTACGGCACTTAAGCCTTTTTGATTGGCTATCATGTTCTACCATATGCTCCTGGCTTATTTCCTCCCCTTCTGCATTTGGGCAATCCAAAACATTTTCATTTTCATCCCTTTGGGATGATTTAACTCGAACCGGATACTTCCCAGGTCCTGTTGGCTTTCCCCCAGGGTTTAGTTTAAAAGCTGTTCTGCCACCCTTTTTATGTTTAGCACCAGCAGTCTGGTTCCATTTTGGTTCAAGTGGAGCCCATCCCTCTTGTACAGGCCCAGCTTGTCCCAAAATTTTCCCCAGGGCATAACCAATCTGAACCCCTCCTCCCTGCATCACCGTCTCATCCACGCATTGAGACTCCTCAGCTTCGCAAGACTAGCTGGCCCTGCATGTGGAACAGGCAGCAGTTCAGAAAAAGCCACCTTGGTGGTCCTGGATTTCAAGCTCCTACCTAGCAGCCTAAATTTGGCTTCCAGGACCTCACAACTACATTCCCCACATCACTGGTACCAACATGGAACACAACGATTGACTCCACCCTGGTGCTATGTACTAGGTTATCTAGATTGTGGGTGATATCCGCAACCTTCACACCAGGCAGGCAGTTCACCATGCAGTCTACACACCCATCACAAACCCAGCTGTATATGTTCCTAATGATCGAATCTCAAACTAAAACAAGCCCCCCTCCCCCCGGAGGCACATCCTCAGTGCAAGAGGATATTTGTTCTTCTTCTTCCAAGAAATGGTCCCTTCTAAGGGATCATTTCTCTCTTCCTTCCCCGAGACTTGCATTTTCCGTGATCTCAGAGGAGTTGTCACCCATGGAGTGGGACACCACTATTAGGTCCCTGAAGGTCTAATCTACTAACCTCACTGCCACTCTTAGCTTATCCAGGTCAGCAACAAATTTGTTCCCTGAGAGCCAGCAGCCAGGAGCTCATTACACAGAGCACATAGCCATGACTTCTGTCCGGCAGACAAATAGTTATACATGCAGCACTCAGTGCAATACACTGGATAGCCACCATACCCCTGCTGGCTTTCTACCTTCATAACTGGTGATTGTTGTTGTTGTTGTTGCTGCTGCTGCTGCTGCTAATAGGGGGTGTGTTTACCTAGAAAACTAAGTTGTTACTAGGGGAAGGTGGGGAGTTTAATTATAGTTATTTATTTACAGTTACTTACTGTTAGTAGGGAGGAAGAATTTACTGCCCTGGCTTCCTCACCCTGTTTCTAAACTTGCACAGGTGCTCAACTTGTTTGTGTCCTGATACTTTGTCACTGGGGATGAGATGCTTTGTCACTGGGACTCCTCATGGTCTGAAAGCTCCAACGTGTGATGTTCAGATTGTTCTTTGAAAAAGGCAGCATCTTCTTTCCTTCACCCTTAAGTCCTACAAATAGTTAAAAACAGGCCTATAACTTAGCAAGCTCTGCAGGCCTTCCTGATCCCCTGGAGCAGCTTTCTGGGGCAGGCTGAAGTGCTGGAATCTTCTGAGCACAGTCCGACCAACCTGGTACATACTGAGCAGTTCCTGCTCCAGGTTTTGGAGGGCCCTTGGGCAAGACACCCTTAACAGGCCTCTTCCCTCAGTGGGTCTACCTTCCCATCACCAGTGTCACCAGCTGCTATTGCTCCTCCTCCTCTTTCCCATCACTGACACCACTTGCTTGCTTGACAAGCACAGAGCAGTGAGCGAGTAGACAGTGGCATCTGCTGCCCCCCTCCCTTCTCACCACCACTGTTGTCTGGGCCAGACTGAGAGGCAGGTGAACAAGCAGATTTTAATGGTGATGAAGAGGAGCAAATCCATGGGTCTCTTTTCAGTGGGACCCTGCTGCAGCATGGGCCCTCAGCAGACACCCAACCATGCCTACCCTTGATGACAGCCCTTTTAGTGAGGATGCTCTAGGAGTGCTTTCCAGATGGCCAATCAGCAGGGATTATGGGAGTTGTGGTCCAAAGCATCTGGATGACACCAGGTTGGCTACCCCTCCTGTAGGAAGAGAAAGGGGGAGGGTAATGGCCTATGCTTGTAAATACAGGCATGTTGGATTTCTTTTCAATGCTGCTAATAGTACAGACTGACAAAACCAGAAGCTGCAATAAGGCATTTTGTTGTGTGCTCTGCTGTTTGGAAAAGAAAGAGGACAGCAATAATGACTTGTAATACATTCTGCTCAACTGCTACACTTGGGATTGAATAGAGGGCCTCCATCACTCAGCCAAAGACAAAGTATCTGAAATCAAAATTGCGGGGAGGCATATAACTATTTTACTATATGCACATGATGCCACTATTATCTCAAGGACTCCAATTGGGCTTACAAGAGCATTGTGGAAGTTGACTGAATACTGCGAGGAAGAAGATCTGATGATCAATTATCAAAAAACAAAAATCATGACTTTTGCAAAAAGACCAAAAATCAGATCATGGATGATAAACCAGCACAAGATTGAGCAGGTCTCCCAATTCAAATATTTAGGGGTAGTCTTCCAAGCAAATGGTTCCAGGAAGGCTCACAGTGAATATGTGGCATTAAATGCAAAGAGAAGCTCATCAGCAATAGCACAATTTATGAGAACGAAAGGCGACCACTATATCCCTTTAGCCCTCCAATTATACCAAGCAAAAGTACTAGCACAATTATTGTACGGCTCTCAATTGGGGCCTTTCCCAAATACCCAATCATTAGAATGCGTACAATCAAAATTTTTGAGGGTAATATTGGGTGTTCCTAGGGATGTCTCCAATGCAAAGATAAGATTAGAGACTGGCCACAGCAAAATTGAAGCTAGGGTCTGGGTGGCTATTCTTGTGTACTGGCAGACTGTCATATTTTCCTACTGGCCTTGCCCCACTAATTTTGCAAGACAATTTGAAATCCAATTGGATTCAGTCAACTGAACAGAAAACAGCTTTCTTGGGGCTTCCCTTGTGGACTTTATTAAATATGGGTTTTGAAAGGCAATGGAAACTATCAAGCAGCACATTGCAGATACTGAGAGACAAAGTGACCTCAATAGTGCCCCAGAATTCTATCTCAGGGAGGACTACAGATACATCATAACAGCTGCACCCTATCTTGAACAACTGGAACTGCATAAACATAGAAGGGCATTTACCTTGGCCCATCTAAATGGACTCCCCTCGGCAGTTTTGGAGAGACGGTACAAAAAGATCCCCTGGTCGGACCGCCTCTGCCCCTGTGGCATGGAACAGATAGAAACTACAGAGCATGTTTTGCTGTGGTATATATTTTATAGAGATATTCATGCCGCACTCATCTCCCCACTGATGAATCACTTTCCGGGATGTACAGGACAACAATATGCCTACATATTGTTGTCTGACACTAATTCTACATTTACATATAGTGTCGCCAAAATTTTGCGGCCGCGATAGGTGTTCGAAGAAGGATGCTGAAGGATAGGGATGTTCGAAAGTGACTTACCTTTAACGAAATTTGATTCAAGGTGGGGGGGAGGCGCTCTGTCCCTCTCCCCCCGAATCCTGGTCGGCCGGGTGCGCAAATGGTGGAGGCCGTAGCCGCTGCCGTTTGCGTCCCTGTAGTCAGCCGTGATAGGCTACGTAAATGTTTACATCACGGCTGATTTAAAAGAAAAAAAAAACACACGTACGCAAATTTGCGTTCCTTATTTTGACACGTCTTAGTCTACATAAACATTTACGTAGACTACAGCGAAAATAAGGGGAACGCAAATAGCGTAGCATCTATCCTATTTGCATTCCCCTTATTTTCGCTGTCTTAGTCTACGTAAATGTTTACATAGACTAAGATGTGCCAAAATAAGGAACACAAAATAAGGAACACAAAGGCCCATGGGCGCCGCCATTTGTGTACGCGCGTTGTTTTTTTTCCCTTTAAATCAGCCATGATAGGCTATGTAAACATTTACGTAGCCTATCACGGTATTTTTTAAAAATCTAGCCATGATAGGCTACGTAAATCTGTACGTAGCCTATCACATTGTTTTTTTTTTTACTGGAAATGGCGGCGGTGGCAGCCGGTCGGAAGACTGGCCGCCGCAGCCGCCACCACCTCACTGCCGCCGCACCGCCGCCAAAGCCACCTCCGCCAGGAGGATTCGCCCAAGGTAAATCCCGTCCCGGGGGGGCGGGGGGGCAGACCGTTTCGCCACCAATTTCAGGGGGCCGAATGTGCTGGCATTTGGCCTCCCTGAGATTCATGGCAAAATTCTCTGACATCCCTACTGAGGGAGCTCGGACTCACCTAGCTGGATGAAAGACAAAGTCTGGAGAGTAATGCCATTCACCCAATATGGCTGATATGCATTACATTAGTACTACACTGTGTTGAAGTGTCTATTAACTTGATTGGGGATATATGGCAGATAATTTTAATGTAGTTCCTTTTTTGAGCTGCTCTTTGACCGTAATAAAGTTCTGTTCTGTTCTATTCTATTCTATTCTATTCTATTCTATTCTATTCTATTCTAAAGTATCAGAAAAACAAAGTGACCAAGTGCCTATTCCAGTTTCAATCTCAATTTTGCCCTGTAGGCAGGTAGGTAGTTAGGTAGGTAACACCAAACACAGGACTCTAGTCTTTATTTGTATCACTACGGGGAGGAGGTCATATAATGCTCTTCATGCAAAACCATTGTATGATAAGAATCCCTAAACATCAGAAACAGATACTCAAAAGTTTCTTAATTCCAGGCCTTCACCAAAACTAAAACCGAAACCAACACAGTCACTCTGCAATCACCCTGACTCTTTCCTCCATTTTCTGTTCCTCCCAGCTCCTTTTCATGCTTCTACTACAACTCCAAACATGCAATTAACCTACCACAACACACACAGACACACATGTACATGGGACCTGAGTCTTTATACAGCCATGCTTGTTGACCGTAGTGGATTCCACATGGCTCTTGCATTTCGGCACAACTTATTTCATTAATAGCTTATATTTTGTATTGTTTTTACTGCTTCCTGTTGTTTTATATTGGAAGCTACTGTTGGTTTAACTTCAATAAAGAAAAGTGGGAAATAAACAACAACCACAAATTGTGCCACCAGTGAAGGAAAATATGTTAAAATCAGCCACAAACTATCAGCTTCTTTTATCCCTCCATCATTTTTATCTCTTACATCAAACTGGAATTACCCCCCAAATCTGCTGTCCCATGATGAAAAAAGTCAGCATTATTTTGAAAATGCACAGTTTCTGCTACAAATATTCATAATTCTAGTCCTTGAGAATCATAACATTAGTAGTCCACTCTGAAGGCACAGTACATTGTTATGCAAAGCAATTAAGCTTAAGGGAATTTATTTATCTTGCAATGAAACTCGTATCTCGTGAGGTACAGATTGCAGGGTTTTGATCAATGGGTGTTCTTTAATTGAAAATGTGTTTTTACAGTCAAATACTTCACGTGTCTCTAATTCCTAAGATACTTTAGTAGCTTTGATTGATGTAGAATAAAAGCAAGCCAATGAACTACCATCTGTACTTAGCTATTTGATATAAGGCATTGTTTCTGTTAGGTATTTGATATATGGCATTATTTTTTTAAGTTCTAAAACATTTCTCTTTCTAAACTCTTCTATATAGATTTTATATATCAAGGATTTTTAAAGAGAAAACTAATAGATATAGATATAGCTGTTATAATAATTACACAAACCACAATTTTCAAAAGAAATCTGTTAAAATTGTTTTATATATAAAATCTAGGTTTGGATCCAGATTTAAGCTGGATTAACTATGCTGGTGGAAGATGACTTCCGTGCTCTGTCCTACCCACAACAGTCCCTCCAGCCCCACAAAAATGCTACACAGAGTGTCAGGAGACCCTGCTGCATGGGGTGAGGTGTAATGTGTGAGGGAGGAATCCCCCAAAATGTGATTCGGATGACCTTCTTCAAGTGGAGCCTATTCTCTCGCAGAAGCTCACTTCCTCTTGAGAAGGCAGATCCCAGATTCAAGCCCTGGTAAATTGCCCCTTGGCTTCTATATCTAGAAATCAGGGCTCTTGGAACATAGGAAACTGCTTTTTACTGAAGCAAATCATTGGTCTATCTAGTTCAGTATTTTCTACACTGATTGGCAGAAGCTCTCCAGAGTTTGTTTGTTTGTTTGTTTATTTACCACATTTCTATGCTGCCCCATAGCTGAAGCTCTCTGGATGGCTTGCAAAAATTTAAACCACAAAGTACAGAATAAAAACAGTACAAAATAGAAAAGCTTAAAACCACAGTATGAAAGTACAACCAGAAAAAACCTAGCAGCAATGCAGAGATTTAAAATACAGTAACAGATTTGGATCAGCACAGTTAAAAGACTCTAATGCTAAAATGCTAAGATGCTGGGAAAATAAAAAGGTCTTCACCTGGTGCATGAAAGAATAGTTTCAGACAGCAGCCTTTTGTAGCCCTATCTGGAGATGCCAAGGATTGTACCTGAGACCTTCTGAGTGCATACAAAGCATGGTGGTGGCGGTGGAGGTTTATCATTGAGTCACAGCCCCTCCACAAAGGTAAAGCCTTCTTTTCCCCACTTGCATGAGCTTCTCCAGGCTTCTCACAGTTCAATAAGGAACAGCTATAATTATGTGCAGAGATGACTCCTACTTCTAGGTAGCGAAGGTGATCTCTATGAAGGAACTTATACAAGTAATTTGATCTGATCATGAAAAATGTGCAGTGCATTCATAGGTTTTTCATTTATCATAACTGCACATCTCATGGGATGGGGAAAAGGTCCCCTGAGCCCCCTAGGAATCTTCTGCAACCACATTGGGTCCAGAAAGGGTTCCTTGAGATTTGTTGGAGGCCTTTTTTTTTTTAAAGAAAGAAAAGAAAAGAAAAGAAAAGAAAGGTAGTACCCTTATAATTTGCCCTTTATAGAATACCCTGGCTTCACATTTGGTAAAATATGGTGGCAGTTGAATGTGTATATTTATTTTTGAATGTATATAGTTATTTTTAGGGATGTATGAAAGTGGCTTACCTTTTTGCAGATTCTGTTCATGGGGGGGGAGGCGTTCCGTCCGTCCCTCCCCCCGGAATCCTCGACAGGGGGGGAGGCGATCCGGTCCTCCGCCCCGGAATCCTCGACGGCCGGCTCTGCTCCGCGGCGGCTCCGCAGAGCAGCCGGCCAGGCTAGGGCTATTCGCAGCCGGATTTCCAGCTGCGGTGGCTGCTGGGTAAAAAAAAAAAAAAGGCGTATGCAAATGGCGGTGGCTACGGTCGCCGCCATTTGCGTTCCTTATTTTTGGCCGTCTTAGTCTACGTAAATATTTACGTAGACTATTACGGCGAAAATAAAGGGGAACGCAAATAGCGTAGTGGGTGCTATTTGTGTTCCTTTTTGATAAGCCGTTTTAGCCTACGTAAATATTTACGTAGGCTAAAATGGCAAATCAAAAAGGGACGGAAATAGCACCCACTATGCTATTTGCGTTCCCCTTTATTTTCGCCGTAATAGTCTACCTAAATATTTACGTAGACTAAGACAGCGAAAAATAAGGAACGCAAATGGCGGCGGCAGTAGCCACCGCCATTTGCATATGCATTTTTTTTTTTTTAACTGGGATGTGATAGGCTTAGGGGTGCACGAAAGTCACTTACCTGGTCTCGCAGCTTGCTTCGCGGTGGGGGGGAGGCGCTTCGCTGCTCCCCCCGAAGTTCAGGCCGGGGGTGGAGGCTTCCCTCCTCGCCCGGCCAAAATTCAGGCCAGGGGGGAGGCTTCCCGCCTCGCCCAGCCGAAATTCAGGCCGGGGAGGAGGCGCCTCGCCTCACCCGGCCGCGAAATAAAGTTAAAAAAAACCACGCTCCCAACGCTATTTGTGTTGTCCTTATTTTCACCGTAGTCTACGTAATCTTTACGTAGACTACAGCGACCAAATAAGGAACGCAAATGGCGGCTCCCTATGGGGGCCGCCACTAGCTGTACACAATTTTTTTTTTTTTAAGTCACCCGTGATAGGCTATGTGATGATTTACGTAGCCTATCACGGCTGAGTTTGCAAATATAGCTGTGATAGGTTACGTTAATCGTCACGTAGCCTATCATGGGGGTGTTTGTTTGTTTTTTACTTTTCTTGGAATGGCGGCGGTGGCAGCTGGTCGAAAGACCGGCTGCCGCCCCTGCCCCTTTCGAAGCCCTGCCGAACTGCTGCTGCGACCCGCCACCGGAAGCGACATTCGGGAAAGGTAAGTCCCATCCTGGGGGGGGGGCAGAGAATTTCTCCCCAAAACTACTTTGGGGGGCCGAATACATTGGCACTCGGCCCCCCGAAGTTTGAGGGAGAAATTCTCCCCCATCCCTAGATTTGCTATGCAAGTCTTTACGTAGCCTATCATGCCTCTGTAAAAAAAAAATCACCCAAAACAACAAGACTGCAAATGACGGTGGCGGCAGCCGGTCAGAAAACCAGCTGCCGAAGCCGCCACCACCACCGAAGCCACCTCTAGAGCCGCTGCCACCCGGAACATCCGCCCCAGGTAAGTCTCATCCCGGGAGGGATCCATGGGGGTGCGGGGGGCAGGCCATTCCACCACAGATTTCGGGGGGGGGGGCGAATGCACTGGCATTCGGCCTCACTGAGATCTGTGGTGGAATTCTCTGACATCCCGTTATTTTTATCAGCTTAGGCTGGTATACCAACCTCGCCCTTATCTGGGCAGACATTGCCTAGGTACAGTTATTCATCCTCAGATAACCTCTCGACTGGATTACTGCAATGCGTTATACATGGGGCTGCCTTTAAAAATGGTCCAGAAACTTCAGTCCAAAATAGGGCAGCAAGATTGTTAACAGGGACTGGCCAATAAGATCACATTAAGCCAGTACTTTTCTAGCTGCATTGGCCGCCAGTCTATTTCCAGGCCCAATTCAAAGTGCTGGTATTAGCAAATAGCGTTGCCCTTATTTTCGCCGTAGTCTATGTAAATCTTTACGTAGACTACAGCGACCAAATAAGGAACGGGAATGGCGGCTCCCTATGGGGGCCGCCATTATCCGTACGCGCTTTTTTTTTTTTTTTAAGTCACCCGTGATAGGCTACATGACGATTTACGTAGCCTATCATGGCTGACTTTGCAAATCTAGCCATGATAGGCTACGTTAATCGTCACGTAGCCTATCACGGGGGCGTTTTTTTTTTTCTTTGATTGGAATGGCGGCGGCAGCAGCCGGTCGAAAGACCGGCTGCTGCTCCCGCCCCGCACGAACACCTGCTGAACCGCCGGCCGGACCCGCCGCCGGGAGGGACATTCGGCAAAGGTAAGTCCCAATCCGGGGTGTGTGTGTGCAGGGGGCGGGTGTGTGTGTGGAGAATTTCTCCCCGAAACTTGTTCTGGGAGCCGAACACGTTGGCGCTCGGCCCCCCGAAGTTTCGGGGAGAAATTCTCCGCCATCCCTACTATTAGGCAGTATAGAAATAAATAATAATAAATAAATACATTCTTCATTTAAAAGATTTATAAGACATCTTTTAGGGTAAGCCCCCCCAAGGCAGCATACAACAGTCTTAAAAACCACAGAATATATAACAATGATTGTTAAAAACTTCAGTTTTTCTGCAATCACAAGAAATCTGTCATATTTCTCAGGACTGCATCCAAGATTATATCCTTTCTTCTTCCTTTATTTTTAATTTATGGTAGCAATGGTTAGTTTCTCAGTTGTGATTCACCTGTCTGCTTCTGTGTCTTCACAGCTGGAAGCCTTTTTGACAGGCCATACGTAAATTGTATTACTTTGAAGTTAAACAATAATTTCACTGGCATATTGTCTTCAAATCCATAGTTTATTCCCCCCTCCTGCAATGTTTACATACATATCACCAAATTATGCTCCCACTATTCTACCTAATACCAAATCAGCATATTTTGGGTGTGTGTAGTTTGTTCCAATCATAGCCTTGTAATTTTGTAATCCAATAACATTGTTTTAAATTGTTGCTGGAGGTTTTTGTTTGTTTGTTTTGTGGGGGAGAGTGAGCGAGCGCTGATTTAATTATATCTGAACTACTTTTAAATTCACAAATTCAGCTGTCAGTATATCTGATTGGAACATGCATTTCAAGATGAGCACTGAAAACTATTAGCCAGCTGGCTGTGGTTCAGAAAAACCTCAGGCAGGCCATAGAAAGATATTTTATAAGGGCAATATCAGTACAAGAAGAGACATAAGAAAACATCAAAGCTATAAAGGGAATGCAAAGTCTCACGAACCATGTGGAACAAAGATAGAGGAAATAAAATCTATGCATTCATTAAGAAGATGCTAAAGGAAAAGTAATGGAGATTTGTAAAGGGGGAGAGAGAGAGAGAGAGAGAGAGAGAGAGAACTTTACCAGGGGTTGGCTTCACTGGGCAAGGTCCATGCCCTAGCTGGGACCCCAACACTGGCTAGTGATGGACAGATCAATATATTTCCAGTACATGTCACTGTCACACATGTTAATCCATAAATCTGTTCTGCCCCATTTCCACATTAATCTGGTAACATCTTAATCCACATGAAAATTGCATTGAAATCCATATTTAAATGTGCACTTCTCCCAAAATATGCATTTTTCCCACCCAAAATGTACATTTCTAAGTGCACTTTATCTCAAAATATGCATTTCTAAATGTATTTTATGTGGTTTTTGAGCCAAGAACAACATCATCACCTTATGGAGGTAAGAAATCTAAATGATAACTGTGTTCTGATCCAGATATTAGTCTGGGAGGTACAAATCAGGTCAATTTATAGCAGAATGAATAAAGAACAAATTCCTCAAGCATTCCTATTACGGGCTAAGAGAAACCTCCCTGGACCTCCTCCTTCTCTTTCCCATTGCCACCCAGAAGGAGAGAAGGTGAGCCACCCTTATGTGTTCCCAGACTCTTTAGACCTTTCTGCCCTTCCTGGGGCTAACAGGTCTTCCATCTTACAGCATATAAGATCTTACAGCCAGTACCATCTTAGTGCGTCCTTATGAAGGACTGCTAGGAAGAAGCTAGGATCAAGCCAGAGAGGGTGCCTCTGTATTTGGTTGCCATGTCAATCCTACTAGTACAATGTTGTCAAGAAGAAGTAGGAGAGAGTCCTAACACAATAACTAGAGAACTGGACCAGGTCGATTTGGCAACTGATGTAACAAAGACATTCAATTCAACTGTTTTTCCTTATTCCAGTTTCTAGGGGGAAAGCCTTCTATGAATATAAAGGCAAGATGTGCGTTGTTGTTGTTTTTTGCTTCTCCCTCTGTCTTGGAGGCATGCAAGGTAGAGGCCTAGCACAATTTCCTGGGTTCCACTAGATCCCCACCTCACATCCCAAAGTTTCCAATCCAGCACAGGGGCATTGTTTTTACCTATCACCACACTGGATTGGAGACATCCCATCACGAGATATGGATTCTGCCCTGAACCCTGCGATGGAAGGTGATCAAGTGAGGTGCAGTAAAACAACCAACAGCCTTTTTTTTCCTTGGCAGCTCATTGAGATGTGTTGAGGGGATCTGAATAGAACCCCCTTTCTTCTCACTTATTCAGTGAGAAGCACTGATTCAGACAGTGGGCACTGCAGAAGTTGTTGTTGTTGTTTTACCATCTGGTCACTAAATCAGAAACCTTCCACCACAAGAAGAGTAAAGTCCACATCCCATGAAAGAAAGCTTCTGATATAGGACTCAGCAAAAACAATGGACAAGAGTCCAAGGCTTAACAATGCTAAAGGCTTGTTTATGCATGTCCACAGTGAGCTGTAGAATATTTCCAGAGCCCTCTGCAGAATGATTTCACTCTACTTTGTCAAAAAACACACAAAAAACATCTCTGTAGAGTGGAACTGAGGAGTTCCACCCATCCTTATATAATAAATAAATACTTTATTTTTTATTTTTTTAAAAGCACTGAATATGCTACAACTGCTGTCTTGATCTTTTCCCCCTGAAGCAATATTTTTCAAACACATTTTTGAAAAACAGCTAGTGTGATTTTAATACCAGAATGAATTATTGCTGTACCTTCTAGGCATTATGTTTCCCTCAAACATCATACCCTCTGCTCCAAGTTTATGAGGCTAGTGCCTTGGGTCTCCTAAAGAAGGAGAGAACAATTTTGAAGAAAAGGGCTGTTGTGACATTTGTAATTATCTGACTATATTCTTTGCAAAAAGCTCTCTGGAGTCCAGAACTGCAGACTCAACATGTGTGATGGATATAGATTGGATATTAAATACCCAATCTGAATTTGCAACTACACTATTCTTCTGTATAATAAACCGGGCAGAAGTTGTCTTAAAGTTTACTTTGGGTTATATGTCTACCTTGTTCTTCTTAATCACTTTGATAGAAAAATCCAGAACAACCACAGAACTGTGTCCATTCAATGAAACAAAATATCCTTTAGCACATACATGAAAAGTTAGTTTCACCCCACACTCATTAGACTACCATTTTATGCTTGGACAATAACATCTTTTGATTTTAATATGAAAATACATTTGGAGGACAAAATCATCTTCTGCTTCTATCATGCCTCTATAATTCTATAAAGCAAATCTCTGGTTCTATAAAATCATCTGTAGGTAGGTCCTCTGTTATTCCTTCTTTGAGAGTAGAACAAATTCTAATTACAGAAAATTTATTTTATGACAAACTATATTAACAATGTCTTAAGGTGAAGAAAGTGATAATTAATCAATGAGACAAAATAAATAAATAGAATATTTATTACATTTTTATACTGCCCAATAACTGAAGCTCTCTAGGCAGTTCACAAAATAAACCATAAAATGGTTTTAAAACCATAAAATACAGTAATATAGTAAAACATAAAACCTTAAGTTTAAAAATAAAAATAAAATAAAAAACCAGAGTAAAAGCCAGCAGCAGTGCAAAGATCTAAAAAAAATGTTAAAACTGAAGGAGTAAAATCCTGGGAAAATAAAACATGAATAATATGAAAAGAATACATCATTATAAGAAAAAAAAACACCCTGAAGTAAATGTTCCTGAAGTGTTAATCTAACATTAGGCAGATTTTGATCTACCATTATCCAATTTTCTTCAACTGATTGGATCGTTTACTGTGTCTCAGCTAGCAGATTGTTGAGTCTCCTTCAAAGCCTATTTTATAATGAATGAACCTTGAAGGTACTTTAGATCAATACACTTCATAGATAAATATATTACTACACTACACTTGATCTTCGCCAAAAGGCTGGGAAGTAGCCCTGTCCATTTCCCACTTCCACAAACGGTGAGAACTCCAGGGTCAACAGCATCTCATTTCCATTGGGTCAGACAGAGAACTAGAAATGTATGGTGTCCTTGTAATTTCTGTTTATTAACAAATATGAAAACAGAGCATATGGAAAGCAAGCTGACTCCCAAAGCAAGCAGCACAACCTGCATGAGATTCCCAGAGGAACAATATGGATCCCTTCTTTATCCCACAAAACAGCTTCCACTTCTCAAATCTCGGTTAATCTCAGATCTTATTCTCTATTCCTCTGTATCGCTACACGTTCAAACTGCAGCTGGTATTTCTCTGCTCCTTCCAGTAGTTGAGATACCAAAAGACATGAGTCTAATTTTGTTGTTGTTCAGTCGTTCAGTCATGTCCGACCCTTCGTGACCCCATGGACCATAGCACGCCAGGCCTTCCTGTCCTGCGCTCTCTCCCGGAGTGTGCTCAAGTTCATATTCATTGCATCGGTGATGCTATCTAACCATCTCATCCTCTGCCATCCCCTTCTCCTTTTGCCTTCAGTCTTTCCCAGCATCAGGGTCTTTTCCAGAGATTTTTCTCTTCGCATTAGGTGTCCAAAATATTTCAGCTTCAGCTTCAGTATCTGTCCTTCCAATGAGCACTCAGGGTTGATTTCCTTTAGGATTGGCTGATTTGACCTCCTTGCAGTCCAGGGGACTCTTAAGAGTCTTCTCCAGCACCACAGTTAGAAAGCATCAATTCTTTGGCGCTCAGCCTTCCTTATAGTCCAGCTCTCACAGCCATACATTACTACTGGGAAAACCATAGCTTTGATTAGACGGACGTTTGTCGGCAAGGTGATGTCTCTGCTTCTTACTATGCTGTCTAGGTTTGCCATACCTATAGCTTTCCTCCCAAGGAGCAAGCGTCTTTTAATTTCATGGCTACAGTCACCGTCTGCGGTGATCTTGGAGCCCAAGAAAGTAAAATCTGTCACTGCTTCCATTTCTTCCCCTTCTATATGCCCAGAAGTGATGGGGCCAGATGCCATGATGTTCGTTTCTTTAATGTTGAGTTTCAAACCAGCTTTTGCACTCTCCTCTTTCACCCTCAACAAGAGGCTCTTGAGATCCTCTTCGCTTTCTGCCATTAGGGTGGTATCATCTGCATATCGGAGGTTGTTGATAATTCTCCCAGCAATCTTAATTCCGACCTGCGATTCATCCAACCCGGCGTTTCTCATGATGTACTTCCAGCCATTAAGAAACATTATGCTCATCTCATCTGTTAGGACCCTGATCACACATCACTTGTTATCAGGTATCGTCCCATGGTCAAACTAAACATTCTTCGAATTACGCAAAGTGAAACTATATGTGATGGTTGTTGGGTTTTGTTTTGTCTTTACTCAGTGTAAGTGCATGCAGCTCTGTGTCAGATCAGGACCGTGGGGCTCCAGGGAGAGGGGTTAAACCTCCCCCCACCCATTTTCATCCTGAAATTGCAACCCCCCCATGAGGGGAGGGGGTAAAAAGAAAAGAAAAGCCTCCATTGACAAATCAGGACCATAGATGCTTACACTTGAGTAAGATGTCCTACCATGCATAACTCCGCTATGTGTAATTAGAAAGGACTTTAGCCTGGCTTCCAATGACAATGATCAAGATAATCACAATTCCTAACTATGTGATTTGAAGCAAAGGGAAACAGCATGCCACATTTCTAGATCGTTTCTTGCATTTGATCTTCTAACTAGACATGGGTGGTACAACCTCTCTGTGGCCCTGTCCTGAATTACCTGATGCTCACTCATAGCACAGATTAGACAAGTACCACTGGAATCAGAGCCAGTTCTGAAGGGGGACTGGGAGCATTTTGCTGATGAGCACCATTCTGCTCTAACTTATTTTCTGTATTTTTCCCCTTCACAAACAATAGTTGCTCTTTTCCCCCAGTTGCCCTTAAATGACCCAAGACAGAAAACTGGATGCCTGTGAGCGCTCTGTCTTTTCATTCTTGCTTAAAAGAGTTTCCTGGCATAGTTCTCCTAAAAGGGCGTCTTCTTTTTCCTTTGTGTCTGCTTGTTACTACATCTTTGCTGGTTTCACCCTGTGCTTCCATACGCTCAAGCAGATTGTCCACGGCTCATTTGTAAATGGACCCTTCACTCCATCAGACTTCTTAAGTTCTTTTAAAGGTGCTTCCTTTTGTATCTGCACATTGGACAAGTCTTGATATTGCTTTGTCACACAATCCCCACTTTGGCTTCCAATCTCTCTTCCCCAGGTTCTTCCTTTTGTTCCTTCTTTGGCGAGGGGCGAAAGAAGGCTCCATCTAAATGCTATTATAAAATGCTATTATGAAAATCTTGACAGAGCTGTCTTTCTCTTCAAGCTCTTTTTTCACAGTGCTGGGGTTGGTGGTATTTCAGCAATGACAATGCAAAGTCTTGAGCTTCCCTTGAGAGCTTTCTCATATTCTGTAGATGGGTAGGAGTTCTCCCCCCCCCCCAATGGTTTTAACCAATTGGCAAAGATCCATGGGCTTTCAGCATTTGTTCAACATTCTTCTGTAGAAGCTGGGGCAGGGTTGTGTAGTCAATCTGCCTTCCACAGTCAGCTACCCTTTACAGAAAGACGGTTAGTGAGGTGTAGCAGATAGAGTACTGGGCTTGTCTGGGGTTCAGTTCCCTGCTCAGCCGTTAAGTTAGCATCACAGGAGTATTTTTTCCTCATGAACTGAGGTCTGTATTTATTAAAGAAACTGAGGTTCCAGCTGGTCCCTTATCCCTTAGCTGCAGATATGTGGGAAATCATATTCCCCCCCCTACTTTCTTCATTTCAGCACATTGAATACCCTCTCTGTTTTCTACTTACTGACCGTCGATCTGGAAGTTGTAAAAGATGTTACTCTTTGAGTCCTTCAGCTCATCACACTTGTATAAAGGAAGTTTTAACATTGCCCACAATATAGATTAATAATCCCAAAGGCTACAATCCTATGTGCATTTACCTGGAAGTAAGTCCCATTTAAATGAATAGGACTTACCTCTGAGTAGACACACATAGGATTGAACTGTACATGGACAGAAATTCTGCACAGCAAAAGTAGATGAGAGAAAACAATGTTTTGTATTCTCTAGTGCATTAACCAGTGGGGAATCTGCAATGGGAGCCACAATGAACAAAAACTTACATACACAAAGGAAGCAATTTGCATTTCTCTTGATTTTTCTCCTACTCCACAAAATGCTGACCAATTCAGATTCAGCACATTATTATACAATAGCATTTACCATCAGGAGATTTTTTTTGCAGGCGCATTGAGGATCACTGTATTTTTGGCTTGTGGCCCAATACTTTCCCTCAGTTTACAGAGCCATGATTTCTTTTATTCATTTTTTAAGGTCATTGTGTGCTGCCCTGTGAAAGATTATTGGACTTTGAAGTTTTGACTCTGGAATGCAAAGCATCTCATTCATCCACAGAAGGCAGCTTTGCCGCCTGCTGCTCCCTCAGTAACTGTGACTCAAAAGCTAAAAAAGACCACTCCTTTTATAAGCCGCTGGAATAACTTAGTTTGAATGCCACCGCCTATCACACTTAGAAGTTTCTGTTGTGTCAGCAAGTCAAAGGAAGTTTAGACCATGACTTTCAAAATAGTAGGTGGATGTGTTTTTACCAAAGGTTAAGACCCACAAATGGCTTTATTGAACACAAGAGAGGGAATCTTCGCCTTGATGATGCTCAGCCCTTGCCCGGTAGTTTGTTAAGGGTGTTAAGGGATGCTGGAGACACTCAAGCCGGACTAAAATGAGCTCAGATTTCTTTCTAGGAGTCTGACCTGTGGAATCTGCTGCAGAGCAGTCCCCACAGGCCATGCGGAGTCCATGGATTTTCAGATGATTTTTTTTTTTACTTTCCTGAAATTTGCATACATAAATTTGTAGGAAAATATGCACGTTCCTGCTGAGGAAATGTTGAATGGAATGGGGGACAATACGCTAAATGTTACGTAGTAAGGTAAATTATGTAAATACTTATGAAAATACTTTCGTAATTATTTACGTATTTGTCCACATGCCAAAAAAAAGATTCACATCTGTCTGTGGGCAGACGATGGAACAAAAGGCACCTGACAATCTGTGAAACACAGACAGAGCAGATTTTAGACAGTCTGTACATCCCTAGTTAAGGATACTCCAGAACTGGATCTTTGTGAATTCTGATACAAATGACCTGATCTACATCTCTTGAACTAATGTGTATAGCTCAGAACTTGGTCATCCACCAGCTTTCACACTCCCTGAATGTTTTGACACAGAACTCAGCTAAAAAAGTATCCAAATATGTTTTGAAATACATATTTTGAGAGCAAATACATTTAGAAATATATACTTTGTGAATAAAATACATTCAGAAATGTGGAACTTCAGAGGAAGTGTATTTTAAAATATGTATTTTAATACATAATGAAATTCATTTTGGTTTTTCAACAATCACAGATTCATGCCAAAACGGGATGGAATTAACTTATGGGTGAACACATGCAAAAGGGACATAGACTGGAAATAGACTGATTTTCCCATGCCTGTACTCTGAATCCAGCTTCAGCACCGATCCTAATTCTTTTGTACATGACAACATTGCTACCAAAAAACAAGGCTGGTAATATTCTATGTCATAAAGCCACTAATTGCACATTGTAATCATGTGCAATTGTTTACAATTGCAAGAAACGTTAGATGAATTATAGACTTCTAACACCATATTCAGGGCAGGCATTCATTGCGGAATGTGAAGAAACCAGATGATGCATGCACCAACAATACCTCCCACCTGGTGCATAATCAGTTCAGTCTGAAGGGAGCAGCTTCAGTGCATGCCATGTTTCCTCCATGGGGGTAGCAACTCTGGTCAATCAGGATTCTCATCCCCATGGAGGACACCCTACACATCTAGAAGTATTTCCCTTAAGAGGGAGCTGATCGAAGAAAGGGCTGGATGTGCCCGATCTCGTCTGATCTCGGAAGCTAAGCAGGGTCAGCTCTGGTTAGTACTTGGATGGGAGACTGCCTGAGAATCAGGCTTCCTGCACTGAGCAGGGGGTTGGACTCGATGGTCTTGTAGGCCCTTTCCAACCCTATGGTTCTATGACTTCTATGCATCTGCTGGAAGATGTTGCCAGTGCACACAGCAATATTGAGGGGGCAGGACTAGCCCCAAACACTTCCTCTGGATTCTTCACATTTGGTACCTATGGGTACCCAAACATCTGTTCATAGCTTAGAAATTGGAGTGCATGAAAAATCATATTGGCCAATCACTATTGGTCAACCACCAGCACCCAAATGAACTAAATCCTGGTCTTCATATAGCATAAGCAGAGAATCAGGACATGTGGACATATGCTTACAGAGGAAAGGTCCAAATGGAGAAAATGACCTACCAACTGCTATTACCTACTGTCTGGACTATGGGGATGCTCAAAACCTCACAGAAGGTTCCACCACTGCTCCTAGACTACTGATTCCATTTTGGAACTGATATTTTAGAAACCCAGCACACTGGCACACCACCTGGTAAACCTAAGATCTGCATCCAGCTTCGCAAGCAGAACTTTAGTTGGATTCTCCCCTTGTGAATAATACGGAATGTAGTTTCCAGTAGTACAATGTCATTTGCACTGGTGAAATGATGTGGCTGAGTACAACCCTTTGTGTATAGCTGTATGGGAGTCCTGACAAGAGACGTGTCCTAATATGATTTGTATGAGAATCCCATGGCCTTAACCTAGCCCTACAAGCACTTTACATAATCCCTTAGAAGTCTTTGTGATTTAAAATGTATGGGCAGGATCCTTGGGGTGCCTACACCCCCACTGATTCCTTTCCACCCCACCAATTCCCTTTCACAAGTGGTGGGTCCCACCGATTCCATTGTGCAAGTGGAAGATGTAGTGCTTCCTAGGGAAAACCCCCAAACAAGCAGAAATGCTTGTTTTTGGAAGGAGGCAGGTTGGCGGAGCTCCCATATGTGAACTCTGCTGACCGGCCTCCTTCCAGAAACAAGGATTTCCACTTGTTTGGGGTTTTCTCCTAGGAAGCACCAAATCTCTGTTGCACAAGTGATGGGGCTGTTTGCACAACAGAGTTGGCAGGACATAAGAGAATCAGTGGGGGGGGGGGTGCTTGCCTTTTTGGATTCTGCCCAATGCAGCTCAAGAATGTGAGCTCCCTAGTGAGGTTCGCCTGGCGCCTACATTGTACTCCTTTCGGCGCCAGGTGAAGACCTTTTTATTTTCCCAGGCATTTTAGCTTTCTAAATTTTTATCTTTGCAGTTTTAAATCTGTATTTTAAACTCCTGCACTGCTGCTAGGTTTTATTGTGGTTGTATTGTTATATTGTGGTTTTAATGTTCTATATATTTTAAATTGTTTTATTGTGTGTTGTTTGGTTTTAATTTTTGTGAACCGCCCAGAGAGCTTTGGCTATTGGGCGGTATAGAAATGAAATAAATAAATAAATAAATAAATAAATAAATAAATGTGCTATAGCAGAGAACTCAACAGATGCAGAACGTAAGCACTGAGATGGCACACTTGGCTGAATGTGCTCAGCTGCAGCATGTCAGCAAAGGGAGCACATATTTGTAATTTTTCACTTTGTACTGTTTGCTATTAATTTCTGGGTAGATAACACAGCCGTCTCTTAATGCCAGTCAGCTTTTCCCAATAAAAGCTTCTTGGCATGTGCATCTCTGTCCATCTTTGCTCCATCTTTGTGTCATATCTTGCCTGCACAAAAAGAAGGCGGAAGAGCAATGAAAAATGAATAGTCCACTTGAACTTATGCAGACTGCATACACTGCTATACTATAAATGAACACATCTAGTCTAGCTAAGATCCTTGGCTTTCCAAAGTGCTCAGAAGCTGCCCTGTGTGGGCATAGCTTTCTTCTGGATTTATGGCAGATGCAAAAAATGGATACTTGGGGATACATGTATGTTTACATTTACATGCAAAGTTGATTAGTCATATAAAGTGGTGTGGCAATCTGCAACAGCAAACGTACAAAAAGGGAAACACTGGATGTTCATGCAATCAGTGAAGCTGAAAGAGATCTCTATATATCACATACAATCAACAGTATGACACCAAACGAAAGATTGCTGCTGAAAGGCAGTTTGCAGGCTGCTGAAAGATAATATTCAACTAAGCACACAAAAGTGAGAGCCACAGGACAAAATGTCATTTAGCTGGAAACCACTGTTTAATTATACGGTAACTGAAAGGAGTAAAAAAAGAGCAAGTACCATAATGCATATTATTAGTTGGACTGGCAATGCGTATTCCTTAGTCCTGTGGTGAACTGGAAAGAAGTGGTTATGGCACACTCCCTTCCTTCCCCATGCCCACTGCAGCTTGACGCTACATTTAGGCTTTCTTGGCCACATAATAATGGGCTGCACAGCCCCTCGGCCCCTACCACACCGCAGCTGGTGATCTAGTGAACGACAATTAGATATAACCCTGCCCAAGTGTTGATGAAATAGCTGACATTAGGCTTTAACTAAGACTGCTTGATTTTAGTAGGGATGTTAGAGAATTCCGCCACGGATCTCGGCGAGGCCAAATGCCAGGGCATTCGGCCCCCTGAAATCTGTGGCGGAATGGCCTGCTGCCCCCCGTGGATCCCCCCCGGGACGAGACTTACCTGGGGCAGATTTTCCAGGTGGCGGCGGCTCCGGTGGCGGCTCTGGCGGCGGCTCCGGCGAAGGTGGCGGCGGCGGCCGGTCTTCCAACCAGCTGCCGCCGCCGCCGCCATTTCCAGGCTTGTGGGGGGGGGGAAAGACGTGATAGGCTACGTAAAGATTTACGTAGCCTATCATGGCTAGGTTTAAAAAAAAAGATGTGATTGGCTACGTAAATCTTTACATAGCCTATTATGGTTGGGGTTTTTAAAAAAAATGCGTACGCAAATGGCGGCGGCTACGGATGGCGCCATTTACGTTCCTTCTTTTTGGCCATCTTAATCTACGTAAATATTTATGTAGACTATGACAGTGAAAATAAAGGGGAACGTAAATAACATAGCGGGCGCTATTTGCGTCCCTTTTTCATTCACCATTTTAGCCTACGTAAATCTTTACGTCGGCTAAAATGGGGAATCAAAAGGGAACGCAAATGGCGGCCGCTACGCTATTTGCGTTCCCCTTGATTTTCGCTGTCATTTGTTTTGTTTTCTTTTGTTTTGTTCAGTCATTCAGTCGTGTCCGACTCTTCGTGACCCCATGGACATAGCATGCCAGGCCTTCCTGTCCTGCGCTCTCTCCTGGAGAGTGCTCAAGTTCATATTCATTGCATCGGGGATGCTATCTAGCCATCTCATCCTCTGCCGTCCCCTTCTCCTTTTGCCTTCAGTCTTTCCCAGCATCAGGGTCTTTTCCAGAGAGTTTTCCCCTCACATTAGCTGGCCAAAATATTTGAGCTTCAGCTTCAGTATCTGTCCTTCCAATGAGCACTCGGGGTTGATTTCCTTTAGGACTGACTGATGATTTGACCTCCTTGCAGTCCAGGGGACTCGTAAGAATCTTCTCCAGCACCACCGTTCGAAAGCATCAATTCTTCGGCGCTCAGCCTTCCTTATAGTCCAGCTCTCACAGCCATACTACTGGGAAAACCATAGCTTTGATTAGATGGACCTTTGTCGGCAAGGTGATGTCTCTGCTTCTTACTATGCTGTCTAGGTTGGCCATAGCTTTCCTCCCAGGGAGCAAGCATCTTTTAATTTCACAGCTAGAGTCACCGTCTGCGGTGATCTTGGAGCCCAAGAAAATAAAATCTGTCACAGCTTCCATTTCTTCCCCTTCTATATGCCTGGAAGAAGTGATGGGGCCAGATGCCATGATCTAAGTTTTTTTGATGTTGAGTTTCAAACCAGCTTTTGCACTCTCCTCTTTCACCCTCAACAAGAGGCTCTTTAGATCCTCTTCGCTTTCTGCCATTAAGGTGGTATCGTCTGCATATCTGAGGTTGTTGATAATTCTCCCAGCAATCTTAATTCCGACCTGTGATTCATCCAACCCGGCATTTCTTATGATGTACTCTGCATATAAGTTAAATAAGCAGGGTGACAATATGCAGCCTTGTCGTACTCCTTTCCCAATTTTGAACCAATCGGTTGTTCCATGTCTGGTTCTTACTGTTGCTTCTTGACCCTCGTAGAGGTTTCTCAGGAGACAGGTAAGGTGGTCTGGTACTCCCATCACTTTAAGAATTTGCCACAGTTTGTTGTGATCCACACTATCAAAGGCTTTAGCATAGTCAATGAAGCAGAAATAGACATTTTTCTGGAATTCTCTTGCTTTCTCCATGATCCAGCGAATGTTGGCAATTTGATCTCTAGTTCCTCTGTCTCTTAGAAACCCAGCTTGTACTTCCGGTAGTTCTTGGTTCGCATACTGCTGAAGCCTAGCTTGTAGGATTTTGAGCATCATCTTGCTGGCATGTGAAATGAGCGCACTTGTGCGCTAGTTTGAACACTTTTTGTCATTGCCCTTCTTTGGAATTGGAATGTAGTAGGGGTACACGAAAGTCACTTACCTGGTCTCGCAGCTTGCTTCGCAGTCGGGGGGAGGTGCTTCGCTGCTCCCCCCGAAGTTCAGGCTGGGGGGGGAGGCTTCCCTCCTCGCCCGACCGAAATTCAGGCCGGGGGGAGGCTTCCCGCCTTGCCCGGCCGAAATTCAGGCCGGGGAGGAGGCGCCTCGCCTTGCCCGGCCGCGAAATAAAAAGTTAAAAAAAAAACCACCGCCGTGATAGGCTACGTGACGATTTGCGTAGCCTATCACAGCTAGATCTGCAAAGTCAGCTGTGATAGGCTACGTTAATCATCATGTAGCCTATCACGGGTGACTTAAAAAAAAACAACGCTATTAAAAAAAAACAACGCTATTTGCGTTGTCCTTATTTTCGCCGTAGTCTACATAAATCTTTACGTAGACTACAGGGACCAAATAAGGAACGTGAATGGTGGCTCCCTATGGGGGCCACCATTAGCCGTACGGGCTTTTTTTTTTTTTTAAAGTCACCCGTGATAGGCTACGTGGCGATTAACGTAGCCTATTACATCTGACTTTGCAAATCTAGCCATGATAGGCTACGTTAATCGTTACGTAGCCTATCACAGGGGTGTTTTTTTTTTTTTACTTTGCTTGTAATGGCGGCGGTGGCAGCCAGTCGAAAGACCTCCTGCCGCCCGCGCCCCTGACGAAGACCTGCCGAACCGCCGCCGGGACCCGCCGCCGGGAGCGACATTCGTTACAGGTAGGTCCCATCCTGGGGTGGGGGCGGGGGGTGGCGGGGGGGTGGGGGAGAATTTCTCCCCGAACAACCTTCGGAGGACCGAATGCGTTGGCACTCGGCCCCCCGAAGTTTTGGGGAGAAATTCTCCCCCATCCCTAGAATGTAGACTGACCTTTTCCAGTCTTGCAGCCACTGTTGAGCGTTCCAAATTTGTTGGCATATTGAGTGCAACACTTTAACAGCATCATCTTTTAGGATTTTAAATAGCTAAGCTGGAATACTGTCAACTCCGCTAGCTTTGTTGTTACTAATGCTTCCTAAGGCCCACTTGACTTCACTCTCGAGGATGTCTGGCTCAAGTTCAGTGACCGCACTATCATGGCTATCAGGGACATTCAGATCTTTCCTGTATAGTTCTTCTGTCTATTCTTTCCACCTCTTCTTAATCTCATCTGCTTCTGTTAGGTCGCTGCCTTCTTTGTCCTTTATCATGCCTGTCTTTGCACAAAACATTCCCTTGAGATCTCCGATTTTCTTGAAGAGATCTCTAGTCTTTCCCATTCTGTTATTTTCCTTGATTTCTTTGCATTGTTCATTTAAGAAGGCTCTTATTCTTGTCTCTCCTTGCTATTCTCTGGAACTCTGCATTCAGTTGGGTATATCTTCCCCTTTCCCCCTTGCTTTTCGCTTCCCTTCTTTCCTCAGCTACTTGTAAAGCCTCATCAGACAGCCACTTTGCTTTCTTGCATTTCTTTTTCTTTGGGACGGATTGAGTTGCTGCCTCCTGAACAATGTTACGGACCTCCATCCATAGTTCCTCAGGCACTCTGTCTATCAGGTCTAATCCCTTAAATCTATTCCTCACCTCCACTGTGTGGAGAACATAAGGGATATGATTTAGGTCATACCTGAATGGTTTAGTGGTTTTCCCTATGTTCTTCAATTTAAGCCGAAATTTTGCAACAAGAAGCTCATAATCTGCAAAGGACATAATCAATCTGATTTCGATATTGACCATCTGGTGATGTCCATATGTAGAGTCGTCTCTTGTGCTGTTGGAAAAGAGTGTTTGCTATTATCAGCATGTTCTCTTGGCAAAACTAGGGATGGACAAAAGACACTTACCTGATCCCGATGCTTGCTTCACGGTGGGTGGGGAGGTGCTCCGTTCCTCCCCCCCGAAATTCTGGGCAGGGAGGGAGAGCCCCGTCTCTCCGGCCGCGAAAGTTCTTCTGCCGGGAAGTAGTAAAAAAAAAAAAAGAAATGTGATAGGCTATGTAAAGATTTACGTAGCCTATCACGTTTGTTGGTGTGTTTTTTTTTACTTGGAAATGGCGGTGGTGGCAGCCAGTCGAAGACCGGCCGCTGCTGCCACCGCCGCTGCCATGCCGCCGCTGCCACTCCGCCGGGAGCTGCTGCTGCAAGGGACATTCGCCGAAGGTAAGTCCCATCCCAGAGGTGGGTGGGGGGCGGACTGTTTCTCCACCAATTTCGGGGGGCCGAATGCGTTGGTATTCGGCCCCCCAGAGATTCGTGGAGAAATTCTCTGACATCCTTAGGCAAAACTCTATTAGCCTTTGTCCTGCTTCATTTTGTACACCAAGGCCATGCTTGCCTGTTATCCCGGTGATTTCTTGACTTCCTAATTTGGCATTCCAATCCCCTATGATGAAGAGGACATCTTTGTTTGGTGTTAGTTCTAAAAGGTGTTGTAGGTCTTCATAGAACCAATCAACCTCAGCTTTTTCGGCATCAGTGGTTGGGGCATAGACTTGAATTACTATGATGTTGAATGGTTTGCCTTGGATTCGTACTGAGATCATTTTATCGTTTTTGAGATTGTACCCCAGTACTGCTTTTCCCACACTTTTGTTGACTATGAGTGCGACTCCATTTCTTCTAAGGGATTCTTGCCCATAGTAGTAGATATGATGGTCACCTGAATTAAATTCGCCCATGCTTGTCCATTTGAGTTCACTGATTCCCAAGATGTCGATGTTCAGTCTTGCCATCTCATGTCTGACCACCTCCAGCTTACCTTGATTCATTGATCTTATATTCCAGGTTCCTAAACAATATTGTTCTTTACAGCATCGGACTTTCTTACCACCAGCAGACACATCCACAGCTGAGTGTCCTTTCGGCTTTGGCCCAGCCACTTCACTCTTTCTAGTGCTACTTGGAAATTCCCTCTGCTCTTCCCTAGGGATGGTGGAGAATTTCTCCCAGAAACTTTGGGGGGCCAAGTGCCAACGTGTTTGGACCCCCAAACAAGTTTCGGGGAGAAATCCTCCGCACCCCCCCGCACCCCCCGCACCCCACACCCCCCCCCCGGGACGGGAGTTACCTTCGCCGAATGTCCCTCCCGGCGGCGGGTCCGGCCGGCGGTTCGGCGGGTGTTCGTGTGGGGCGGGAGCGGCAGCCGGTCTTCCGACCGGCTGCCGCCGCCGCCATTCCAATTTTTTTAAAAAAAGAAAAACGCCCCCGGGATAGGCTACGTGACTATTAACGTAGCGTATCACAGCTAGATTTGCAAAGTCAGCCCTGATAGGCTACGTAAATCGTCACGTAGCCTATCACGGGTGACTTTTTTTTTAAAAAAAGTGTGTATGGATAATGGCGGCCCCCTATGGGGGCCGCCATTAGCGTAAGCGTTTTTTTTTTTAAAGTCACCCGTGATAGGCTACGTGACGATTAACGTAGCCTATCATGGCTGACTTTGCAGATCTAGCCATGATAGGCTACGTTAATCGTCACGTAGCCTATCACGGGGGCGTTTTTTTTTTAAAAAAAAACAATGGAGTTCTCGGCCGGGCAAGGTGGGAAGCCTCCTCCCCGGCCTGAATTTCGACCGGGCGAGGCAGGAAGCCTCCCCCCCGGCCTGAAATTGGCGGGGGGAGCAGCGAAGTGCCCCCCCCATGAACAACCTTCGAGGACAGGTAAGTGACTTTCGTCCACCCCTACTCTTCCCCAGTAGTATATTGGACACCTTCCGACCTGAGGGGATCATCTTTCGGCATCATATCTTTTAGCCTTGTGGTACGTTCCATGGGGTTTTCTTGGCAAGAATCCTGGAGTGGGTTGCCATTTCCTTCTCCAGTGGACCACATTTTGCCAGAACTCTCCGCCATGACCTGTCCGTCTTGGGTGGCCCTGCACAGCATAGCTTGTGGCTTCACTGAATTACGCAAGCCCCTTCGCCACAACAAGGCAGTGATCCATGCCGTCATACTCTATGTAAATATTTACATAGATTAAAACAGTAAAAAGAAGGAACACAAATGGTGGCAGCTGTAGCCGCCGCCATTTGCATATGCTTTTTTTTTTTTTTTTTTACCCAGAGCCCTCCGCGGCCGGAAATCCGGCTGCGGATGGCTCTGGCCTGGCCTGGCCGGGCCTGGCCGGCTGCTCCGCGGAGCTGCCGCGGAGCACAGCCAGCAATTCGAGGATTCCAGGGGGGAGGAACGGAGCACCTTCCTCCCTGGCCAGGATTCCGGGGGGAGGGACGGAACGCCTCCCCCCCCACCATCAACATAATCCATGAAAGGTAAGTCACTTTCGTACATCCCTAGATTTTAGGGATGTATAAGAAATCTGTTTATTTTTGAACAGGATTTACCCGGTTTGCATCGTCCAAATCAAACACGGACTCGGACGCAAATGCAATCCACGGACTCGGGCACATTCTATGCTTGGAGTCTGTTCCTTTCTGAGCTTGCAATGTGATTCACACCCCCACCCCCCAGCCACCCCCGAAAGTGTTTGGCAGCATGTGTACATTTGACAAATGCTCATGAAAAAATGCGTACTTCTGACTAATGTGCACAAATACATTTTAATCAATGGGAGAGGAATGCATACATTTCAAAGATGTGCACAATTGTTGCAAACATTTGGAAAAATACACACGAAAATATGCATGGATTTTCATGCAAAAAGGAAAAAGCAAAGCCCACAAACTGAGTCGGAATGAGCTTTGAGATGGAATTCGGAGAACATTGGCAAGCTCGAGTTTTGCTGATTTGCATATCCCTACTTAATTTCCCCTCTTTCAAACTAGAGCTATGCTATGCCGTGCAGTGACTATGGATGCATATGTAATTGTACCTATGGAATGGATAGGAATTTCCTAGGAATAGGATCAGAACTCTGTGGCAGCACAAGTCACTTCCACTTTGGCTTCATTCAATGTAAGTGATTAGGTGGTAGAAAGTTAAGTTGCAGTCCTGGAGTAGTTTCCCTAAATTGAGATCATTTCACTTAAAGCAAACATTTTGAGCCCAATCTGGAAGCTCCTACTCAGGCAAAACATCTGAGGAACGAGAAAGGAAACTTAGGGAGCAATCCTATGCACATTTAGACAAAATATTGGCTCTCTTCACACCTGGCATTTTACCCTACTACAGACTGGTCCTTTTGATTCCGAGATTTAGCCTGGCCCTGTTTACAGGCATTCCCTCCGCTCTATACCTTTTCATGGCTGGACGGAGCTGCACGAAAAATAAGGAAAGAAGGGGGCTGCTGGCTCCTCATCTGTGCCCCCTCCCCTCCCCTGATCAATGGTTCCTGTAACACAATTGATGGCTTTGTCTGTCTCTCCACTGCTCCACAGCAGGAGGGAAGTCAGAAGCCCTTCTAGGGACTGGGATAGCAGGCTATCAGAACTGCCCTCTTCCTCCCCCCCCGCCTCGTACTGTTGTTGCTCCTCCCCCTTATTCTGGCTTCCCAACAACCCTGTAAGGTGGGCTCAAAGAAGAGATAGTGGCTGGCTGGCTTCCCAATCATACAGATGTTTGCACAGGCTTGAGTGCAAGTCCAGTCAATGGCTGTATGCACGTACATGCCAACCCTGTGCAGATGTCTGCCCCACCTTCTTCCATGCCGTCCTAGATGGTTGCCACTCAGAAGACCTTGTGGCAGTGATTATGGTGCTGGGAGGGAGCACTATGCAAAACCACTTCAGCATTACTGACTTATACAACTCCACACACAAAAAAGAAATCATTAAAAAAAATGACCATTCCAAGCTCTGCATGATGAATTTATTCAGGGGAGGAGAAAGGGAACTTTTAATACTCACTGAAATCCTAACTATCAAGCCTTTCTCCTGCATGGGTGAGAAGGGAGGGTCCCCCATCTACCCTAGGAGAAAAAGGCCCATCAATCTGGTGAGCAAAAGGGAGAAGAAGCAGTCGGTGAAGTCAATGGGAGGGGGAGGTTCAAAGTAAATGCACTGAGGGGATGGGAGACCTGAAGACTGCTACTCTAAGTAGACTCACAGTGCACTCCTATGCATGCCTACTCAGAAGCATATCACACATATTTCATTGACGCTCACTCTCAGGAAAGGGTCAGGTGTATTTATAAAGCCACAGCCTGAGTTCCACTTCACAAAACGATCTACAAGTCAGTTCAGCAAAACTCTGTCTTTTAATGTAGATGTTCTTCCTGTTGCAGTTCGAACTGGCGCTGGCCTCTAAACAGTTTGAGGCTTGTAGCAGTAAAGCACAAGGTTTGTGGAGAAAGAGAAGATGTCCCTGTGCCCTTTCAAAAACAGGTATAGCCTTGCAGCCAATGAGTTTACTCAGAAGTAAGCATTGCTGTGTTCAAGGGGTTCTCGGAGAAGCGTTTGGGATGGTTAACCACTTTACAGCTCAAGTCTGTGCATGTCTACTCAAACGTAAGCCCTACCGATGTCAATGAGACTTACTCTCAGGTGAGTGTGTATACAACTGAAGGCGAGAATGCAACCCCCCACCTACATATACCCATTCAATGACAGCGACCCTTGGAAGGAGGTTAAGTAAGCTGGGGAATGGAAATGACTGGGATGCACAACACGCTTGTACCCCAGCCACATCACCTTTGCCTTGGACCTGCACTCCCACCCACAATATATTCCAGTGAGTCTGTGTTCTGGTGGCTACTCCGCAGCTGCTCCTGAATTCTGCTCTCACCCCAGATTTCCAGCAGGTCGATAGTTTCCTGGAATCGCCAAGAGATGCCTCAGGTGGAGCAGCAGCAGCCACCGTCTCAGCCCCTGGCTCCGGGGCAGTGCAAGACTGCAGACCGAAGCACCGAGACGGCGCAGCTCCAAGGGAAGCAGCGCTGCATGTGCAGCAGTGCCATAGTGGAATGGGAGAGAGGCGGAAACAGTCCCTGGAAGCTAGGGATGGGGGAAAATTTCTCCCCAAAACTTCGGGGAGCCGAGTGCCAACGCATTCGGCCCCCCGAATTCGGCTGTGAAATTCTCCGCCTCCCCCGGGATGGGACTTACCTTTCACGAATGTCCCTCCCGGCGGCGGGTCCCGGCGGCGGTTCGTTGGGTCTTCGTCAGGGGCAGGGGCGGCAGCCGGTCTTTTGACCGGCTGCCGCCGCCGCCATTACAAGTGCAGTAAAAAACAAAACAAAACCCCGTGATAGGCTACGTAACGATTAACGTAGCCTATCACGGCTAGATCTCCAAAGTCAGCCATGATAGGCTACGTTAATCGTCACGTAGCCTATCACAGGTGACTTTGGGAAAAAAAAAGCGTGTACGCAAATGGCGGCCCCCATAAGGAGCCGCCATTTGCATTCCTTATTTCATCCCTGTAGTCTACGTAAAGATTTACGTAGACTACGGAGAAAATAAGGGCAACGCTATTTGCGTTGCCCTTATTTTCGCCGTAGTCTATGTAAATCTTTACATAGACTAGACGTGCCAAAATAAGGAACGCAAATGGCAGTGCCCCTGGGCCGCCGCCATTTGCGTACGCGCTTTTTTTTTTTCCAAAGTCACCCATGATAGGCTATGTGATGATTTACGTAGCCTATCACGGCTGACTTTGGAAATCTAGCCGTGATAGGCTACGTAAATCGTTATGTAGCCTATGTACAGGTGTGTTTGTTTGTTTTTTACTTTTTTTTTTTTGCAATGGCAGTGGTGGCAGCTGGTCGGGAGACCGGCCGCCGCCCCCGCCCACGATGAAACGCTGCTGAACCGCCACTGGGACCCGCCGGCGGGAGAGACATTCGCCAAAGGTAAGTCCCATCCTGGGGGGGGGCGGGGGGCGGAGAATTTCACCGCCGATTTCGGGGGACTGAATGCGTTGGCGCTCGGCCCCCGAAGATTCGGGGAGAAATTCCCCGCCATCCCTAGTGGTGTAGTGGCGGGAGTGTTGGACTGAGAGCCAGGAGATCTGGGTTCTAGTCCCCACTCAGCCATGGAAGCTCACTGGGTGTCTTTGGGCCAGTCACAAACTCTCAGCCCAACCTACCTCACAGGGTTGTTGTTGTGAGGATAAAATGGAGAGGAGGAGCATTACGTATGCCGCCTTGAGTTCCTTGGAGGAAAAAAGGCAGAATATAACTGAAATAAATAAATAAATAAATGATTGCACTAAAAAAACCAACATTTGAAGGTGGCCAAAGTCCTACAGTCCCCAGTACCCCTCCAGCCAGGTATGCCAGCTGGGGCTTGCTGAGAACTGAATGATTTCTCTGTCTAAACATGCATAGGATTGCACCTTAAAAGATCATTGATATCACTGGCAAAATTTCTCAGAGTCCTTTTGGACATCCCTTGTGCCATCCAGTTTTATAAGTAAGTATAATGGTTCCATGATACTGGGATGTATCTGATCACATCTAACTGACTTGGAGTTGATTACAACAATCATAAAGATTAGAAGTATAAACTTACTTAGATATAGATATAGAAATGGTGCCGCCATTTGCGTACGCGCGTTTTTTTTCTTTTTTTCTTCTAAAGCAGCCGTGATAGGCTATGTAAACATTTATGTAGCCTATCATGGTGCTTTTTAAAAATCTAGCCATGATAGGCTATGTAAAGATTTATCATGTTTGTTTGTTTTTTACTGGAAATGGTGGCGGTGGCAGCCGGTCGGAAGACCGGCCGCCACAGCTGCCACCGCCGCACCGCCGCCGCACCGCCGCCGCACCGCCGCCGCACCGCCGCCGCCAGGAAGATTCGCCGAAGGTAAGTCCCATCCCGGGGGGCAGGTGGGGGTGTGGCAGACTGTTTCACCACGGATTTCAGGGGGCCGAATGCGCTGGCATTCGGCCTCCCCGAGATTCGTGGCAAAATTCTCTGACATCCCTAGAACAAGAGTGTAAACTTTGCCCTAATGTCCATTTGTTGAGGAAGGCCAACATACACAGTTGTATGCATGGATGCTCTCCATGCAATCAGGAACCCTGTACAAGTGGAGTTCCTTATGATGTGCAGAGCTAAACACTAAAACAGTCAATGAATGAGATTCAAAATCATATGAAAATACAAAGATCTTTGTCTATTGGGCAGTATAGAAATGTAATAAATAAAATAAAAATATGTGTACAACTGAGCATAGAGATCCCAAGTGTGAGGCCTGCAGGTTTCATTCCCTCTATGCACATTCAGTATAAGCCTAAAAGAAAAAATCCCCCATCCAAAGTCCTACAACACATGATGCAGTGACATGCCTTGCATAAGTATTCACCTACCTTTGACTTTTCCACATTTTGTTGTGTTACACTATGGAATTAAAATGGATTTTATTAGGATTTCTTGTCACTGATCTACATAAAATAGTCCATAATGCTGAAGTGGGGAAAAATCTACATATTTTACAAAATGATTTACAAATAAAAACTGAAAAGTCTGGATTGCATAAGTATTCCTCCCCTTTGCTGTGACACCCCTAAATAAGTTCTGATGCAACCAATTGCCTTCAGAAGTCATGTATTTAATTGAATGGAGCCCACCTGTGTGCAATTCAAGTGTCACTTGATCTCAGTTTAAATACACCTGTTTCTGGAAGGCCCCAGAGTTTGTTGGAGAGTATATCTAAACAAACAGCATCATGAAGATCAAGGAGTTATCAAAACAAGTTCAGGATAAAGTTCTGGAAACACCAAGCAGGGTTGGGTTATAAAAAATATCCCAAACTATAAACATCCCCTGGAGCACTGTTAAATCCATTATTACAAAATGGAAAGAATATGGCACAACCACAACTCTGCCTAGAGAAAGCTGCCCACCAAAACTCAGTGACTGGGTAAGGAGGGCATTAGTCAGAGAAGCAACCAAGAGGCCAATGGTAATTCTGAAGGAGCTGCAGAGATCCACAGCTGAGATGGGAGAAACCATCCATGGGAAAGCTGTCACCTGGATGCTCCACAAAGCTGAGCTTTATGGAACAGTGCCCAGAAGAAAGCCACTGCTGAAAAAAAAAACCCATACTTATATCAAATCCCATTTGGATTTTGCTGAAAGGCATGTGGGAGACACAGCAAACATGTGGGAAAAGGTTGTCTGGTCTGACTGATGAGGCCAAAACTGCATCTTTTGGTCTTACCACAAAACCTTATGTGTGGAGCAAAGCCAACAGTACTCATTGCCCAGAGAACACCATCCCCTTATTATTTTTTCCTCTCTCTTTCTCTTTATGTATCTTCTTCTATTTTATATTTGAAAATAGACAAAATATCTAGTATAAAAATCTTATTGACTGTTGAAGATTTATCTTAAGTTTTATTATTATACAATACTATACTCTCTCTTTTTGATTATTATTATTATTATTACTAATATTCAAGCTTTTGGGAATGAAGTGTAGAATGGTTGTGTTGATATAAAAGATTGTTTTGCTAAATTGTAAGATTGTATAATAGATATAGTTTTTAAAAATAGAATACCATTGGAAGTTGGGAGATGTTGGAGTTGATTTTTCTTTTTTCCTTTCTTTCTTCTCTTTCTGTTATTATGGTGTCCTAACTAAAATATTGTATGGATGAGAATTGAAGTACTGAGTAGATTGTTGGTAATTTTGGTAGTGTTTATAAAGATAAAATAAATAAAAATATATTAAAAAAGAGCACCATCCCCATGGTGAAGCATGGTGGTGGCAGCATCATGTTGTGGGGGTGCTTTTCATTAGCAGGAACTGGGAAACTGGTCAGGATTGAGGGCAAGATGGATGAAGCCAAATACAGGGCAATTCTAGAGGAAAACCTGTTTCAGTCTGCAAGGGACCTGGGGCTGAGGTGGAGGTTCACCTTTCCACAGGACAATGACCCTAAACACACAGCCAAAGTCACACTGGATTGGTTTAAAAACAAGAACCTGGATGTCTTAGAATGGCCCAGTCAAAACCCAGTTGTTGTTGTTGTTGTTGTTGTTGTTCAGTCGTTCAGTCGTGTCCGACTCTTCGTGACCCCATGGACCATAGCACGCCAGGCCTTCCTGTCCTGCGCTCTCTCCCGGAGTGTGCTCAAGTTCATATTCATTGCATCCGTGATGCTATCTAGCCATCTCATCCTCTGCCGTCCCCTTCTCCTTTTGCCTTCAGTCTTTCCCAGCATCAGGGTCTTTTCCAGGGAGTTTTCTCTTCGCATTAGGTGGCCAAAATATTGGAGCTTCAGCTTCATTATCTGTCCTTCCAATGAGCAGTCAGGGTTGATTTCCTTTAGGATGGACTGATTTGACCTCCTTGCAGTCCAGGGGACTCGTAAAAGTCTTCTCCAGCACCACAGTTCGAAAGCATCAATTCTTCGGCGCTCAGCCTTCCTTATAGTCCAGCTCTCACAGCCATACATTACTACTGGGAAAACCATAGCTTTGATTAGACGGACCTTTGTCGGCAAGGTGATGTCTCTGATTCTTACTATGCTGTCTAGGTTTGCCATAGCTTTCCTCCCAAGGAGCAAGCGTCTTTTAATTTCATGGCTACAGTCACCATCTGCGGTGATCTTGGAGCCCAAGAAAGTAAAATCTGTCACTGCTTCCATTTCTTCCCCTTCTATATGCCAGGAAGTGATAGGGCCAGATGACATGATCTTAGTTTTTTTAATGTTGAGTTTCAAACCAGCTTTTGCACTCTCCTCTTTCACCCTCAACAAGAGGCTCTTGAGATCCTCTTCGCTTTCTGCCATTAGGGTGGTATCGTCTGCATATCGGAGGTTGTTGATAATTCTCCCGGCAATCTTAATTCCGACCTCTGATTCATCCAATGCGGCATTTCTCATGATGTACTCTGCATATAAGTTAAATAAGCAGGGTGACAATATGCAGCCTTGTCGTACTCCTTTCCCAATTTTGAACCAATCGGTTGTTCCATGTCTGGTTCTTACTGTTGCTTCTTGACCCTCGTACAGGTTTCTCAGGAGACAGGTAAGGTGGTCTGGTACTCCCATCACTTTAAGAATTTGCCACATTTTGTTGTGATCCACACAATCAAAGGCTTTAGCGTAGTCAATGAAGCAGAACCTCAGTCCAATTGAGAATCTGTGCAAAATGTGAAAATCGCTGTTCACCAACGGTTCCCATTCAACCTGTCAGAGCCTGAGCAATTTTGCCAAGAAGAATGGGCAAAAATTGCAGGATCCAGATGCACAAAGCTGGTAGAGACGTATCTAAAAAGACTTCACTATTGTAATTGCTGTCAAAGGTGCTTCTACCAAGTATTGACTCAGGCGGGTGAATATTTATGCAACCAACAAACGCAAGTTTGTTGTTGTTTAACTTTTGTTCCACAAGAAAAGTATTTTGCACCTTCAAAGTGTTAAGTATGTTGTGCAAGTCAAATGGTTAAAATGCCAATTAAATCTACTTTAATTCTAGGTTGTAACACAACAAAATGTGGAAAAGTCAAAGGCGGGTGAATACTTGCGCAAGGTCCTGTATAACCAGTGTTCTGTTGGAACACATTTTTGCTGTCTGTCTTGGGATTCAAACCCCTATGTGTTCAGAGGTCAGTTCAACTGGATTTTTCACGTCTGGGAATAAAAATGGCTTGAAGAAAAGAAGTATAATAATTTAGCAGATTTCTGGATTGCAGTGCTTTAGGCCATGCCCTTCTCCTTATGTAGATTGTTAAAACTAATGACGACCGTTAATGCATAATCCATGCCAAATACAGAGGTGGTAACTGGCATTCAGCAGGTAAATAAATTGACGATGGCTCTTCTTTGAAGGCAATAAAACGAACTGATAATCATTATTGATTTTTAATTTGGGTTGCTTATTTTGATATTCTAAGCTGTTTCTGAGAATGTCCTGTATAGCTAAAAAAAGAAACTACAAGCAACGTATTGTTTTGCACGGGGAATACTGAGAGAAAGCAATCACATTATGTCTTTTAAGTATTAGGATTTATTTTATTATCTACAGCCACAACTAGCCAGTGCAATTGTCTCAGAATTGCAATAAAGAGCTGAAAACACTAAAACAGTCAATGAATAAGATTCAAAACATATGGATATACAAAGAGCCTGTACAGTGTTTATTAAACTCTTTAATCTTATGATCTTCTCAGCTATTTTGGAAGTCTGGATAACACTTTTTTTCAGCTCCTTGTGCTTGACAGCTTTGGTAATGACAATGAACCAATGCGATTCTTATCTCAGAGGATGCTAAGTGCTGCTTTTATAAGAATATGGAGAAGTGGGGACACTGCTAGGCCTGGCCTCATGGGGTCTCAGCCCCAAATCTATTTCCCAGGGGCCCAGACCTATTCCACAGAGAGAGCCCTGAGTGTCCATAATGGAAGGTTTTTCCCCTCAGCTTAATTGCCATGCAGGGGGCAATTTTAAGAATGTAAGAACAGCCATGCTTGATCGGACCAAGGGTCCATCTAGTCCAGCATTCTGTTCACACACTGGCATCAGCCAGGCATCAGCCAGGAATGCTCAAGCAGGGCATGAGTGCAACAGCACCCTCCCACCCATGTTCCCCAGCAACTGGTGTACATAGATTCACTGCCGGAGGTTGGCTATCTGGACTAGTAGCTATCTGGACTAGTAGCTTCAGGAAAAGGCTATCAATAGGTACTGTCCAACCCCCTTTTAAAGCCATCCAAATTGGTGGCCATCACTACATCCTTTGGTACTGAATTCCATAGTTTAACTGAGTGCTGTGTGAAGAAGTGCTTCCTTTTATCTGTCCTGAATTTCCCACCAATCAGCTTCATAGGATGACCCTGAGTTCTAGTATTTTGAGAGAGGGGAAAAATATCTCCCTATCCACATTCTCCACACCATGCATAATTTTGTAGACCTCTATCATGCCTAAGGGGGATCATGTTTTCAAGGGGGATTGCAGCATGGAAGGGAATGGTTAACTCTCCTGTTCCCACATGCTGCAACACCATCACCCCCAAAAGATCTTTCCCTACATGACAGCTGAGCTGAGGGGAAAAAAAAGCTTTTTCCCATTGGTTTGGGATAAACTGGGTCAGGCTGCAAATTCTATTTAAGATTATTTGGATGATAAATTGTTGGGCTGACTTTGCCCCCTGTGAAATGTAAATAAATCCTAGCAATCCTTTCTAAATTTGTATATATAGAGAAATAAATTAGCATAAATTAGTTTAAACCTGCCCAGCAGCCACTTGTTTTCTAAAATTTAACTCCCCCCCACACTCCTTCATAGGGGCTAAAAACAGAGAACACCCCACCATTTGTTTAAATAAAAACATCAGTGTGGTATGGCAGGTTGAACTGATATAGCATTGTGGTTAAGAGCGTAAACTGAATTATTAAGTCTCCGGTTGAAATCTTCTTTCAGCATTGAGTACGGGGGTGGTAGGCATGTCACTATCCCTCAGTCTCTACATCTCTATCTTTAATTCAGAGATAATAGAATTGGCCTATCTTCAACTACAACTAATCAATACAGTAGATGAACACTGAAAACAATAGCCCTGCATCTCTCCCTTTCTTCCCAGGTCGGGGTCAGGCTGTCACTTTAAGGCCCAATCTATGTGTGATTGGGACATACTGGGACTTGTAGGACTTTTTTCTGTCTAACCATGCATACGATTGTGTCTTAACTGAAGTTTGTAGCCATGGACCTATGCAAGTGGGTTCAGTCTGGGTTATAACAGTAATGTTTCCTTTTGTCATTGGAGGGAGCATCTGTGTCTACAAAATTAAATTAATCATATTTACAAATACTACCAAAGAAACTGATGACTTCCCAAATTAGTAGCACATGGCAGAGAGAGAGGCGGGGGTGGGGGAAGAGACAGGTCGGGATGTACGGATTGTGAAACATTCATTCCAATGCTGTTTTGCAAATTTTCAGGCATCTTTGTTCCATCAGCTGCCCATCAGTGGGATTTTTTTTTTTTTAAGTTTCTGAATTTGCACAAATTTTTTATTTGTGCAAAATTAGCACATGCGAAAATGCTCAAGTTCCTCCAACATGCGCAAAATCCCCCCAAATGTGCATTTTCACGTTTTAGCCTATGAGAAAAATACACATTTTGGGCCATTATTTTTTTACATATTTTTCTACAGCAACATTTGCACAAAATGATTTTCCTCCTGATGGGAAAATCCGGTCCACAGGATCTACCAGTCTTATTCCTCATACTCCAAATTCATTTGGTTCAGCTGTGGATTTCTCTGACATCTGAGACAGGTTAAGTAGAGAAATTCTGATGAAGCAAATATGCAACATAATCCCTTTCCTAATGAGCAAGTAAAAAGCCCTGCAGAAATTAAAGCAAATCATTCCATTAGTATAGTCCAGTGATGCAGGTTACACTTTAAATGCCAGTAGCATGTGTAAAAGAGACAGGGTTGAATTCAAAGGGAATTAATTGTGCCCTTTTAAGATGTCTGAGTCTAGGTATTCTAAGCAGCCGACAAGACTACTTCATTGAAAGGAGTTGTTTGCTGTCACATGGCAGAAACAAACACAATTACCATCTGCCTTCTATTCCTAGGAGACATAAAGGCTTTTAAAAAGGTGTTTGTTTCTGGGCTGTTGTTTTTAAAATCAGCTGTTTGCCATGCAACTGATCTTTGGAACTTGTTTGTCTAGTTTAGCTGTTGGCACAAACAGCTTCCCAAACAAGAACAAAACAGACAAACCCACATCACTAAAACAGCAAAGAATTGGTCACAGATGCCAGAAGTAGCCACTGAAAAGAAGGATGCTTGAAAGTTATGCATATATTTGGAAAAGGATGTTTGGAGGAGGTAACAGAATGGAGAAAAGAGGATGGAAATAGTAGTTCCAAACAAGGAAATCATTTTCATACTTTCACTTATTGTAAACTTGACTGTTAGCTTAGTTGAGATACTGATATTGATATGGTGTAGTGGTTGGAGAGTCAGATTAGGATCAAGGAGCCCTGGGTTCAAATTCATCTTCAGCCATAAACTCACTGGGTGACCTTCAGCCAGTCATGATCTCTTGGCCTAAACTTCTTCACAGGGTTGTTTTAAGGATAAAATGGGGGAGGGGTGGATGAATTATGTTTATCACCCTGGGCTCCTTGGAGAAAGGGGAGAATATCAATGAAATAAATAAATAAGTGATCCCTTCCCCTCTTTATGCACCTGTGAACATGAAGATCCTGACTTGTATTAAGCTGAACTTCCCTGCGACCTCTAAATGGGAGAGCTCTGGCTTAATGTCAGCTAACAAACCAGGACATTAAGCCAGGATCACATTGGACACAACAGGGGACTGTTACAAAGCATCCCTGAATTCTGCTGTATCTGGAAGGGACTGGGGATTTTTGATTTTGGAGAAGAGCAGACAAGCATGATCCATTAGGATATTGAGGCCTTGCATGTCCAGAGTGAAGCTGCAGACATCTTGCAAACAACATTCTGGCCAGCCATTCTGTTCTGATTGCCTTAATTCCTCTGTGTTAACACTTGCAAATTTCAGATCTTGTCTCAGGGTGATAACTACAGAACCCACCGCCATGAACAGTTGTATGCTGATTTCTAACTTTCCTGTTAAAGCCAGATGGAAAAAAGGAAGGAAGAGATGGAAGGAAAAATTAAGATTTAACACCTTTTTAAAAAAATGGTAAGTCCCTAAAACACTAATATTGTATAAGTGGACATTCCTACAGGACTCTTTGGTCACCTTTGTTTAAGACAATAACCAAAATCCCCTTGGCTATCTTGCTCAGCTGGACCTGTGATAACCAGAGATATCTATGCAAAAATACTACCCATCAACTCCCCCTGTGCCTTTCCCCTCACATCACACAGAAGAAAGCCGTTGACCTGTTTTGCATGACATGGCATAGCTTGTCTTCAGTTATTTAACCCATGATAAGCTACAGTGCCCACAAGCAGCAACTTGCACATCCAACCCCCATTCAAGGGTTGCTGTATTGTATGAACCTGGTGAGAATGGGTTATGTGAGGGTTAACAATCCTCACATAACCCATGATCTGTCTATGATCTGTTCATAACCCATGATGGGCTGTTGTGTCATGCCAACCAGCACATTGTCTTCTTTCTTCCCTCAATGCCTGACACCTGAAAATCAATTTTCCAATATCCAATAAGCAATTTTGGAGTAAAAACACATTTTGTTCTCTTTTTAATTACTAAATCCTGAGAGGAGGGATAAAAAAGCAACCAAAATCCATGGATTTTAGAGAAGGAAAGAGGATTCCTTCTATCAAAAAGGACCCCACACTTTCTGGACCCCACACTGGGGGGGGGTCCTCCCCCCAGCAGGATTCCAGGGGGGAGGACCAGATCACCTCCCCCCCATCGAGGATTCCGGGGGGAGGGATGGAGCGCCTCCCCCCCACCGCGGATTGCCCAGCGCAGAGCCAGGTAGGTGTTTCATACATCCCTATTATCAGCTACACACACACATACACACAACCCTTGCTAGGAGTTAAAACTGTGATCTTTAAGGCGCATCACTTTTATCACACCTTTTTGAACACACACAGAGAGAGAGAGAGAGAGAGAGAGAATGAATTTTCTATATATCCCCGTGCACCTAGTTTTACTTTGTTGTTGTTCAGTCGTTCAGTCATGTCCGACTCTTCGTGACCCCATGGACTATAGCACGCCAGGCCTTCCTGTCCTCCGCTCTCTCCTGGAGTGTGCTCAAGTTCATATTCATTGCATCGGTGGTGCTATCTAGCCATCCTCTGCCATCCCCTTCTCCTTTTGCCTTCAATCTTTCCCAGCATCAGGGTCTTTTCCAGGGAGTTTTCTCTTCGCATTAGGTGGCCAAAATATTTGAGCTTCAGCTTCAGTATCTGTCCTTCCAATGAGCACTCAGGGTTGATTTCCTCTAGGATTGACTGATTTGACATCCTTGCAGTCCAGGGGACTCGTAAGAGTCTTCTCCAGCACCACACAGTTTGAAAGCATCGATTCTTCGGCACTCAGCCTTCCTTATAGTCCAGCTCTCACAGCTATACGTTACTACTGGGAAAACCATAGCTTGGATTATACGAATCTTTGTCGGCAAGGTGATGTCTCTGATTCTTACTATGCTGTCTAGGTTTGCCATAGCTTTCCTCCCAAGGAGCAAGCATCTTTTAATTTCATGGCTACAGTCACCGTCTGTGGTGATCTTGGAGCCCAAGAAAGTAAAATCTGTCACTGCTTCCATTTCTTCCCCTTCCATATGCCAGGAAGTGATGGGGCCAGATGCCATGATCTTAGTTTTTTTAATGTTGAGTTTCAAATGAGCTTTTGCACTCTCCACTTTCAGCCTCAACAAGAGGCTCTTTAAATCCTCTTCGCTTTCTGCCATTAGGGTGGTATCGTCTGCATATCGGAGGTTGTTGATAATTCTCCCGGCAATCTTAATTCTGACCTGTGATTCATCCAACCTGGCGTTTCTCATGATGTACTCTGCATATAAGTTAAATAAGCAGGGTGACAATATGCAGCCTTGTCGTTCTCCTTTCCCAATTTTGAACCAATCGGTTGTTCCATGTCTGGGTCTTCCTGTTGCTTCTTGACCCTCGTAAAGGTTTCTCAGGAAACAGGTAAGGTGGTCTGGTACTCCCATCACTTTAAGAATTTGCCACAGTTTGTTGTGATCCACACAATCAAAGGCTTTAGTGTAGTCAATGAAGCAGAAAGAGACGTTTATCTGGAATCCTCTTGCTTTCTCCATGATCCAGCGAATGTTGGCAATTTGATCTCTAGTTCCTCTGCCTCTTCGAAACCCAGCTTGTACTTCCAGTAGTTCTCGGTTCACAAGCTGCTGAAGCCTAGCTTGTAGGATTTTGAGCATCACCTTGATGGCATGTGAAATGAGCGCAATTGTGCGGTAGTTTGAACACTCTTTGGCATTGCCCTTCTTTGAAATTGGAATGTAAACTGACCTTTTCCAGTCTTGTGGCCACTATTGAATTCTCCAAATTTGTTGGCATATTGAGTGCAGCACTTTAACAGCATCATCTTTTAGGATTTTAAATAGCTCAGCTGGAATACTGTCATCTCCGCTAGCTTTGTTGTTAGTAATGCTTCCTAAGGCCCACCTGACTTCACTCTCTAGGATGTCCGGCTCAAGTTCAGTGACCGCACTATCATGGCTATCAGGGACATTCAGATATTTCCTGTATAGTTCTTCTATGTATCTTTCCACCTCTTCTTAATCTCATCTGCTTCTGTTAGGTCGCTGCCTTCTTTGTCCTTTATCATGCCCGTCTTTGCACAAAACGTTCCCTTGAGATCTCCGATTTTCTTGAAGAGATCTCTAGTCTTTCCCATTCTGTTATTTTCCTCGATTTCTTTGCATTGTTCATTTAAGAAGGCTCTTATTCTTGTCTCTCCTTGCTATTCTCTGGAACTCTGCATTCAGTTGGATATATCTTCCCCTTTCTCCCTTGCTTTTCGCTTCCCTTCTTTCCTCAGCTCGTAGCGGCCACCATTTGCGTCTCCGCTTTAGCCGTGATAGGCTACGTAAATATATACATAGCCTATCATGGCCTAGCGTAGGGACGCAAATGGCGTCCCCTACGCAGGATGCCATTTGTGTCCATAGCAGCCTGGCAGTGGCTGGAGGCCCTGCTGCAGATCGGCCTGGCCAGCGGCTCCGCAGACTGGCTGTGGAGCGGAGCCCGCTAGGCAGGATTCCAGGGGGGATGACCAGATTGCCTCCCCCCGGCGAGGATTCCGGGGGGAGGAACGTTCAAGGGAACGTTACCCCAGCGGAGCCAGGTAAGTGGGGTTTCATACACCCCTACTCAGGGTTAATATTGGGAATGTCATGAGAGTCCATGGGGAGGGGAAAGTGGGGGCCAACTGATCCCCCTTGCCCACCCTGCCCGACGCTGCTCACCGAAACATGGGGCGCTTGTGTACCACTCAGTGAATGTCTGGCAGCTGCTCCACCCTCCTAGTGAGCCACCATAATGCGTAACGATGGCAGCTTGGGCACTTCCGGGTAGGTGAGGTTGCAAAATTGGCTCCTGTAATGGGTCCATTTACGCAACATTACAGCCTGTAAAGCTGCATAAATGGGCCCTTTGCAGCTGCCAATTACCCAGAAGCGCCTGACTGAGCCACCATCGTTGTGCACAATGGCGTCTTGCTAGGGCAATGGGCAGCCCAGCGGCTTCGTCAGGCACTCACCAGGCTGTGGAGACACTCAAGCAGTGCCATGAGGAGGGCCAGGCAGCGGCAGCAGCAGCGCTGTGAGTGCCTAGCAAAGCCGGGCATGGGTGAGTCTGTCCAGCCTAGTTAATCTGTGATTGTAACTCCCCAAATATATGTGTGGTTCTAATAACCCTGATGTGACGTTTTAATTCATTTTAAATTCTTCTTTAATAAAACAAGGAATGGCTTCCAAGAACCTTGGCTGTAGTCTGTGACTCTCTCAGCTTTTGAGGGTATCAGATTTTTCTAAGCACCCACAGTTCAACATCAAAAGATCCCTCAAGTAGGGATGGCAGAGAATTCCGCCACGGATCTCGGTGAGGCCGAATGCCAGTGCATTCTGCCCTCCGAAATCTGTGGCGGAATGGCCTGCCACCCCCCCGCCACCTCCCACAGATCTCCCCCCGGATGAGACTTACCTGGGGTGGATCTTCTGGGTGGCGGCGGCTCCGATGGTGGCGGCGGCAGCGGCTGGTCTTCCGACCGGCTGCCGCTGCTGCCATTTGAAGTTTTTTTTTTTTTTTTTTTAACAGAGATGTGATAGGCTACGTAAGTTTTTACATAGCCTAAAACGTCTGGGTAAAAAAAAAAAAAAAAGTGTACGCAAATGCATACGTGGTTGTTGTTGTTTTATCCCCAAAGCCCTCCGGGGCTGGAAATCCGGCTGCGGACGGCTCTGGCCTGGCTGGGCCTGGCCGGCTGCTCCGCGGAGCTGCCGCGGAGCACAGCCGGCCACGGAGGATTCCGAGGGGAGGAATGGATCGCCTCCCCCCCCGTCGAGGATTCTGAGGGGAGGGACCGAATGCCCCCCCATCAACATAATCCGCGAAAGGTAAGTGACTTTCATACATCCCTATGAAGTATGTGTTTGGTTTACATGTGTGTAATACACAAACCCATGATTTATGAAGCCAGGGATGAGCATCGGGGGCCAGTACTCCTCCCCTGCCCCTGCCCTTCCCCTTCCCTCTTCCTGTCACATGCCAGCTTTGCTGTGAATATCCTGGCATATATTAAGCCACAGTTCCATTTAGAAGTATGCTTTCATTTACAGGGATTTAATTCTCATGGTTTATGAAGCCAGGAAGGACCATCCAACCTGGGACAGCATCTGGGGGTATCCACTGGATTGCTATGAGACTAATCTAGGATAATCCCCTGAAAACCACATTGAGCTCCTGGATACAAATGTGATAAATAAATAGGACTTTGTCATTCATATCTCCATTCATGGTAAGAATACTGCTGCATAGAAAGATGCCAAAAAGCGGTGTATATGACCTATAGAAAGGATTATGTGGCCCTCCAGAGAGAAACTGTCATCACAAATGTAGCTCATATTTTAGTGAGAAAGACGACATGGGAGACGTAGATGTGGGCATGCAAGTTCATTGTAGCTGATCTGAGAATACCATAAGGTTGCTTGTTCTTTCAAATACCACGTGGTGAAAGGCACACTTTTTTTTTTTTTTAATGATCTGTAACTAAGTATCCAAACCCTTATCAGAACACATTTATTTATTACACATTCAGGCTGATTCCTACAGTCAGACCAAGTCACACATCCCCAACTACAGCCCACCCTCAGAATGCAGCTTGCCAGAGGAACATGTTAAGGAGAAACTGGCTGTATAATATAGATCCACCTGGAAAACTAACCCTGCAGTACTGTGGCTGGGCTTAATTGGGATCTCAGTGGGAAAGGAATGGTCCACAGTTAGGTATTTGAGGCTTGCATCTGACATTCTTCATATAAAAAGAAGGGACCTGTGGATATTCTCTTAATGTGCCTGCACTTGAAAAATGGGTTTTATGCACTATAGAATAACAGCTATTGTATCATAAACCACTACAGTATTAGCTAGTGAGCAACCCTTGCATATTCTCTGCCAGCGATGGTAAAAGCATCATACTGTAGTCAATGTTATTAGACCCAGATATTGATGGATAGCATACACTTAAAGTAAAGCCCACTTTAGCAAATCTATTGCTTCTTTTATTACTGTGCTGAGTATGACTTGAAATTAGGCCTGGATTGTGTACATTTCTGCATGGGAGTATGCGCTTATTGTTCACGGTACTACACCAAAGATATGATTTCACAGTCGTTTTATGTTTTGACTATGTACCAGGGGAGGTAATTGCATTTTTCTTTCTTTATGGGGAGCAAACCAATCAATAAGAAAGTAAAACATCTAGACAACAAATGCCCATAGCTGTGACAGCAGTTTGCCTCTGTAGTAAAACTCCTGCTGAAACAAGCAGAAAACAGATCAAGTTTCTCTAAAGGCTGCCTTATACCTGAAGTGTCAGAACTTGTGTGCCATTCAGCCTCAAGTGACTGTTTGCCCATCACAGGTACGTACAGTGCATTGTTATGAATGGGTCGGCTTTCTCTTCATGTTTTTATCATCCGACTGGGTTTGATTATAGGTTTTGCAAAACCTGTAGTGTGTGCAAAAATCTTGCAGTAATTCCATAGCTCAGCCATGAGCTACCAGCTGTGCCTCATGTGCAGCACAACTGGTGGTGGTGGTGGTGATGATGATGATAAATTCTGTGGCACCATAACAAAACTAGAACATGTATTGTGGATGAACTTATCCTGTGGATGAACTTATCCTGTTGTAGGTTAAGGACTACTGAGAGCCAGTGTGGTATAGTGGCTACAGTGTTGGACTGGGAGCTAGGAGATCCAGGTTCTAGTCCCCACTCAGACATGGAAGCTCACTGGGTGATTTTGGGCCAGTCACAGACTCTCAGCCCAACCTACCTCGCAGGGTTGTTGTTGTGAGGATAAAATGGAGAGGAGGAGGATAATGTAAGCCGCCTTGGGTTCCTTGCAAGGGGAAAAAAGGCGGGATATAAATGAAATAAATAAAAAATAAATAATAATACTTTATCAAGCCTCTGATCATGTGGCCTGTTTATTTATTATTTTTATTTATTTAGAATATTTGTAGGCCACCTTTCAGGGAAGCTCTCCCAAGTTGGCTTGCAACAATAAAATCCCATATAATAAAAAGCCCATACAATAAAAAAAGCAAAAATTCATAAATCCATTGCTTACTGTAAGGGCACAGTACTGTCCTCCATTTGTTGACATTTAGTTTGGGTGTTGAATATTATGGAGTTAAATCGTGTGTGTCTGTGTGTGTGCGTGCGCGAGCACACGCTACTCAGTTTGCCTAGTGTGTGCTAGCCAAAAGGTTCACAGTTTTGAGTTTAGTTTGAATGTAAAGGTCAGGAAGTTGTGCTCAAAAAGCAGGGCAATATAAACTTCAGAGAAAAAGGGGGATCATGTTTTAATTCAGGAAACAGAAACTTAATTTCCATAAAACAAGGAACTACCCTTGTACAGGCTGAAGGGGCAGGATTGCAGCTTGAGATGGATAGGCATATGGTCAAGGAACACCTAATTACTTTGAATGAGTTCATATCTCTGGGTCAGATGAACTGCATCCTAGAGTCATAAAGGAACTGGCAGAAGAACTCTCAGAACCGCTGTCTATTCTCTTTGAGAAATCATGGAGGACGGGGGAAGTGCCAGATGACAGGAGAAGGGCTAACGTAGTCCCTATCTTCAAAAAGGGTAAAAAGGAGGAACCTGGGAACTACAGACCAGTCAGTCTGACATCAATCCCTGGGAAAATTCTGGAGAAGATCATAAAGAAATCCATCTGGAAGCACCTTGACAACAATGCCGTGATTACTTGAAGCCAACATGGATTTTGTCAAAAACAAGTCCTGCCAGACAAATCTGATCTCATTTTTTGATCAAGTAACCTCCCTTGTAGACCATGGGAATGCTGTAGACATCATATACCTCGACTTCAGCAAAGCTTTCGACAAAGTGCCCCATGATATCCTGATGAGCAAACTAGCTCAAAGTAGGCTAGATGAAACAACGATCCGGTGGATCCACAGTTGGCTACAGAATCGGACTCAAAGAATGCTGATCAATGGGACCTTCTCAAACTGGGGAGGTAACGAGTGGGGTACCGCAGGGCTCAGTCCTGGGCCCAGTGCTCTTCAACATTGTTATTAATGACTTAGAGGAGGAGGTGCAGGAAATGCTGATCAAAGTTGCAGATCACATGACACAAAATTGGGCAGGATAGCTAATACTTTGGAAGACAGAAACAAAATTCAAAGTGATCTGGATAGACTGGAGCGCTGGGCAGAAAACAACAGAATGACATTTAATAGGGACAAATGCCAAGTTCTGCACCTAGGAAAAAGAAACCAAATGCACAGTTACAAGATGGGGGATATGTGGCTAAACCACACTACAAGCGAGAAAGATCTTGGAATTGTTGTTGATCACAAGCTGAATATGAGCCAACAATGTGATGTGGCTGCAAAAAAGGCCAATGCTCTTTTGGGCTGCATTAATAGAAGCATAGCTTCCAAATCCCGGGAAGTACTAGTTCCCCTCTACTCAGCACTGGTTAGGCCTCATCTGGAGTACTGTGTCCAGTTCTGGGCACCACATTTGAAGAAGGATGCAGACAAACTGGAGAGGGTTCAGAGGAGGGCAACAAAGATGATCAGGGGACTGGAAACAAAGCCCTATGAAGAGAGACTGAAAGAACTGGGCATGTTTAGCCTTGAGAAGAGAAGACTGAGGGGAGATAGGATAGCACTTTTCAAGTCCTTGAAAGGTTGTCCCAGAGAGGAAGACCAGCATCTCTTCTTGATCATCCCAGAGTGCAGGACACGGAATAATGGTCTCAAGTTACAGGAAGCCAGATTCCAGCTGAACATCAGGAAAAACTTCCTGACTGTAAGAGCAATACGACAATGGAACCAATTACCTGGGGAGGTGGTGGGCTCTCCCACACTGGAGGCCTTCAAGACGAGGCTGGACAGCCATTTGTCAGGGATGCTCTGACTTGGATTCCTGCATTGAGCAGGGGGTTGGACTCGATGGCCTTGTAGGCCCCTTCCAACCCTACTATTCTATGATTCTATGATTCTATGATACCCTAATTGGTTTGAGTTGGGTAAAGAAAAATAATAATTCTAGAAGATATAAGCCAAAGGCTGAGAGGAATGGATGGTGATAGAACAGAGAGATAGACAGAGAGAGAGAGAGAGAGAGAGACAGAGTCCGAACTGCTGGAGTAGGAGAACTGATTGAGAAATTTTGACCAATATAACAGTAAAATATTGCTTGGATAAGGAATCTGGATAAAATAGAGACACAGCCTTGTAAGGTTGTTTTATTACTCATATTACTGTTTTGTATTTTGTGTTTATGTGTGTATCCATTCAGATTTTAAAGCCTTTTCTTGACATTTTTCTTCTAAAATTTAAACTGTATTATTTGAAATTTAGTGATCTCTTTTTTGGGTACCCGCCCCATGTCTAATAGCCAGCCCCCACGCAGCCTAAAATAGATACCTGGGACACAGGGAGTTTTAAGGCTAATTTGCTGGAGTCCACCTAGAGATAGTGGAAAAGGCCCCAGGAAGGAAAGAGCAAAAAGGGGTGTAGCCACCCTATTTTGCCAGTTTTCCCTTTCACTCAGAGCAGAATATTGCTGGTTGGCAACAGAAAAGCTAATACTATCTTACATTTGTTAGAGAGCAATCCTATGGCCCCTAGACAGAATCTCAGGGGAGAGGAATAGGATTTTTTGTTTTCCTGGGTCCAAGTCTGGAGACAACTGCTATGACCTTGGACCCAGGAATCCGAGCTCCCCACCCACTCTCCCACCCCATCACAGCCAGTGCAGAGAGAGAACCGTTTCCTCTATGAGCTCGCAAATGCAAACTCGGGGAGGAGGGAAAGGGGGTGTGCTGGTGGGTGGGGAGGGGATGGTTTATGTTGCATCCTCAGCCCTTCCCAGCCTCCTTCTGTCCCCTTCCCTGACACCTCAGGTAGATGGGTGAAAATTCCTGTCTAGCTAAATTGCAGAGTGGGAGATGCGCTGTGCCTCCCGCTCTGCTTTGGATACTCCTCGTAAGTCTCTGTGTTTGGAGACTTACGAATATCAAGGGCATATCCACTAGGATTACACCCTTAGTCTTTAAGGGTGCAAGCCTATGTATGTTTAGACAGAGGAAAGGCCTACAATGCCCAGCATTCCCCAACCAGCATGGCTGGCTGGGGAATGCTGGGAGCTGTAGGCCTTTCCTCTGTCTAAACATACATACATAGGATTGCACCCTAATTTGCCACAGCACTTTCTCCCAGATCATTCTTTCCCCTCTTTTTGAACATTGAGACATCTGTCTGTCTTCAGTATTCTGGCAACTCACCTGTTCTCCAAGATAATTCAAAGAAGATAGGCAGAGGTCTGAGAGTACATCAGCAAGTTCCAATTCAACTGGTCCTGAAGGCTGCTATTTCATTTTGAAGTCTCTTTATTTTAGTTCAGAGATGGTGTATGATCAGCTGTCCATAACCTTTAAAAAGATAACAAGGCTGTTTGTTGTCTTTGTATCTTAGCATTAACAGATGAGCAGATGTATTGTAACCAAGGCAGCAAGTTGGGAAAGAAGCATGAAATGAAAAATCAGAGAATTAATCCTCAACAACAATAGAGATAAGGCAGTCCTTAAAATTATGCTCACAATTCTTGGCTATAGGTTTCTTAAATGGTGATTAATATGGTGCCATTCACAAGTGAAGCTACTACTTTTATATCCAACACCTGAAAAATGCACTCCCCCCACACCTTATTCATCATTTAATTTAGTATCCATTAGATTTCTGATAGATGGAACAGAAAAAAATAGCACTGATTCAGGATCTTATAATAAAAAACAAGTAAGAAAGATTTTTAGCCTTGTGATACGTTCCATGGGGTTTTCTTGGCAAGAATACTGGAGTGGGTTGCCATTTCCTTCTTGGCTCCAAGATACCACAGACGGTGACTGTAGCCATGAAATTAAAAGACGCTTGCTCCTTGGGAGGAAAGCTATGGCAAACCTAGACAGCATAGTAAGAAGCAGAGACATCACCTTGCCAACAAAGGTTCATATAATCCAAGCTATGGTTTTCCCAGTAGTAACGTATGGCTGTGAGAGCTGGACTATAAGGAAGGCTGAGCACCGAAGAATCGATGCTTTCGAACTGTGGTGCTGGAGGAGACTCTTCCAAGTCCCCTGGACTGCAAGGAGGTCAAATCAGTCAAAGGAAATCAACCCTGAGTGCTCATTGGAAGGACAGATACTGAAGCTGAAGTTCAAATATTTTGGCCACCTAATGCAAAGAGAAAACTCCCTGGAAAAGACCCTGATGCTGGGAAAGATTGAAGGCAAAAGGAGAAGGAGATGGCAGAGGATGAGATAGCTAGATAGCATCACTGATGCAATGAATATGAACTTGAGCACACTCCGGGAGAGAGCGGAGGACAGGAAGGCCTGGCATGCTATGGTCCATGGGGTCAGGAAGAGTCGGACACGACTTAACGACTGAACAACAACAAGAAAGATTTATTTTTATTTTGAATGTATTTACTTCAGGTAAATCTGGAAAAGAACTCTGTTTGAAAGCCAGGGGACATACTTTCAGTCAAAATAGACAGTACTGAGCTTTGTGGGCAATGGTTTGACTTGGAATAAGGCAGCTACATATATTCTTAAGATTTCCGCATACTTAAGACTTCCACCTACTAACAATAGCACAGCAGATAAAAACAGCAGTATTAAGGGTGTGCATTTTTTCTGAGAAGTAAGTCTCATTGTGTTTATGGGCCTTACACCTAGGTAAGTGGGTATAAAATCACAGCCTTAAACCATTTAATCAGAAATTAAAATCCTAGGTAACAAATAAAAAGGCTTCTCTAGGTAGCAAAAAGATATCAGAGTGAACTCCAGGCTGATTGCTGGTCAGGACAGGTATTACCAGAGGTTCTAAAACTGTGGTCTGTGAACTCCGTTCAAGCAGTGTGCAGAAAAGTGCATAGAACAGTCAGGAAAATGTGTACTTCTCTCTGCAGTTGATTGATTTTGTTCCAACAACAGAGACAGAGGTCATTTTTGAACAAGGCTGAATAACTGAACAAGCTACCGAAGTCCTGGCCTAGGCCTGTGGTTTTCATAATATGGTGTTGGGGTTTTGATGATGAAGCCAATGCTGAAGAAAAAAAATGTTATTAAGATATGAGTTATGTATGTGCTTTGATTTGCAGAACAATAACAAGCAATTGGTAAGAGGTCTGTCAAGACTCCCAGCAATGTCCAAGTGGTCTGTGAAAAATACTTTGAGAACTGTTGGCTTATCCAATTAAGTTATGGACTGTGCAAATACTTTGTGATGTTTCCTGGTATGAATTACACCCAAAGGCCTCCTTCACACAGAGCTTTTATCCTGCTATTGGGATTGCTCACTCACAAAAGTTTGCGGGTCCTTTTCTTGCCATCGTCAACCTCCAGGACACATCCAGAGGTATTTCCTGGTTATTCCATCTCAAAAAGATCTGGAACAAACAAAGTATCTTCTTAACTTGGAACGCTATGCAATTAAAACAGCCACTAGATGGCGCTGTTTCATTGAGTTCTACAGAACCTTGAAAATGAAATGCTTCCCCTCTCAGCAATCACATGGTCGCTGTCTGGGATCCCGTGGTAAATGTGGAAAGGCTCCAGAATGGGAGGACTATGGGAGTTTGCTTTAGTCTAAAGGCAGCCAAAGAAGTAGCTAAGATGGGAATACCCTAAGGCAGGAGTACACAATCTGCAGCCTATGGGCCGCCCACATGTGGTCACTCACAGTGTTTGGCGCAGCCCCTGTGACCTCCGCTGTGCCATCCCTGCTGCCAAATTCACCACTTTTTTGCAGTTGATGCTGCTGGAGTTTTTCCTGGAGCTGCTTCCCGCTTCCATACTTCTCTAACGAAGCCAGTATCAGAGGGCCAGCTCTCTGTGTGCTGGAAGCCAGAGCATCTTCCAGGAGACACTCTAGCAGCTGTTGTTAGAGGACTCTATGACCCGCAGAGAATCAGTGCTGCTGCTGAGAAGAGAGGAGTGCAGTGTGGGGGGGTGATAAAGTGACTGCAAAACAAAGTAAAAGCGGAGGCAGAGGGGAATTAAACCAAAGTGGGGGAAGTGATGGGGCATATTTCAACAAAATAAATCAAATCTATTCAGTTAAAATCAAATAATTTTAAAAATTCAATTTAATCTATTTTCCTTAATTACTTTTAATGAAGTAACACTGGAAACTGAGAGGCATGATGGAGGTGGAGGAGGGAATGGAAAGTAATAGGAAATTGATGCTGAGGTCCCTAAATGAGGAAGGTCATATGGACTGAATGTTGTGTGTATGTGTGCACTTATGCATGTCCCCTGGCACCCCTGCCAGGGACATTGCTAGGTTCTTAAAAGATCCAGGGTATAGGCCCATAACACATATTTAAATGTGTTAAATGCACAGGTCATTTAAACCTGGATAAATTTGTATGAAAATGCACAGGTCATTAGAGGCGTCCCCCAGGCAAATATATAATATATATCCAAGTCTAAGCACACCTATAAAATATGTGTGTGTGTATAGATTACATACATAGAGAAGAAGTGTGCACTGACACCCACCCCCACCTAGGGATGTCAGAGAATTTCCCAACGAATCTCGGGGAGGCCAAATGCCAACGCATTCGGCCCCCTGAAATTGGTGGGGAAATTCTCCGACACCTCCCCGCACCCCCCCCCCGGGATGGGACTTACCTCGTGCGAATGTCCCTCTTGGCGGCAGGTCCCGGCGGCGTTTCGGCGGCGTTTCGGCGGCGAGGGATGGGGCGCCTCCCCCCAAGCCTGAATTTCGGCTGGGAAGGGCGGGGCGCCTCCTTCCCCGCCAAGAATTTCGGGGGGAGAAACGGAGTGCCTCCCCGCCACTGCGAAGCAAGCTGCAGGACCAGGTAAGGGACTTTTGTCCATCCTTACCCCACCCCACTTCAATTCAGACCCCGATTCAGCATTTTGGAAAACATCCCACTTCTGCTCAGGCCAATTTGTAGCTGAACCGCTTCAGCTCAGCACCAAATCTGAGTCAAGGTTTGGAAAAATTAGTCTTTATGCTTCCTGTTGACTACCATGGGAAATTAGAAAAAAAACTGTAACTTTTTTCTCTTGGTCAGAACTGGATGATAATTTCAGGCATAGTAGCTCCCTAGAAGGGGATCACACCTGCCCAATGTCAGAAAAATAGGTGCACGGTTTATATTTTGATTTTCTTTTAAAGGGCACTGCCATTAACATTTTTATTCCTTGAAAGAATTGGATAAAAATGTCAGGATTCATTGCCCCATCATGTCTGCCAAATTTCAGAATGCTAGCCACAAGGGTTTTTGTGCAAGGCTGGCCTTGACATTTTGAGGCCTCCAAAAGAGGACATACTTATCTCCCTATGTCCCTTGTGGACCATTGTTCTGAAAATTACAGACAGTCTAGAGGTGTCCCTAAGTAAGAAACCAGCAAAGTTTCAGAAGGATAGGTGCAGCAGTTCATGTGGAAGGGGAGTTCTCCAGTTTGGGGGAGGGAGTGATTTGCTTTCCCTTCCCTTCACCCCTTCCCCAATAGATTTTGGATAAATTTGTATGAAAATGCACAGGTCATTAGAGGCATCCCCCAGGCAAAGTTTCTGAAGGATGTACATGCATTCAAATTTAGAATTACAAGAATTTATTTGCATTTCATCAATGTTAGCAGCAGGGAACATGCGTGGGAAGGTGCTATTGCACTCATGTCCTGTTTGTGGGTTTCCTGTGGGCATGTGGTTGGCTACTGTGTGAACAGAATGCTGGACTAGATGGACATTGGTCTGATGCAGCATGCCTCTTCTTATGTTCTTAAACATAGAGTGCCTCTGAGCATATGCAGAATGTTTTTCTTTCACCACTGAGCACTTACATTCTCCCCCTACCAATTCTGTTCCCCTCCATGCAACCATCCCTCCTCATCCTACCATCCCCCAGCAACTCTTCATAAAAACACTAAAACAGATGTCTTGTTTTGTGCAGCTCTCCTCTACCTCCTCCTTGTTATGCACAAGCTCTCATTGTATCTTCCTCCTCCTAACTTCATTTGTGCCAAGACTTCACCAGGATTCAGCCAATGAGTCTGTTTTCAAAACTAGGGCTCATTTATGGAGAAACTCTGAGCATGTACTAAGTGCCTTTCCCTCACCACTGAAGTTCATGCAATTTTTAAAAAAAATCTACACATTTTATTAATTTATTTAAAACATTTGTATCCTGTCCTATATTATTAAGATCTCAGGGCAGCATACAGATAAAATCAATTTAAACAGTGTCAAACAATAAATAATTTAAATAGCTAAAATATATATTAATTAATTAAGCTAGCTAATACCAATTCAAAATCTAAAACAATGAAACGGTTATAAAAATTACTGTAACAATAAAAAATGACAAAACATGCATAGGACTAGTGGAAAGGGCAGTCAGTTCATTATACGGAATTGGGTAGGCACTGTATTAAGCCTGCAGTACCATACTCACAACTCAGGACTTATTTCTGAGGAAAGAAGAATGGTGATTGGAAATGCACAGGAGTGGGTGGGTAGAGAGAATTCCCTAAGCCAAGGGGCTCCTTTCACAGAGGTGGTATTTCAGAGGAATTTAGGAGGCTCTGCAGGGTTTGCAAGGATTGCATGTACTTAAATGAACTTTATGAATGAGGTGGCTGAGGGCTTTTTCTAACTTTTTTAAAACTGTAGAAGCTATTTAAAAGCCCCAGCAGTTTCTCGATCATGACACCACATAGTCCTAACCCTCCCTTTGGGATTATTTGAGTCCTACAGCTATTTAGGAGAAATTAAAGTGGGGGGGGGAGAAAGAAGTTTGTGGAGGCTGATTGGATCCTTTGCTGTACTGAAGCTACTAAACTTCTGCAGAACCCAAAGGTCCCAGTTTGGGACAGTAAAATCAGATGCTGTGTGAAATACCAGTATTTCACATGGAGCTCTTTCTTCCCTTCCTTCTCCCTCTTCAAAATTCCATTGCAAGCAAGCTCCCAACAGTGGGCATGTAAGAGCAGAAGAGAGGGTTTTTTGCACCTCAAAAAAACCCTACACCAGAGATTAGGGCTAGTGACTTCCTAATGGTCACCTTAAACACCTTCTGATTAGAATCTCTAATCCCCTGTGTGACTTGGCAGTTTTTACTTTTTGTTTTAGTCTTTGAGAAAAGGAAAATTTACATATAGCTAGCATAAAAGCCACTGGACCGAACTGTTTGAAATTTGGCAGGTTCAATCAGCTCCATAGGGGCTGCAAGGTCCCCAAATTCCATGGAAGAACAACAACAACAAACATATTATAGCCCTTTGCTTTGACACATTTTCTTGAAAAAACTAGCAAAGTTTACCTGAGGCTAGCACAAAGGCCACTGGGCCTAACTGTCTGAAATTTGGCAGATTCAGTCAGCTCTATAGGGGCTGCCAGGTTCCCAAATTCAATGCATTTATGTGGAAGCACAAAAAAATTATAGCTCTTTGTTTTGCCATATTTTCTTGAAAATAGCAAATTTTACCTGTGACTAGCACAAGAGCCACTGGACCTAACTGCCTGAAATTGGGGAGGTTCAATAAGCTCCATGGAGGCTACCAGGTCTCCAAATTTCATATCTTTATCATACAAACTAAAAAGTTATAGCCATTTGTTTTCCAATGCAAGTCAATGGGAAAATGTAAAAAAAAAAAAGGCAATTAGGACAGCTCAAAAGATCCAGGGCACCGCTCAAAAAGATCTGGGTCCTGTTCCCAGGTGGGCCCCTCCCTAACAAGACCCCTACTAACAGCAGATGTGGCCCTCAGAGCCACAAAGGCTGTGCATCTTTCTCTTTATGGGAATATAGACAGCTAAGAAACATTATTCAGATAACTGGACTGTGGTATAACTACATCATAATGCAAGTATTCTGATTACCCATATATTGGGCCAGTTTGCATGTCATGGTGGCAAATCACGGGTTAATTAACCCGCAATTTTCAGGGGTGCATGGAGCACACGAGCCATTTCCAATATGCATAAACAACCTACAAACATCCTGTTCATAGGTTGTTAACATGACGTCTGAACCCAGACATTTTTGGGTTGTTTATGGGTTGAACCACGATTTGCCATGCAAAGCAGGTCATCATGTCTGTTCAAAAGGCTATTGAGAATGGTAGGTGACTGCATTGGAAATGAAATAGACAGGAACAGATAAGGATTTAGCTTGCAGTGTTTTAACGGATGTATGTAAGTATATTGGAAACATAGTACTGGTCAAGGTAAGCCACTAACACAATCCTATGCATGCCTACTCAGAAATAAGTTCAACTGAGTTCAGTGGATCTTACTCCCAGGCAAGTGGTTACAGGAGCGCAGCCTAATGCTGATGGATCTTTTGAAGCAGCTGAGTAGCAGGCAGTTGATAATTGTCAGCTTAGATTCATATTGAGCACAGTAGATTTCCTTGATAACATTTATCATTCCCAGCCCAGGCCCCATGACATCTCATCATCATGGACTTTCCTTGTTCACTTTATATGGTTGCTATGTTCTAATTAAAAAAAAAAAAATCCAGGCTAGTGTGAGATATCTATCCTTTGGGGGCTGTATCAACTAAAGAAAGGGATACTATGTAATTTTACTTTTAGAAGAGAAGTGTGAATTTCATATCCAATGTAACTAACATTTAATGAATATCATCTCGAGATGACTTCCTATCACCAGATGCTGAATTACAGATGTTGAGTCATGCCGAACACAGTTAGAATTGAAACATCACTACAGAGGAAATAATTATATTGCTATCATGGATCATACCTAGTCCTGTGAATAATTACCTTTATTCAGTCAGTTGCTGTACAGCAAATTCTTCTAGATAAGAGGAAACGTTTAATACGCTGCTGACAAGTATGTATTTATTGATCTTTTCTTTACATTTTCTAAGCTATCTGTGATGCATCTTTCCTTATGACCAAAACCTTATTTCATTTCATTTATCAAAATAGTACATGGGTTGAATTATTTTGGGACACAGTTCTTATTCATTTAAGAAGTACTTCCATTACAACAAAATCAACATACAAAGTTATTTATGTATTTAGTATAGAAATTTCAGTACCATCATTCAATAGGAATTCCCAGAGTAATTTACTTAAAAGGAACATAGAAAAAGAAATTGAATACAGAGAACACAAATCAGAACAATCAGAAAACACAAGGACTAAAAGAAAACAAGGTATTCAAAGCTATATAAAAAGAATAGTAAGTAGGATGCACGAAAGCCACTTACCTGGTCTCGCAGCTTGTTCGCCCAGCCGAAATTCAGGCCGGGGGGGAGGCTTCCCGCCTCGCCTGGCCGAAATTCAGGCCAGGGAGGAGGCACCTCACCTTGCCCGGCCGCGAAATAAAAAGTTAAAAAAAAACACGCCCCCGTGATAGGCTACGTGACGATTAACGTAGCCTATCACGGCTAGATCTGCAAAGTCAGCCATGATAGGCTACGTAAATCATCACGTAGCCTATCACGGGTGACTTAAAAAAAAAAAAGTGCGTACGCAAATGGCGGCCCCCATAGGGAGCCGCCATTCGCGTTCCTTATTTGGTCGCTGTAGTCTACATAAATCTTTACGTAGACTACGGCGAAAATAAGGGCAACGCAAATAGCGTTGCCCTTATTTTCGCCGTAGTCTACGTAATCTTTACGTAGACTACAGCGACCAAATAAGGAACGTGAATGGCGGCTCCCTATGGGGGCCGCCATTATCCATACACGCTTTTTTTTTTTTTAAGTCACCCATGATAGGCTACGTGACGATTTACGTAGCCTATCACGGCTGACTTTGCAGATCTAGCTGTGATAGGCTACGTTAATCATCACGTAGCCTATCATGGGGGCATTTTTTTTTTAACTTTTATTGGAATGGCGGCGGCGGCAGCCGGTCGAAAGACCGGCTGCCGCCCCCGCCCCTGACGAAGACCTGCCGAACCGCCGCCGGGACCCGCCGCTGGGAGGGACATTCGGGAAAGGTAAGTCCCGTCCCAGGGGGGGGGTGCAGGGGCAGGGGGGTGCGGAGAATTTCTCCCCAAAACTTCTTCGGGGGTCCGAACACGTTGGCGCTCAGCCCCCCAAAGTTTTGGGGAGAAATTCTCCGCCATCCCTAATAGTAAGTCCTAAAATTAAATCTAAGGGCACAATCTTATGCATATTTAGACTGAAAAAAAGTCCTACAACTCCCAGCTTTCCCCAGCCAGCATGGGGCATGCTGCAAATTCTAGGATGTTTTCTGTCTGAACATGCATAGGATTGTGTCCTAAATGGCCTGGGAATTCTTTTTAAAAAGTTATTTGCCTAGCGCTGAAAGTGCAGCAAGGTAGGTGCCAGGCAGACTTCTTTAAGGACAGCATTCCATAAATAGGGCACCTCTACTGAGAATGCCCCTCTAGGTAGCGATCCACTTCTGATGTGTATTTTCTGGACACAAATATGTTCAAAAATATTTATTTAAATTTTCTTTTCCACACAGATGTAAAAATATGTTTCCACAATTTAATGTGGAGACAGCCAAAACCAATTTATGAATGAATACATGTGAAATTGACATGGTCTGGAAACAGACTGATTCATAAGTCCTAACAATTTGCTAATCTGGTACTGAGGTCAAATAGACTCCTGTATTTCTGCATTAATTTTCAGTTAAAGAGTATACAGGGTTAAATATGGAACCTAGAATCTGGCAAATCCCTAGTTCCTTACTCGTGCGCTTGAGAATCAGTGTGGTGTAGTGTTGGACTGGAACTTGGGAGACCCAGGTTCTAGTCCCCACTCTGCCATGAAGGGATGTGAGAACCCATTCCAGCTTGAGTTCTCCAAGCACCAGCCGAGCTTCCCACTCCCCCTGCTTGCTAGCCCTCTGGGCTGCGGACGAGCCCCCGCTCCACAATTGGTAAGCAGCCCGCAACTTACCTGGGCCTGTTCGTCTCTCCTGATTGCCATGTTTTTAAAAAACATGGCAACTGGCAGCGCTTGCCCATAGACTTATATGCAAAATAGCACTGTGAAACTAAGGTATATGGGTGATCCACAGCACTTTTTGCATATAAGTCTATGGGCAAGCGCTGCCAATCACCACCATGTTTTTTAAAAACATGACAATTGGGACAGAGACGAACAGGCCAGGGTAAGTTGCGGGCTGCTTACCGAGCATGGAGGCGGGGCTTGACTGCAGCGCTGAGGGCCAGAGAGCAGGGTGGGAGCTCAGCAGGCTCAGCTCGGGAGGCACAGTGGTCCGACAGATTTGCGGACCGAAATGGGCGCCCGCGCCATCCCTGTCACTGAGTGACTTTGGGCCAGTCCCTGATTCTCAGCCTAACTTACCTCACAGACTTGCCCTGAGGATCAAATGGAGAGAAGGAACATGTATGCCATCTTGGGCTTCTTGGAGGAAAGGCAGGATAGCAATGTAACAAAATACGTACATACGTACGTACATTTCCCCTTCAACTAAAACCCAGAGATGTAACCAAGGGAGATGTAACCAAGGGTCACCTCTGTTACCTATTCAGCCCTAGCATCATCCTGAATGCTACTCCATTAATGTCTCTGTGTCTCCAGCCTCAACGGCATTTGCTCCCTGATGATTCAGGGACCTGGATTGATCATGTTTCAAGGCAGGGGCATATAAGTCAAACATTTCCAGCCTGGTAGATGCTACTAAGTGTGGGTAGGACTGCAGCCTTAGTCACCCCAGCAGAACAACCACCTTCGGTGTCACCACATGCTGTGATCATCTTCTGCTTACTGTCCCTATCAGGATTGTTTCCACTAATGGGAAGTACAAGAATCAGAAGTAAAACCCCCAAATTGCAGTAAATTATAGGGATAGATGGACTTGCCCATGTCCACATTGCAAGCCATTCACCAGACCCGTGCTGGCCAGCCACCCCTGCTTGCTGCATGCAAGTGGCTGGGCAGTCTGCAGGCACCTGGTGAGCAGCGTGTAGCTGACCGAACCTTCAGCAAGCCACCATTTTGCATAAAAAATGGCTGCTTGTTCTTTTACATAAAGGGCCTTTTATTCAAATGGTGGTGGTAAAGTGGCCATTCATTCAAGATTATAGGCTTAAACAGTAGACCAGTGGGGACCACCATGTTTGCCTGACTTGGCATGTGTCGTGACACCCGTAGTAAGTGATTCATTTCCACAATGTATTACATGAGCCATATCAGGGGATGGCAGAGAAGAGATCTGTCTTACAGGGATGTGAAAAGGGGGACGTCGGATAGAGGCTTAATAAAATGAATGCAAGAAAACAAATCTCAAGAAACTTTAAAACAAACAAAGAAAAATAAGTCTTGAGTAAACTCCCCCAAGCCATCTCCTCTTCCTCTCTTTTTATCAATAGGAGACAGGTACCTTTCCTGTTTTCCCAGTCCAGCACTTTATTCCCCAGCCAGAGACCTTAGTTGGAGAGGGAGGGCTGGATGCGGAAACAAAAAGTATGCTGGCCTCTTGTCCTGGGCAGTGCCAGGTGTGTTGTGGTATGCCTGTGTATACAGGCTGAAGAGGGAGAGGAGGAGAACAATCCCTTCACATGATGCAATCCAGCTATCCCCTTTTGCATGAGAGTGTAGCAGGAAGGAATGTAGCAAGAACGGGACATCTATTGTACAGCACAGTTACTCCCTACAACTCAGGACCAAACTAAACGTTCTGGTAATCAGCCATAGTTTAGCTGTGCATGGTAGGTTTCCTTACGTTGGTGTAAATGTGCATGGTCCCAATTCGGATTGAGACCATAGCAATCTGGGGGTGGGGGTGGTTCTCCACCCATTTTTTCTTGAAATTCCACCTGCCCCACAAGGGGGGGAGGAGGAGAAAAAAGTCTCCACTGGCTCCAATTGGCAAATAAACCCTACCTTCACATTTAGGGACTGAGCTAGAGCTGTATGCAAGTGGCCTCTCAAAATTCTCCATCTTATAGTAGAGAAATTTGGGAGACAATTTCACCAAATTCCTCCAGGGAAAGGAGAAATTCTCAATAGTTTCTCCCAGGTAGGGCTCCCCATTGGCAGGGCTTGAAGCACAGCTTCTTTTGTTTTTGGTAAAGATTTGGGGTTTTTTCAACAGCATCAACTGTGTCGGTAGACTGGCCTCCATTTTGTATCCACCACAATGCAGGTGGGAGGGGGCAGTGTTGTGTCAAGCTCCAGGGAGAGTTGTGCTTTGTCAAAATTTGTCCTCCAATTTCCAGAAAGTTCTCTTCCCCCGTGAAAGGGGCTTCCATTGTTCTGCCTCATTCTCAGGACAGTCTATAATTTATGTTATGATTTCTTTTGGTAGTGTTTTTGAGCTTCTGCACATCCTGATCAGAAAAAGCCCTGTGGGAGGAATTACCTCATGGTGCTTTCCGCTGGGCTTTAATTTAAGTGGAGGAAGCTGATGAAGAGGCTACAGGTTGCCAAAGAGATGGTTGTACCATGACAGACAGGACACTTGTGCTCAATCCTTGGCCACCTGCCTCCTAAGCTCAAGGAACCCAAACCCAACCCATGAAAATTTCTCCAAAATTGGTTCACCACTGAATTTCTTTTCAAAAGCAATTTCTCTTCTATCAAATTGAAAGAGAGAATGATAAAAAAAAAAATGTGGGAGAAATTTTCAGCACAGCACTCGATTGACCTGGGGATGTCTTACAAGGAAAGGGATCTTAAGGTTGTAGTGGAGAGCTTGATGAAAACATCGATCTGGTTTGCTTTGAAAAGACAGATTCCATGTTGGGGATCATTAGGAAAGAAATAAAAAATAAAACTGCCAATATAACAATGCCTTTACAGAAATCTTTGGTGTGGTCATAATTGGAATCCTGTGTACAGTTCTGGTCATGCACTTAAAAAATGATATAGTAGGGTGCTTCCAGATGGTGGACACCTAATGCTTCCTTTTAGAAGGCACTGTGCAGTGATTTCTTCTTTTTTTCCTTTATATATCTTCTGCAGTAAGGGAAAAGATGGAAGTAGTTGTGGGAAAACACAGGAGGGCCATGTGTGGAAGACATTTGGAAGTATGTCTTTGGCTATTGGGTGGTATAGAAATGAAATGAATGAATAAGTGCCCATTAAATCTGGAGCCCCATAACATTCTGTTTATGGGGCTGGCCAATGGCATGATAAAAGCCTTGTTTGGAAGCACCCATAGAACTGGAATAGGTGCAGAAAGGGTAAGTGAAATTATCAAGGGGTTGGAACATCTCCCTCTCTCAAAATCCTAACAATCTTGGGGTCATCCATTGAAGCTGAATGGTGGGAGATTCAGGAGAGACAAAATGGAATATTTCTTCACACAGTGCATAGTTAAACTATGGAAATTGCTACCTCAGGACGTAGTGATGGCCACCAACTTGGGCACCTTTAAAAGATTAGACAAATTTATGAATTACAAAGCTCTCAATGGCTACTATTCACAATGGCTATATATTACGTCCAGTATCATGGGCATCTGTTTGGCCACTGTGCGAACTGAAGGCTAGACTAGATGTGCCTTGGTCTGATCCAGCATGGTTCTTACATTCATGCAATGTGTTATTACAGATACAATTGAGGATCATGTCAAAGCGCCAGATGATGAGGTACTAGTAACACACACATAGATATCTAGCCCTTTCGTGTCTAGATATCTCTGGAATAAGCAGTCTTTTATTTGTATTGCTAGCTGTTATCTCAGTGATGAATGAAAATACTATCGTGGGGAGGGGGGACATCAACAACTACACATGACAAAAGTTCAGAAGGTCTGGGTGCTGAAAGATTTACAAGGGTGAACATGTCTTTTGTGTGTGTATGTGTGGCAAACATGTAGATTTCACTGGAATAAAATAGTACCTTTTATTTTATATATATTTTCAGGCTGTTGGCTGAGATGTTCCTATGGTAACAGATACAATTTCATTTCCCTGATGTATTGCAGAAGAAAAAATGGATTGGATTTCATTTGACATGGAGCTGGGTAGCCATTATTATTGATTATTAAGCACATATATACTCAGACGATCAAGTGTTAGCAGCTACAGACTAGTTAAGGAAAATCTACCTTCTGATTTTTTACAGTTTTAAATTTCCAGGATGTTTATCCTTTATCTAGAACTAGCTAAAGTACCCAGCCTTGCCCAGATTAATTTAATTATAACATCCAGTTCACAGTGGATGCAACCCAGGTATCCACATGGCAAAGGGAGGGGGGAGGCAATTCAAATATTCCCTTTCTTCCTGGAATTGTGCACTACATGGTGAATTGAGACAGACGGAGATGGGTGTACAATATAACAAAAGGATTACAACTTGAAGTGAAAAAAGTTACCTGCGTATTGTACAGTATTTCAGCCAATTTCACTTTTCGTTTACTAATTGCTATTAGTTTTATAGTGCTTTTCTGTATAACTGGGCAATGCCACATATTTAGTCTATTGTGATCAATTATATTTAGCAGTCTATTCCCTCTTTTGGTTCCCTACAAACAAATTAAAATTTAGAGAGCTTCTTTGTACACTATGTTGGCTGTTCTTTCATTAGATGCTAAAATAAACAAATTGTGAGGAGAACTTACATGGGAACATGCAACGTAAAACAAAGCAGGGTTTAACTGGAAACTATATGCATTTGAAATCAAATGAATAATCTGAAGGAGTCAAAGGAATTCTAGGGACTAAAACAGTTTAACCCACAGTACACCCAGTTAAAACAGTGGCTTCAGTGACGTGGGACCTTAGGCTCATTACCTGAAGGCGAGTCCCAGAGCACAACGCTGGGGGACTTAAATTGCACAAAAACATTATCAGTGTTTCCACCATTAAATGCAATGTGTGTGGAGGCAAGCCAGGCAGATGCTGTCATTTAGGAACTCTACAGGGTAGAATAATAAATTCTAATAGAGCACACCCATTTTAGAGTACGCTCATTTAGAGTAGGCCAATTCTAATAGAGTACACTAATTTTTTTCATAAATTCTAATAGAGTATTCCAGATCTATAAAATAGTTAAGAGCATAGACATCACACTGACAACAAAGGTCTGCATAGTTAAAGCATGGTATTCCCCGTAGTAACCTATGGCTGCGAGAGCTGGACCATAAGGAAGGCTGAGCGAAGGAAGATAGATGCTTTTGAACTGTGGTGCTGGAGGAAAATTCTGAGAGTCCCTTGGACTGCCAGAAGATCAAACCAGTCCATACTTCAGGAAATCAAGCCAGACTGCTCACTTGAGGGAAGGATATTAAAGGCAAAACTGAAGTACTTTGGCCACATAATGAGAAGACAGGAGACCCTGGAGAAGATGCTGATGCTAGGGAAAGTGGAAGGCCAAAGGAAGAGGGGCCTACCAAGGGCAAGATGGATGGATGATATTCTGGAGGTGACGGATTCGACCTTGGGGGAGCTGGGGGTGGCGACGGCCTACAGGAAGCTCTGGCATGGGCTGATCCATGAAGTCATGAAGAGTTGGAAGCGACTGACCGAATAAACAACAACAACATTCCAGATCTAATAGAGTAATAAATTATTTTGTCAGCATCAAACTTGTCCAGGATGAATTCATTAACCATTGCAGCCATATCATTTTTTGAAACTGAAATAACTTTTTCACATAACCACAACATGGGTTTTGCTCAATTCCAGGGTAAACATTAGACACTAACTCTTCAACAGAGTTTACTAAAATCTCCAGTTTTTCAGTGAACTTAATTTTTCCCTCCATTTCTATTAAACTTCCTTTGCCAGTGAGTTTTTGAAAATTTCGATTGGCTGCCATTTTGTTTCAAGATGGCAGATGTAATTTTTTGTATGGTTTACATTTGCACGTTGCAGTGCTGAATCATCATGACACCTTTGATTGAAATCGATCAAATGGTTTTGAAGCAGTAAATCTTTAAAACAATGTGAATGGCTGCCATTTTGTTTAAAGATAGCAGGCAAAATTTTCACTATGCCTAAAACCATCCCAGATAGAAGTAGAACAAATCATAAAACTTTTATAACAATCGAATGTAAGGTTTTCGAGTCCATCAAGGACATATGTGGGAAGACCTATGATTGATATCGCTGCTGTGTGTGTGTGTGAGAGAGAGAGAGAGAGAGAGAGAAAGAGAGAGAGATGCCAGCCCATGGGTCTGTAAATTTGTTTACAGCAGGCAATGAAAATACCACCACCACCACCACCACCACACCCATCCTTGCCGCTTCTCTGCATTGGGAGAAGAAATAAAGGAATCCATGTGAGTGAGTTGCCTCACACATTCTGAGTCCTCTTGAAAAGCGGTATGTGGGCTTTTGAAAAAGTGTTATCATGTCTCAAAATGGATGTGAACATTCATTTTGATTTCTCTCAGGCATCAAGGAAACACTTTGAATTTCTGGATGTATTGAAAGCAAGGATTCATCCTTTAACACAGAATATTGACCTGGAACATGAAAGGCAAGATGGAGGCATCATTCACAATGGAACTTGGTTTGTACACAGCCAGGACAACATTCTGTGGTGGGAACTGATCTGGTCACCTGCAAAGGCTGTGTTTGTCCATTTGAAACACAGAACATTTTCCTTAACAGGCACAACAACTCTCATTCTGCCATCTTAGGGATGTATGAAACACTGCTTACCTGGCTCCACCAGGTTCCGCTGGAGGGGGGAAGTGCTCTGCGCCTCCCCCCGGAATCCTGGCAGGACAGCTCTGCTCTGCGGGGATTCCGCAGAGCCGCCAGGCGGCTCCACCAGCAGCCAGACATCCGGCCGCTAGGGATGGCGGAGAATTTCTCCACGAATCTCCGGGCGGCTGAATGCCAACGCATTCGGCCCCCCGAAATTGGTGGTGAAAATCTCTGCCGGCCCCCCGCCCCCCCCCCGGGATGGGACTTACCTCGTGCGAATGTCCCTCTCGGTGATGGGTCCTGGCGGCATTTCGGCAGTGTTTCGGCGGGGGAGGTGGTGGTGGCCGGTCTTCTGACCGGCTGCCGCCGCCGCCGCCATTGCAAAATAAAAAAGGAAAGTAAAAAAAAAACAACCACACACCCGTGATAGGCTACGTAACGATTTACATAGCCTATCACAGCTAGATTTCCAAAGTCAGCCGTGATAGGCTACGTAAATCGTCATGTAGCCTATCACAGGTGACTTTGAAAAAAAAAAAAGCGCATATGCAAATAGCGGCACCCATGGGGCGCCGCCATTTGCGTTCCTTAGTTTGGCACGTCTAGTCTACGTAAAGATTTACGTAGACTACAGTGAAAATAAGGGAACGCTAAGCCGCCTTAGTTTGGCACGTCTAGTCTACGTAAAGATTTACGTAGACTACGGCGAAAATAAGGGAACGCTATTTGCGTTGCCATTGCCCTTATTTTTGCTGTAGTCTACGTAAATCTAGACGTGCCAAACTAAGGCGGCTTAGCGTTCCCTTATTTTCACTGTAGTCTACAGTTCAAAAACTCCGTTTAAATACATGTTTTTCAATAATTTTCTCAAAAAGATGTGTTTTTAAACATACAGTACTTCATCACAAAATACTCATTTCTAAACATTTTATTCAAAATATGCATTGTAAATGGCATTTTGATTGATTGATATTTTTATGCTGAGAACTGCCTTGCAAAAATTCCTTAAGCATCCCTAACGGTGACACAAAGATACAGTAATGTGTGTCCTAATAGAAATTACTGGGATGACACGGGATGGTGGTGCGCTGAACACTGTCCTCCAATCTCCCAAAAGTTTCCTCCCCACCTCCATGAAAGAGGCTTCTGTTTTTCTGCCTTGCTTTCAGAGTGCTTTAGAGCTTCTTTTGGTGTGGGATTTTTGAGCTTACATTATTCTTATGAAGTATCCAAGGCCGCTATGTGTGTGTGTGTGTGTTTTTTTCTTTTTATTTTACATCTCCGCATCACTCTTCAGCTTCCCTGGCCGCCCACACTTCTTAATGCAAAGAGTTACCTCATGATGTCTTATCCTGGGGTTTAATTAAAGCCTGAGAAGCTGCAGACTGCTGAAGAGATGGTTATACAAGGAAAGACAAGATATGCAATTTGTAACTAAGGTATGCACAAGAACCCTGTATTCCACCCATGAGAATTGCATCAAAAAATTCCCTTTTGAAAAACATTTCGGAAGCCACTTCTTTTCTATTGAATGAGAAAAACTGGTTGTTGTTGTTTTAAAAAAAAAACTTTAAAAAAATATGCAGGAGACATTTTCTGCACAGTACTAGCATGGGATCCAGTTATGCAGAAGCCCTCTTATGGGGCTCCACAGGGTAAGATTTAGTGGCAGAGACAACCCAGGCCATTATCAGGGCATCTGTCATGGGCTGCCTGCTTTCTCACGCAATCTTAAACATGGCGACTCCCTGCAACAAGAGCCGGTGCGCATCCAAGGCTCAGGTGTTGGTGGCGGCAGGTGGTGGGGCAATGTTGGCAGCGGTGGTGGAGGTGGCAGCAGCAATGGTGGTGGCAGTGATGATGACAGTGAGTCCTCCTGTGATGGCTCAGGTAAGGAGCTGGAGGTGCTGGCACAGCTGGGCTGGGGTGCCAGAGCTCCAAAGCACATCAAACCGCTTCAGAGAGCCCCCGGCCCACTTTGGGTTGCTTCGTGCCCCCTCCGCTTTGCCTCAGAAGGGGTCTGAAGCAGCCCGCTTCGACTTGGGCTTTGGGCCTTGGGCTGAAGCAGTGCACAGCTCTAATGTGCAGGGCACCATTTGGCCCAGGGCTGGTCCTGGTGCTCAGATAACATGTTTTCTCTATTTCTTTTTTTGTCCAGGACTTGGCCTCCAAGCACTGCTCAGAGTGCACTGGGCAAAGCAACCCTGCGAGAGCACAACTATTTTAGTGTCTGTTCACCTATGACTAGGGCAGAACACCACAATCATTCATAATAATAGGTTTGTATGAAAAGCACTGACTCTCACGCAACTGAAGGCAAGGAAATCTGCTTACCATTTGAACAATGTTGTTGAATGGTCTCCATCTTTTTAATTGCATTTTTACTTTAAACAAGCACAAGGTCTATTTAGGGATTGAAGAATCACTTTCACTTTCTCCCATGTTCTATTGTTTTAAATCTCAAGTTCTTTCTCTCCTGAATATGAAGAACTTTGAGAATGTTGGTAAATTCTTCTCAAAACCAACCTGTAATAAAATTTTCACTCAACCCAAGGTCGCTCAAAAATCTCCTTAAGAATGTTGCTGGGAATGTTGCTGTGTGATGATGTAGCATAGCTCCCAGTGACATTGTATAGAAAAAAGATGGCTGAACCCATGGGCCTTTGGGAGCAGCCACCTTTTTTTCCATACAGTGTCACTGGGAAGCACACTATGTTATCATTTAGTGATGTCTCCAGCAACTTTGTTAAAAGATTTTAAGGCTGTACAGGAGCCAACTGCTGAGAACAGTGGCTTGCCTTTGTTTAAGGTAAAAAAGAAGTAAAACAAAAACAAAAACCCAACACCAATGGAAAGACCACTTAGCAAGGTCATCGACACGTAAGGAACCTACTGATGTGAGAGTGTTGCGACTTTTGCGGGAACCCCACAAAGGGTGCAGAAATTTTCCATCCACCTTTGCTGGAGGATGAAAGTCCAGTGATTGTGGGAAGGACAGGTTCTCTATTCTGGCATACTGTAAACAACTAATTAAGGATTTTAAGTTTTAAAATATGTTATCACTAGATATTATATTTAGCTGAATTGTTCACAGGGAAGGACCAGAGTTCAAGACTAAAGAGAGAAGTGGGTTATTTATTCCCAGGTATTGCAGATAAATGAGGCAGACAGTCTCCTTAAGAACAGATGTCTCTAATTAAAATGCTGTGTTGTTTGTAACACTTAACCTTATTCAAGAAAACTGCCTAACTCTTTTTTTGGTGCTGTTACACTCAGAGGCAGTAAAAACTGATATAAATATATCAGGGTGATTGTTTGTAGTATGCTTAAAATGAGTTAAAACAATGCTATGTATAACACACTTTTCCCCTAAACAAGAGAGCCATGTGTTATGGGAGTCCCCATTCATTTCAGCAGTGAAAGCTGACTGGTGCACATATAGAAATTGATAAATTGATTTGCACATTCCATTGAAAGGAATGGGACACAGGAGCTCTATAACTTTTGAGGATCCTATGCACAGAACTAATCGATAGACTGAGGGAAGGAGGCTGGAGGAGGCGCAGGATAACTCTTATCATGGCCTCTCTGGTCTCCTCCCCTCCCCGCCCTTTCTTCCTCTTCTGATGTTGCTTTTCTGACCTCAGGGGCAGCTGAAATGGTTCTCTCTGCACAGGCTGCAAGGGGGAGGGGTCTGGGGTCAGATCTTTGATCCCCCCTTCTGAGGTTGAAACCTTGTCTCCGACCTCAGAGGGGTTTCCAACCCAGTTTGTAGTCCCTGGGATGCTTGCCCAGGGACCATAGGATTGCTCTCTGAGGATTCCCCCCCCCAATTATATACTTTCAGTGATTTTTAAAGAAATCGCTTTTCTGATGATTTTCATCAATAGATGTCTGGAAAATATCATTTTAAAGCTTTAGAATGCTCCTTAATGTGACCACTTGCTGCTGCTGCTGTTGTTGTTTCAGTTTGCTTAACTGTAGAGCTGCAGGAGTAGTTATAGGCTGAACCTACACATAGCAGTTATACCGTTATCATACCATTAACTATTGGTGCTCATTGGTGTCATGTGTACCAATAGTTATGATAACGGTATAACTGCTATGTGTAGATTCAGCCATTGTTAGGGAATGTTCATTCTCTATTAAAATCATAAATTCATAATTATTCTCCTTCATCTCAGATTCTTTTTCTACTTCTATTTCTGTGTGATATTTGGTGTGGAGTATTTCATTAGTTAGGGTGGTGTACAAGCTCTCAAAATTTCACAGGAATTAAATAAAAGATGGATGAGTTGCCAAACCTTAAAAATTGCACATAGAAGGATCCCTACCCACTCTGGGCTTTCCCAACCATTATTTGTTGATGGGTCGTAGCTGGTTAAGTTACTCCCGTCCAGCTGCTAGCTTCGACCTGGACAGGCAAGGAAGCTGGCTGCCAATCTGTGAGAACCTAACAGAAGAAGACGTGTTGTTTTTTTTTAAGGTTTACACATGTCAAAGCATCGCCTCTGAAGAACCGGATGGAGATGTGCTGTTTGGACAAGGGGCTCATTGATGGGCTAAAATCCCTTGTCAGTTTTGTTCAGGAGGAGGGCTATTGTGGCAAGTCCAAACAGAGAAGATTTTGGGCATTAAAGATGAGAACATTCCTAGCAAATGTGCAACCTTGAAAGACCAGGTCCGCAGCCTGGGGGTCATTTTGGACTCCCAGCTGTCCATGGAGGCTCAGGTGTCAGCTGTGAGCCGGACAGCGCTGTACCAACTCCATCTGGTACGGCAGCTGCGCCTCTTCCTTCCCGACCATCTGCTCCCATCGGTAGTACATGCCCTGGTCTCCTCTCTTTTAGACTACTGTAATGCGCTCTACGTGGGGTTACCCTTGAAGATGGTTCGGAAGCTGCAGCTGGTACAGAACGCAGCGGCTCACCTGATTAAAAGCCACTGGTGAGATCACATCACTCCAGTGCTGAAGGAGTTGCAGTGGTTACCAGTTGTTTTCTGGGCCAAATTCAAGGTGTTGGTTTTGACCTTTAAAACCCTATATGGTTCTTAAGGAGCGCCTCCAGCAACACCAGACAGGCTGCTTAACAAGATCAGCCTCAGATGGCCTTCTCTCTGTCCCATCAGTCAGGACAGCTAGACTGGTGGGAACGAGGGAGAGGGCCTTTTCTGTGGTGGCCCGCACTCTGTGGAACTCCCTCCCTAAGGAACTCCGCCATGCCCCCTCTTTAATGAGCTTCCACCGTGCATTAAAAACGTGGCTGTTCAGGCAGGCATTTAGGGTGGGTTAGGGTATTTTAGAAAATGTTTTTATTGTAGAATTTTATTGTTTTAAACTGTTTTATTATATGTTGTACATCGCCCAGAGTGGCTGGGTGACCAGCCAGATGGGCGATTAATAAATTTAATAAATAAAATAAATAAAATAGCAAATGCTACCAGCCTGGGCATCTGCTGAAAAGTGAAGGTATGGCTGCTTCGGACTGTGTGACACCTCCCACCCCTCGCTTCTCCTGTTAGCTTCTCATAGAGAGGCTGCCAGTTTCCTTGCCTGTCAAGGCCGACACCAGCAGCTGGACAAGAGTAACTTAACCACTGCATTCTACCATTGCAGTCAGTTTATCTTCCTGATATGTGAATGTTTGTGAATAGTTTATATTCTTGGAGCCGTTCATTCTTTAGGTGTTATCTTTTTATAAATTTATACTTTATGTTACATTCTAACAAGGAGTCAGTCTATCTTTCAGATATGTGAATTGTTGTAAATAGCTGGCATGTTTTGAGCCTCTTGTTCTTTATGTATTAACCTTTTTAAAAAATTATAATTCTATATGATGATGCATATTTGTATGAAATGTCCAATGGCGGACATTTGAATATATAAACATTATATATTGTGTTTTCAGAGTGCCCCAAAGAAGAACCTGAGGGTCTGAAATGCATCACAGTTCTTTTATTGCATTAAAGATCCTTTTTTCTACCCCCTTGCCTTTGGCTTTTCTGGCAGTTTGAAACCCTCCTGGACCACTTCTGATAAGATTCTGTCTATAATCTACAAGGGCCGCTGTGGTGCTGGAGCTGGGCCACTTCACCGCCAGAGGACTGTTTTGAAGGCATCCTCTTTTTGAAGGGCTGTCCAGGGCAAGTCCAGTATAAAGATACAGAACCATCAGAAGGAAGAGCTGAGTCTTGAAGCTGCCCATCCACAGCACCAAAGCAGGAGACTGAGCAAGGCACCTGGTCACAGTCTTCTACATGATGGTGAGATGTACTGGACTTCTCTTTAAATTACAATGATTTCTAAATTTGCATTTATACATATTAGGCATGGCGGAGAATTCTACCACAGATCTCGGTGACGCCGAATGCCAGTGCACCTACCTGCTGCAGTCTGCGCTGCATTGCAAATGGTGGCCGCAGACGCGGACACCTTTCGCAATGCAGCGCGGACGGCAGCAGGGAGGTGCACTGGCATTCGGCCTCACTGAGATCCGTGGCGGAATTTGCTTCTCCATATAGCCGTGATAGGCTACGTAAATACTTACGTAGCCTATCACAGCTAACGCAGGAACGCCATTTGCATCCCTGCAGAAACCATGATAGGCTACATAAGTATTTACGTAGCCTAACATGAAAAACAAAACAAAACAGCGAATGCAAATGGCAGCGGCTATGGCAGCCGCCATTTGCGTTCCCTTTTTTTTCTCACCGTGATAGGCTACGTAAAAATTTACATAGCCTATAACGGCAAAACAGAGGGGTGCAAATGGCGTAGTGGCCACCATTTGCGCCCCTCTGTTTTGCCGTAATAGGCTATGTAAATATTTACGTAGCCTATAACAGTGGGGGGAAAAGGGAATGCAAATGGCGGTCGCCATAGCTGCCGCCATTTGTGTTCGCTATTTTTTTCTGTGTGTGATAGGCTATGTAAATATTTACGTAGCCTATCATGGGCCGGCATAGGGACACAAATGGCGTCCCCGACACAGGATGCCATTTGCGTCCGCACCAGCCCAGCAGTGTCTGGACGCCCCGCTGTGGGTTGGCCCAGCCAGCAGCTCCGCAGCTTGGCCAAGGAGCGGAGCCAGCCGGGCAGGATTCTGGGGGGAAGGAACGGATCACCTCCCACCTTGTCAAGGATTCCGGGGGGAGGAATGGATCGTCTCTCCCCACCTGCGGAACCCAGCGGAGACAGGTAAGTTTCGTATACCCCTAATACATATACATTACCATATGCCAATTTTATGGAAATCAGCATGTTCGTTTGTCCTCTTTTTGGGGAGGGGGTGATACATGTACTCTTTTTTGGTGATTCACAAGTGGCCACCTTAGCTGGGCTGGGTTGCCTGGCTGACTAGTCCATGAAGGAAAGATTTGTGAGGGGAGAGAAAGGATAAAATGTAACATGATTAATGGAATCAAAGTTAAGGAGAGCAGGTTTCTTGGGGCAAGGGAAGCTATTTCTGGGAGAACAAACCCCCCAGTCTCCTTCTGGCATAGCTTTCAGTTTCAATAGGGCTTTTCTTGCAGGCCTAACTTTTGAGGCATCTTTCTCTTTACAACTTAAACATAAAACATAGAGATAAAAGTAAGTGTTGCCTCTTCTGTTCCCACTGTTGGGGTGTGTATGTGTGTTTTATTGACAATAACAGCCAGTAAGGCTCTTTTTTAAAAGCTTCAGAGGGGCAGCTATGGAGGGAGGAGCTGAGAGACACATTGGATTTTGGTCTCAGAAGAGATGGATTTTTGGCTGCCACTGTAAATCTCAAGGATTTTTACTCTTTTTAAAAATTTAAGTACTAGAAGGGGGATACATTATCATGGCAAGAGAAAAAAGCAGCTTGTTAAAAGTTCCCAGTAAATGGGCTTATAGCAGCTTTAGGATAAGACTGAATAATTTAATCATTTGCATGAAGAGGATTAGAGTTGTTTACATTTATTTGTTTTATCTTTACTTACTTACATAAAAAATGTATGTGCTTTTTTGGTTGGGGAAAGACTGTAGGTAGCCATTAGGGCTAATTAGCTTTCTTTCTCACTTGATTTTTTTCCCACTTGCTTTCCAGGGCTTTGTTGGAACAAAGGAGGAAGGGAGGCCAGGTGCTAGGGATGTACGAAAATCACTTACCTGTTCACGGATTATGCTGATGGTGGGGGGGGAGGCGCTCCGTCCCTCCCCCCGGAATCCTGGACGGGGGGGAGGCGCTCCATTCCTCCCCCTCCCAGAATCCTCCTTGGCCGGCTGTGCTCCGCGGAGGCTCCGTGAAGCAGCCGGCCAGGCCCAGCCAGGCCAGAGCTGCCCGCAGCCAGATTTCCGGCCACGGAGGGCTCTGGGGGGAAAAAACAAACAAACCGCGTACGCAAATGGCAGCGGCTACGGCCACTGCCATTTGCGTTCCTTATTTTTGACGTCTTAATCTACGTAAATATTTACGTAGACTAAGACGGCCCAAAATAAGGAACGCAAATGGTGGCGGCCATAGCCGCCGCCATTTGCGTACGCTTTTCTTTTTTTTTACCCAGTTGTTTTAGGCTTCGTAAAAACTTACGTAGCCTATCACGTCGGTGTAAAAAACCCCAAACAAACCTGCAAATGGCGGCAGCGGCAGCTGGTCGGAAGATCCGCCCCAGATAAGTCTCATCCCGGGGGGATCCGCGGGGGTTGGCGGGGGGGTGGCAGGCCGTTCTGCCACAGATTTCAGGGGGCCGAATGCACTGGCATTCAGCCTCCCCGAGATCCGTGGCGGAATTCTCTGTCATCCCTACCAGGTGCTAAGCCTTTCTTCTAAAATATTTTTGCATGGCCTTTTATTCTGAGGGCTAGCGTGGAGTAGGATTCTTGTGTTAACCTTCTTGTCTGTTCTTACTGGAGCTATTGGAGCAAATAGGTTAGCTTGGTTCCATTCCCTCTCCCCCATTTTATGTTTGGTCATATAAATTGTTGAAGCGGCTTTTGTGGCTTTTCTTGGGGCATTCTCCTCCCCCTCTTCTTCTGCTAGGTTTAGTGTGGAGCAGTGAGTCTCACAGGACAGCTTTTTATGTGTTTCTTAATGCATTTGGTCCATACTTGTCATATGTTCTGTCTTGCATTCTGGTAAAATGTGATGCACGAGCTTTAAGTAACTCTCCCCCCCACTCTTTCCCCAGCGATGTTCTCTAGCTTTTAGGAAGAGATGTAGTGTGGCTAACGCCATTTACAGCAGGCCTGCCTTTTCTCTCCATTTCCTCATTTTACCTACTTAAGAAAATGGGTTTCTCAAAGCTTTGCTCCCAAACCAGATTACTACCGCGGATGCACAATGAGCGTTGCAAGAACAAACAATTCAGAAAACAGTTGAAAGGCTTTAAAGAGGAATAAGTGCACAACAAAATCCATAATTGGCCTCTTTAAAAATAAAATAAAACATAACCTTGAAATTAGTACTAGGCTGACGTATTTGGCCCAGACTTTTTGATTGGTTCCAAGGTGGTGAAAATGTCCACCTTGAAATCTGTTAACTTTTGGTCGGGCTTGGGCTGGGGACTGCCTTTATTTAAGATGTGGCAACATTTATCAAGAAAGAAAGAAAGAAAGAAAGAAAGAAAGAAAGAAAGAAAGAAGCTTTGCTGCATCTTCAAGGGGCAGTGGATATGCAATTGGAGCAGCCCAGTAGTGTTCCCAGTTGCCACAGAATGGCCCAATGGGAACATTGTTACATCATGATGCAAGCACTGGGTGGATGCATTTGCTACCTCCCTAGAAAGGGAGGTAGAGTTGCACTATATGTTAAAAATACATATCTCTGCACTGAAATACAGGAGGATGAGCTTGGTAGCCCCATCAAGAGCATCTGGATCAAAATAAATGGAGCAAAGAATAAAAGGAACCTGATGGTGGGAGTCTACTACCGGCCACCCAATCAAGGAGAAGACGAGGATGAAACTTTTGAAAAGCAAACAGCCAATGTTTCAAGGGAGCATGATGTAGTAGTAATGGGGGACTTCAATTTCCCCGATATTTGTTGGGAGACAAATTCTACAAAACATGGCCCCTCCAGGAAATTCCTGACTTGTGTGGCGGATAACTTCCTCCTACAGGAAGTGGAGGAAGGAACGAGAGGATTGGCTGTCCTTGACTTGATTCTAACCAACAGAGATGACTTAGTGGATAAAGTGACAGTTACGGGAACTCTGGGGGAAAGTGACCATGTTATACTTGAGTTCTTGGTTCTAAGGGAAGGAAAAGCCAAGTGTAGCCAAGTGCGTACCCTGGCTTTTAGGAAAGACAGTTTTGATAAATACAGAATGATAAGCAAGGTCCCATGGAAAGTGACTCTAATGAGAAAAGGAGTCCAAGATGGGTGGAAGTTTTTTTAAAAAAGGAAATTATAAAGGCACAATTACAAACAATTCCAACAAGAAAAAACAGGCAGCCAAAAATAAGGAATGCAAAAATAAGGAATGAAAATGGGGGCGGCCGTAGCCGACACCATTTGCATACTCAGTTTTTTTTTAACCCAGCCGTGATAGGCTACGTAAATCTTTACGTAGCCTATCACGTCTCTGTAAAAAAAAAAAAAAAAAACAAGACTGCAAATGGTGGTGGCGGCAGCCGGTCGGAAGACCAGCCGCTGCCGCTGCTGCCGCCACCAAAGCCACTGCCAGAGCCGCCGCCACCTGGAACATCCACCCCAGGTAAGTCTCGTCCTGGGGGGGATCCACGGGGAGTGGGGGGCAGGCTGTTCCACCACAGATTTCGGGGGGCTGAATGCACTGGCATTCGGCCTCACCAAGATCCGTGGCAGAATTCTCTGACATCCCTACAAATGACAAAGAAAAGGCAGAAGTGCTCAATTCCTACTTTGGATCAGTCATCTCCCGAAAGAGGGTCTATGACCACCTTGGCAAAAGTGAAGTACAGGCTGAAGGGGCAGGATTGCAGCTTGAGATTGATAAGCATATGGTCAAGAAACACCTAATTACTTTGAATGAGTTCAAATCTCCAGGGCCAGATGAATTGCATCCTAGAGTAATAAAGGAACTGGCAGAAGAACTCTCAGAACCACTATCTATTCTCTTTGAGAAATCATGGAGGACGGGTGAAGTGCCAGATGACTGGAGGAGGGCTAATGTTGTCCCTATCTTCAAAAAGGCTAAAAAGGAGGAACCTGGGAACTACAGACCAGTCAGTCTGACATCAATCCCTGGGAAAATTCTGGAGCAGATGATAAAGCAATCCGTCTGTAAGCGCCTTGAAAACAATGCAGTGATTGCTCGAAGCCAACATGGATTTGTCAAGAACAAATCCTGCCAGATGAATCTGATCTCATTTTTTGATCAAGAAACCTCCCTTGTGGACTGTGGGAATGCTGTGGACATAATATAGCTCGACTTCAGCAAAGCTTTCGACAATGTGCCCCATGATATCCTGATGAGCAAACTAGCGCAACGTGGGTTAGATGAAACAACGATCCGGTGGATTCACAGTTGGCTACAGAATCGGACTCAAAGAGTGCTTATCAATGGGATCTTCTCAAACTGGGGAGGTAACGAGTGGGGTACCGCAGGGCTCAGTCCTGGGTCCAGTGCTCTTCAACATTTTTATTAATGGCTTGGAGGTTGAGGGAATGATGATCAAATTTGCAGATGACACAAAATTGGGCAGGATAGCTAATACCCTGGAAGACAGAAACAAAATTCCAAGTGATCTTGATAGGCTAGAGTGCTGGGCAGAAAACACGAGAATGAAATGTAATAGGGATAAATGACAAGTTCTGCACCTCGGAAAAAGAAACTAAATGCACAGTTACAAGATGGGCAATACTTGGCTCAACAACACTACAAGCGAGAAGGATCTTGGAATTGTTGTCGATCACAAGCTGAATATGAGCCAACAATGTGATGGCCTTGTAGGCCCCTTCCAACCCTACTTTTCTATTATTCTCTGCTTCTATGTGGCTGGAAAAAAGCAAATGCTCTTTTGGGCTGCATTAATAGAAGCATAGCTTCCAAATCCCAGGAACTCAGCACTGGTTAGGCCTCATCTGGAGTACTGTGTCCAGTTCTGGGCACCGCACTTTAAGAAGGATGCAGACAAGCTGGAGAGGGTTAGAGGAGGGCAACAAGGATGATCGGGGACTGGAAACAAAGCCCTACGAGTAGAGACTGGAAGAACTGGCATGTTTAGCCTTGAGAAGACAAGACTGAGGGGAGATAGGATAGTGCTGTTCAAGTAATTGAAAGGTTGTCACAGAGAGGAGGGACAGGATCTCTTCTTGATCATCCTAGAGTGCAGGACATGGAATAATGGGCTCAAGTTTCAGGAAGCCAGATTCCAGCTGAACATCAGGAAACACTTCCTGACTGTTAGAGGAATACAACAGTGGAACCAATGACCTAGAGAGGTGGTGGGCTCTCCCACACTGGAGGCATTCAAGATGAGGCTGGACAGCCACTTGTCAGGGATGCTGTGACTTGGATTCCTGCACTGAGCAGGGGGCTGGACTCTGTGGTCTTATAGGCCCCTTCCAGCCCTGCTATTCTATGATTCTATGGTTGTTCCGAGGGGTATTCTGGGTTGGGGGTTAAAAAGATGGCTTCCCCCACCATGGGGCCTCAGACTAGATGAACAATGTCATGATTCAATATATGCTTTATTGTAAGGTAATCAAACATCTGTTCCACATCTTCATTTTTCAGGGCAAACAAGAAGAGTTGGGCTGCTGCTTTTCATTCAGCCACAAAGATATCACCCCTTTTCAGGCAGTACTTGTGTGTGGAGCAGACAGGCATTGTGGTGTCAGGTCCCCTCCTCCAATGGATGCACATTTATTAAAACATATTCTAATAAATATGCATAGGTCAAAGAAGGAGGCTATTGTTGCAATGATGCATACCTCTGTCCATCCCCAATACACCTTACAATAGTCTTTACAAAGGGCTATTGTCAGCAAATACACTTATGAAGGAAAAGTTCATAGAATCATAGAATAGTAGGGTTGGAAGGGGCCTACAAGGCCATCGAGGCCAACCCCCTGCTCAATGCAGGAATCCAAGTCAGAGCATCCCTGACAGATGGCTGTCCAGCCTCGTCTTGAACGTCTCCAGTGTGGGAGAGCCCACCACCTCCCTAGGCCATTGGTTCCATTGTCGTATTGCTCTAACAGTCAGGAAGTTTTTCCTGATGTTCAGCTGGAATCTGGCTTCCTGTGACTTGAGCCCATTATTCCATGTCCTGCACTCTGGGATGATCAAGAAGAGATCCTGGCCTTCCTCTCTGTGACAACCTTTCAAGGACTTGAAGAGTGGTCCCCCCAGGCTTCTCTTCTCAAGGCTAAACATGCCCAGTTCTTTCAGTCTCTCTTCATAGGGCTTTGTTTCCAGTCCCCTGATCATCTTTGTTGCCCTCCTCTGAACCCTCTCCAGTTTGTCTGCATCCTTCTTTAAGTGTGGTGCCCAGAACTGGACACAGTACTCCAGATGAGGCCTAACCAGTGCTGAGTAGAGGGGAACTAGTATTTCCCGGGATTTGGAAGCTATGCTTCTATTAATGCAGCCCAAAAGAGCATTGGCCTTTTTTGCAGCCACATCACATTGTTAGCTCATCTTCAGCTTGTGATCGACAACAATTCCAATTCTACTCGCTTGTAGTGTTGTTTAGCCATGTATCCCCCATCTTGTAACTGTGCATTTGGTTTCTTCTCCTAGGTGCAGAACTTGGCATTTATCCCTATTCAATGTCATTCTGTTTTTTTCTGCCCAGCACTCCAGTCTATCCAGATCACTTTGAATTTTGTTTCTGTCTTCCAAAGTATTAGTTGTCCTGCCCAATTTTGTGTCATCTGCCAATTTGATCAGCATTCCCTGCACCTCCTCCTCCAAGTCATTAATAACAATGTTGGAGAGCACTGGGCCCAGGACTGAGCCCTGCAGTACCCCACTCGTTACCTCTCCCCAGTTTGAGAAGGTCCCATTGATCAGCACTCTTTGAGTCCGATTCTGTAGCCAACTGTGGATCCACCGGATCGTTGTTTCACCTAGCCCACTTTGAGCTAGTTTGCTCATTAGGATATCATGGGGCGCTTTGTCGAAAGCTTTGCTGAAGTCGAGGTATATGAAGTTGTTTATCCTTGTATATGCCAGTGGCCCAGTGTTATAATAGGTAGCAGTCATATCCAGCAAAAGGACTGCAAGGAGACTACAGGCTCCTAAATAGACCTCCTGTATAGAGGTCTATATATAGAGTATAGAGGTCAAGAGGGAGATGCCTAAGCAAGCACTCATTTCATTCTCAATACAGCTTTAGTCACAGCATGGAGGCCTCTGTCTTTCATGGGCTAAGAAAGCACTATTAAAACATGGTGTCAGAAGTGAATCTGTTGTTCTGATGACAGAGGAGGCTCAAGGAGGACTGTTTATAAAGGCAGCAAGCATGTTGAGGTTGGAAGAAGAAGATATTTTGGCAATGGCAGCCAACATGATTCCAGCTCCAGGTCCCATGGACGTGGCAGGTGATATTTTTAATAACTGGATGTTTTTCAAAGCACAGTGGGAGAATTATGAAATTGCAACAGGATTGGATGGTAAAGGGTTAAACGGGTTGCAACACTGCTGTCAGTGATGGGGAAAGAATGTCATTTGCTCCAACAGCACCTTGATATTCCAGCAACGGACAGACAAGATCCATCCAAATTACTAGAAGTCCTTCAAAAGCATTTTGAGCCTACTAGAAAAGTTATATTTGACCGCTATCTCTTTAAGAAATGTGCACAAAAAAACCTGATGAAACCATAGTTCAATATACTGGTAAATTGCGCAAAATGGCATTCATGTGCGTATAGCTCTTTGAAAGATGAGTTGATTAGAGACAGACAGGTTATAGGTATTAAGGACAAGGGAGCACAGATGAGAATGCTCAGAGAGCCTGCCTTGACTCTGCAGGAAGCCATAGACATATGCAAGGCTAGTGAACAAACTCTAGTGCAAATGCAAGAAACACACCCTTCAGAAGCAGACAGCATGCATTGTTTCAGCAAAAATAAACATTGTAACATGCATGTCATCATGCAAAATCAGTGCTGATACCAGAAGATTTCAGAGTGAGAGTTGTGGAATTCTGTGGCAAATTGCATGATCTTTGTAAATGCCCAGCATTTGGAACTATATGCAGAAGCTGTGGCAGAAGAAATTATTATGCCAGAGTTTGCAAATGTTATTGGCAAACAAAAACGTCATGGCTTGTGGAACAGGTAGACAGTGATGATCTTTGCAGTAATTCAAACAGTGCTATTTTCTACTTGCCTGACATCAAAACAGTGTGTACTAAGGCAAAAAATGGTTTGTCAAACTTGTATTAGCAGTTTGCACAGAAACTTTGCAATCCTGGCTCACTCAAGCAAGAAACAGAATGCCAAATGGACAGTGGTGCATCTGTAAATGTAATGGGTTACAGAGACTCTCTCAACATTATGCAAGATGGAGAGGCAAAACCATCACCAAGCAAAGCCAAGCTGAGGCTATATGATGGCACAATCTTGACACCTCTAGGTCAATGTGTGCTGCAGGCAGAATACCAAGGAAAAAGAAACCAGCTAGAATTCCAGATTGTGAATTCCAGGCAAAAGCCCCTCCTATCAGCAAGCTCAAGTGAACGTATGAAATGTATGAAACTAGTAACATTACATACTTCACAAGACATCCACACAGTCAGACTAGAAACCAACAAAACCTTGGCTCTGGGAGAAGCACAAGGTGTCATATCAAAAGTACAAATCCTAAAAAAATCGCCATGTCTTTGAAGGACTTGGATGTCTCCCAGGCACCCTACATTTCAAAGTGGATGGAACTGTGCAGCCAGTGCAACATATGCCATGTATAGTCCCCATAACATTGAAAGAAAAAAAATATGACTGCAGTAAGACAAATGGAAAAGAATATAATCATTGCCAGAGTGACATAACCTACCAAGTGGATAAGTAGCATGGTAGCCATAGAGAAACCTGATAAACTTTGCATCTGTATAGATCCAAGTAACTTAAACAAGGCATTGTTATGAGCTCACTACCAAATGCCCACCACAGAAGAAATCTTACCAGACCTTGCCAAAGCTAAACACATTTTCAGTGTTAGATGGAAAAGATGGGTATTGGTAAATCTTATTGGAGGAAGAAAGCCGCCTGCTACCTTACCAGATTTTGGACCCCAGAAGGCCATTATAGGTGGTTGAGAAGGCATTTTGGCATAAAACCACACCAGCAGAAAAGTATCAGACCTGCCAACAAGATGCACTGGTGAGTCTCAAGGGAACCAGTATAATTGCATATGACATTGTGGTATATGGATATTAGGGCTGTGCAGGGACCCCCTGATAGGACTTGGAAGCCGCTTTGCAGCTTCCGAGGTGGGCACGATCTGGCTTGGGCAGATTTGCCCCCTGACCCGCCTCAGCCTTGAACCCGAAGCAGGGTTCGCACAGCGAACCCTGCTTCACCCCTCGACACCCCCATGCAACCCCAAAGCGCCTCCTCTCCTGCCACCTCTGTCGCCATGCCGCCGCCTTCTCCATAGCGCCGCCGCCGCCTTCATCTTCTTTGCTGCCACCACCCACTGCTGCTGCTGTCATCATGTTCTTCTTCTTCACTGCCACACCTCCACTGCACTGCCAACTCCACCATCTCCTGAGGCCTGGACGTGCAGCTACTGGTCTTCTTCCAGGGAGTCACCATTTTTAAAATGGCAATTTCTTGGGACTTCCAGGAGGAGGTTGCCATTTTAAAAATGGTGACTATCTGGAAGAAGACCAGTTGCCGTGCGTCCAGGCCTTAAGAGACGGTGTCGTCGCAGCAGCGGGTGGTGGTGCAACGGAGAAGGCAGTGGCGCAGTGACAGAGGTGGCAGCAGAGGAGGAGGTGATCCAGGTAAGGAGCTGGGGGGTTGTGTGGGGTGTCGGCTGGGGGGGCTGGGCTGGGGGCCAAAGCCCCAAAGTGCACCGAGCGCTTCGGTGAGCCCCCGACCTGCTCCGGGCCACTTCATACCCCCTCCTCTTCGCCTCAGAAGGGGCACAAAGTGGCTCGAAGTGTCCCACTTCGACTTGGGGTTCGGGCCTCGAGCCGAAGCAATGCACAGCCCTAATGGATATGGAGATTCAGTGGAGAGTGCCATAGCCAACCATGACAGCAACCTGATCTCTGCTAGAAAGGGCCAGAACAGTCAATCTAAAACTCAATAAAAATAAGATTAGGCTATGAATGACAGAAGGACCCTACATGGGACACCTCCTAACATCACAAGGTTTGCAAGCAGATCCAAAAAAGGTGAGGGCTGTACAATAGATGCCTAAACTATCCAATACCAAATCTCTTCAGCAGTTACTAGGATTTGTTAACCAAATTTCTTCCCCACCTTTCTGATGTTTGTGAGCCTCCCAGACGATTATTGGATACAGATACAGCTTGGATGTGGCTATCTCAACATGATGCAGCCCTCCAACAGATCAAAGACTTCGTTACCAGACATCCTGTGTTGAGGTACTAGGACATGAATGAAAACGTCACTATCCAGTGTGATGCCAGTGAAACCGGCCTGGGTGCTGTACTTTTGCAAAATGGGCAGCGTGCTGTATTTGCTTCAAGGTCTTTATTGCACACTGAACGGCATTATGCCCAAATTGAAAAAAAAAAAAAGAGAGAATGTTTGGCAATAGTATTTGCATGTGAAAAATTTGAACGGTACATACAAGGTCAGAAATCCATCAGGGTTGACAGCGATCATAAGCCTCTAGAAGTTATTTTTTTTAATAAATCATTGTTATCAGCTCCAAAACACCTCCAGTGCATGCTTCTTAGGCTACAAGGCTATCCCCTGGATGTACAATATAAAAAGGAACTGAGATGTACATAGCAGATCTCCTGTCCAGGGCATCCTTGCCACAGGAAAAGGCACACTGACAAGCAGGACAATGAGATACTCAATTCCCTTGAAGCACAAGCAACACAAGAGGAACTAGAAAGCATTAATCAAGCTGCTTATCTGCCCATCTCACAGCAAGGACTTCAAAGAGTCCGGGAAAACACTTTGCAGAACAAAGAGCTGCAGAAATGGATCTCTATTATTTTAGCAGGTTGCCCAGGAGAAAACTCCAGTGTCCACTCGAGCCTACTGGAACCATTGTGATGAACTAGGTGTCCAAGATGGCATCATATTCAAAGGACAATGGATATTCATTCCAGAGACCATGAGGAAAGACATATTATCGAGAATACATTGCAGTCATTCTGGAATAGAAGGATGTTTGAGGAAAGCCAGAGATGTGATATACTTGCCAAATATTGCTAATGACGTCAGAGACCTCGTAAGCAACTGTGACGTATGTGCTGACTTCCAAGCAAGTCAGCAGAAGGAACCACAATACACAGCATTCCTAACAGACCATGGAGCAAGGTGGGAATGGACCTCTTCACAGAAAATGGCAGCAATTATCTCATTCTAGTAGACTACTATTCAGATTTCTGGGAAATGCATAAACTGCCAGATACCACATCAGCGGCAGTAATAGAAAGAATCATGAACCATTTCAGAGGACCAGGCATACCTGACTGTGTGATTTCAGATGCTGGGCCACAGTTCACCTGCAAAGAATTTGCCAAATTTTCAAAAGACTGGGAATTTCACCACATAACACCATCTCCCTACTACAGCCAATCTAATGGCAAAGCTGAATCAGCCGTCAAAATGGCAAAAACTCTATTAAAGAAGACAGCAAGAAATAAAGAAAACATTTGGCAGGCTATTCTGAAATACTGAAATTTCTGAATGGAGAAATACTCCCACTGCTGGCATGACTAACAACCCAGTGCAAAGACTTCTGTCCAGATGCACATGATCCTTGGTGCCTACATCTCTTGCATTATTGAAACCTAATGTTGCAACAAAAGTCACAGACCAGCTGCAACACAAACACAGTAAAAATAAAGCCTACTGTATTACAGGGCTGCGCCCTGCAAAAGAGTAACCACCACTGCACATTAGAGATTCTGTACATGTCCAGTTGACAAGTCATGTCCCTGGACAAAAGGAACTTGTACGGGACAAATAAATCCCCGCACTTCAATAATATTATTGAAGTTAATGGACGGCCTTATCGACAAAATCGCAAGTTCATTAGTCTAATGAGGCCTCGAGGACCCCAAGACACCTCAGAGGTGGTGGATGATGATATGCAGAACTATTCTACCATTCCATATTCTCGTGCAGATGCATGCCAGATTCCTGACGCTGAACCTCGAAATCAAGAGACACATGCAACTGCATCACCAGCACAAAATAGCAACGACATCCAGGATCAAAATACTTCCGTACATAGTGACCTTGTGAAAAGCACACGTACCCGCAGTCATATCAAACCACCTACAGGATATGCAGATTTTGTATTCAGTGAGTGATAGGCAACTTAATTATCTGTCATTCAGAGCCACTACTTCCAAGTTAAATGTTCTACATATTTAGTTTGATCAGTTATCTTCACGTTACTTGCATGTTCTCTCAACAAATATGACCTTGGGAATGTTATAATAGGTAGCAGTTACGTATATCCAGCAAAGGGGCAGCAAGAGCTGAACTCCAGTGTAGAGGTCAAGAGACAGGAGCCTAAGCAAGCACTATGGATCTCGTTTCATTCTCAATAAAGCTTTAGTCACAGCCCGGAGGCCTCTGTCTTCCATGGGCTAAGAAAGCACTATTAAAACACACAGTTTTTCACATGACTCCGTGTGATCAAGGAATAAAACCCATGAGGTAGCTCCCTACCCCTCCTGAATGTTATTTTCTTTTTTTAGATTTATGTTTTTAATTTTTATTTTAATGAACTTAAAAAAAAAAATGGAGGCTACCATGATGCAACATTAAATGCCAGGCTCTAGCGCCGTGTTTATTGCCTAGAATGTCTCTGGACCTCATGTGGGGTCCAGAGGCCTTCTTGGAGAATAAAGATGGTGGGTGGCTTCAGCCCAGTGCTTTGTTTTGAAGCGTGCTCACCCACCCAGGAAAAAAGGTACTCTGGGGCTAGTAGGGAGTCCCTGTGGGGCTAGAGAGGGTGATGGAGCAAGGGGGATATTTTGCCTGTGCTCTGTGCATGTGTGTTAGCAGGTTTATTTGCTCTGGCATGATGTATATTTTGCTTGGGGTTTGTATGTATGTAGTGTGTGTTTTGCCTGCATGGGGTTGGGTTTTTTGGAGGGGCGGGGGGGTATCTGTGTGTGTGTGTGTGTGTGTGTGTGTGTGTATATATATATATATATATATATATATATATATATATATATATACCTATACCTATAGCTCCATCTATATCTTTCTGACCAACACTAGTTTTCCTCTGTGGAATGGGTGTTGGAGCAAAAGCTGTGGGTTCGAATTAGTGGCTTTGTGTTTTGGAACTCAGACCACACCTCTGCCTTGTGCCTAGGTTCTTGAGCAAGTTACTTTTATTTTAGTCTCGCCAGTTTGCCTTCTGGGAAATGGATATTTTATGACCAGCTATGCCCTCCACGGCAGCAATTTTATGAATGGGCAAGCCCCCAAAGGCAGCGATTTTGTTAGAGCACCCACAACTATCTCAAAATTCCAAATATGCCCACTGATTCCAGGGGACCCCTGGATCATGAGAGGTTTATCTTCTACCCAATATTATCCCCAGGTGTATTACTTTACACCATAGGAGTGAATTGTTGCCCATTCATTACTGTGGGGAAAAGTGTTCTACTTCGGGAAGACTTGCAATGATGGTAAAGTCTTCTTTCTGCTCCTGACACTGAGTGGTCCAGCTCCCACTGACAAAGATCTTGCAGGGAATTGAATATACAGCCTCTCCTGCTTATGCACCACTTGTTATAATGACAGATATTTTGCTGTTTGTTTGGTTTTTAAATAAATAAGAGAAACCTCACCTCAGTAGCTTCATTATTAGACATCTAAGGAAGATAAAGTTGTAGCATGGGCCAATGGTTTCTTAGAGCTGGGTAAGTGAATTGAAAATAAGTAAAGCTGACAGACAACAGTTGACATGATTTCAAGTCTGCTTGGCTCCAAGGTGGTACAAGTGAGCACAGAATTTGCTTGCTATATAAGATTCACCAAATTTAAAACAAACTTTTTTAAAGAACTGCTTCCCAGGTGGTTATTAGTCAGTCTAATCTGAATAATATTCAACAACACAATTAATTTGAAGAGCAGTTAGTCTGTTCCTGTGGATTTTGGTTATTTAATTTTCAGGTCTGAATGCAGAAAATTGTCCAAAAAAAGGTAATTTCCTTTACCCCCAAAGGCTCAATATTTCTCAGCAGGAGAAGTATGTCCATTTTGACTGTAGCTTTTTAAAATAACGTACGATTATTTTTCATTATCACAACAGCTTGATTTATCTCCGTTGTCAATATTTGCCTCCATCTTGCCGCTGCTTATCTCCGGGGTCCAGAATTTGCTGTGCTGATCATAGGCAACAGGCTGTGCTTATCACGAGGCCAGAATTGGTTTACAATTGATGCTTGAGGCTCCCCTGCCCCCTCCAGAGTGTTAATAAGAATCCAGACCTCACATTTTGGGAGTTTGTATTAGGTACCTAGTTCAAGTGCTCAGTGTATTTTATAGCATTTTATATGACCCAGGGAATGAGGAACCAAGATGTATAGGTTAATTCAAAGTTGGTCTAAACATGAGTGTTACTACTTTTTCACTGTACCAAGTTCACCACCATGAAATGTGACCGTGTTGGTTCTTTTAAAAAAAAAACAAAAAACCTGCAGCCTTCCAGCTTGGGCAGAACAATCTTATGGCTTCTCAGCATCTGAGGAGCCGTCGGATGTTGCTGATTGCCAACCCCGAGGTTGTACCAAAGCTGCAAACTTGGGGGCAGAAATCTGGGTGCGGATCCATCTGCTTGGCACCCCCTCCCCCAACACAGCCACCATGGCTTCTCTTCAAGATCGCAACGGCATCCTTGGGAGAGTTCAGAGAGGGAGAAAAGGGGGAGAAACGGTGAGTGAGGAGGGAAGTGGAGAGGAGAGGAGAGGAGAGGAGAGGAGAGACCTGGATCTGCTTGATCGAGGAGCCTCTCCATCACCGCCTACTGGAAGGTAAGTCAGCTAGACAGGCTGTGAGGCCTGTCTAACTTAAAACGGAGGTTGGAGAGGCTGTGTAAGCCTCTGTCCTCGTCTTTCTACCCTGCCTGGCTCTTGCCACCAGGTCTTTGGATAACCTGAGAGCTCTGAGATTGGATAGACAGAGGGCTTTGAGATCTCTTCGGATTGCACTCTTAGGGTGCATGCTTTGACAGGCAAAAATCCTACAATTCCCAACATGCACCAGCCAGTATGGCTGCCTGGAGGGATGCTGGGAGCTGTAGGATTTTTTTCTGTCTAAATAGGCTTGTGTCTTTAGTGGTTTAATGCAGGGATGGCCAACTGGCAGCCAAATTCATTGCCAGCCATTTTTCTAGGTTTCTGCATCTCCTCTGAGCCATGGAAAGGGCTACTTCTTAACTGGTAGGCACCCTTTAGGCCAGACATGAAAGGCAAGCTGGAAGGGTGGCTTTAAAAGTTCCATTGATTTCAAAGGGAACTAAATGCAACAAATGTAGGAATTGATAGCATGGATTGAGGTGGCTCCGTGTGTGGATGAGCTTGTTGTGGTGATGGTTTCTCCTACACACTGCCTTTACATGTTAAAAAACAAAACAAAAATGACTATGGAGAAAGCTGAATGATGTTTGACATTTTAGATGTAGGATACTATCATGGGATAACTGCAGCCAGTACATAAAAATGTGGTCAGCTTAATCCACTATCTATGCTGCCAGAATGACTTTTTTTTTTCACTTAGATCTTTTACCATCTCAATCATTAATTCTGAGGCAAAATATAATGTAACATGCCAGATATGCAAACATGGAGAGAAACATTGTTGTAGGAGGTATATCACAGATTGAGGCAGGATAATTTTATGCAGGGAAAGAATTACTCCCACCTTAAAGATGGCAATGGTCATATTGGAGAATGTTATTATTGTACAAGTAAAGAGAACTGTTTTGTTACTCATGGATACATCAGTTACTTTAACCATGTACATGAAGAAAACTATGTGTGGTATTTCAGGTGTATATAATTTCCATACTAATTCTTCTTGAACTCCACAGAACCATACAATGGGAGGGAGGTATTTTTATTATGCTTTCAACAGTGCAAATGCACTTATATTGCACACATGGCAGCAATAACTGTGCCCATGAAATTGCATATAATGGTTGCAATGCCTGATGTAACAGGTAGATAATTATAGTAGTCCCAGAATGTGACAGGTGTCAGGAATGAAACTGTTCTCTCTCAGACTCACATACTTGAACCTCTAGGAGATAACATATGTGCTAAAATGTAGGCATATTCTTCGAGAACCATGGTCTCACTCAGTTAACAATTAGTTTCAGTTAAATTTCTTTGTTTTACCAAACATCATAATAGCATCATTGTCTATAACCCTGGGGCGCATGAGTTTGTGTCTACTGGATGTATAGCAGCAATGCTGAGAATGTTTTCTACTAACTGACTGATTTCTCTGTATAGAACCATAAATCCATGTTACTGTTTTCAGTGGTTCAATCAATACATGTGTGTTAAGCCTCTCTTGTAGGAAGGCCAGATTGAGCCAACAGACCACCAGGGCCTGGTTATGAATCTCCTCCAGCTCATGTATTTCCTCGTCATGCCATTCTTCAGAATTCTTCACAGTGTGTCATCCACTCAACATATGAATCCTCCACATCACTCTAAAGCCCAGATATGCCACTAAGATAACAGCCTTCTATGCTGTCAAAAATGCTCCAGGAAGCAGCCTTGCTAATTGCGAGAGCTGTGTCTGGGCACCCAAGAGCTGGATGCTCTTATCACATATGTTGTCAAGGCAGGGGTCCACAAATATTGGCTTGACTTATATACTCATATAATTGGCCAGTCATTATATTTATTCACCAACAATGCCTGCTCGCTAGAGGGCTGGTTTGTGGATACCTGTATCAAGGACAAAACGTTGATAAACAATTTATTCCTGGAATCTTAGTTCAAAATGTTTAACCAGTATTCTTCCTAGGATGTTCACAAAACTCCCACTAGCACAGCAGTTGGTACACCCAAGGCATTGATTTTCAGATGCAGCAAATCATCATATTTATTTATTTTTATTATACTTTTTTAATCCACACAGTACCACATGTTGTGTGTGGCAGCAGCTAGCTAGTCCCTTTAGGGCAGGACAAGGAGGTGGGGAAATGAATTCAGACATAGACTTGGATGGGTTAAATAATTGGCCACAACTTTATTGGTTCAGCTTGTAATGCTGTTGGTGGAGCCATAGGGCATAGATCCATTAATTGGACTACCTGTCTGCAGTCCGATCCCATCAACCTGGCCTGCCTGACAGGTGCCTCAGAGGCACACCCCATAGCACAGACCATTGAAGTGAGCCCCTTTCTGCCTCCCTAGGGAGAGGCCCGTATTGCAGCACCATGCTGAGCTGGGTCTAATGCCACACACACCCATGGTCCCTTAAGGGGGACCCCCTCTTGAAGGGGAAAATGGGGTGCCCAATCCCCTTCCCAATGGATCCAGCCCAATGCCTACCATGCCTTCAAAGTTGTGACTTAGAACTGACAGTTTTATAACCACCGTTACAATTATACTTGTCAGCCAAACAAAACCAAATATCACTGAGTTAATATTCTTGCAATGGGAAAGGTGAAAATCCTGTATGCTGGTGCCAATCTGTGTGCAGGTGAAATTCCTTTCCAGCCCCATTGACAGGCGACTAACCGTAATCCATGGCAAAAAATGAGTTACCTCTGTGGAACTCCCTCCCTAGGGAACTCCGCCATGCCCCCTCTTTAATGAGCTTCCGCATTAAAAACGTGGCTGTTCAGGCAGGCATTTGGGGTGGGTTAGGGTATTTTAGAAAATGTTTTTATTGTAGAATTTTATTGTTTTAAACTGTTTTATTATATGCTTTGTACATCACCCAGAGTGGCTGGGTGTCAAACCAGATGGACGATTAATAAATTTAATATAAATAAATAAATAACCCTGGAATGGGTGGGTGGGGAAGTCGGCGATGGCGATGCTGAAGCCACGCGGGAGCCCCCGCTCTTAACAGCCTCTGGCGGACCAGAGGGATGGGCATCTTCCCTACAGTCTGCCGACAAAGCCTCTTCCCACCGAGGCAGTTCAGCCCCGACTGGCTCCCTGCCTTCCACATGGGTGAGCACTTGGCGTCGCTGCTGTGGCTGAGCTGCCCCCCCTCCCCATCGGGACTGCGCGCCACCACGAGATTGCACCCCAGGGAAGCCGGGAGCTGCATTTCTCTGGATAGATTACAAATGGTTAAAAGAATAAATTGCAACACAAATATTTAAAAGAACAAAAATATGGTACAATACAGAATAACGATCACACAGGATATATAAGAACAGCCATAGAATCTAAAAACCAATATTTATTTATTTATAATATTTCTTGGCCGCCTTTCAGGGCAGAAGCCCTCCCAAGGCAGCTTACAGCAATAAAATACATAAAAACAATTAAAAGATTAAAAGCGATAAAAATATAAAAACAATAAAAACAACAATAAAAGCCAAAATAAAACAAAATAATGATGTTAACAGCAGCAACAGCAACAATAGCAGTCATATCAATAGAAGGCCAAGGTAAAATAATATGTTTTCAAGACCTTCGTAAAAGCCTGCAATGATGGAGCAGGGCGGACCTCTGATGGCAGCTTGTTCTGAAGGTGTGGGGCCCTTGCAGAGAAGGACCTCTCACGTGTGGTCACCCACCTGACTGCTCTCATGGGTGAGCAAATAAGAAGGGCCTCTCTTTCTGATCTTAATGTGTGGCAGACTGATATGGGTGTAGGCGGTCCTTCAAGTAATTTGGTCCCAAACCATTTAAGGCTTTAAAGGTCAAAACCAGCACTTTGAATTGGGCTCAGAAACGCACAGGTAACCAGTGCAGCTGGTGCAGTATAGGCGTTATATGATCAAATCACCTTGCCCCCACCAATACTGGGGCAGCAGCATTCTGCACAAGCTGGAGTTTCTGAACGGTCTTCAAAGGCAGCCTCACGTATAGCACATTATGGTAGTGCAGCCTGGATGTAACTAGTGCATGGATAACTGAGGCAAGGTCCATCCTCTCCAGATAGGGCTGCAGTTGGCGTACCAGCCTAAACTGGTAAAAAGCGCTCCTGGACACCACAGCCACCTGGGCTTACCCAGTTAGCTCAGACTCCAGGAGGACTCCCAGACTGAGACTGCGCACTTGGTCTTTCAGGGCGAGTGAAACCCCATCTAAGACCAGTTGTAAACCTCCATCCGAAGTAGCTGGTTTCCCAACCCACAGTACTTCCATCTTGTCTGGATTAAGTTTCAGCATGTTCACCCTCATCCATCCCAAAACAGCCTCCAGACACTGTTTCAAGAGTTCCACAGCTTCCCTGGGATGTGTAGATAGAAATGAGAGGTAGAGCTAAGTATCATCCACATACTGATGACGTTTCAGCCCAGACCTCCTGATGACTTCCCCTAGTGCTTTCATGTAGATATAAAAAGCATGGAGGACAAGATAGAACCTTGCAGCACCCCACAGGCTAATGGCCATGGGGTGGAACTGAAGTCCCCCAGCACCACCTTCTGAGACCGCTCCTCCAGAAAGGACCAGAACCACTTTAAAACTGTGCCTCCCAAGCCCAATCCAGATAAACAATCCAGAAGGATACCATGGTCAATGGTATCAAAAGCTGCTGAGAGGTCCAGAAGAACCAACAAGGTTGCACTCCCCCCATCCATTCTCCGGTGTAAGTCATCAACCAGGGCAACCAAGGCTGTTCCCGTCCCATAGCCAGGCTGGAAACCTGATTGCAATGGATCTAAACAAAGTCTCTAATATGCCTGGGAGGAAAAAAAAGGTTCTTTGCCTAGCACCAAAAAGATGATAATCCACGTGCCAGGTGAGCCTCCTTACGGAGGGCATTCCATAAATGGGGCACCACACTGGGAAGGCCCTCTCTCTTGCAGCCATCTCTCTAACTTTCTTCAGGCTGTGTTAAATGGGACACCACCACAACTGAGAAGGCCCTCTCTCTTGCAGTCACCTCTCTAACTTCCTTCAGGCTGTGTTAAACTTCACTCCATAGACTACTTACAAAGGCTTCTTCTATTCATGACAGTGGTGATTGCTATGATGTAAGTATTCTTTGAATGATTGACTGAGATATATCTAATAGTTATCTAAAATTATTCTATGCTTCCTTCACCTGTAAGAGTGCAATTCCGACATGCTCCATAGGACATTTTCACTTCTCAGGGTTACCCAGGAAAGATCAGCAGATCTTACCACCTTTGATTACACTATGCAGTGATTCTATGTAGGCAACTACTAACAGTATGTACATTTGTTGGCAAGAAATTACAAGTAGATAAATAGGTACCACCTCGGCGGGAAAGGTAACAGCATCCCGTGCACCTCGGTGTTCAGTCATGCCGGCCACATGACCACGGAAGCATCTTTGGACAGCGCTGGCTCTTCGGCTTAGAAATGGAGATGAGCACCACACCCTAGAGTCGGACACGACTGGTTGGGGACACCTTTACCTTTACCTTACATTTGTTGACATTAGTATTGTTATTTATTTATTTTTTACATTTATATCCCACCTTTTTTCCTCTTTAAGGAACCCAAGGCAGTGTACATAATCCTCCTCTTCTCTGTTTTATCCTCACAACAACAACCCTGTGAGGTAGGTTGGGCTGAGAGTCTGTGATGGGTTGTATTAGTTGTATTATCTACATAAACTTCTTGAAGTGATGAAGAAATATATATATATATATATATATATATATATATATATATATATATAATTACATAGTATGTATGCCAATATTAAAATGAATGATCAAATATAAGATTGTGAACCATAACATGGATATTGCTTGAGTTGTATGTAGGGGTGTACGAATTCCCCACCATCTGTTCCAGTGGGGAATCCATGGGGGGGGGTGATCTGTTCCTCCCCCTGGAATCCTCCAGAGCGGCTCTGCTCCGCTCGGATTCTGGGAGCGGGGGGGAACTGGCTTGGGGGCGTTTACCTTCCCTCCTGCCAGCCAGCGCTGTTTGCCTCCTCCCTGTCCCTGCCGATTGCCATGTCTTTAAAAAAAAAAAAAAGGTGATCGGATGTGCCCATAGACTTATACGCAAGTAGAGTCATGAATCTTGCGTATAAGTCTACATGTCCATAGGCTTATACACAAGATTCACCGCTCTATTATGCGTATAAGTCTATGGGCACATCCTGCTGATTTCATGTGCCGTTCCGCCTCCAGTCCTCCTGAAGCAGAGGTAAGTGGTCCTCATCTGCTGTGGATTCCTGAGGCCGGATTCTTTGGAATCCGGCCTCATTGGAATCCATAGCGGATTTCTCTGACATCCCTAGTTGTATGTCACAGATACAGCACCACTGCTGTTGCTCCAGGGCTCCATCCTTTGCAGTTCCCACTAATCACTTGAGAAGGGCAAGAGAAGGAAGGCTGAAGTTTAGTGGTAGAGCATGTGCAGAATTCTCTGACATCCCTATTTTCCCCCCATCCCTCAGTCCAGCCTCTGACACTCTCATGCAAGATCATGCGATTTGTACATTCTTACATTACCACTGATGGAAAGGGATGAAAAAAATAAACAATATTAACAGCCCACTTGTGTCATTAACTAATGGTAGAAAATGGGTAGAAAACATGGTGGTATGAAGGGTAACATTTGGGGGGGGTAATTTTAGAGCATATCTATAATATCTCAATGTATTTAAAATTACAATAAAAACCAGCAGTCAGAAATATGTGCAGGCCTAAAGTGAGAAACATGAATAGAAGCACCATGTCTCAGAGTTTGGTCTAAGAGCACGTAATCCTATAATGTGAAGATGTGGAACCAGTGGTCAGTCCTTGAATGGCTGAGAAGGAGGAGAGCTGTCTTCTAATTTTGCATGTAGTTTGGTTTGGGTATTGTATTATGGGATTAATTTATTTGCTGCGTTTGCTAAAACCAAAACGTCAAAGTTCTGGCAGCCAAAGGAACAGGCTACTAGGTCTACAGAGCAAGGAAGAGAACAAACTTCAGCTAAAGGTCAGGAGCCTTGCTCAGCTGTTTGGAGCCAAAATGTTTGCTGTAAAGGAAAAATAGGTTTCAGTTTTGCAAGATGCAGAGGTTTTGCAGAAATGTGTACAAAGAGGTCTGAAGAAAGACACAGGGATTCTGAAGAGAGGAATTTAGGGCCTGATTGGTCAGAGTTACAAGAGCACAGGCTAGCTTTAGCATATAAAAACTGGAGGCCAAAAAGGCAGATTTTTAGAGAGGGAAACTGGAAGGAGGGAAGGGATAAGATCAAGAAAGAAAGCTGCTTGGAAAAGCTGAGAACTGTGACTGTAAGTTATTGCTGGGAAGAACTCGGATGAAATAGGGACAGACTAGTTAGGGTTTTGTGTGTATGTGTTTTGTAACCATTCAGATGTTGAAACTTTATTCTTAATAATAACACTTCTTCAGTAAACTTTTAAAATGTTGCTTAAACTTTGTGGTCTCTTCTTTTTGAGTTACCCATGCCTAGAAGCCAAACCCCACACTATGTAAAAGTATTTAAGACTCAAAGGTTTTTTAGGCTGTTTGGTGAAGGCAGCCAGGGAAAATAAAGATTTCCACTTCCACAAAAGAAGGGAAGAGCAAATAGGAATAGGCACTCCATTTGGCTTGGTTTCCTTCCACTCATGGACCATGGTGTTGCTGGTCCTGTGACAACGGGATACTATTGGAAGCTTATATTAGCTATTCTGAGCTTCCAAAAGTGGACTCTTGTTGCTTTGAGTTTGGTTTTGTTGGTGGTATTGGGCACTTCCATTTTGGAAGGGGAAAACAATATTGTTGGTATTCATTGATTTTATGACTTTTTGTTCTTGTGTCACTGTATGGGTTGTTACTATTTCTGATTGTATTGTTGTAAACTGTCCTGGGAGGCTTCTGCCCTGAAAGGCTGTCTAGATAGAAATATTGAAAATAAATAAATATCAAATCATTTATAAATAATATAATATAAAATACAATAAATAGATAATTGATATTCTTCAACTTGTAGAAACCAATTTTGCTTATAGCTCCTATAAGCTTTTCCTGTATTATGGTAGGGGAATGTATCCTATATATATGCCTTTTGTAAAGTCCCAGCATGACTTTTCAGAAGCGTTCTTCAGACATTCCCACTCCTCTATGCAGTTGTTATCAGCACTTGCCAGATAGTAGTTATTCATCATTTTCACTTACCTCATCCTTCTGTAGAAAGAGCTCTTTCATTGGTGGATTTATTTTTTATCTCTCTTCTGTCCATCTTGTATGCACAACAGTCTTTTTGATCTCTCTGATTTCCTTTTCTGATGCAGGTATGTGGAAACTGCATTTGTGAAAATGTGTCACTTTCAGATCTTTTGATTACAATGCTCTGTATGTCTTGATGCCTCTAACTTGTTGGACATTCACATTTGCCAGTATCTATTCTGACCATGTTGATATGCTGCTAAATTGGACTTTCAGTAGCAGCTGTCACGTTCCTTCGTCCTCCCCCTTCGCAATCAACACATTTCAGAAAATAAGGCTTCGGGCTACACTACTTTATTAGTTAATGACTAGCTTCTTTACAAATGCAGATCCTAGGAAACTCTCAGACTGCAATGAAACAGCTAATCCACACATCCACAAATATCAAAAGAGGAGACAAAGTGGAAGTTAGAGAAGTTGCCAGCAGTCTGGGCATGAACTCCTCTGCCAGACTTGCTTCGCAGGGACGCCCCTCCCTTAGGGTGGCTGCCTCCTACATTGGCTTCCATGACTGGCCAACCTGATGGAGCATCTGAGCCCTGCCTCTAACTTTTCCCACCTGGCTCTGCGACAGACCCTAGCATCCCTCAAGTCATGCCCCTCACTCTCCTCCTTCCCCTCTTCTGAAACCTAAGTGCTCAAGGTGGAGGAATGGGGGAGCCATTCAGGCTGGGCCATCTGTGTGTCACTGTCTTAGGAAGAAAGACTTGCCATATCTGGGCTTGCTAGGGAGGTTGCCTCCCCCTTTCCTGGCTGTTCTCATTCTGTTCTCAGATTCTGAATCTGAGCTGCCAGACATCTCTACATACTCAGATTCTTTCATGATAGCAGCAATCTTCTTTTTATTTCATTAATTTCTGTGAATATTTAGTGGGTCCTGGAGATATAAAAGAACCATCTATTGCCTGAAAGCATATAATCCAAAATATGCAAATCAAACTATGACATTATCAATATTGTTTGCTTTCTAGACATCCACAGTTTTGCTGAGGAGCAGGTTGATCACCAAAATCTTCATGTGACAAAAGCTATTGGAAAACAGTCACTGCCCTATTTCATCTTCCTTGATCGAGGGATGGATGAATCTTTCAAGTTCTATTTCACTCGCTTCCTTATTTTTCCAAAGTTAAGTTCACTGTGTTCCATTTCCACATCAGTTCACTTTTTAAAAAAGTCCACATGAAAATGTGAACCTATTTTCATGCACATTTCTGAAAAGGTACACTCTGTATGCATTTGATATTTTGCATTTTTCAAATGATATGGATTTCCGGCATGTGATTTCCCCCCTAAGATAAAGCGTTCTGGTGTGCAGTTTTCTGTGCTATATACAATTGCATATGCATTGTGAACTCTGTCAACTCTGACTGCAAATGTTTGAAAACTGCGGATATGTTTTTCCATGTTGTGAATAAGTGATATCTCCACTTTGATTTCCTTTCATCTTGTAGCTCTACTTCCGTTTTAGTTTCTCTAATTTTAGTTTCTCTAATCTGCAAGGAAGCATGATGTAGTAGTAATGGGGGACTTCAAATTTCTCCGATATTTGTTGGGAGACAAATTCTGCAAAACATGGCCCCTCCAGGAAATTCCTGACTTGTGTGGCGGATAACTTCCTCCTACAGAAAGTAGAGGAAAGAACTAGAGGATTGGCTATCCTTGACTTGATCCTAACCAACAGAGATGACTTAGTGGATAAAGTAGCAGTTACAGGAACTCTGGGGGAAAGCGACCATCTTGTACCTGAGTTCTTGGTTCTAAGGGAAGCAAAAGCCAAGTGTAGCCAAACGCGTACCCTGGATTTTAGGAAAGCTGATTTTAATAAACTCAGAACAATGATCAGTAAGGTCCCATGGCAAGCAACTCTAATGAGAAAAGGAGTCCAAGATGGGTGGGAGCTTTTAAAAAAGGAAATTCTCAAGGCACAATTACAAACAATTCCAACAAGAAGAAAGGGTGGAATACAACAGATGAAGCCAATGTGGCTTCACAAAAAGCTTAGGGATGACCTGAAAACAAAAAAGGACACATATAGGAAGTGGAAAGAAGGCCAAGTAACAAAGGATGAGTACAGGCAGGTAGCACAGAATTGCAGGGATGGTGTCAGGAAGGCTAAAGCTGAGAACGAGCTGAGGTTAGCGAGGGATGCCAAAAGCAACAAAAAAGCTTTCTTTAGCTATGTGCATAGTAAAAGGCAGAGGAAATAAATGGTTGTTCAGCTATTAAATAAGGATGGCAAAACGATAACAGATGAGAAAGAAAAGGCAGAAGTGCTCAATTCCTACTTTGGCTCAGTCTTCTCCCAAAAGAGGGTCTATGACCCCCCTGGCAAAGGCGAAATAGTCTAGGGGTGGACGAAAGTCACTTACCTGTCCTCGAAGGACGTTCGCGGTGGGGGGGGAGGCGCTTCGCTGGTCCCCCCGCGAAGTTCAGGCCGGGAGGGGAGGCTTCCCGCTTTGGCCCGGCCGAAATTCAGGCCGGGGGGGAGGCTTCCTGCCTCGCCTGGCCGAAATTCAGGCCGGGGAGGAGGCTTCCCGCCTCTCCCGGCCGCAAACGCGAAAGTTTAAAAAAAAAACAAACGCCCCCTGATAGGCTACGTGACGATTCACGTAGCCTATCATGGCTAGATCTGCAAAGTCAGCCGTGATAGGCTACATCAATCGTCACGTAGCTTATCACGGGTGACTTAAAAAAAAAAAAAAAAGCGCGTACGCTAATGGCGGCCCCCATAGGGAGCCGCCATTCGCGTTCCTTATTTAGTCGCTGTAGTCTACGTAAATGTTTACGTACACTACGGCGAAAATAAGGGCAATGCAAATAGCGTTGCCCTTATTTTCGCCGTAGTCTACGTAAATGTTTACGTAGACTACAGCGACCAAATAAGGAAGGGGAATGCCGGCTCCTATGGGGGCTGCCATTATCCGTACACACTTTTTTTTTTTTTTAAAGTCACCCGTGATAGGCTACGTGACAATTGACGTAGCCTATCATGGCTGACTTTGCAAATCTAGCCGTGATAGGCTATGTGAATCATCATGTAGCCTATCAGGGGGCGTTTTTTTTTTCTTTTATTGCAATGGCGGCGGCGGCAACCGGTCGAAAGACCGGCTGCCGCTCCCGCCCCGCTCCAACACCCGCCGAACCGCCGGCCGGACCCGCCGCCGGGAGGGACATTCGGCCAAGGTAAGTCCCGTCCCGGGGGGGTGCGGGGTGCGGGGTGCGGGGGGGGGTGCGGAGGATTTCTCCCCGAAACTTGTTCGGGGGGCCGAACACGTTGGTGCTCGGCCCCCCGAAGTTTCAGGGAGAAATTCTCCGCCAACCCTACAAGATACAGGCTGAAGGGGCAGGATTGCAGCTTGAGATCGATAAGCATATGGTCAAGGAACACCTAATTACTTTGAATGAGTTCAAATCTCCAGGGCCAGATGAACTGCATCCTAGAGTAATAAAGGAACTGGCAGAAGAACTCTCAGAACCACTGTCTATTCTCTTTGAGAAATCATGGAGGACGGGGGAAGTGCCAGATGACTGGAGGAGGGCTAATGTTGTCCCTATCTTCAAAAAGGGTAAAAAGGAGGAACCTCGGAACTACACACCACTCAGTCTGACATCAATCCCTGGGAAAATTCTGGAGCAGATGATAAAGCAATCCATCTGGAAGCACCTTGAAAACAATGCAGTGATTACTCGAAGCCAACATGGATTTGTCAAGAACAAATCCTGCCAGACGAATCTGATCTCATGTTTTGCTCAAGTCACCTCCCTTGTGGACCGTGAGAATGCTGTAGACATCATATACCTCGACTTCAGCAAAGCTTTCGACAAAGTGCCCCATGATGTCTTGATGAGCAAACTAGCTCAAAGTGGGCTAGATGAAACAACGATCCGGTGGATCCACAGTTGGCTACAGAATCAGACTCAAAGAGTGCTTATCAATGGGACCTTCTCAAACTGGGGAGAGGTAACGAGTGGGGTACCACAGGGCTCAGTCCTGGGCCCAGTGCTCTCCAACAGTTTTATTAATGACTTGGAGGAGGAGGTGCAGGGAATGCCTATCAAAGTTGCAGATGACACAAAATTGGGCAGGATAGCTAATACTTTGGAAGACAGAAACAAAATTCAAAGTGATCTGGATAGACTGGAGTGCTGGGCAGAAAACAACAGACATTTAATAGGGATAAATGCCAAGTTTTGCACCTAGGAAAAAGAAACCAAATGCACAGTTACAAGATGGGGGATATACATGGCTCAACAACACTACAAGTGAGAAGGATCTTGGAAATGTTGTCGATCACAAGCTGAAGATGGGCTAACAATGTGATGTGGCTGCAAAAAAGGCCAATGCTCTTTTGGGCTGCATTAATAGAAGCATAGCTTCCAAATCCCGGGAAGTACTACTTCCCCTCTACTCAGCACTGGTTAGGCCTCATCTGGAGTACTGTGTCCAGTTCTGGGCACAACACTTGAAGAAGGATGCAGACAAACTGGAGAGGGTTCAGAGGAGGGCAACAAAGATGATCAGGGGACTGGAAACAAAGCCCTATAAAGAGAGAGTGGAAGAACTGGGCATGTTTAGCCTTGAGAAGAGAAGACTGAGGGGAGATATGATAGCACTCTTCATGTCCTTGAAAGGTTGTCACAGGGAGGAAGGCCAGGATCTCTTCTCGATCATCCCAGAGTGCAGGACACGGAACAATGGGCTCAAGTTACAGGAAGCCAGATTCCGGCTGAACATCAGGAAAAGCTTCCTGACTGCTAGAGCAATACAACAATGGAACCAATTACCTGGGGAGGTGGTGGGCTCTCCCACACTGGAGGCCTTCAAGACGAGGCTGGACAGCCATCTGTCAGGGATACTCTGACTTGGATTCCTGCACTGAGCAGGGAGTTGGACTCAAATACAAGCATCCCCTAAAACTGGGTGTGTAAGTAAGCGAAGGTGTGAGATATGGTTACTTGCTTCCCTCAGAGCACATGTTGCCTGTTGCAGAGGTGAAGAGGTAGGAAGTAGGAGAATGGAACCATTTGAGTTCTAGGGTGACAAGGGGGATAAACAAGACAAGCAGAACATCACATTCTCTATTGCCCCCCAGTGTCTGGAAAAATGCAGAGTTGTTCTTCTTATCTGACACTTTCTTATAAGGACACATTCAAAGATCTAATCCCACAGTCTTTTGATTCCCACAGTCATACAGTAAATTCTGAACTGTTTTTATTGTTGTACATTGCCCAGAGTGGCTGGGTGACCAGCCAGATGGGCGATTAACAAATTTAATAAATAAAATAAATACAAATAAATTCTAACAACTGCATGTGTGAACCAGACCCTTTTGTCCTTTGCAACTATTCCCTGGTTCTGTTTATTCCTCCAACCAGTTGATGCCTATATCTCCTCTTCCAGTATAAGGTTCCTTTGATCTCAGTTTGGATTAGAGAGGAGGTGATGAGATACAAATTTCTTTGTTGCCCTGACACACATCCAGTACAGAATTGTTTTTTTCTTTTTTGCACTGTATTACTATTGATTGTCAAAAATGATCCAGACTTAAACTATCAGCCAGTGTAAAGCCACTGAAAAGCCCTTCTTCTTGGACATAAGAAATTAAAGATTTGTTTCTTGTCTTGAAATGGATGGTTCGTGACCCAAGGCAGATGTTAATTGGGGAGCGGGGGGATTAGGTTTGACAAAAATAAGGCAAGTTGGCAATCATCAAGAGAGGAGAATTTCACAGGGCATGGTCTGAGGGCACATGATGTAGTCACCTTGCTGAAGCTAAGCGGGTCTGGGTCAGGTCAGTGCCTGGATGAGAGACTGCCTGGGAGCCCCATGGCCATTGCCTTCAGTTCCATGATGAAAGAATGGTGGGATATTAATTAACTAACTAATTAACTAATTAACTAATTAGCTGATATCCCACCTTTATCCCAAAGAATGGCACTCCAGGCAGCTAACAATAAAACCATAAAACAAAAATATTGCAATGCAGCATAAAATGAAATAAAAACACAATTAAAACAAAAAAAAAATCAAAGAAATAAGTAACACCAGCCAATCAAAAACAAAAAAACAGCATACCTGCTTTTATGCTATAGACTTGCCTGAATAAAAACATCTTTACCTGCTGGCAGAAAGAAAACAGAGAGGGAGCAAACCTTATCTCCCTCAGCAGGGAGTTCCAGAGCCTGGGGGTGGCAACCTAGAAGGTCCTTTCAAAAGCCACTTCTTGGACATCCAAAATTAATGATGTTTCCTTGTCCTGAAATGGATGGTTTTTCACTCAAGACATTCGGTTATTTGGGGGGGGGGGTGAACCACCCAGAGAGCTTCGGCTATTGGGCGGTATAGAAATGAAATATTTTTTTTTTTTAAAGAAATAATTTTAAATAGATAGGTCGGACAAAATAAAAATGCACTTAATAAATAAATAGAATTATGACACCCTTTTTAGAATTTGTTGCAACTTCTTTAAAGGTAAGGCCTTTGGAGGAACTTGTTGTATGTCATAAAGTATCAGAACCTCCAAGTCCATCACTTTACCACTTGCAAAACCTGTTGAGAGAGGTTGACAGAACATTGTCAACTGAAGAACCACCCTTTCTGCAAACACAGACAAATGATTTCTTACCCAGGTGTCTCTTCTTTATGGAAAAAGTACAAATATATGGTTCCCTTTAATAGATTTTCACCGTTTATACATTGCACAAATATATTTATTTGCGATACTGCACCAATGCAAGTGTTGTTTTCAATAGTTTTCCTGTTCAAAACAACATTGTTCATATTGGACAAAGCATTCAGAGAGTACTTCCTTCCTAAAACTCTCAGGGGATTTGTTTCTTTGTTTAGTTCTTCTTAGTTACCTGGCTTTTTTCTGGAGGGTGACTGGGTGAGCATGTGTGTCAGAATGAGGCTGGTGTGCTTCTGTGAATCTTTTTCATTTAAATTCAGAGCATTGTGCCTAATTTTCTTTTCCTGCCTGACCTGTTCAGGTGAGCCATCTATAGTATGCTGAGGCAAGAGAAATGAGGCAATCGATTACAAAAGAGAGAATGGGGTTTATTGTAGCAGAAAGCAAGAGTGGGCAATAGGAGATTCTCAAATCCCAAAGATCTCAAACGTATCATCTAGATTACAAGATGGGATTAAGGAATGTGTCATGGACAAAGTGTCAGACAGATTTAGGGCCAAGCTAGAGTAATTCAGTTAGCATGCAAATTAATCTAAAAAAATGCAAACAGGAGATGGGGGGGCAGAGCAGCAGAGGGACCACAGGGGTTGGAGAGGGGGACTTTAACACTTCTCTGCCTTGTCGTGATCCTGATGAAAATGACCTCCCTGAAGGTACTATTTGTATACAGAGGGAAGTCTCCATGGAAAGGCTAATTGGTATGATGGTCCCATTCTCGGAGTTATGCGAGATATTTAGGGAGAGAGGCAGTGTTGGCCAGCCAGTCTTTCGATATATGCATACTGTTGAAGCACGCTGATTTTGTCAACATGCATAATGGAAAGTTCATTTTGAGCTATTGTGAAAACAGTGACAGCAATGGACACTGCTATTTCAGTTTGTGGCCTAATAATAAAGACCCTGATGCTGGGAAAGATTGAAGGCAAAAGGAGAAGGGGACGGCAGAGGATGAGATGGCTGGATAGCATCACCAATGCAATGAATATGAACTTGAGCACGCTCCAGGAGAGAGCGCAGGACAGGAAGGCCTGGCGTGCTATGGTCCATGGGGTCATGAAGAGTCAGACACGACTGAACGACTGAACAACAACAAAATAAATATGAGTATATAAAATGGCCTAATAGAGTCAATTAAAAGCAGAGTCTATACAGCAATTTAGCTACCATTCCATTTTGAGGAGTGCTGTATAATACCAAAGTCTTCGTAATCTTACTTCAAGAAAAGTTGTTCCAATTTAAAAAAAATCAAACATATATTTTGTCTCTTTTATCTTCTGGGACTGGAATAGAAATGACAGTCTCTCTTCCATATCTAGACTGGAGCAGCATAAGCTCTTCTTCTTACCAAAAGGAAATAAAGATCATCCAGCTACCTTTTCGATAGTAGCAAAATCTGTCTCTGACTCATATCTCTAAATGTATCTCTGCAGATATAGAAAGACAGCCTGACACATATAAATTTGTTGGCATTCCTGTCTGACATACTTTTATAAGAGCTGAACATTGGCTTACATTTGCTTTAAAGCTTCCTGGTAGGGCTACCTACTATCTTTCAAAGACATACTGAGTGAAATGGCTTTATGCTTTATTGTTCCCCTTGTGCCTGTATGACATTAAAGACTTTGAATATGGCAGGGAAGGGAGAGGAAGGAAAGAAGATCCCACCTATATTGGGGATCCCACCTTGTGCACCTATATTCTCACATGGATCTCTGAATTATGATCACTGGCTATGATCACGACACATTTCTGCCAGCAACAGGAACCCAGTGTGTGTGCCCTGGGCTCTCAGTTGCAACTATAATATTTTACTGAATCATATGCACTCCACTGGGGTATAGGTCCAACTTAGTCACTAACAATGTACTATGTTAGCTGTCTAAAAGCTGTTTCCCATGTGGTTTGGTCCCATGTTGCCTCTACAACATATAATGCACTGATCACATCCATGGCATTGTGCTTCTGCCCATCCCATCCAGGCAGTTCCAGTGGTATGGGAAGGAATTTGTGGCCAGCTAGCCCCATGTGATCTTCTTAACTTAATATGTTACATAGGCTACAACTGTTTCAGTGGCTACTACATTGACTTCATAATGTATGGATTCAGCCTGAGGCCCCAGGGAAGCAGTCAGTTTTAGTTTCACATTTATAGTAGGGCTGGGCATAGGGATGTCAGAGAATTTTTCCACAAATCTCGGGGAGGCCGAATGCCAGCACATTCGGCCCCCCAAAATTGGTGGAGAAACGGTCTGCCCCCCCCGGGACTTACCTTGCTCGAATGTCCCTGGCAGCGGCGGCTCCAGCGGCGGTTCGGCGGCGGTGCGGCGGCGGCGCGGCGGCGGCGGCTGGTCTTCCGACCGGCTACCGCTGCCGCTGCCATTTCCAAGTAAAACAAACAAACAAACAAACAAACATGATAGGCTACGTAAAGATTTACGTAGCCTATCACAGCTAGATTTTTAAAAAAACACCATGATAGGCTATGTAAATGTTTATGTAGCCTACCACGGCTGACTTTGAAAAAAAAAAAAAGCACGCACACAAATGGTGGCGCCCATGGGCACTGCCATTTGCATTCCTTATTTTGGCACATGTAGTCTATGTAAACATTTATGTAGACTACGGCGAAAATAAGGGGAACGCAAATGGCGTTGCCCTTATTTTCGCCGTAGTCTACGTAAATGTTTACGTAGACTACACGTGCCAGAAGAAGGAATGCAAATGGCGGCGCCCATGGGCGCCGCCATTTGCGTACGCACTTTTTTTTTTAAAGTCAGCCGTGATAGGCTACGTAAACATTTACGTAGCCTATCACGGCTGACTGCAGGGATGCAAATGGCGGCAGCTATGGCCACCGCCATTTGTGTCCCGGCAGGAGACGAGGTTTCGCAGCTGGAGGGACGGGGTGCCTCCCCCCTGGCCAGAATTTCGGCAGGGAGGGACGGGGCGCCTCCCCCCCGGCCAGAATTTTGGGGGGAGGGACGGAGCGCTTCCCCCCCACCGCGAAGCAAGCGTTGGGATCAGGTAAGGGAATTTCGTCCATCCCTAGCTGGGCATGGACCACCTGCTTCACTTCAGATGCTGATTTGGACCTTCTGAAGCAGCCCCACTTTGCTTCAGACCAATTTGGACCCAATCTGCTTCACTTCAGAGCCAAAGTGAGATTCAGATATTCGAATCATTCGGATTTGCCTTTTCCCCATTGACTGGCATTGGAAAACAAATGGCCATAACTTTTTCAGTTTTCATGATAAACACATGAAATTCAGAGACCTGATGGTTTCCATGGAGCAGATTCCACCTGCTAAATATCAGGCAGTTTAGCCCAGTGATTTTTGTACTAGGCACAGATAAAATGTGCTGTTCTCAGAAACTCAAACCAAAGGTCATAAAGGGATAATCAGAGAAGTTAGGTGTTTAAGTGGTGATTAGGAGGAGGTCACTATCCTCCTATCCCTAATCTCTGCTATAGATTTCTCTGAAGTGCAAATAATCCCTCTCCCTTAGTACTCCTTTCCTATTCAGCTTCACAGTGGATGACATCAGGCTGTCTTTGACTAAATGGAATACACATTACCTCAGAAAACAGGTAGGCAGGTAGGCTATGCTATGTGCTTTTTTCAACACAAGCTCTCAAAGGAAAGACTATGACTTCTCACTGGTTGCACATAAGTGCATGAAATCTGGGCAACGAGCAGTCCCAATGCCAAGACCTTGAAGATTTTATTGGGCTTGCTTTGCCACACTAATGGCAAGCTAATTTGCCACACTTGCTTTGCCAAACTAATACTTTGTAGTATTAAATTTAAGTTAGGGCTGCACATCGCTTCTCATATATATATTCTAGAAACAAAGACAGAGAAAACTAATAAGAATGGTTGAATAATTCAGAAGGGGTGAGAGGGCCAAAGAACAAGGCAAGGAAAGGAGGAAACTGAAGTACATTAAATGTTTCTTGTTTATTTTAAATAAATTATCTAGAAAAGAAAGAAAGGGAATAGTTGAATTGAAAAGGGCTGGGTGGGAAAGAATAAGAAGAACAAAGCTGCAGTACATCACACACACACACACACACACACACAGAGAGAGAGAGAGAGAGAGAGAGATCTATCGATCCATCCAACTAACTAACCAAACAGCTCTCTCTAACCACCACCTCTAAACACACAATGAAACAAACACAAGCTGATATCTCCAATATATACAATATTACCCCCTCCCTCCTCCACCACTCTCACTGATTGGAGACTGCTGGGTTAAGTTCAGCCCTAATTTGACAACTACAGTTCTCATTCACCAAAGCTTACTCCCTCCTCCTCCTCTCCCCCTCCCTGATCTTTCACAAGTTGATACATTTTAGAGACAGGCTGTGTGGACTTCAAAAGGCATCAGAATGGCTCCAAATCTCTGAGGCGGACCGAGGTGCTTCGTTGGTGACCCACTTTGCTTTGGAGCACCTTGGTGGTGGTCTGATTTGCTTTGGATCACACCAAAGCAACCCTGAAGCACCCCGATTCACTTCAGTATTCAGATTTGGCACCAAAGCAACGCACACCGTAATTTATAGTTGCAACTCAAAGCCTGGAATGCAGAGAGGGTTTCAATCAGCTTTCCTCCTCAACCTGGACTACAGTTCCCAGAATTCCTGACCATTAGTCATGGTGATGGCGGCTGATGGGAGTTGAAGTCCAAAACATCTGGAGAGCACGACGTTGAGGGGAGCAGGGGCTGGTTTCCATCATTGGCTCTGGCAAAAACTATGCCTAGCAATGCTGAAATGGGACTATGTGGGATTACCCCAGTGCCAGCGTGAGAAGAAAAGAATGCTGTCATTGGCACAATGATCAGAGCTTCATGAGTTATTGAGCTGACAGGGTCAAACAACACAGGAGGCCAATGCTGGACAGCTGCCTCCTAGTCTTGGAAGTGTATTAATTGGGCTCCATTCTCACATAGTGTTTCAAGCCAAGGTATTAATAATGGCCCCATTCCTACCCAAATTTGTATTCTAGATTTGTTTTTATGTGTTTATTTCCAACTATAGAAACTTTTTTAAATGAACAACCTGAGTCAATTATAACACAGATGCTCCAGCAGAAACTTCAATGCCAAACTGTAAAATAAGATATTTTCCAGTAATAGCAGCATCTGTCTGCTTAGCAACTCAGGTAGTGCGACAGCCTGCTCTGCCTGTGTGATTAAGCGGGCTGGCACTCTCCTGCGGTCTCTTCTACTTCATGGCTCCACATGGATTTACTGTCTTAATGAAGTGGGAAAATGCACTCTGGTAAAAGCTCTCCACTATCTAACCCTGCATTTTACTGCAAGTCTCCTGCACTGCCTATGACAGTCTAACAACTTATAAGTATACCACCTGTTCATCTGATTATCCAAATATTTTGAATGATCCTGAAACTATTCTGATAAACAATCTCTGATTGGTAATGTGTCTCTGTGTGTGTGTGTGTGTGGGGGGGTGTTCTTTTTACTTGTGTTACTCGCTTTCTACCTATATACTTACTGTTCTGCCCCATTAGGTCCTACAAAAACAACTTTTGGGATGGCTGTTGTGTTGGCTATCAAGGCACAGAAATTGGTTCCATCACGGTGTATTACAACAAAAATAACAACTTACAACACAGAGGATAATATCCGATCCTGACTGTCCACCAGCAAAATGGTTTTCCCTTCCCCAGTGAAGCACCTCCCATCCCAAATCCACTCCAAAGGGTTGGGGGACCCTCCAGAACAGATTTGGGAGGCATGTGTGGCACTGCGGGGGGTGGGGAACAAGGAGAAGTCCATGCATGTAATGGGTTTAAGTCAAATGCTGCATAGATCTAAAACCTGTCTAGCCATTCTTTCCTACTTCCTACTTTTTCTGCTTTCTGATTTTTTAGATATCTTCCAGCAAGAAGTGTTCCAACCAATTCAAAGCTATGCTGTTTTAAGGACAGCTCAGGAAATTGCTGGTGGTTGTTAGAATCATAGGGAGTTCAGCTTTCTTCATGTTTTGTTTCATTGCAGATGTAGCTTTGACACCAGTTGCAGCATTTGCTATCCAAAGCCTGCATATGCTTGGATTTTCATAGTTGGAAAAGGGAAGGCTATGTACATTTACAGGAAACACATGAAATATTTCATTCCCTGTAGACGGGAAGTGCATTACCCTATATTGCCTAGCCAGTGGGACAAATATCCCTCTCTTCCAGAGCTATGATGTGGGGAAGAGATGGGAAACGTCAGCTTGGTGCCTAGACAAGCAAGGAGGTACTCTCCCCTCTGTCAACATGGGAACATTCACCCATCTCCCTCTCCCTACAAGCACGGATGAAATAAGGGGTCATGAATGATGCTGTGACAATAGGGCTTGTACTTTACAGCTCACCACTAGTCTGAGAACTATGCATAAGGAAAGCAATATGCAAAGAACAAAATCTTCGGGTATCACTGGGCACAGATGTCGGAGATAGGGATGTCGGAGAATTCCGCCATGGACTCCAGTGAGGCTGGATTCTTTAGAATCCATCCCCCTGGAGTCTGTGGCAGAACAGCCTCCCCCCCGCCACCCCACGGAATCCCCCCAGGACCAAACTACCTGGTGGCGGATGTGGTGGTGGATGAAGTGGTGGCGCCGGTGGCTACAGCCGCTGCCAGGCTGCTGCAGCTGCAAATGGTGGCCATCGTAGTGGCTGCCATTTGCATCCCTACGCTAGCCTGTGATAGGCTACGTATATATTTACGTAGTCTATCACAGCGAAAGCAGGGACGCAAATGGTGCCCCCTACACCATTTGCGTTCCCGCTTTAGCTGTGATAGGCTACTTAAATATTTACGAAGCCTATCACGGGCTAGCGTAGGGATGCAAATGGTGTCCCCTCCGCAGGACACCATTTACGTCCTCAGCAGCCCGGCAGCGGCTGGAGGCCCCTCTGCGGGTTGTCCCAGCTGGTGGCTCTGCGGACTGGCTGCAGAGCGGAGCTGGCTGGGCAGGATTCCGGGGGGGGGGGGGAGGAACGGATCGCCTCCCCTCCCCGTCGAGGATTTCAGGGGGAGGAATGAATCGCCTCCCCCCACCTGCGGACCCCAGCGGAGCCAGTTAAGTTCAGTTTCGTGCACCCCTAGTGGGAGACAGCTTTGCAATAGTTAATTTTATTCCTCTTAAAAAGGACCCATGGATGCATACATAAAGAAGTACAGTAATGTACTTTTTAAACATGGTCAGAATGTACTTCATCCTATGCTTATTTAAAATAATTTTACAATAAAAAGATTCCAGAAATTCGGTGGCACTTCTGTGTATGCATATGGGGCAACCAGGACTGCAATGCTGTCTTCACAGGCAATGTTCAATCACATACATTTGGTGGTGGGGATAGAGGATAGAAGATTTCGGTTTAATCCCCAACTGCCAGGATGAGAGAAGACATCTCTCCCCACCACCACTGTCATATATAAACAACATAGCAGGGATTCCTTTCCATCTGGGAACTATTGGGTAGAGTCTCTCACATCTATATCTATATCTATATCTATATCTATATCTATCTATATATATATATAATTTGTTTGTTTGTTTGTTTGTTTATTCCAATCTTACATTGATTTGTAAATAAAAATAATAAAGAAGAATTATAAATATAATCAAACCCATACCAGTCAAATTGCCACAACAATAAAAAGGTTGTACTGAATCTTGAACTTTATTGTTTCAATATAAAATAAAGAGAGCCCATTTTTCTTTTCCAAAATTATTTCATGATTGTCCCTCTTGCCTCTAATCTAGGGATGTTGAAGGAATCCCTTGGTGGGGTGTGTGTGGAGCTTGACAAGCTTTTGTCAGCTCAGCCCCCCAGACTCCATTCAGTCTACCAGCTGGCCCAATTTGGTGTGCAATGAGTAGGGGTGGACGAAAGTCACTTACCTTTCCTCGAAGGACATTCGCGGTGGGGGGGAGGCGCTTCGCTGGTCCCCCCGCGAAGTTCCATCCGGGGGGGGAGGCTTCCCGCCTCGGCCCGGCCGAAATTCAGGCCGGGGAGGAGGCTTCCCGCCTCGCCCGGCCGCGAACGCGAAAGTTAAAAAAAAAAATGCCCCCTGATAGGCTACGTGACAATTCACGTAGCCTATCACGGCTAGATCTGCAAAGTCAGCCGTGATAGGCTACGTCAATCGTCATGTAGCCTATCACGGGTGACTTAAAAAAAAAAAAAGCGCGTATGCTAATGGCGGCCCCCATAGGGAGCCGCCATTCGCGTTCCTTATTTAGTCGCTGTAGTCTACGTAAATGTTTACGTAGACTACGGCGAAAATAAGGGCAACACAAAGTTCTTAGCAAAGTTCTTACCAAAAGTTCCCCAAACACCTTTGCAGGATCCTGTAATATCAATGTGTTATCTGTGTATAAATTGATTTTACATTCGTCATTTCCAAATTTCACTCTCTGCCATTCTGCCTGAGATTATCTGGCATTATCTGTTATATTATCTGTTCTATTGATAACACAAAAAGTAGGGGAGATAGCGGACACCCCTGACCAGTGGCACTGTGTTAAGGATGGACGAAAGTCCCTTACCTGGTCCCACAGCTTACTTCGCGGTGGGGGGGAGGCGCTCCGTTTCTCCCCCCGAAATTCTTGGCGGGGGTGGAGGCGCCCTGCCCCTCCCAGCCGAAATTCAGGCTGGGAGGGAGCGCCCCGTTTCCCCGGCCACGAAATAAAAAAGTAAATTGAAAAAAAAAACGTGATAGGTTACGTAATGATTTACGTAGCCAAGCATGGCTAGATTTTCAAAGCGTTGCCCTTATTTTCGCCGTAGTCTACGTAAATCTTTATGTAGACTACCCGTGCCCAAATAAGAAACGCAAATGGCGGTGCCCATGGGCGCCGCCATTTGCGTACGCACTTTTTTTTCCCCAAAGTCAGCCATGATAGGCTACGTAAAGATTTACGTAGCCTATCATGGCTGACTTTGAAAATCTAGCCATGATAGGCTATGTAAATCGTTACGTAGCCTATCATGTTTTTTTTTTTTTTACTTTACGGGGAAATGGCGGCGGCGGCAGCCAGTCAGAAGACTGGCCGCCACCTCCGCCCCTGCTGAAACACCGCCGAAACGCCGCCGGGACCTGCCACCGAGAGGGACATTCGACAGAGGTAAGTCCCACCCCGGGGGGGGGCGGGGGGCGGAGAATTTCCCCACCAATTTTGGGAATGCATTGGCATTCGGCCTCCCGGAGATTCGTGGAGAAATTCTCCACCATCCCTACACTGTGTAGATAAGAATTGTCTGAACTATATCCATTTACAAAGCAGTAGGATTTGTGTATATTAATAATTAATTTGACCCACTTAATGAAATTTTCCCGTAAACCAAATTTATACAAGACCTAATGTAAATAACCCCATTCTGTACAATCAAGTGCTTTTTCAGAGTCTAAAAAATATCCATCCTTTTTTCTTTTGGAGAGTTTGATCCTAGAAATTGAACGGAGCTGTCTACGAATATTCATTGATAAGCTCCTTCCCTTCATAAAACCAGTCTGGTCTTCTTCGATATATTACTTATTATGCAATTTAATCTCTTATTTATTTATTTATTTATTTATTTCATTTCTATACCGCCCAATAGCCGAAGCTCTCTGGGCGGTTCACAAAAATTAAAACCAAACAACACACAATAAAACAATTTAAAATATATAGAACATTAAAACCACATATAACAATACAACCACAATAAAACCTAGCAGCAGTACAGGAGTTTAAAATACAGATTTAAAAAAGCAAAGATAAAAATTTAGAAAGCTAAAATGCCTGGGAAAACAATCCTCTTCACAAGGATATTTGTCCATATTTTGAAATCTCGAGTCCAATAGGATTCGGATTTCGTTAAATCTTTACCATACATTTTAAGAAGGATGCAGACAAACTGGAGAAGGTTCAGAGGAGGGCAACAAAGATGATCAGGGGACTGGAAACAAAGCCCTATGAGTAGGGATGGTGGAGAATTTCTCCCCGAATCTTCGGGGGGCCGAGCGCCAATGCATTCAGCCCCCTGAAATCGGTGGTGAAATTCTCCGCCCCCCGCCCCCCCCGGGATGGGACTTACCTTTGGCGAATGTCCCTCCCGGTGGCGGGTCCCGGCGGCGGTTCGTCGACCTTTCGTTGGGGGCAGGGGCGGCAGCCGGTCTTCCAACCGGCTGCCGCCGCCACCATTACAAGGTAAAGTGTTAAAGAAAAAACAAAGTGATAGGCTACATAACGATTGACGTAGCCTATCACAGCTAGATCTCCAAAGTCAGCCATGATAGGCTACGTAACGATTTACGTAGCCTATCACGGCTGACTTTGGAAATCTAGCTGTGATGGGCTATGTTAATCGTTACGTAGCCTATCACAGTTTTTTTGTTTTTTTGGTTACTTTTTGTTTCGCGGCCGGGGAGACGGGGCGCTTCTCCCCAGCCTGAATTTCGGCCGGGCGAGGCGGGAAGCCTCTCCCCCAGCCTGAATTTCGGCCGGGCAACGTGGGGTGGCTCCCCCCCCTTGCCTGAACTTCAGGGGGAGAAGCGAAGCGCCTCCCCCCCACCGCGAAGCACCCCTGAGAAAAGGTAAGTGACTTTCGTACATCCCTACCTATGAGGAGAGACTGAAAGAACTGGGCATGTTTAGCCCTGAGAAGAGAAGACTGAGGGGAGATATGATAGCGCTCTTCAAGTCCTTGAAATGTTGTCCCAGAGAGGAAGGCCAGGATCTCTTCTCGATCATGCCAGAGTGCAGGACATGGAATCATGGGCTCAAGTTACAGGAAACCAGATTCCGGCTGAACCTCAGGAAAAACTTCCTGACTGTTAGAGCAATACAACAATGGAACCAATTCCCTAGGGAGGTGGTGGGCTCTCCCACACTGGAGGCATTCAAGACGAGGCTGGACAGCCATCTGTCAGGGATGCTGTGACTTCGATTCCTGCATCGAGCAGAGGGTTGGACTCGATGGCCTTGTAGGCCCCTTCCAACCCTACTATTCTATGACTCTATGATATTTAAGAATAATTGTTATCGTTGCCTCCTGCCAGGTTTTTGGACACTCATATATGCTCAATACCTCATTTATTGTGTTTCATAAACTTCTAGATAAATATGTTTAAAAAATCTTATAATACTCTGCAGTCTAACCATTGCTTGATAGGATAATGGCATTTTTACAAGAAGTTAATTCACCTTGTATAACATCAGCAGATATTGAAAAATTGCAGCAGCCAGTAACTATGGAAGATTTTGCTCAAACTGTTAAAGGATTAAAACATAATAAAGATGGGACGTGGATTGGGTAAATTCAATTCTGATGGGCTCGGGATTTTAGCTAGGTGAAAAAGAGCTGTTGGGAAATGAGAGTTAAAGTTTGACAGTTAACAGCTGAATTAGTTAATCTGTGGTTGTCTGAGATGAAGAAGGTCTGCTAGTTGGTGTGTGGTGTTTTAAAAGGACTAGGAGAAAGCTGAGGAGCCATTGAATGGCTAAGGTTTGAATAGTAAGCTATTTATTCTCTGGGAGATAACCATATGTGGCTGGTGAACATCAGGAGTAGGGAGTAGGTAGTGGTGTTACGCCAAGGGACTGTCCTAAGATCTTGCCAGAGGAAGGTTATATAAGCTGACAATAAAAACACAGATAAACTGTCCAAGCGGTAGGGATGTACGAAAGTCACTTACCTTTTCGTGGATTGATTCGTGGGGGGGGGAGGTGCTCCGTCCCTCCCCCCAGAATCCTCGACAGGGAGGGAGGTGATCTGGTCCTCCCCCCCAGAATCCTGCCCGGACTGGCTGCTGCGGACGCAAATAACAGCCGCCATAGCGGCCTCCATCAGCGTCCAGCCAGGCTGCCGTGATAGGCTACGTAAGTATTTACGTAGCCTATCATGGCAGGCAAAAAACAGAAACAAAACCCCCCAGCATACTCAAATGGCGGCGGCTATGGCGGCTGCCATTTGCGTTCCCTATTTTTCACTGTTTTAGCCTACATAAATATTTACGTAAGCTATTACGGCGAAAAAAAAGGAATGCAAATAGCGTCCCCTACGCTATTTGCATTCCCCTTTTTTTTCCGCCATAATAGCCTACGTAAATATTTACGTTTCGCTAAAACGGCGAAAAATAGGGAACGCAAATGGCGGCTGCCGTAGCCGCCAACATTTGCGTACGCTGTTTTTGTTTTTGTTTTTTTTTGCCTGCCATGATAGGCTACGTAAATACTTATGTAGCCTATCACAGCAAACAGCAGATGCAAATAGCGGCCGCGGCAGCCGGTCGAAAGACCAGCTGCCTCCGCCACCAGAACATCCACCCCAGGTAAGCTTCATCCCGGGGGGAATCCGCGGGGGGTTGGGGGTGGGAGGCTGTTCCGCCATGGATTTTGGGGGGCTGAATGCCAGTGCATTCGGCCTCACTGAAATCCGTGGCGGAATTCTCCACCATCCTTACCAAGCAGCCAGAAATACCATGGGAGGAGCTTTGGTGTCAGTGGAAGACTGTACACAGAAACTGGACCTGGTTGTTAAGGGTACTGGTGGCAATAGAATTGGTGGCAGCAGAAAAGGGTAATCTTGTAGAACTCCGAGTTATTAGGCCCAGAAATGTATGCATTTGCTCGAAACGAGAAATCCCATAGGTGGGATTGTGCAGGGAAACAGCTGGATTGGGGGAGAAGCTCCGCTCCACGCACACACATACACACACATAATGGAAGAATATAGTTCTTCATATTCCCTGGTATGTTTATTCCTCATTTTGTCCATTCCCTGAGCATGTGCAGAGTATGCTTTTTATTCAAACAAAGAGAAGTTTGCTAATCTTTCCGCTCAGGCTGCATTTGTACGAGTGTGACTGCTTCAGAAACAACACACAAACAATGTGTGTGGTTGAGACCAGCCCAAAGTCACCCAGTGAGCTTCCATAGCCAAGTGGGGACTAGAACTGTCATCTCCCAAGTCCGAGTCCAACAGTCTAACAACTAGACTAACCACTGAACAGAAAGATCAGCAAGTTTCTCTTTGTTTGAATAAAAAGCACACTCTGCACATGCTCAGGGAATGGACAAAATGAGGAATAAACATACCAGGGAATATGAAGAACTATGAAGAATTATATTCTTCCACTATGTGTGTGTATGTGTGCGGTGGAGCTTCTCCCCCAATCCAGCTGTTTCCTTGGTATGTTTATTCCTCGTTTTGTCCATTCCCTGAGCATGTGCAGAGTGTGCTTTTTATGCAAAGAGAAGCTTGCTAATCTTTCCGCTCATGCTACATGTGTACAAGTGTGACTGCTTCAGAAAGAACTTTCCATTATACTGTCTCTTTTTCATGAGTTTCATAACAAAAGTGTGGTGTAGTGGTTAGAGACCAGCCCAACGTCACCCAGTGAGATAACTAACAGGAGGTTTGATCATGAGCTGGATGTGGAAACAAACCTGAGCTGGGGGCAAGTGGGGTGCTGATATGTGTAGGAGTAAGTTGTATTGAACTCAATAAGACTTACTTCTGAGTAGTTGTGCACAGAGTTGGTTCTCCTCTCCATTTTAGCCTCACAACATCATTAAAACGCTAGATGTGGAAATATAAAGCTTAGCAGGAAGAATAATACCTCGTGCAGGGCTCCAGGACTGGCATGGTCATTTTAAAAGGTTTTTTCTTCCTTTAAAACAGCGTTGCTTTAAACAAAGAGTGCATCGCTCAGGCACACCTAGGACAGCCTTGTCTTGGGAAGCCCTGAGGAGGAGGAAGTGTTTTGGCTGAAAGTAAATGGAGACAGAGGATTTCAATTGAAAAAGAACACCCACAAACAAGGCGGTGAGCACAATTCATTTTTTAAAAAACTTACATATTCATTATCGGAACATACTACACTGCGTTTTTATTTACGAAAATTCTGTGACTCTTTGCGGATGACGAAAAAAAGCTGCATGACTACTGGATCTGCAGGACCTTGTGGTGCCGTTCCTCAGAGGATTCCGTGGCATAGACTGAAGGGAATTTGATCCCATTTCAGTCCGTGGCAGAATTCTCTGACATCCCTACTCTCTGCCAAGTACAAGCAGAGGGAGGCGTCATTGCATGGCAACAGCATGGTGGGAACAGAGAGGTGGTGGTGGGAACAGCACCTCTTGCTCTCCTTCATTGCAAGGAAAGCATGAAGGGTTGACAGGTGGTGGGGGCAGGCTCGCAGAAAACAGAGGAACCGTGAACTCTTGCCAGGCACCTGTAGACCATCATGGAACCAATGACCTAGGGAGGTGGTGGGCTCTCCCACACTGGAGGCATTCAAGATGAGGCTGGAAAGCCATCTGTCAGGGATGCTCTGACTTGGATTCCTGCATTGAGCAGGGGGTTGGACTCGATGGCCTTGTAGGCCCCTTCCAACCCTACTATTCTATGATTCTATGCTCAGGTCACTCACCCTGCACTCCAAGCAGGGTTGAGCGGCTAGCAGGAGCCCGGAAGGCACGTGTGAGTTCACCCATCCCTAAGTATCTAACTGCATCTCCACAGCTGTAGTCTGGAATCACAAAATGCATAATGTGTCACCACGTTATGTACCCCCTTCTGATTGGCTTAAGCCCTTGTGTATATGATAGACTTCTGACTCAGGTCCTTCCCATCCTCTATGGCAATTGCCCTCCTCTGATTGGCCACTCCCTGGGAGGCAGGTGATGGTATAACTCAAAATGATACCATGGTGCTGGAAAGGAAAGTGAAACTGGCAAGGGGCCAGTGCGGGCTGGTGCTCCAGTGGCAGGGACTGCATAGCAATAGTCCACCGCACTTCCCTCCAAAATGTGAAATTAGGCTTAGTCCTTGGGTCTGCCCCCAGTGGGGAAAGGAGAGTCTGCAGTGCTGGGGGAAGCAGTGCATGCTGGGAGTGGGAGGTGCATGCTGGGAGTTGGTGTTTTCCTTCCCTCCATCTTAGGCCTGTGCAATGAAAAATGGAAGATTTTGCACTAAATGGATGCAACAAGCCTACAAATTTCAAACATCAAAGTGACTACTTATTAAATTCAGCAGCATCATTAATGTTAACCATTACACAATGCCAAAATGTGTACCTTATAAAACATGAGAAGGGACTGAGCAAAATTAATTGGTGGCTGACTGATTAGTAAGAAGAACTCATGGAGAATGTTCATACCTCTCTAGAGAAAGGCTCAGATTGTTGTCTCTCCTAAATGTAAATCAGAACCTGGCAGATCTTACTGAATCTTGTTTCAGTCATAAATACCTTGGTGGTGTGAGAAAAAACCATTATGTTTATTCCATATTGAATGCCTCCCTCCCATATTGAATCTGTACTGAAAATGACCTCGTAACATATGCCTATTATATTAATGCATGCATTTTCATTGTTAAATTTAACTCAGGTAAGAAGAATCATATTCCAGAGAGTGAGTGAAAGGTGGGAAGGGCCTGAGTGTGTTTGGGGATTCTAAGGTTATATAAAGGGTGAGCTGACACTTAGTCAGATAGGGTTTAGGGACTGAGGAAGCAACATCTAGGTAGCAGGGTTTGTGTGGAGGATTTTAGGAGACTAGAGTAGGCGGGGAAGTTTTAGGAACAAGCATTGATTAATAATATCTTATAACTTTTCATATTTAAAATAAATCTTGTTTTTAAAAATCCAAATTCGCATGTGTTGTTTGATTGTATGCTACCTTTATTATATCTATATCCTTGTTACTTCTCCCACAGTGGGTTGAGAGAACCAACTGAGCATATTGAGTTTCTCTGGAACCCAAAGAGGGTAAAGGGCTGAAGCTTCTGGGACAGTGGGTTCAGCTGTCCCAAATTGAAAGCAGGCATTCCTGAGGGATTTGGGTCTCAGTTTCTGAGGAGGAGGCTGGGGAAACGGTGCAACCCAGGCAGGAACACCACAGCCCTCCTTCCAGTTAATCTCCCCATTCGCAAGCAATGAATCTGGGGGTGGAGAGGCTGTCATCAGAAGCTGCCATCCCCCCCACGAATGCCACAGATATAGATATATTTTCCTGGAGGGAAAATGGCAACCGCTACAAAAATGGGGGTAGGGCGGACTTTTTTATGGTGGCCACTGTTTTCCCCCAGAGTGTTCTGGAACGTCTTCAGGGTGGGGGGATGGTGGCCACCACATAGATAGCATCCACCCAAATATGCTCTAACTTGAAAAGACAAATCTCTGTGTTGCCCTTAGGGGTGCACGAAAGTCACTTACCTGGTCTCGCAGCTTTTCGCGGTGGGGGGAGGCGCTTCGCTGCTCCCCCTGTGAAGTTCAGGCCGGGGGGGGAGGCTTCCTGCCTCGCCCGGCCGAAATTCAGGCTGGGGGGGAGGCTTCCCGCCTCGCCTGGACAAAATTCAGGCCGGGGAGGAGGCGCCTTGCCTCGCCCGGCCGCGAAGTTAAAAGTTAAAAAAAAACCACGCCCCCGTGATAGGCTATGTGACGATTAACGTAGCCTATCATGGCTAGATCTGCAAAGTCAGCCATGATAGGCTATGTAAATCGTCACGTAGCCTATCACGGGTGACTTAAAAAAAAAAAAAGCCTGTACGCAAATGGCGGCCCCCATAGGGAGCCGCCATTCGCGTTCCTTATTTGGTCGCTGTAGTCTACGTAAATCTTTACGTAGACTACGGTGACCAAATAAGGAACGGGAATGGCGGCTCCCTATGGGGGCCGCCATTATCCGTACGCGCTTTTTTTTAAAAAAAAAGTCACCTGTGATAGGCTGTGTGACGATTTACGTAGCCTATCACGGCTGACTTTGCAAATCTAGCCGTGATAGGCTACGTTAATCGTCACATAGCCTATCACGGGGGCGTTTTTTTTTCTTTTATTGGAATGGCGGCGGCAGCAGCGAGTCGAAAGACCGGCTGCTGCTCCCACCCCGGACGAAGACCCGACGAACCGCTGGCCAGACCCGCCGCCGGGAGGGACATTCGCCAAAGGTAAGTCCCGTCCCGGGGGGGGTGCGGGGTGCGGGGGGGTGCAGAGAATTTCTCCCCGAAACTTGTTCGGGGGGCCGAACACGTTGGCGCTTGGCCCCCCTAAGTTTCGGGGAGAAATTCTCCGCCATCCCTAGTTGCCCTACTGCTGTCCTGCTGTAACTCCATTGTCGTTAGTAAGCTCACCCTCCCATGAACCCTTTAAGAAATCCCTTCCCCAAAATATTGCCTCCAGTTTCAGGACCCCATCTTCACATACTGCAAATTCAAGCTGAATTTATTTACTGAGAACTTTCATCTCAGAACTACTTTCAAGTCAAACTTTCTGAATATTTCATTTGATAACAAGTGTTTAGGCTGAGTCAGAATTCCTTTAGTAAAATTAATTACTCCTTGTACATAATTAAGTGCTGTTTGGGGCTTCTGTCTACAGTATTATGGGCACTCATGTATGTACTAATCAAATATATTTCTTAATTTCATTTTTAATTCCTTCTGTTTAATCCTTCCATATCATTATGTTTTCTTATTTTGCTTTTTCCTGTTTGAGAGCCTTTTTGATAGAACCATATATAAATTATTTTTCTAATTGCTATTCAGAATGTTCATGAAACAAAAATGTTATTTAGTGAAAAGTGGGGGGGCTTGTGTTCTTTCTTTCTGTACAAGATTCAAGGCTACACTGCTTCAAGCTGGTGGGTTTAGAAGACAAAATGCAGCAATAGAAGTCTCAGTTCAGGACAAGTCTACAAAGTAATATGTAGAGGATACTAGAAATAGCCCCTGCATGGGAACAGAGGAGAAATTCATTCAGTTTGCATTTTAATATGAGCTTACCTAATTTGTACTTGCTGAGTTAATATGTGAACTGAAATGCAGTTATCCTTTGGTAGTTGCACTTCTCTGAATTTTGTGATATAGTTCTATGAAATAAAACGACACACAAAACTGCATATATTAGGAAAGTGTACACAAAATGTTTATATTAGTGAAAATAATAAGTTCCCTTCTCCTCCTCCCATCCCAGTTGCTATGGTGGTAGCAGCGCCAGCTAGGGATGTATGAATTGTGTACCTTTGGTGCCACTCGAGTTTTTTTGCGACCAGTGTTCCATTCCGCCATTCACAAGCCCCCAGAATTCTCCTCTTTTTCTCCTGCCCTGAAAATTACGAAGATAAATCCGTACTGACAACTGTAATTCCGGTGCCCAGCCATCTCCGTGAGTCTGCATAACTTCCATAAGAATCACTATTTTTCGTAAATATTTACATTTTTTTTAAAAAATTGAAATCCTCCATCTCCATTTACTTTCAGCCAAAACACTTCCTCCTCCTAGGGACTTCCCAAAAGAAGGCTGTCTTAGGTGTGCCTAAGCAATAAACTATTTGTTTAAAGCAACGCTGTTTTAAAGAGAGAAAAAAACTTTTAAAATGACCATGCCGCTCCAGGACCAACATGGTCATTTTAAAAGGTTTTTTCTTTCTTTAAAACAGCATTGCTTTAAACAAAGAGTGCATCGCTCAGGCACACCTAGGACAGCCTTGTCTTGGGAAGCCCCGAGGAGGAGGAAGTGTTTTGGCTGAAAGTAAATGGAGAAGGAGGATTTCAATTGAAAAAGAACACCCACAAACAAGGTGGTGAGTACAATTCATTTTTTAAAAAAACTTACGTATTTATTATCGGAATATACTACACTGCATTTTTATTTACGAAAATTATGCGACTCTTTGCAGATGACAAAAAAAAAGCTGCATGACTGCTGGCTCTGCAGGACCTTGTGGCGCCGTTCCGCAGAGGATTCCGTGGCACGGACTGAAGGGAATTCGATCCCATTTCAGTCCTTGGTGGAATTCTCTGACATCCCTAGCGCCGGCGGGGCAGGAGGAGGATGAGAGGGGCTTCCCTCTCATCCTCCTTCTGTCAAGCCACTGCCTGTAATTGTTGCAGAAATGGCTTCTTTACAGCCACCTTTTCCACAACATTCGACTTATGGAAATACCCGAGCCACCATTTTTACGCGACATGGGTGGCTCGGGTAGAAAGCAAGCAGCTGCTGGACCTGCTAGTTGGGTGCACAGGTCCAGCCAAGCACAGCAGCTCGACAAGCAGGTCTGGGGCGCACAAGCGGGGGCAGCAGCTCATTGGATGCCTGGGCCACCCAGACGGAGATGAGTCCATCCATCCCTACTAGAACCCAGATCTCCTGACTCCTAATCCAATACTCTAGCCGCTACACCACACTGACATAGCAGAGGACATGGACACATGTATGTGTAGTGGTTGGACTAAAGCATGCACACTTTGCATGCAGAAGGTCCCAGCTTCGGACGTGGCATCTCCAGTTGAAAAGGATTAGCTGATGTGAAAGATGGAGAGCTGCTGCTGGTCAGGATAGACATTAGTTGGCTAGATGGTCAAATAGTCTGAGCTGGTATACTTTATTGTAATATAGAGAGATACAGCACATAATGTTAAGGGAGAATAGTCCCTTTGTGTCAGAGTTGTTGTTTTACAAAAGAAAAGACAACTAGGCCATTCTGAATGGGCCAGTGCTTCTGCCAGTCCTACATTACAGTGCTTTTTGGAGGTGTACAAGGTTAGACTTCATTACAGCTACAAGGTTATACTTCATAAAACTAACAGGCCTGCAATATACGTGTGTGCGCACACACACACACACACAAACACCCTTTTCACCCACATCAGATCAGAGGATGGTATCAATCCACATGCCAGAATCCCCACTTGTGTGCTGTCATTTAACAAGACGTAGGTCACACTTGTCATCTTACTGTTTGTACCTTTTTCAAACAGATGTTTTACAGTGGTAGCTGGGACTGCAGGATTCCCATGTGCTAGAGCCAAGGGCAATGCCCCAGGCCTACAGTGTCACTGTAGTCTTTAAAAGAAAATCTGTATCCATTTGAAAGTACAGTCAAGCACTTATTCTTTAAAACTTAAGGTTATACCTTTTCCTGGACTAAATGTTGATAAAATAGAATGCAATTTTCAGTGTTTAGGATGAATTTTAAAAACAACAACAACCCAAAGTAGAATCCTTGATATCTTAAACCACTAGATGCATATATATATATATATATATATATATATATATATATATATATAATATGGCCAAGTATAGATGACCAGAAGTCTAAAGGACCTTTAATAGCTCTCAGCTCTTGGTTCTCTCAGCAGAGAACCAACTCTATGCATGTCTACTCAGAAGTAAGTCTTACTGAGTTCAATGCAACTTACTCCTACACATGTCAGCACCCCACTTGCCCCCAGCTCAGCTTTGTATTTCCACACCCAACTCATTGTCAAACCTCCTGTTAGTTATCTCAGAAGACCCTTGGGTGAATGGGTTTTTTTTTCCAGGGAACAGCTGGATGGAGGGAGATTACACACACACACACACACACACACACACACACACTAGAAGAATATAGTTCTTCATATTCCCTGGTATGTTTATTCCTCATTTTGTCCATTCCCTGAGCAAGTGCAGAGTGTGCTTTTTATTCAAACAAAGAGATGGTTGCTGATCTTTCCCTTCAAGCTGCATTTGTACAAGTGAAGTGTGACTACTTCAGAAAGAACTTTCCATTATTCTGTCTCTTTTTCTTCATGAGTTTCATAACAGAAGTGTGGGGTAGTGGTTAGAGTCCAGCCCAAAGTCACCCACTGAGGTAACTAACAGGAGGTTTGATCATGAGCTGGATGTGGAAACACAAAGCTGAGCTGGGGGCAAGTGGGGTGCTGACATGTGTAGGAGTAAGTCGCATTGAACTCAATAAGACTTACTTCTGAGTAGACATGCACAGAGTTGGTTCTCCTCTCCATTTTAGCTTCACAACGTCGACAACAATGCTGAATGTGGAAATAGAAAGCCTAGCAGGGGGGAATAATACTCGTGCAGGGCTCCAGACTGGCATGGTCATTTTAAAAGGTTCTTTCTTTCTTTCTTTCTTTCTTTCTTTCTTTCTTTCTTTCTTTCTTTCTTAACAGTGTTGCTTTAAACAAAGAGTGTATCGCTCAGGCACACCTAGGGCAGCCTTGTTTAAGGAAGCCCCAAGGAGGAGGAAGTGTTTTGGCTGAAAGTAAACAGAGATGGAGGACTTCAATTGAAAAAGAACACCCACAAACAAGGCGGTGAGCACAATTCATTTCTTTTTTTAAAAAAAACTTACGTATTTATTATCAAAATATACTACCTTGCATTTTTATTTACGAAAATTTCACGACTCTGTGCAGATGACAAAAAAAAAGCCACATGACTGCTGGCTCCGCAGGACCTCGTGGTGCTGTTCCACAGAGGATTCCGTGGCACAAACTGAAGGGAATTCAATCCCATTTCAGTCCATGGCGGAATTCTCTGACATCCCTACCTTAGATAGTTTCCTGATTCTGATATATTTAAAGACTATTGTTGCCCTTGATGTTATTAGCAATATACTCCTCACAATTATGGATGTCAGAGAAATCTGTAACAGAATCAAATGAGTTCAGATTTTCATGAATCTGACCAGCGGATTCCACAATGGACTGGCTTTTCCCCTGTTGGGCAGATTCCACAGACTTGTGGACCATTCTTCTAACTTTCCTGATATTGCACAAATTTTATCCTCAAAAAAATACACAAAAAATAAAAAGGGCCAAGAGTGCACATTTCCCCATAGACTAAAGCATGAAAATGAGTATTTGGGGGGGATTTTGCACATTCGGGGGGGAATTTGCACATTTTTGTACATGAGAATTTGCACAAATGTGCATTTGCACAAATTTGTGAACTTAAAAAATCCAATTCAATCAATGGGATGGAACAAAAGCCACCTGACAATCCGCAAAACACAGACGGAATGGATTTTACACAATCTGTACATCCCTACTCAAAATGCTTGTTTGCATCCTTTATTGTCTGCTTGAATTTCCTTTGTGCATGTTTGTGTTCTAATGTTGAGGGGAAAAAGAAAAAAAATGTGTCTCTCATTTCTTGACAACATGTATCATTTTATAATGGTCTATCATGTCCCTGATAGGGGCTGCGGTGGCTTAGTGGTTAAGGTGCTGAACTGCAGACCGGAAGGTCAGCAGGACAGCAGTTCGAGACCCGAGTGCTGCATAACGGAGTTAGGGGTGCACGAAAGTCACTTACCTGGTCTCGCAGCTTTTCGCGGTGGGGGGGAGGCGCTTCGCTGCTCTCCCCCCGAAGTTCAGGCTGGGGGGGGAGGCTTCCCACCTCGCCCGGCCGAAATTCAGGCCGGGGGGGACGCTTCTCGCCTCGCCCGGCCGAAATTCAGGCCGGGGAGGAGGCACCTCGCCTCGCCCGGCTGCTAAATAAAAAGTTAAAAAAAACACGCCCCCCTGATAGGCTACGTGACGATTAACGTAGCCTATCATGGCTAGATCTGCAAAGTCAGCCATGATAGGCTACATAAATCGTCACGTAGCCTATCACGGGTGACTTAAAAAAAAAAAAAGCGCATACGCGAATGGCGGCCCCCATAGGGAGCCGACATTCGTGTTCCTTATTTGGTCGCTGTAGTCTACGTAAATCTTTACGTAGACTACGGCGAAAATAAGGGCAACGCAAATAGCGTTGCCCTTATTTTCGCCATAGTCTACGTAATCTTTACGTAGACTACAGGGACCAAATAAGGAACGCGAATTGCGGTGCCCTATGGGGGCCGCCATTAGCCGTACGCACTTTTTTTTTTTAAAGTCACCCTTGATAGGCTACGTGACGATTTACATAGCCTATCACGGCTGACTTTGCTAATCTAGCCATGATAGGCTACGTTAATCGTCACGTAGCCTATCACGGGGGCGGGTTTTTTTTTTTAGTTTTATTGGAATGGCAGCAGCGGCAGCTGGTCGAAAGATTGGCTGCCGCCCCTGCCCCTGACGAAGACCCGACGAACCGCCGCCGGGACCCGCCGCTGGGAGGGACATTCGGGAAAGGTAAGTCCCGTCCCGGGGGAGTATAGGGGGCGGGGGGTGCGGAGAATTTCTCCACGAAACTTCTTCGGGGGGCCGAACATGTTGGCGCTCAGCCCCCTGAAGTTTCAGGGAGAAATTCTCCGCCAACCCTAGACGGAGTGAGCTCCCATCTTCAGTCCCAGCTCCTGCCAACCTAGCAGTTCAAAAGCAAGAAATTGCAAGTAGATAAATAGGTACCGCTTCGGCAGGAAAGGTAACAGTGTTCCGTGCACCTGCCGAAGTCATGCCAGCCACGTGACCACGGAAGCATCTTCAGACAGCACTGGCTCTTCGGCTTAGAAATGGAGATGAGCACCACCCCTTAGAGTCAGACATGACTGGTTGGGGACACCTTTACCTTTATCATGTCCCTACTTAGTGATCTTGTCTCTAAACGTAAAAGTAGGGATGTACGAAAGTCACTTACCTTTTCGCAGCTTGGCTTCACGGTGGGGGGGAGGCGCTTCGCTTCTCCCCCCGAAGTTCAGGCGAGGGAGGGGAGGCGTCCCGCCTCGCCCGGCTGAAATTCAGGCAGGGGAGAAGCGCTCCGTCTCCTCGGCCGTGAAACAAAAAGTGAAAAAAAAACACCAAAACTCTGTGATAGGCTACGTAATGATTAACGTAGCCTATCACGGCTAGATTTCCAAAGTCAGCCATGATAGACTACGTTAATCGTCACGTAGCCTATCATGGGTGACTTTGGGGGAAAAAAAAAAGTGCATACGCAAATGGCGGCGGTGCCTTATTTTGGCACGTCTAGTCTAAATAAAGATTTACGTAGACTACGGAGAAAATAAGGGCAACACAAATAGTGTTCCCTTATTTTCGCCGTAGTCTACGTAAATCTTTATGTAGACTAGACGTGCCAAACTAAGGAACACAAATGGTGGCGCCCATGGGCCGCCGCCATTTGCGTACACTTTTTTTTCCCCAAAGTCACCTGTGATAGGCTATGTGACGATTAACGTAGCCTATCATGGCTGACTTTGAAAATCTAGCTGTGATAGGCTACGTTAATCGTTACGTAGTCTATCACGTTTTTTTTTTTTTACTTTATTTTGTACTGGTGGCGGCGGCCGGGCCCTGCCGCCGAGAGGGACATTCGCATGAGGTAAGTCCCATTCCGGGGGGGGAGGGGGGCGGAGAATTTCACTGCCAATTTCGGGGGGCCGAATGCGTTGGCATTCAGCCTCACTGAGATTCGTGGAGAAATTCTCAGAAATTCTCCGCCATCCCTACGTAGGGTTGGCGGAGAATTTCTCCACGAATCTTCGGGAGGCTGAGTGCCGACGCATTCGGCCCCCCCAAAGTTTTGGGGAAATTCTCCACCGGCCCCCCACCCCCCCCGGGATGGGACTTACCTTCAGCGAATGTCCCTCTTGGCGGCGGCCCCCGGCGGCGGTTCGGCAGCAGTTCGGCGGGGGCGGGGGCGGCGGCCGGTCTCCCGACTGGCTGCCGCCACCGCCATTGCAAAAAAAAAAAGTAAAGTAAAAAAAACCAACAACACACCTGTGATAGGCTACGTAATGATTTACGTAGCCTATCACGGCTAGATTTCCAAAGTCAGCCGTGATAGGCTACGTAAATCGTCACGTAGCCTATCACGGGTGACTTTGAAAAAAAAAACCGCGTACGCAAATGGCGGCTCCCATGGGGACCGCCATTTGTGTTCCTTAATTTGACACGTCTAGTCTACATAAAGATTTACGTAGACTACGGCGAAAATAAGGGCAACGCAAATAGCGTTCCCTTATTTTCGCCGTAGTCTACGTAAATCTTTACGTAGACTAGACATGCTGAAATAAGGAACGCAAATGTCGGCGCCCATGGGAGCCGCCATTTGCGTATGCGCTTTTTTTTTTTTTTTTTAAAGTCACCCGTGATAGGCTACGTGACGATTTACGTAGCCTATCACGGCTGACTTTGGAAATCTAGCCGTGATAGGCTACGTAAATCATTACGTAGCCTATCACGGGTGTGTGTGTTTTTTTGTTTTACTTTTTTTTTCACAGCCGGGTAGACACACAGCTCCTACCCAGCCTGAATTTCGCCGGCGAGGGATGGGGCGCCTGCCGCCCGGCCTGAATTTCGGCCGGGCGAGGTGGGGCGCCTCCCCCCCCTTGCCTGAACTTCGGGGGGAGAACCGAAGCGCCTTCCCCCCACCACGAAGCAAGCTGCGGGACAAGGTAAGTCCCTTTCGTCCATCCCTAGCTACAGGGAGACCTATATAGGGATGTCAGAGAAATCCGCTGTGGATTCAAATGAGGCTGGATTCTTTGGAATCTGGCCTCAGGAATCCGCAGAGGATCAGGGCCACTTACCTCTGCTCCAGGAGGAATGGAGGCGGAATGGCACTTGGCTGCTTTTTCCAGCCAGAGCTGTTCGCCTCGGCTCCTCCCTGTTCTAGCAGATTGCCTCTAAAAAAAGTCTTTAAAAAAAAAGGTGATCGGGAGGATGTGCCCATAGACCTATATGCAAATAGAGTCATGAATCTTGCATATAAGCCTATGGACACATAAACTTATATGCAAGATTTATGACTCTATTTGCATATAAGTCTATGGTAGGGATGTCAGAGAATTCCATGACGGATCTCGGTGAGGCCGAATGCCAGTGCATTTGGCCCCCCGAAATCCATCGCGTAACGGCCTGCCCCCCCGCCCCCCGTGGATCCCCCCTGGGACGAGACTTACCTGGGGTGGATGCGGATGGCAGCGGCTCCAGCGGCGGCTTCGGTGGCGGCAGCTGGTTTCCCTACCGGCTGCTGCCGCCGCCATTTGCAGTCTGTGTTTTTTTTCCCCCCATAGACGTGATAGGCTATGTAAAGACTTATGTAGCCTATCACATCTGGGTAAAAAAAACCAACAACAACGCGTACACAAATGGTGGTGGCTACAACCGCCGCCATTTGCGTTCCTTATTTTTCTTCATCTTAGTCTACGTCAATATTTATGTAGACTAAGATGAAGAAAAGGAAGGGGAACGCAAATAGCGCCCACTACGCTATTTGCGTTCCCCTTTCTTTTCTTCATCTTAGTCTACGTAAATATTGACGTAGACTAAGACGAAGAAAAATAAGGAACGCAAATGGCGGCGGCCATAGCTGCCACCATATGCGTACGCATTTTGTTTGTTTTTTACCCAGAGCCCTCCACGGCCGGCAATCTGGCTATAGACAGCCCTGGCCTGGGCCTGGGTGGCTGCTCCACAGAGCCGCCACGGAGCACAGCCAGCCGTCAAGGATTCCAGGGGGGAGGAACGGATCACCTCCCCCCCGACGAGGATTCCGGGGGGAGGGACAGAATGCCTCCCCCCCATGAACAGAATCCGTGGAAAGGTAAGTGACTTTCGTACATACCTAGTCTATGGACACATCCTTCCAATCGCCTTTTTTAAAAAAAGAAAAAAGACATGGCTATCGGCAGGGACAGGGAGGAGGCGAACGGCGCTGGCTGGCAGGAGGGAAGGTAAGCGCCCCCAAGCCAGTTCCTTCCCCCCTGGAATTCGAGTGGAGCGGAGCCACTCTGGAGGATTCCAGGGAGGGGGAACGGATTGCCTCCCCCCCCACAGATTCCCCACCGGAACAGATGGTGGGGAATCCGTACACCCCTACACCTATATGACATCCCAGCACTTCAAGGCCAGACCATATATTCTATATCTGGGACCCAAAAGCGGTTTCTCAGCCATCTGGCCTAGTACAGAGTAGAGCCACAAAATGATTAAACCCCATAGTGTGTACCTTCCCATAAAATTTACTCTTAGCAAAGAATTGCCGGGGGCGGGGGTGACCATCGAACCATTTGCATTTTCCTCATTCTTTATTGGATACATTTTGTTAAGTGCTTGCCATTTATTTTGCAACAATGAACAGTATTTCAGTACATATGGTTTAGGTTTTACAAAAGCTGTAGCAGCTTTACTAGTTTTGCTACCATTTATCCCCTCCCAAATCTGTACATATTAAAGTATGCTGTATTTCTATCTATGTTGTTTGCTTAGACTAAAATGAAATCCTTTCTAAATGCAAATTATTGTTTGCTTTTCTATTGTGCATACTGGTAACATATCAATTCAGGGTCAGGGAATCTCCCCCTCCCACCCCGTCCCCTGCTGCATGTTTGACTAGAGATGAAGAAGGAGAAGAAAGAGAAGAAGGAAGACAGTCACTCTGCTAAGCATCCTTTTCCCAGAAGTGCTGTTCTGTTAAGAATGTCTTGGGCTGGAGTTTCCTTCCCATCAGGTTTTCTAGGGATGTCAGAGAAATCTGCTGTGGATTCAAATGAGGCCAGATTCTTTGGAATCTGGCCTCCGGAATCCATGGCAGATCAGCCCCACTTACCTCCACTTCATGAGGATTCCGCATGGGACGGCATTCGGCTACTTGCTCAGCCAGAGCCATTCTCCTCTGCACCGATTGCCATAAAAAAAAAAAGGTGATCGGCAGGATGTGCCCATAGACTTATATGCAAATAGAGCCATGAATCTTGTGTATAAGTCTATGGGCACATCCTGCTGATCGCCATTTTTTTTTTTTAATGGCGATGGGCGTGCAGAAAAATGGCTCTGGCCACCCAAGTAAGTGGCCCTCAAGCTGGGCAGCTGCACGGAATCCTTGTGGAGCTGCTCTGGAGGATTCCAGTAGGGGGGGAGGAATGGATCGCCCCCCCCAGGCAGATTCCCCACCGGAACAGATGGTGGTGAATCTGTACATCCCTAAGGTTTTCTAAAACACCCCCCCCCCCAGGGATGGGATGAGAATGTCAGGTTTTTGATACTAACTTACCAAAATTCAAATTTCTTTCTTAATTGGATGGAAAGAAGTTGAGAGTTTAATAATAATAATAATGAGGAGGAGGAGGTGAGAGAATGTGAAACTCACAGATTTGTCTGGCCAGGAAGAAGGCTTTGAGCACTTAGCCCATCAGTCTGGGTTTAAATCCCTGTCAATTCATATTTGTGCTGCTGAATTAGGGTTGCCACATCTTTTTTCTGGCAAGTTCCTCATCTTTAGCAGCAACATAGCAGGCAAGTACAACATGGCTTTCTCTGTGCTAGGAATAGCTGTAGTTATTACATTTGGCACAGAATTTGGCCAACTTTTGTTTGGTTTGCTGTTTGATAAGAATGTTCAAAACTTCACAAATGTCTCCATAAACAGATGGAAAGAACTTGCGATTTAAATAATGGGAATGTAGGATAAACCTCTACACAAGCAATGTTAAAACCAGTATAATAGGGATGGTGGAGTAATTAATTCACTTTGTATTTTAATGTGGACTTCTCAAACCAATATTCAGACAGATACCATTATACTTCAGTATTTGCACTTTTCTAAATTTTGTGATGTTGTTTACAAATTTAAAAAATGCATACAAAATCAATTAAGTCAGGGCCAGAAATATTGGAACGAGGATAACTGTTTTGGCATTTGGCCTCTGTACACTACCACACTGAAGTTGAAAGGAAACAAACCCAGATGGGAGCGAAGTCAGGACTTTCAGCTGTAATTCAAGGGTTTTGACAAAAGTGGGGCACTAACCATTCAGGAAGGACAGCCAGTGGCATACACACACACCCATCATTGGGGGCTCATAAGTGATGGAACGAATGGCTGACAAGCAGCTGCATGGCCAGGTGTGGCCTGTTCCCTGGGAACCCCATGACCAAGCAAGCAGATAAAAGGCCTGGAGGTGGTTCTGAGTGTTACATTTGCATGTTGCAACTCCCAACATGAGGTCCAGTGGTGTCCATGCGAGTGAAGGAGGCCATCATTTGGCAGAGGAAACAAAATAAACCCATCAGAGAGAAAGCAAAAACAGTGGGAGGGGCCAATACAACAATTTGGAACATCCTGAAAAAAAAGGAATTAACTGGCAAGCTCAGCAACAGCAAAAGGCCTGGAAGACCACGGAAGACAACTAGAGTGGATGACCACAGAATTCTGCTTATGGTGAAGAGGAACCCTTTCACAACATCTAGCTAGGTCAAGAACGCTCTTGAGGAAGTAGGCATGTCATTGTCAACATCTACAGTCAAGAGACAGCTTTATGAATGTAAATACAGAGGCTTCACAACAAGGTGCAAACCACTGATAATGCTCAAGAACAGAAAGGCCAGATTAGCCTTTGCCAGCAAACACCTAAAAAAAGCCTTCCCAGTTCTGGAATATGATTCTTTGGACTGATGAAAGCAAGATGAACTTGTACCAGAATGATGGGAAGAGAAAAGTATGGAGAAGGAAAGGAACAGCTCATGATCCAAAGCATACCACATCATCTGTCAAACATGGTGGAGGCAGTCTTATGGTATGGGCATGTACGGCTGCCAATTAGGGATGTATGAATCCCTTACGTGGCTCTGCAGTGGGGGATCCGCAGTTTGCGTGGCTGCCTTAACCGTGATAGGCTACATAAATACTTACCTAGCCTATCACGGCAGCCTGGCAGGATGCAAATGGTGGCTGCTACGATGGCCACCATTTGCGGCCGCAGCAGCCGGCTGAGAGATCAGCTGCCACTGCCAGAGCTGCCGCCGCCGGAGCATCTGCCCCAGGTAAGCTTCATCCCGGGGGGATTCCACAGGGTGGCGGGGGGTGGGAGGCCGTTCTGCCACGGGTTTCGGGGGGCCGAATGCCAGTGCATTCGGCCTCACTGAAATCTGTGGCGGAATTCTCCCACATCCCTACTGCCAATGGAACTGGGTCACTGGTGTTTATTGATGACCTGACTGCTGATCAAAGCAGCAGGATGAATTCTGAAGTGTATACTTTCTGCTCAGATTCAGCCGAATGCTGCCAAACTGATAAGATGCCGCTTCATATTGCAGATGGATAATGACCCAAAACATACAGCAAAAGCTACCCAAGGGTTTCTCAAGGCAAAGAAGTGGGATGTTCTTCAATGGCCAAGTCAGTCACCTGATCTCCACCCAATAGAGTATGCTTTTCACTTACTGAAGACAAGACTGAAGGCAAAAAGACTCATAAAAAAGCAGCAGCTGAAGGCAGCTGCAGTAAAGGTCCGGCAAAGCATCTCGAGGGAGGAAACTCAGCATTTGGTCATATCCATGGGTTGCAGACTTCAGGCAGTCATTGACTGCAAAGGATTTTCATCCAGGTATTCAAGGAGATCCTTAAGTTTGAAATTATGTTGGTTTATTCCATTACTTATGAGCCACCAACCATGGGTGTGTGTGTGTATGCCACTGGCTGTCCTTCCTGAATGGTTAGTGCCCCACTTTTGTCAAACCCCTTGAATTACAGCTGACAGTCCTGACTTTGCTCCCATCTGGGTGTGTTTCCTTTCAACTTCAATGTGGTGGTGTACAGAGGCCAACTGTCAAAACAGTTATCCTTTTTCAATATTTATATTTCTGGCCCTGACTGTATTTTAGAAGAAAGTGTGAACAGAAATTTATATTTTAGTGAACATCTTAGTGAAAATAACATACAAAACACATATGAGGGAAAACTGCTTGGGAAAATGCATACAAAATATGTAGATTAGGAAAAATGTGCACAAAAATGTATACCGGTTTACATATTTAAAAAATTGCAAACTGATGCAGAAATGGGATAAAATGAATTTAAAAGGTGGAAAAGTGAGGAACTCATAGCAACTCAGGCTGTGCATGGTACCCCTACTTTGGATGCCACTTCAGACCTTCCAAAGCAGCCCCACCTCACTTCGGACTGATTCAGACCCCATCTGCTTTGTTTCAGATTTGGATCCAAAGCGAGATTCAGATATCCAAATCATTCTGACATTGACTTGCATTGGAAAACAAAAACGGCCATACCTTTTCAGTTTTCATGATAAATACATGACATTTGGGGACCTGTCAGCCCCCATGGAGAGGATTCCACCTGCCAAATTTCAGATTGTTTGTCCCAGTAGTTTTTGTGGTAGGCACAGATAAAATGTGCTGTTCTCAGAAACTCAAGCCAAAGGTCATAAAGGGATAATCAGAGCAGTTAGGTGTTTAAGTGGTGCTTAGAAGGAGGTCACTATCCTCCTATCCCTAATCTCTGCTGTAGGTTTCTTTGAAGTACAAATAACCCCTTCCCCTTAGTACCACAAAAATCTGGGGCCAGATAAAGTTGGCATTCAGGCTGTGGACTGGCAATTTGCCATCTTGGACTTAAGAGATGATTGATGCTACTGCCCTGTGGTAAAAATTTGCTGGATTTCTAAAGTCTGGTCAATTTAATGTCCATCTTTTCTAAATCCATACAACTTCCTTCTCTCTCTCTCTCTCTCTCTCTCTCTCTCGTACTCTGTTTGTAACAGTAGGGATGTTGGAGAAATCTGCAATGGATTTGAGATCCCAAAGATGCCTCATATTGGGCTTGTTTGCTTTGCCAAACAGTGGAATATTATTTAAATAATAGATGTAGTGCTTTGCCCACTGTAGTTTGAAATGTGGATGTGTGTAGTGCTTTGCTTGACCCCAACACAAGCACACACACACACAGAGAGACACACAGAGACACACAAGAGCAAAAGTAAAGCAAATACAGAACTACCTACAAGCAAAGGAAAGGGTTTATATTTTATTTTTTAAGGGAAAAGATATAGAGTTCAAAAATGGGAAGGGAAGGAATACAGGAATTGAAAAGGGGGCTCCAAATCAGAATAGCTCCAAATCCCCAAGGCAGACCAAGGCACTTTGCCAGTGACCTGTGGGCACATAGACGTATATGCAAAAAGCACTGTGGATCGCTCATATGCCCTAGTTTCACAGTGCTATTTTGCATATAAGTCTATGGGCAAGCGCTGCCGATCACCATGTTTTTTCAAAACATGGCAATGGGGATAACAGGCCCCAGTAAATTGTGGAGTGGGGGGGGCTCTACTGCAGCCCAGAGGGCCAGCGAGCAGGGGAGAACTTGGGGGCGCAGCTTGGGGGGCACAGGTACCAGCAGTCCAAAAGATTTGCAGACTGAAATGGGCACCCGCGCCATCCCTACCTAGAAGTCCTATATTGGCAAGACACTTAGTTGTTTGTTTGCCTGATGAAAAGAGAGAATGACAGACATCACTACAGATGACCTAGAGTTGGTTAAGATATATAACTTTACTGCAATATAGGGCTGGTGTTTATGCACTCCTTCTATTCTCATTCTCTTTTTATCTCTTGGAAGAAGGTGGTACAGCATATTAGAAGGGCCACCAGTAGGTGCAGAGCTGTATGACACAACAATACCCAGTTGCAACTATCTTTTATAAGGACCAAACTATATAAGGATGCAGGGCAAAGTCTGTAAGGATGCCATCTGTTCTGCCTTGCTTAGTAATCACCACCACAGTAGGAAACTGGACAATGGAATCTCAGTACACTTCCAGAAATAAAGGGTATGTCATGGCTCCTTATTTACTGAAAGCCTGCTCTTCCCTGTTGTTTCTTTTCATGTAAATATTTAAATGGATGAGGCAGGTTAGTGGATGCATGTCCTTCAAGTAGAAAATAATGAATCCTTCAGGGAATATGTGGGTAGTGTTTTCTGAGGCATGCTTTTATTGGTAAGAAGCACCTATGGAAATGCATAAATTTGCCCATGAAGAAATGACTCAATAGCAGTAGCAGCATCTTTGCCTTTTTAAAAGTTTTCAGAACACAGCATCCTGGGCAAGCTTATAGACTAATATTTAAAATACACTACAATGGAGAAAAGTGCCTGTAATACCTACTGTTTTAAAATGCAAAGAAAGGATGCAACTAAATATAATATCTTATGCAGACATGATCCTCTGGGCAGAATCCAACTAAAGTCCTGCTAAGAGCAGACCCATTGAAATGAATGGGACTTAAGTTCGTCAAGACTAACTTAAGTCCATGCATTTCAATGGGTCTGCCCTTAGCAGGACTTTAGTTGGATTCTGTCCTCTGTTCCCTACCCTGGTCCAAAACTCCAATTGGCATATTCAGTCTGACCAAGAGTACATGGTAATAAACTTGTTAAGTCTTCATTAAGAGAAGAACATCTCTACTGAAATTGGAGGCCAGCATGGATGTGAAAATTAAACATATACTTTGCAGGGATATTTTCATTTTGATAAATATCTAAGAGGAAAAAATAAGGTACAGTCAGGGCCAGAAATATTGGAACAAGGATAACTGTTTTGGCAGTTAGCCTCTGTACACCACCACATTGAAGTTGAAAGGAAACACACCCAGATGGGAGCGAAGTCTGGACTGTCAGCTGTAATTCAAGGGGTTTGACAAAAGTGGGGCACTAACCATTCAGGAAGGACAGCCAGTGGCATGCACACACACCCCCATCATTGGTGGCTCATAAGTAATGGAACAAACCAACATCATTTCAGACTTAAGGATCACCTTGAATACCTGGGCTGGATGAAAATCCTTTGCAGTCAATAACTGCCTGAAGTCTGGAACCCATGGACATGACCAAATGCTGAGTTTCCTCCCTTGAGATGCTTTGCCGGGCCTTTACTGCAGCCTGCAGGCTGCAGCTGCCTTCAGGGTCTTTTTGCCTTCAGTCTTGTCTTCAGTAAGTGAAAAGCATGCTCTATTGGGTGGAGATTAGGTGACTGACTTGGCCATTGAAGAACATCCCACTTCTTTGCCTTGAGAAACCCTTGGGTAGCTTTTGCTGTATGTTTTGGGTCATTATCCATCTGCAATATGAAGCGGCGTCCTATCAGTTTGGCAGCATTTGGCTGAATCTGAGCAGAAGGTATACCCCTATACACTTCAGAATTCATCCTGCTGCTTTGATCAGCAGTCAGGTCATCAATAAACACCAGTGACCTGGTTCCATTGGTAGCCATACATGCCCATGCCATAACACTGCTTCCAACATGTTTGACAGATGATGTGGTATGCTTTGGATCATGAGCTGTTCCTTTCCTTCTCCATACTTTTCTCTTCCCATCATTCTGATACAAGTTCATCTTGGCTTCATCAGTCCAAAGAATCGTATTCCAGAACTGGGCAGGCTTTTTTAGGTGTTTGCTGGCAAAGGCTAATCTGGCCTTTCTGTTCTTGAGCATTATCAGTGGTTTGCACCTTGTTGTGAAGCCTCTGTATTTACATTCATAAAGCCGTCTCTTGACTGTAGATGTTGACAGTGACATGCCTACCTCCGCAAGAGCGTTCTTGACCTGGCTAGATGTTGTGAAAGGGTTCCTCTTCACCATAAGCAGAATTCTGCGGTCATCCACTCTAGTTGTCTTCCGTGGTCTTCCAGGCCTTTTGCTGTTGCTGAGCTTGCCAGTTAATTCCTTTTTTTTCAGGATGTTCCAAACTGTTGTGTTGGCCACTCCCACTGTTTTTGCTATCTCTCTGATGGGTTTTTGTTTCCTCCGCCTAATGATGGCTTCCTTCACTCACATGGACACCGCTTTGGACCTCATGTTGGGAGTTGCAACATGCAAATGTAACACTCAGAACCACCTCCAGGCCTTTTATCTGCTTGCTTGGTCATGGGGTTCCCAGGAAACAGGCCACACCTGGCCATGCAGCTGCTTGTCAGCCATTCGTTCCATTACTTATGAGCCACCAACGATGGGTGTGTGTGTGTATGCCACTGGCTGTCCTTCCTGAATGGTTAGTGCCCCACTTTTGTCAAACTCCTTGAATTACAGCTGACAGTCCTGACTTCGCTCCCATCTGGGTGTGTTTCCTTTCACCTTCAATGTGGTGGTGCACAGAGGTCAACTGCCAAAACAGTTATCCTTGTTCCAATATTTCTGGCCCTGACTGTATATCTGGTGCTCCAGTTTTTTATTCAGATTTGGGAAGGGTGAGTATAAAGAAACAGTTATTTGCACCAGGCATAGACAGACTTCAGGTTTGCAGGATCTAGTTTGTTCTTGAACAGAGCAAACTAGGTCCATCCAACAGAGTATGTAAAACAGTGGCTCAGGTGCTGGTGCTGGCGCAACCAGTCGTCAATTGTATCCCATAATAAACTATAAGCCCTCTTCAGGTGTTTAAAAGATATCTACAGACAAGAAGTGGAGCAGGGATGAACATGCCAGCTTTGCTTCCCCCACTCCCACCCATGCCCCCACCATTCTTGTCGACCATGTGCAGTGGAGAGCCTCCTGTGTCCATGGAGACTCTCCACACAATTTAGAACCTTGATTTTCCAATTCTGGGGGAGGTGGTTATTGCTATTCTTAAACAATTGGGAGTCAGGAACAGCTGGTTGGCCACTGTGTGAACAGAATGCTGCACTAGATGGACTTTTGTTCTGATCCAGCATGGCTCTTCTTATGTTCTAGAAACCCTTGCTGATCTATTGCAAAGAATCCAGCAATCTACCAGTAGGTACTGACCTATCTTCTGTCCAGTCCTGACTTCCAGTATAAAATGTCACCATACATGTTTCCTAAATGCTGGTGTCTCCAATGTGGTGCCCATGGACAACTCTCTTGATGCCCATTATGTTCCTTGCCCCTCCTAATTTTATTTATTTATTCTACTGGGAGGCTGGTGTGATGCAAAACAAGTGCCGCCTCCAGTACCATCTTTATTTGGGTTCAAATCAAAAAGTAGTTCTGTGTTTTGGAGCTCAGAACCCCTTCTGCTTTGTATTTAGGTTCTTGAGCAAATTACTTGTACTGTTAGCTTTTTGCCTTCTAGTAAATGAGTGGTTTATGCCTGGCCATGCCCACCATGGCAGCCATTTTGTGAGAGTGCCCACAACTCTCAAAATTCCAAATGTGCCCACCAACCCAGGACCCTAGTTGTGTTCTACTTTTTGAAATATTCTCTACCCACAGTGGAATCTTTTTATTATTCCAAAATGTTCTGGAAATGCTGACATGCCTTATTTCTATTTTATCAATTTTCTTCCTCATGTATTGCTTTACAAACTTGAAATGTAACCACATGACCTGTGGTTCTCCTATTGTTATATACTCCCCACTTTCCCAAGTTGTGAGAATTTTCAGAGGTAGCACCTACACGGGTTTGGTTTCCCTGGGAGGAAGGATCACTGGAGACTTATGATGAATTTGTAGGATTTGAGTTTATTTACCAAAATCCAAGCAGACCATAGGTGGAGGCAAACAGCATAGCATTCCTACCAGACAGCAAACCCACAGGCCCAGAGAGGCAGAAAACACACAAATATGCTTTAAGCTTGCCGAAACCCAAGTCTTTGTCCCTCTCGGTGGTCAGTCTCTGTCTCTAACTGAAGTTTCTCACTTTTTACTTTTCATTCATAGACCTCCATCAGCCCACCCCAACCCCCAAGTAAAAGGACGCATAGGAAAGACATGCCACCTTCCTTTTCCCCATTCCAAACATTCAGGAGAGATCTTGGTATCAAGAGATCAGTGTTTAAAAATTAGCTTGTATAAAGAAGGATTCAGTTATCATTAAGAAATATCAACCAGCCATTCTGGCACATAGAAATCATCTCCTGTTGTTCAACCTGCAACTGACTTGGCTTTGCTTCAAGGCAAACCCACCATGATAGTTCTATTCACAGTAACCACATGGCAATCCTATAAGACTATAAAGGCTTCCTCTTTCTATCTTAAGATGAAAAAGTCTGCATACAAGGAAATAAGCTGGGCAGAAGAACTGTTCCAACTTAACTTCTAAACTTTTCCCTGCCTTTCTTTTCTCAAATGTCCAGTATTAGAACATACCCTAAAGGTCAAAATAGAAGTTATAATCTCATCTGCTCTGCTTCCTGCTGTATAGGACTGAATTGTCTACAAAATAAATTAAAAACCTTGATCCATACTTGTATAAATGTGATTGCTTTCTTCAGCTTACCAACCGCAGATACTCCTGCTTTATGTATCATGTTTATAATACTTGTTGCTTATAATACTGAAGAGAACACACAAAGGGGCACACATTTCTACTGAATATACCATGCTTAGAGGAAACATAACGAAGTATATAAAAACAAAAACAAAAAAACCCTCCATTGACCTTGTTTCAGTTCTTTATTGAAATGACATTTGAAAACCAATAGGGATTTACAGGTATCATGTCCTTGTACTCTGTGCTTTTTAAATCATTCACATCCCTTATGTATTCATGTGTGTGAATGATTTACTTGGGATGCAATTCTATGCATGTTTAGACAGAAAAACCTCCTAAAAAGTTGCAGGATGTTTTTTCTGTCTAAACATGCAAAGGATTGCACCTTAGAGAGCAGTCCTAAGGCCACTAGGCAGTGTTTAGAGGGTCATAGGATTTTTCAGTTTCCTGAAACTGAGCTTGGAGTCAGGGTTCCGAGCTCAATTCCCCAAAACCACGCTCCCTTCCCCTGCCCCCTCGTAGGCAGCACAGTTCTTCCCTGTCTCCACACTTGTAAATGCAGTGCAGAGCAGGCAAAAAAGGGGCATTCCCAGGGGCAGGGAGGGGAGGAGGCCAGGAAGCATCATTATGACACTTCCTATGTGCCATGTGGCCTCCCCACTCCTGCTCCAAAGTCCCCAGCTAGACAGCCAAAAACAGCTGCCTAGCCACAAATGCAGGGCGGCTGGACCGCAGAGGACAGGACTCCCTCTGTGCTCCACCCACCCTGCACTGGATAGTCAGCTGCCTCCGCATTCAGAGGCGGCTCACTATCCTGAAAGGATTGTGCCCTTAATGCCTTGTTTTCCAAGATCATCACTCCTATCCAGCTATCCAGGCAGGTATGTGGTCTCCAGTGGAAATCCATGCCAACCAGAGGCTTCCCTCATCATTTAAATGAGGTGGCAGCTCTCCATTTGAATGCAGGTCTGCCCAACCCATTGAAGGAAATGCTGAAGCCTGTAAATGCAGAAGTCCTTTGACCATACTGCAGTACATCCCAAATTCTGGATGGATAGGGGCTGCATATTCATAGTCATAGCTATTTCCCATATCTTATTTTCCTTCAGATAGATCACATTGCAGAGTGGCAATCCACTGAAGCCTGCTCCCACTCAGGTACAGTTTTTGAAAAAGTGCTAGAATGCCCTCTCTTCCCCCTCAGTCCCTTAAAATAACAGTGTCAAGATTCAGTCAGATTTGGTACGCGGAGGCTTTCATCCATAGCTTTTCTGTTGTGGGCAAATGCCTCCGGGCTGTCACATTTTGTTTTGACACTGATTACCTTCATCAGTATATAATTTATCAAGTTGTCTAGATAAAATGGGACGATAAATACTTTGGAATCTAATCTTCCAATTATACGCAAAGCATTGCTGCATTGCCTGAAGGTAGCATGCAGGTGTGCTTTCTCTTCTGGTGGGAGAGGCAATCAAAATGAATTGCCTAGCTTGCCCTATAGCAATTGCCCCCTTATTTTCTTTTCATTCCGTAGGGGACATGTGGTGTGACCCTTTCAGCTCTGTTTTGAATCGTGCCATGATGAATGAGAGCTTCTTTTCACTGCAGTCATTATGCACCGTTACCTAGACTGAGCATGAATTGAACCCCATATCCATCCCATAGCATCTCATGACACACAGACTGGATACAGAAAGCACCCACCCGCACATCAGGACATCTTTCGTTGTGGAAATAGCCAGTTACGTTCTCAAAGACTTTTTACCAGTACTCAAGTTTGCCTGCAATCCAAGGAAAGGGAAAGGCTTTGGGCAGAATAATTCGTTAATAGTTATGGGCAATAATGAACACTTCATATCGTTTTGCAGGACAGATCTGTAACTTCTGCTGTCAGATGGCGAGTGGGGAGGAACTGTCATCTTGCAGGCCAGAGAACTGTGGGACATCAAAAGGGAAGACTCGGTTCTGAAGCATTTCTTCATTTTTCTACTCCTTCAACATTCATTATTGTTCAAGAAAAATTCCCACAGACTCTTCTTGGTGCACTGTACCATCATACAAACAGCAATTATCCAAAGGCTGATGTGTACAACTGCGTTTTGTGTATTGTGCGTTGAAGTCAATGCACGTTTCTCTGTGGTTATGGGAATGTGGTAAGTCTGGGTTGGCTGCATGGCTTGAGTCTGTAGACAGCAAGCTTCCCATACATTTTGAATATTATAAGCATTTACCATACTGTAAGTGTTTGTCTCTTTTCTATCCTGGTTTTACCTTTGTTGTGTATGTAACATTTTGAAAGCCACCAGCCACCAGTGTAACATACCTGTGGACTTCCCCTTGGCCAGTGACAGCCTCCAGTTCAGCAGGCAGTCAGTTCTGGAATCCATTCCTCCATTTCACAAAAAGAAGTGCCACGGGTCATATTCTTACTACTGGTTGCCTGCCTCATCTCTGTTTTGATTAAAAAATGTATTTTATTGTAACTGGTTTTATTTAAACATTGTTTATATTTCATAGGATTTTATTGGGGTATCCCAGGCATGTTTAGACAGAAAGAAGTCCAACTCCCAGCATTCCCCAGCCATTTTTTTCTGTCTAAACATGGCACCCCTACCTAATATGTTTATTCAACTGTATTGTTTATGCTATAAGCCAAGTAGTATTAGTGGCTGTCATCACCTTGATAAATGTTGAAACAGAGGTGGGATTCCAACTAAAAAAGCATTGTTAACAATAAATAAAGAAAATTTAACCAAAATGTTTTATTGATACATTCTTGGACAATATCACAGGATTGAGAGTATGGAAAGAGGGGAGTTCTGCGGCAAAGGTTGTTCTCACTAAATTGGCACATAAGCAGCAAGATTAACGAAATTACTTATTACAAACAGTATAAAACATACATGCTTTTTCCCTTAAAAGTCTTTTTTTTAAATCACACTGGTCAGTCAATAGTGGGGCATCAACAAAGAAAAAAAGAACTCTTCAAGACATGTAAAAGCCATTTTCTTTCTTCCAAATACCATAAGAATTCTTGAAATTATTGCAAAATAGTTATATACCTTAATGGAAAAAAAATAGAAACACAAATACAAATATCCAACATAAATTTGTTAACATGTACTGTAAAATACATTACTGGCATGCATTCCAAATATCAAGACAACCTCTATCAAAATTCAGCAATCCTTTCTGCTTTCTCTGTTGCCATCAGAATTATGGAAGGCAGAGAATGGAGGTGGAGGTGAAAGGCTGTGGGTGGGAAGAGAGTGAGGGGCTTGCTTTGTCAGCACAGTTTTTGGTCTTAAGTATCAGTATCTTTTTCTCCCTTTTGTTTTAATTAAAAAAATAACATATATGAATTGCAGTGGTACAATAATGATCATACAAGTCATGTACATAAATTCTTTTAAATCTCAGGGATTCTTTTTAATGTGCTAAAGTTAGAAAGAACAGGGCTTGCATGATACTGTGCATTCCAAACCAATGATAAACCTCTGAAACAACGTAGATGGCAATATGCAAAAATCTCTCACAAACTGTACAGAAAGTTCAAAAACTTGCAGTTTGGAAGTACATATAAAGACAAAATAGCCCCTTGAAAGTCACCATTGCCAATTGCAGTTCACCCAGGAGAAGCTGGGCCTAACTCACGGATCAGAGCTCATTGATCATACCTTTCATACAAAGAAAAAGGTCCAACATCACAGCCTAATGGCAGTGCCAGTGACTTATTAAGCCAAGAATAATTTAAGGATATTTTCATAGAGCAGCTGTTCAGAATATTTGGATCCTCCGCAATAACTGCCTGGCCTTTCAGCACTTCCAGCAGTGCATACGCTGCAGTTTCAGGAACAGGCCTACACGAGGTTAGGTGACTCCATGGATGAAAATTTCCATTCTCCCATGACTCCGTCTGATGCAGCGGACTAGATAACCAGGTTGTTATAACTGACATACTTCTTTTTTGCAGCAGGGCCTGAAAGAAAGGGGCAACACAAGAGAAAAGCAGTCACCCATACAAGATACCATTGAAAAATCTACTATGGCTTTTAAATTGGTAAACAAATACCGGCATTTGGGGAGTTGTGTTGCATGACAATAGAAGAGGCAAGTTCGTTTGTTTGAAGTGTCACTTCAGTGCCATTTTTTTCAAACTCTGCAAAGGAGAGTTTTCAGGCTGCTTTGTTGTTTTTGTTGCAATATGCATAACATGGCTACTTCCTGGGAATTTGTTTCGCGTGTACATTTTGTCTGAAATTGAAGCTCCTATAACCAGGAATGAGACGTGTGCCCAGGCACTCCCTCCTTGCTTCTTCCCTTGCACACCTATCTTTGGCAAATATTTCTTAGACTACAATTTCCCATGCTGTCTGAACCTGTAAATCAGGGGTCCCCAACCTTTTTGGACCTGTGGGCACATTTGGGAATTTGAGACCATGCTGTGGCACCACCACAAAATGCCTAATCAGTGGATCGCCACTTTGGTGTCTACCTGTTGTGTCTATGGGTCATAGGCTGTGTCTTATTCAGCAAAACCTTCTGTTGTCTTGTGGCTATTGACCACCGCAACATCTCTTTAAAGGCTAATCTAATTTGCTGGAGCTGCAATACAGCTAATGCTTCTTTGAAACATATGTTTTGGCAATGTCCAGTAGCCCTTCCTTTATGGGAGGAGGTTATTAGAAAGGCAGAGTGTAAATCAAATAAATAAATAAATGAGGCATGTAGTGCTGCCATGCACATAAAAATTACTAGCCTGGAGACATTTTTACTGGTTCACCTTCCTATGCATGCCAATGTAAGTCATTTCTGACACAGCTTGCAAAAATAATAATCCAGTCTCTTCCAATTTCGTTTCTCATTTTTTGAAAGTTAAAAAATACCATTAATTTTGGGTACTAATCAAATATTGCCCCTGTATTTCATAACACATGCACAGCTTGTGCACAGGTGCAGCATACACACACGAATACACAAATACACATGCGGGGGGCGGGGGCACCAAAACTTTCCCTTCAACTGAAAACCCAAATGTCAACTCTGAAATTGATATTTTTAGTCTTAATTAATATTTCTATTATCAATAGGAATAAATAATAAAAATTGAGATGGATGTTAAATAAGTTAGAACAAAAAGGTTTTGAACAACAGAAATAGCACTCCCTTTAGGTGCTACAAAACTCTTGGAAAAAAAAGAGGTTTATAATAATTAAATGGTGTCCCTGTGACAGTCTTTGGTCTCTCCAGAATGACTGAATATCTGGTCCCTGTTTTCAGTCAGATGAAAGATAAGGAATAAGATAGAAGAAAATAAAAGGGAAACAAGAGGTCGGAAGAAGGAAGTGGCAGGAGGGATAACCTTTTTTGTGTCAACTGGGCAAGGACTCAGATTACCAGGTTACAGCAATTAATGCTTCGGGGCAATAGTATTATAGTCAAAGTATTCTAGAAAGGCATCCCATGTGTCCTTAAATTTGTGCGATGTATTTGTCACTTCAGATCCCCCAGTTCAAGGAGATCCACTACCCAAACATCAATAGCCCCATTTGGACAGTCTGCTCTACGTGATTATGATATCATCTGATCTTCCCTCTTCAGGCCTTTCCCCCTAAAGCTCTGGGTAAGAGGCAAGAAGGCATTGCAGAGCTGGGTCCAGCAGGTGCTGTCCTGCTCTCTAATTCTACATGCTTGGAGCAGAATGCCTCAACAGGCCTATGTGGGATTTTGAAGCCCTTAAAACAGACACTTAATGCAATCCTATATATGTCTACTGAAAAATAAGCCCCATTGTGTTCAATGGGACGCCCAGGTAAGGGCGTGTAGCAGGTGTAGGCAACTTTTTTGTCCCCCAAGGGCTAAATGTTGTAGTGGATCAAGGGTCACATGCTCCTAGGTGCAGCCTTCTCTCTCTCTCTCTCTCTCTCTCGCACACACATACACACACTTGTACTCACTGTCACGCAAACATACCCACTCACCCTCCCCCACCCCACCCCTACTTCCACCTATCTCAGTGCATGGGGGTTGCGCTTCCAAAGTGTTGCATTTCCATCATGCGCTTTCCCCCTCCAGCTGGTGCTGGGAAGAGATGAGAAGTATTCCAATGGCTGTATTCCTCAGCTGTTTCTAGTGCCAGTCCGCAGAGAGGTATGGGATGGGATCTCAGCAATCTTGCTGCATGTCTCTCCACTGCTGCCCAGCTGATTGGCACGAATCATCTTTTGGGGGGAGGTGGGAAGCTGAATCAGCTACAAAGAGGAGGAGGGGCCCATGGGCTGCATGGAAGTCAGCCAAGGAATGCAGGCTGCCCGTATGTGGTGTATAGCATTGCAGTAAACCTACACCCACCCATCTGGAAGTAAGGCCCATTGAACTCAACGGGATTTACTTCTCAGTAAACATCCATTGGTTTGCATCATTAGTAAGTAAAGCAGCATGTTGAATTCATGCAAGATGTGTCCAACCTACAGCAACAAAAACCCAAAGCTGCTAGCCTGGATCCAATTCTTGCTACAGGTAAATAACTGTTTTCAAGCCTTCGGTGCCGGCAGGTCCCTTGCAAGATGGATTTTTTATTGCTACTGCTATCCAACCAATGGCTGATTAGATTACCCTAAGTGGTGCCTCCAGTCTGAACTCCAATATAAAACTACTAGCATATATTAGCTTGTGTTTGCATCAGTGACACACAATTACTGTAATATTCATTAAGGCAATATTCAATCAGATTAAACTCTTACATAGAGTTTATTTTATAAATTTTATTTTCTACCATTTACAGATAAAAGACTTCCCATGTATATAGTGTGGACCTTTCATATTTTGAAGGTGCTTGATCTGATAGTTATGTTTGTTCTTTTCTAATTACGATTACTAGCTTAGTTTTCACTCCACAGCCCCAAGTAAAATGAAATATAGAACAAAAATCATCAAGATTTGCAGTCTAGCAGGCAGTACAATGTCAGTCACAGACAAAACCATCATATTTTCATGTTTAAGAACTGCCTTTTACCACATCATTTAGACAACATAATATATTCTGATGACTAGAAATATGCAATGTGGGCTTACATTCCAGGTATTTTACCATGTCTTCTAACCAGAGCATATAGAAACAAAAGCAAAAGTGATGTTTTCCTCTTTAAACATGTACATACAGCACAATTGTGATGAACCAAACCTCCCTTCACCCCAGTTCTTCTATCTGGAAAGGCCAAGCCCAAGAAGTGATTGACCTCAAATTGTACATCTTTGCACATTCAAGGCTTTACCTCCCCACACCCATGATTCAGCTTATGTTAAAAGAGGAGCTATAGAAATAACCTGGAGGATGCATCATAACCTGGAGGAGGCTATTGGTTAGAAAGTCTGAATTTCCCTTTCTGGGAGCTGCCCAGTTGCCGTAGAAATATGTTTGGTCTTTCAGATTTACTTTGGGTAGCAAAGAGGCAAACCTGCCTAAGCTATACCATGGTGCCCCAGGTGAAGGCTTCATTTCTCTCCCCACCACCACCAGCCAGCCCCGCCCTGCCCCCCCGCCCCCCCAAAGTGAGTTATTCTTAGAATCCTGATAAGTGAATGCTCATGAGCTAGTTTGATGTTTCATTTTATTTTAAAGGTAACTGGCTTATTTCTGAACTTTTCTCTGCTTGGTTCTTTAATAAATATTTTGAACTGGGCTGGAGTTGATTTGATTCTCTTGCCTATTCTGAGTTTGGCTTCACCCATGTGCTGGACTGCTTGGCAAACATGCTAAGTAATTGATAAGGAGATTAAGGGAGCAATCATATGGCCGCTAGTCAGCGGCTAGATGGCCATTGGATATCATATGTCAGTTTCTGGGAACCGACCTTGGAGCCCGCACTCAGAACAGTTTGGAAGAGGAGCGTGGAGTGGCGAAAACAGGACGTTCCAGGGTGGGGAAGGTGGAAATGCCGGTATGACACATCCAGTGTGTCGTCTGGCAGCCGCTTCCCCCACTCTGCCTTCCCATGGCTAGACAGCCAAAATCGGCTGTCTAGCTGCAAATGCAGGGTGCCTGAAGCACAGAGGAGATGATTCCCTCCGTGCTTCTCCTGTCCCGCATTGGATAGGCGGTTGCCTCCGAGTTCGGAGGTGGCCGCCTATCCCCATAGGATTGTGCCCTAAAGGAAGCCCTGAAAAGCTTCTATCCAGTTCCATATATAAAAGCCAAAAGCCTGTCTTCTCAGGTGAGCAAGCTCAGGGATACTAAAAAATGCATGTGAGTGGCAGTGGTGCTACCTCTGATATAGACAAAGGGATTTCATGCACCCTGCCCTACCTCACAAGGTTGGAGGTGCAGACATACTGGTTTTCCACAACTAACTTATATACATTTACTCAGAAATAGCACATATGAGCCCTGTACCCAATATCTCTGTTTCAGGTAGAAACCGTCATACTTGATATTGAGCAGGCATTTTGTGTGCCAAATGCTAAAGGGACTGACTATACGATCATTGTCCAATTTACAAAAGTCTCCACAAAGAATTATATCCTGCATTTGGCAAGAGAGGGTGGAAGTCTTTCCTGGAAACAAGATAAAGTTATGTTATTTCCAGATTATATCAAAGAGGTGGCAAATAAAAGAAGGCAATTTATCAAAGTGAAAAATATGGCAAAACAAATGAACTTACAATATTACTTAAAATATCCTGCTACACTTTGTATTGTGTCTGAAGGTCAGATGAAGACGTTTCTAAATCATGAAATGGCAGAGGCATGGCTGAACGTAAAAATGCGTGAGATTTTTGTTACAGCCCCATGAACTGGAATCTTTAAACAAGTTTTGTTAACTGCTTGCATTTAGTCTACATGATCCAGGCTAGGTCAGAAGATAAATTATTATACATATATTCATTTATTCTCTTCCATCTTTCTTTTTTTTTCTTGCTTTTCTTTATATTTTTTATTTCAGAGTAGATATGGTATGCTGTTTTAGGTTTATTGTTTGGGGGTAATTGTGCACATGCATTTATATGTCTAGTATAGAATATATTGCGGATTGCTGAGGGTTTATTTTGGGTTTTATTATTATATAACACTATATTTCTTTTGATTATTATTATTGTTAATAATAATAATAATAATAATAATAATAATAATAATATAGGCTGCTGGGAGTGAACTGTAGACCTGTTTCTTTGATGTAGGATTGATGATGTGATGTTGAGGTGTGGGGTTGTTTATTAACTGTAAGATTGTTAAGGTTATAGATACAGTTTTTAAAATAGAATGGCATCGGAGGCCAGGGGGTACTGGAGTTTAAACTTGATTCTTTAAAGGGGAGGAAGAGGGAGGGGGGGAAAGAGGAAATAATCTTCTTTTCTTTTTCTTTACTTCCTTTCCTCCTCTTTTCCTTTTTTTTTTTTTCCTTTTCTTTTTGTTATTGTGGTGTCCTCATCAGAATATTGTATTGCTGGGAAACTGTAGTATTGATCAGGCTGTTGGTATTGTTTATTTCATTTATAAAGATAAAATAAATAAAAATATAGTAAAAAAGAAAGAAAAGAAACCATCACATGTTCACAGCAAAAGTCTGAAGTGGAATTTGAAGCACATTTCAGTGAATGTGTTAAGATTCTTCCACACAGTCAGGAACCCTAACTGTGTAACAGCAAGAGTCAAGGTACATTTACCTAAATATACTTTGAGTCCAGAGCTTCGCACAAAATGCATGAAGGTCTCTATACTGGACAGGGACATTGGGGTGGCCCTACAGCCCCGTGCATGTATTCTCTAGGAACATCTGAATGGGTCTATGTATATTGTACATACAAGAACGTATGGAAAATATGTATATACTAATGCGTTGTATGAAGAGGGCCCTTGGACAACACAGCCCCAATGTGAATCCTCTCTCAGTGAGTCTTCTCACTGCCATTGTCAACTCTTGCTTGCTTGACAGGCAGAGAACCAGTGAGTAACTAGGCAGTGGCATCTTCTGCTCCTCCGTCTCACCACCACTTTTGTCTGGGCCAGAGCAAGAGGCAGGTAAACCAGGAGGTTGCAGTGGTGAAGAGGAGGAGGAACTCCATCAGGCTCTTGTCAATGGACACCTGCTGGGGTGTGAGCCCTTGGCAGGTGCCCAACCATTCCTACCCTTGACACCAGCTTTGGGTAGAAACTAGAAACATTGTCTAAAGCCTGGTTAATTATTTGAATGCATTATTCTATATCTTCAAGCTGTTAGATAAATGGATACCAGTGTGTGCATATGTATCTGTCTGTGGAAACCAATTTTTGTGGGAAATCAGAGGGCTTCCCATTATTTTTGATTATCTACTAATCTTCAGGATCTTCTTCTGTTAACCAGGGTGTGTGGTATGGCTATGTCATTCACAAAGAATGTGATCCACTTGGAACTACTCGTCAGCAGCCCTACTGAAGAAAATGGTTGTTATACCAAAGCAAAGTTCTGTGGTCTCGCACAAGTTTCATTCATTCGCTGTGTTTGTGTAGTACCAGCTGCAAGTGGATGGTGCTTGTTGTTGTTAAAAAGAATAGAATCAGCTGTAACTTTCTAGGCAACTGCTGCAGCAAAATGCCATAAATCTAATCAGATAAAAAAGACCTGGTAAACAAGATCCTGAAAGTAATAATAGCAATTGCATTACATGACATCAGATGTACACATAAGATGGCTAGAATGGATTACACACTGATTTTGAGTTTTAGAGCTTTCCAATGACTGATATGAAATAAAAGGCTCTGTATCAGAGTGCCAGCTCTGTAGCACATATATTTTGTTGTGATGGTGCTAAAAAGTAATAACCTTAAATGTTGCATTGAAAAAGGAATGAAATGGATTCGGGTAAAAAGGCTAGGTACAGTTCTTCTGAGACTACTTTTAGTCCAATTGTTTTCCTTAATTTGGCTTGTCTGCACTTCTGTTGTGGTGTGCACTATCCTCCGCATTTCCTCAGGCATGATAGCCCTGCCCAGGGGTGTGTCTTCTTTCACCTAACTGAGCCGGGTCAAGGGGTGTTTCCCCAATGTTTCCACTGCTTGTGTTTCCCTGCTGTTTCCACCATTTCAGGGCTGGCTGTCAGAGTTCTGTGCTACCTCATGGCATTTACTTCACCTTGCCTACCACTAAACTCTGGTGGCCATCCTTGCAAAGCTCCAGGCAGCCCAACAGCAATCCCCCCATCTTGCTATCTCACTATGTCACTATCATGCATTTGTCCAGCGATATCTATTCGCCCTATCTCACTATGCCACTATCGAGATAGGGGGTATAGGTATTGCTGGACAAATGCATGGTAGTGACCCAGTGATATTCAAAACCCCTTTTTAGGTGTGATTTGCTTAACTCCTTCCTTTCAGGATGGGGAATTTCTTCCATTTCACTCTGCCACTACTACAGAATTCTCTATCATGCAATTTCTGTGTTGCACAATTGCATGATAGAGCAATTGCATGATAGAGGCATAGTGAGACAGAAGAAATAACCCAACCTGAAGGGAAGGACTTAAACAAATCACACTTACAAAGGGGTTTCGAATGTCACTGAGTCACTATCATGCATCTGTCTATCAATACCTATACCTCCCATCTCATGATGCCGCTATCATGTGATAGTGGCATACTTGGATAGCGAGATAGGGGGTATAGGTGTTGCTGGACAAAGTGCAATAGTGACAAAGTGAAATAGTGGTGTTAGGGGAAGAAATTAAAAAAAATTGGCAGAATTGGGCATAGCTTGGGGAAGCAGGTGTCTCCTCAGAAGTAACCCCCATTGTGGTCAATGAGGCTTGTTCCCTAAATATCCATGCTGTGAGTCTTTACTGTTTGCTTTATTGAAAAGAAGTATTTAATGGGGGGAAGGAAGTAATTAATGTGGGGGGAAGAGAGAGAAAGAGAATGGTTTTTGGCAAGACTATAGCACAGGAGGAGACCTCCCAAGATTGTATGGATTAACAAAGGATCTGCAGCTGTGTTTCTTTACTGTTCACTTTGCTGGTGTAAGGAAGTAATGAATTCTAAGCTTCGATCCATCACATTACAGGAGTATCAGGAGAAAGGAAAGCCTGGCCAGGGGGTGAGGGGGAGCTTCTCTTATTGGTTGAGCAGCCCTTGACAGTCTGAAGATGTTTACTCCAATTCCCCCCCCCATCCCACCCCACAGTATGTTCTCATAGATCATAGAATCATAGAGTTGGAAGGGGCCTATAAGACCATCAAGTCCAACCCCCCGCTCAGTGCGGGAAGCCTGATTCCCAGGCGGTCTCCCATGCAAGTACGAACCAGGGCTGACTAGGGATGGGGGAGAATTTCTCCCTGAAACTTCGCGGGGCCGAGTGCCAACGCATTCGGTCCTCCGAAGGTTCGGGGAGAAATTCTCCACCCCGCCCCCCCCCGGATGGGACTTACCTTTCACAAATGTCACTCCCGGCGGCGGGTCCCGGCGGTGGTTCGGCAGGTCTTCGTCAGGGGCGGGGGCGGCAGCCGCCGCCGCCGTTACAAGAAAAGTTAAAAAAAAAAACCGCCCCTGTGATAGGCTACGTAACGATTAACGCAGCCTATCACGGCTAGATTTGCAAAGTCAGCCGTGATAGGCTATGTTAATCGTCACGTAGCCTATCACGGGTGACTTAAAAAAAAAAGCGCATACGCTAATGGCGGCCCCCATAGGGCGCTGCCATTCGCGTACCTTATTTGGTCCCTGTAGTCTACATAAAGATTTACGTAGACTATGGCGAAAATAAGGGCAACGCAAATAGCGTTGCCCTTATTTTCGCCGTAGTCTATGTAAATCTTTACGTAGACTACAGGGACCAAATAAGGAACGCAAATGGCGGCTCCCTATGGGGGCCGCCATTTGCGTACGCGCTTTTTTTTTTCCCAAAGTCACCCGTGATAGGCTACGTGACGATTAACGTAGCCTATCATGGCTGACTTTGGAGATCTAGCCATGATAGGCTACGTAAATTGTTACGTAGCCTATCACGGGGCTTTTTTTTTTTCTTTTGAAGTTCGCGGCCGGGGAGACGGGGCACTTCTCCCCGGCCTGAATTTCAGCCGGGCGAGGCGGGAAGCCTCCCCCCCCCGGCCTGAACTTTGGGGGGAGAAGCGAAGAGCCTCCCCCCCCCACGAAGCAAGCTGCGAGACCAGGTAAGTGACTTTCGTACATCCCTAGGGCTGACCCTGCTTAGCTTCCAAGATCAGACAAGATCAGGCACATCCAGCACAACTTTTACTGGTGCAGTACAATCACTCATGGATCCCTGCACAGACCAAAGCACACCAAAGCCAATTCCTTGAAAAAAATCTGGGTAATCCTCTATTCGCTTCTCCTTCTGTTGTTGTGGACAAACCCCCCTGGTTTAACTTTATACAGATTATCTCCTCACACTGTTTTGGCTCATTTACTTGGCAGATTAGGTAGCCACTCCTTCCAATTGGTTCAGCCATGACTACATGCAATATCACACTAACCCAGAACCTACCCTAGATACCAACAATTTGATCCTGAGCCTGGACCTGGTTAGAAGGAGAGTTTTGTATTCTTTCTGGAATATGATATCCCCAGTAAGAGGCACTATGTGCAACTGCCTAGTGAGGGGGTGGGTGGGAATTATTTAATTGAATGTATTAATGTGCTCTGTCCCTCAGGCAAATGTCATATCCCCTGCCTCTGTTGTGAATAGCTTAACCTGAGCTCCTATTTACAAAAAAGCAAATAGAAACATCCCCATGGCTTCCTACTTACTCAGCTATGCCATGCTTTTAAATACTTTTAAAATGCTTTTAAAGTGTGTGTGTGTGTGTGTGTGTGTGTGTGTTGGACAATGCTTTTAGGTTGTTTATTTGGGGGGGTGAATTTAGTTTGGGGTGTTAGTTTTTTTGATTATTTTAATTTTAGTGGAAAGGCATGGTTAAAAGTGTTAAAGCAAACGTGTGGGCTTTCTTATATTTATCCCCAAAGAAATGATGTGCTGTTTGTGGCTATCTCACGTACCTCATGTGAATAAACCAGGACAGGTAACTGTACATTGCCACCTTAAACCTTAGCTGACCAATCATAGAATCATAGAATCATAGAATAGTAGGGTTGGAAGGGGCCTACAAGGCCATCGAGTCCAACCCCCTGCTCAATGCAGGAATCCAAGTCAGAGCATCCCCGACAGATGGCTGTCCAGCCTCGTCTTGAAGGCCTCCAGTATGGGAGAGCCCACCACCTCCCCAGGTAATTGGTTCCATTGTCATATTGCTCTTACAGTCAGGAAGTTTTTCCTGATGTTCAGCCAGAATCTGGCTTCCTGTAACTTGAGCCCATTATTCCGTGTCCTGCACTCTGGGATGATCAAGAAGAGATCCTGGCCTTCTTCTCTGTGACAACCTTTCAAGTACTTGAAGAGTGCTATCATATCTCCCCTCAGCCTTCTCTTCTCAAGGCTAAACATGCCCAGTTCTTTCAGTCTCTCTTCATAGGGCTTTGTTTCCAGTCCCCTGATCATCTTTGTTGCCCTCCTCTGAACCCTCTCCAGTTTGTCTGCATCCTTCTTAAAGTGTGGTGCCCAGAACTGGACACAGTACTCCAGATGAGGCCTAACCAGTGCTGAGTAGAGGGCAACTAGTACTTCCTGGGATTTGGAAGCGATGCTTCTATGAATGCAGCCCAAAATAGCATTTGCCTTTTTTGCAGCCACATCACATTGTTGGCTCATATTCAGCTTGTGATCGACAACAATTCCAAGATCCTTCTCGCTTGTAGTGTGGTTGAGCCACGTATCCCCCATCTTGTAACTGTGCATTTGGTTTCTTTTTCCTAGGTGCAGAACTTGGCATTTGTCCCTATTAAATGTCATTCTGTTGTTTTCTGCCCAGCACTCCAGTCTATCCAGATCACTTTGAATTTTGTTTCTGTCTTCCAAAGTATTAGCTATCCCTCCCAATTTTGTGTCATCTGCAAATTTGATCAGCATTCCCTGCACCTCCTCCTCCAAGTCATTAATAACAATGTTGAAGAGCACTGGGCCCAGGACTGAGCCCTGCGGTACCCCACTCGTTACCTCTCCCCAGTTTGAGAAGGTCCCATTGATCAGCACTCTTTGAGTCCGATTCTGTAGCCAACTGTGGATCCACCGGATCGTTGTTTCATCTAGCCCACTTTGAGCTAGTTTGCTCATCAGGATATCATGGGGCACTTTGTCGAAAGCTTTGCTGAAGTCGAGGTATATGATGTCCACAGCATTCCCACAGTCCACAAGGGAAGTTACTTGGTCAAAAAATGAGATCAGATTTGTCTGGCAGGATTTGTTTTTGACAAATCCATGTTGGCTTCGAGTAATCACTGCATTGTTGTCAAGGTGCTTCCAGATGGATTTCTTTATCATCTGCTCCAGAATTTTCCCAGGGATTGATGTCAGACTGACTGGTCTGTAGTTCCCAGGTTCCTCCTTTTTACCCTTTTTGAAGATAGGGACAACGTTAGCCCTCCTCCAGTCATCTGGCACTTCCCCCGTCCTCCATGATTTCTCCAAGAGAATAGACAGCGGTTCTGAGAGTTCTTCTGCCAGTTCCTTTATTCCTCTAGGATGCAGTTCATCTGGCCCTAGAGATTTGAACTCATTCAAAGTAATGAGGTGTTCCTTGACCATATGCCTGTCGATCTCAAGCTGCAATCCTGCCCCTTCAGCCTGTACTTCGCCTTTGCCAGGGGGGTCATAGACCCTCTTTTGGGAGAAGACTGAGCCAAAGTAGGAATTGAGCACCTCTGCCTTTTCTTTCTCATCTGTTATCATTTTGCCATCCTTATTTAATAGCTGAACCACCATTTCTTTCCTCTGCCTTTTACTATGCACGTAGCTGAAGAAAGCCTTTTTGTTGTTTTTAACATCCCTTGCTAACCTCAGCTCATTCTCAGCTTTAGCCTTCCTGACGCCATCCCGGCAATTCTGTGCTATCTGCCTGTACTCTTCCTTTGTTACTTGGCCTTCTTTCCACTTCCTATATGTGTCCTTTTTTGTTTTCAGGTCATCCCTAAGCTTTTTGTGAAGCCACATTGGCTTCTTCTGTTGTCTTCCACCTTTTCTTCTTGTTGGAATTGCTTGTGATTGTGCCTTGAGAATTTCCTTTTTTAAAAGCTCCCACCCATCTTGGACTCCTTTTCTTGCTAGCATCGCTTGCCATGGGACCTTACTGATCATTGTTCTGAGTTTATGAAAATCAGCTTTCCTAAAATCCAGGGTACGCGTTTGACTACACTCGGCTTTTGCTTCCCTTAGACCCAAGAACTCAGGTACAAGATGGTCGCTTTCCCCCAGAGTTCCTGTAACTGCTACTTTATCCACTAAGTCATCTCTGTTGGTTAGGATCAAGTCAAGAATAGACGATCCTCTAGTTCCTTCCTCTACTTTCTGTAGGAGGAAGTTATCTGCCACACAAGTCAGGAATTTCCTGGAGGGGCCATGTTTTGCAGAATTTGTCTCCCAACAAATATCAGGGAAATTGAAGTCCCCCATTACTACTACATCATGCTTCCTTCAAACATTGGCTATTTGCTTTTCAAAAGTTTCATCCTTGTCTTCTCCTTGATTGGGTGGCCGGTAGTAAACTCTGACCACCAGGTTCCTTTTATTCTTTGCTCCATTTATTTCTACCCAGATGCTCTCGATGGGGCTACCAAGCTCATCCTCCTGTATTTCTGTGCAGAGATATGTATTTTTCACATACAGTGCAACCCCACCTCCCTTTCTGTTCCTCCTGTTCTTTTTGAACAAGTTATATCCTTCAATTGCTGTATTCCAGTCATGAGAGTCATCCCACCAAGTCTCAGTTAAACTTATCAGGTCATAATTTCCCTCTTGTATTAAGAGTTCAAGTTCGTTCTGTTTGTTTCCCATACTCTGGGCATTAGTATACAGACATCGAAGACCATGTGCTTCATAGTCTGGCTTTCTTCCTACATATGTCTGAAGTCTATTATTGGGCGCTATCAGAGCTGTTCTCTCCATTGCAGTGCATGCGCCTATGTCCATTGTTACCCCCAACATTACATCTCCCTTCCCCGTAGGATTCAGTTTAAAGCCCTCCTGATGAAGTTCTTCATGCTGTGGCCAAACAGATTCTTCCCATCCTTTGTGAGGTGCAACCCATCCCTAGCCAACTGCCCATCTTCCAGGAAGTGTAGCCCATGGTCCCAGAATCCAAATCTCTCTCATCAGCACCACCTTCGTAGCCAGTCATTCACCCGGAGTATTTTTCGTTCCCTTTCTATCCCTCTTCTAACTACTAGAAGGATGGATGAGAAAACTATCTGGGCCCCAAAGTTCTTGAGTTTCCTTCCCAAAGCTTCAAAGTCTGACGTGATCTCTTCGTAGCTCCGCTTGGCGGTATCATTTGTTCCAACATGGATGAGAAGAAAGGGATACCTGTCAGTGGGCTTTATGAGTTCAGGCAACCTTTCAGTCACGTCTCTAATCTGTCTTCCCGGGAGACAACATATCTGGCGAGTCCATGGGTCTTCGTGACATACTTGGGTCTCGATCCCACGCAGCAAGGAGTCTCCCACTCTTCTCTTCTTCTTGTTGTAGGCCTGGGTTTCATCACCTCTGTTTGACTGACCTTTAGCCTCTTGCTCACTCTCATGCAGGTTCCCCTGTGATTCTTCCTCTGCAGGCTGTCCCCCAGTCTCATCCACAAGTACCTGGAATCGGTTCCACAGCTCCACTGCTTCCACTGGTGCAGAGTGGCGTCTAGTTCTTCTTCTCCTAACTGTCACCCTTTTCCAAGGAGTATCCTCTATTCCATTTTTCTTCACCTCAGCATTTCCCACTGCCTCATCTTGCTGTTGCTCTTCAAGCTTCTGGTCTGCCCTTTGCGGCTGTAGTTCTCCCATTCTGTCCAAGAACTCTTCGTGTTCTCTTATAGGGGTGCATGAAAGTCCCTTACCTGTCCTCGAAGCTTTTCGCGGTGGGGGGGAGGCGCTTCGCTGCTCCCCCCGCGATGTTCAGGCCGGGGGGGAGGCTTCCCGCCTCTCCCGGCTGAAATTCAGGCCGGGGGGGAGGCTTCCCACCTCACCCGGCCGAAATTCAGGCCGGGGAGGAGGCGCCTCGCCTCGCCCGGCCGCGAAATAAAAAGTAAAAAAAAAAAAACGCCCCCGTGATAGGCTACGTGACGATTAACGTAGCCTATCATGGCTAGATCTGCAAAGTCAGCCGTGATAGGCTACGTAAATCGTCACATAGCCTATCACGGGTGACGTTTAAAAAAAAAAGCGCGTACGCAAATGGCGGCCCCCATAGGGAGCCGCCATTCGCGTTCCTTATTTGGTCGCTGTAGTCTACGTAAATCTTTACGTAGACTACGGCGAAAATAAGGGCAACGCAAATAGCGTTGCCCTTATTTTCGCCGTAGTCTACGTAAAGATTTACGTAGACTACAGCGACCAAATAAGGAACACGAATGGCGGCTCCCTATGGGGGCTGCCATTATCCATACGCGTTTTTGTTTTTTTTTAAAGTCACCCGTGATAGGCTACGTGACGATTTACGTAGCCTATCACGGCTGACTTTGCAAATCTAGCCGTGATAGGCTACGTTAATCGGTACGTAGCCTATCATGGGGGCGTTTTTTTTTTCTTTCATTGGAATGGCGGTGGCGGCAGCCGGTCGAAAGACCGGCTGCCGCTCCCGCCCCGGACGAAGACCCGCCGAACCGCCGGCCAGACCCGCCACCGGGAGGAACATTCGGGAAAGGTAAGTCCCGTCCCGGGGGGGGTGCGGGGTGTGGGGGGGTGCGGAGAATTTCTTCCCGAAACTTGTTCGGGGGGCTGAACACGTTGGCGCTTGGCCCCCCGAAGTTTCGGGGAGAAATTCTCCACCAACCCTATTCTCTTATTCCCCGGAGGGTCGACAGTCGCCGCTCCAGTCCACTTACTTTTTCCTCGAGCAGCGTGATCAACTTGCACTTGTTGCAGTTGTAGGCCATGTTGTTCTCAGGCAAGAAAACAAACATTGCACACACCTTGCAGGTCACCACCACTGGAGAGTCTTGTCCTTCCATAGCCTCTTTTCCCTTTTTGTGTCTAGCTTTGTGATTGTTCTAGACTAGCCTGTGCCTGCTCCTCTACTCAGTAGAGGTTAAAAGCAGAGTCCCACTAAAAAATAAAAATAATTAAAAAAAATGTTAAAAAAAAATGTTAGGGGCCTCCCCCTTGACCTCCCCTGCCGAACTCCCCTGGCCAACTCCTGTTTGCTCCCCCTGTTCGCTCGCTCTCTGGGAGCTTGCCTGCTTCTGTATTCCCTGGACCAGCTGGAGCAGCTTGCTCTGCTCTGCTCTGCTCAGCTGGGAGGCGGGAAACAGACTGAAGCTTCCCGCCCAGTCAGCTGCTGGGAGTACTCAGGCCACACCCCTCCAATTCAGTTGGAGCTCTCAGAAGCACCTGGTGAGCTCACAGCCAATCAGAAGGGTAAAGGGCAGCCCCCTGGGCTTCCTGCAACCCACTTACCTCTTAGCCTCTGTCTCCTTTGTCTCCTTTGTCTCCTTTGTCTCTTCAACCACTGCAACTCCCCTGGCCAACTCCTGTTTGCTCCCCCTGTTCGCTCGCTCTGTTCGCTCGCTCTCTGGGAGCTTGCCTGCTTCTGTAGTCCCTGGACCAGCTGGAGCAGCTTGCTCTGCTCTGCTCTGCTCAGCTGGGAGGCGGGAAACAGCCTCCCAGCTGAGAGATCAAAACAGACCAAAACAGACCAAAGCAAACACTGGAAGTAACACATGGCAGACTCCTTCCCATTCCTAACATTTTAGCCAACAGACGTTTTTACAGTAGTGCACTTTGATTTGTGTTTTCATTCAACAGGTGTTCTGGGGATATGTGTGGGTGCTGTGTCAGTACCACTGTGCATATACACAAAAGAAACAGACTATTATAGAATACTGAATAAGGAACTCTGAAATATGACCCAATCATCTTTGGAAATTAAATCAATGTTAGATTTCCTCTTAACCTATTTTCTTTTTGTTTATTGATAGCTGTAAATATTTGATGCTATTTCCTGATGGTAACATAATATCATCCACTTATCAGAATCTAGTTGTAGCCTTTAGTACCCCACTACTTCTTACACAAAAGCAGAGAGTGAACGAAAGCAACACCAATATTGGAAAAATCTCCTTTTATTTCTGTATGCTGAACACCGCCCATGCTTCAAGGAAAACCTAATTTGTGCTGCAAGATGTAATACTTCATGCGGTTGTTGATATGACTTTAAAAAGATTCATTTACAGCTTGTCTTGAACTGAGGTAAATGGAGAAACAGGAGGCCCTGTTATGGAGCAACAAGAAAATACTCTGAGCTTTGTAGTTAACTTTGGAGTAATTGATTTCTGGTGCATTTGTCTCTTTGCCCATTCTAGTGCTCCCATACAGAGAAAGCTAGGTAATTTACAACATCAGGGGTGCGTAATGTTGTATTTATTCATTTTGCTGAGGCAGTTGTAGGACTCCTCTAATCAGATTATTTTAAAGTGTGTATTAAATTTCAGACTTAGAGGAGCTTTCAAGCTCCTCTAAGGAACTTCAGGCAAACCAAGTGTCCACAGCAGCAAGATGATACATGTTTTGTTTTTGTGGTTAAATGACCACCCAAATTGAAGCATGTTTAATAATGATGTTTTATAAAGGACATGTATGGGGCGCTGAAGATTAACAGAACACAAGCCACAGCGCAACATAGTGCCCATGAGGATGCTGCTCTTCAGAAGGATGCAAATAAGTAGTGAGATGATTAGGGCTTTTTACAGGGATGCTGCTGTGCTGAATTCAGATTAAAAACAAACCCCAAAACAAAACAGCACTCGGAGCCATTAAAGAGTCCATATATCCTAATAATTACTACCATATGCATACAAACACAAAACCAAAGGTGTTTTCCTTTCTTAGCATAGGCGATTCTAACATTGCTTTAATATGGTAGGAGAAATGGGGGAGCACTGGGTTTGCCATAAACCATCTGTCTGTTGCATGAGCTTTGAAATAGCTGACATACAGTGCAGCACATTCCTGGTGGAGGAATGCAGTTGAGCCCTAGTTAGTGAATGGAATGAAGGGCCTTTAAAAAAAATATTAATTCCCAATTTACCCAGGACTAAAGTAGGGATATATATATATATGAGAAATTCATTTCAGTTCATTTTTGACCAAGATTTACCCAGTTTGCACCTCCTGGACAAACACGGATTTGGAGACAATCTGCAGTCAAAGTCCATACAGTTCAAAGCTTGCACTGTGATTTCAGACCAAAGAAGGCATTTGACAGCATGTATACATTTGAAACATGCACATGAAAAAATGCACACACACATGCTTTAAATCAATGAGAGAAAAATGCGCACATTTCAAAGATGCACGCAACTGATGTGCACATTTGGGAAATATGCACAGAAATATGCATGAAGAAAGCAAATATTGCAATCTGATATGAACACAAAGTGGAACAAGTTTTGAGGTAGAATTTGGAGAACTTTGGTCAACTCAAGTTTTGTTTGTACACACATCCTTAGAGGCCTAGACCAAAGCTAGGTATACCTGGCTCTCTTGAATATTAGAGGGCCCTTCCCTGAATGCCCAGTCGCAATCGTCTTTTCTTTTTAGTAAGTCTCTAGCTCATTGTACTTCATGGACACAGTATTCTACACAATTATTCACAAAAAGACAAATCTGTTCCCAGCTTCCGGTATTACAGCCAATGAGTGCAAAGGTCAGGATGATTGACAAGCACTTGGCCTTGATTTTTACTCTTCTTAAAATGTTCATTTCATTATTTTTATTTGTAAAACTGATGTTTCAAACATAATTTGACTAGCTATATTTACATGTCTGCTACATTGCCCTTCCATACCACCATAAATATATGGGCTACAGCCTGTGTATACAACAAATTATCCCATTCATAGTGCATACAAATTGAAAGAAAGAAAGAGCACTCTCTGGAATATTACAAAATGCACCTATCAACAATCTTTCAGAATGTTACATCCTTTTATACATCTGAGGACACCCGTACACATATATTAATTAATTAATTAATTAAATAAATTAATTAATTTACAGTATTTGTATACTGCTCCACATCCAAAGACCTTGGAGTGATGAACAGCAGACATGATAAAGAATAAAAACACAATGTTAAAATAAATTAAAATTTTAAAAAGACAGAATTTTGATAAAACCAAGTCTGATAAATCATGGCCAGTCATTCATCGAAGCCTTCCTGAAAAACAATGTTTTGATAAAATAACATTGGTGCCTGCCTGACCTCCAAAGGCAGAGAATTCCTTAGGAAGGGGGCCAAGATATCAAGAGATATTTGTAAGATGCATTGATGTAACTTTCATCACATAATGCAATGATTTATACATGTGGGAAAGGAACATATTTATTAATTTAAAATGTTTTTACCCTGCTCTTCAGACAAAAAGGCTCCCAGAGCAGTTTGCAGATCAATCAAAAACCCTAAGATGGTATCTGTCTCCAGGCTTACAATCTGAAGGACACGACACAAAAGAAAAATGGGATGCGGAGGGAGGAGGATCGAATCTAGGTTTTTCTGCATATAAAGCTTATGTTCTAACATTGAGCTATGGTCTGATCCCTTCCCAAAGGCTAGCAGCTAATGGGGACATGGCTTCACTGTCAGGATCAGTTTTAAAAAATATGCTTGGCAAATATGTTTGAATTATCCATACTAATTTTTTAATGTTACTTGGAGGGAGCAATCCTATTTGGATCAACGGTCGCCTCCGGCCCTAGGGGCGACTGCCTATCCAATGCAGGGCAGGAAGACTGGTGAGGAGCAGACCTCCTCCTCACTCCCCCCACCCTGCTTTCATGGCCAGACAGCTGTTTTTGGCTATCTAGCCACAGGACCTCGGAGCGCAGGAAGCAGCGGCCAGATGACATGTAGGAAGTGTAATACCAGCATTTCTGACCTCCCCACCCCGGCCTGCCTCCAGGAATGCCCCATTTTCCCTGCTCTGCAATGCTCTTATGAGCATGAAGCAGATCCACACTGCCTATGAGGTGGCACGGGAGGGGGTGGAGGTCGGTTTTCAGGGAACCGACCAATCCTATGGCCATCTAGCCGCTGACTAGCAGCCATAGGATTGCACCCTAAGTATTACAGGACAGAGACAAATTGATATAAAAGAACTACATTTATGTTCCCTCAAAGACTTCAAGGGAACTGTGAAGAAACTGACTTTTTTGAGGTAAAAGTTTAATATGTTCAATTGTTCTGTTTTGTTTCGGTGACTGAAGACAAAGGCGGTTAAGAGCAGAAAGGAGAAATGTGTACCTTTTACTAGAAGGTTGTGCCTGAGAAGTGATACTATGGCATTCCTGCCTCTTACCAGTGAGAATACCTTTCGAATAAGGCCTGTCCCACAGCAGGCCATGCCTCCCCCCACCCCACCCCACCCCCAGTAATGCTCCCACCGGGACACTTAGGCTCAGGTCCAACCCTTTACTCTGTCCTCAAGTTGTGAGGACACACTGGTTTAATTATAACCTGTATTATTCCCTTTATTACTTCACCCATTCTTAGCCAAGAGCAGAAGGCGTAGGATTTTATAAAACAAAGGAAGTTTTATTATTTACAGTTGGTAAACAGTTACATAAGTCAGCTTCTATCTATGTATATCTTCTCTCACACACATAAACCCTAGTCACTCTGTCTCTCATCAACCAATCTCTAAACAGACCCTCTCTGTGTTCCTATCCCATTCTAAGCACTGTCCCTCACACAAACACAGTACCCTGCTTATACATCACACACACTTCACCTCCCCTCCCTCCCTCAGCCAGTGCTCTCACATATGCAAATACACCATTCCTCCTGTCACTCACCCCACTCTCACCTAGATATACGCACCATAAAATCAGAGTTTTTATGAATTATAATTCATAATATACATATATGTAACATCACAGATACATTGTAAATATGGTGTGTTGGTGGATTGCCAGTTACTGTTACCACTGAGAGGAAAACATGAGGCCAGGTTTCTGTCTTATATATAAGGTTGGATCAAAATGGGCACAGTCTGATTGGAGGATAGCTAGACATGCTACAGATGCTATTGGTCCTGACTTTGAGCAGTGGTAGTGGAGGGCTTTTTCTGCTGTGGCACCCCGGCTCTGGAATGAGCTCCCTAGTGAGGTTCTCCTGGCACCTACACTGTATTCCTTTCGGCACCAGGTGAAGACCTTTTTATTTTCCCAGGCATCTTAGCATTTTAGCTTTCTAAATTTTTAGCTTTGCTGTTTTAAATCTGTATTTTAAACTCCTGCACTGCTGCTAGGTTTTATTGTGGTTGTATTGTTATATTGTGGTTTTAATGTTCTATATATTTTAAATTGTTTTATTGTGTGTTGTTTGGTTTTAATTTTTGTGAACCGCCCAGAGAGCTTCGGCTATTGGGCGGTATAGAAATGAAATAAATAAATAAATAAATAAATAAATAGTGAGTCGGAATGTTGGCCCCACCAAAGCTGATTGGTTGGAGAGATCTGCCAGAGCAAATATAAAGGAGCTGCTGAGAGGCAGCTTGGGGAGTTTTTCTGGAGAGCTCATCAGGATGTGTCTTTGTGAGAGGCTGGGAGCCCGAGAAAGACATCAGCCAGGAAGAAGAGCAGCCACAAGATCAGGAAGCTGAGCACATATTAGGTGGAAGCAGAAGGAGGTCTGCAAGTGAGAAGAGGAAGTCTCCTGGACAAAAGAGCTGATGCCTGCATTTTGGAGACCTGTGTGTCAGCTGTAGCCGTGGTCTGAAGACAAGAGAGAGCAGTTGCTGGAACTGAAGACTTCAGGGGAAGCCTGGTGGACAGCCCTAAACATTCCAGTCTGTAGTCAAACCCTACCAGAGAAGACTGCTTATCAAGCCCTCATTGTTAGGGCTGTGAGTTAACTGGGATGGAGCTTGATAGGGGAATTGGCTTAAGTTGGTTAGGGTTAGGAACTGGGGCTTCTATATCCTGATTGGTGGTAACAGTAGCAATACAGAAAACTTGTTCTGAAAGTAACAGTAATCATAAATAATAATGATTCTTTTTTATTCCTTCTTAATAAAATATACTTTACTTTTGTTTCTTATACCTGTACCTCTGATCTGTTTGTCTCACACCTAATGACCAGCTACATTTAGAAAAAGGTGGTTAAATAGGTGTTTAATTACTAATTACTAATTAGTATTAGTATATAATTACTAATGCTTCCTAAGGCCCACTTAGGAAGCATTAGTAACAACAAAGCTAGCGGAGATGACAGTATTCCAGCTGAGCTATTTAAAATCCTAAAAGATGATGCTGTTAAAGTGCTGCACTCAATATGCCAACAAATTTGGAACACTCAACAGTGGCCGCAAGACTGGAAAAGGTCAGTTTACATTCCAATTCCAAAGAAGGGCAATGCCAAAGAGTGTTCAAACTACCACACAATTGCGCTCATTTCACATGCCAGCAAGGTGATGCTCAAAATCCTACAAGCTAGGCTTCAGCAGTATGTGAACCGAGAACTACCGGAAGTACAAGCTGGGTTTCTAAGAGGCAGAGGAACTAGAGATCAAATTGCCAACTTTCGCTGGATCATGGAGAAAGCAAGAGAATTCCAGAAAAATGTCTATTTCTGCTTCATTGACTACGCTAAAGCCTTTGATTGTGTGGATCACAACAAACTGTGGCAAATTCTTAAAGTGATGGGAGTACCAGACCACCTTACCTGTCTCCTGAGAAACCTGTACGAGGGTCTAGAAGCAACAGTAAGAACCGGACATGGAACAACCGATTGGTTCAAAATTGGGAAAGGAGTATGACAAGGCTGCATAATGTCACCCTGCTTATTTAACTTATATGCAGAGTACATCATGAGAAACGCTGGGTTGGATGAATCACAGGTCGGAATTAAGATTGCCGGGAGAATTATCAACAACCTCCAATATGCAGATGATACCACCCTAATGGCAGAAAGTGAAGAGGATCTAAAGAGCCTCTTGTTGAGGGTGAAAGTGGACAGTGCAAAAGCTGGTCTGAAACTCAACATTAAAAAAAACTAAGATCATGGCATCTGGCCACATCACTTCCTGGCATATAGAAGGGGAAGAAATGGAAGCGGTGACAGATTTTATTTTCTTGGGCTCGAAGATCACCACAGATGGTGACTGTAGCCATGAGATTAAAAGACTCATGCTATAGCTTGCTCCTTGGGAGGAAAGCTATGGCAAACCTAGACAGCATAGTAAGAAGCAGAGACATCACCTTGCCAACAAAGGTCCGTCTAATCAAAGCTATGGTTTTCCCAGTAGTAATGTATGGCTGTGAAAGCTGGACTATAAGGAAGGCTGAGCGCCAAAGAATTGATGCTTTTGAACTGTGGTGCTGAAGAAGACTCTTACGAGTCCCCTGGACTGCAAGGATGTCAAATCAGTCCATCCTAAAGGAAATCAACCCTGAGTGCTCATTGGAAGGACAGATACAGAAGCTGAAGCTCAAATATTTTGGCCACCTAATGCGAAGAGAAAACTCTCTGGAAAAGACCCTGATGCTGGGAAAAACTGAAGGCAAAAGGAGAAGGGGACGGCAGAGGATGAGATGGCTAGATAGCATCACCGATGCAATGAGTATGAACTTGAGCACGCTCCGGGAGAGAGCGCAGGACAGGAAGGCCTGGCGTGTTATGGTCCATGAGGTCACGAAGAGTCGGACACGACTGAATGATTGAACAACAACAAATGGGTGTAGATTTATGTTTGCAGCAGAGGTGAATGGTGGGATGCCCAGTGGTGATTCATGGATTCATTTGGTGGCTATAGCAGAGGGACTTTCTCAGTGAGAAGGGGCATTCCTCCACAGGAACAAAAAGACATCATTCTTACTTTACTCTAATCTGACAAGGTACAACCCCAGGCTATTGCAGAACTCTTTATATACACCTGGAGTATAGGTTTCTGAGGAATATAGGCTAAATTGTTACTGCAAATAGGATCAAATTAAGCTGCTCTAGGCACAGCCTGAAGAGCTGAAAGAAACTATAATGGCATGAAGGAAAGACAGGTTGAAGGTTGCTTAGCAACTATTACCGTTTCTGTGCATTAGATAAAGGCAGTTCAGACTTTGGATTTGTCGATATTTGTTTCTTGGAATGTATAGGGAGCTTTTCAATTTCACCATGTCACAAACTAGCTGCCATTGTCAGAGGGAGGACTAGGCTTCTGACTTTTTGAGAGCAATCTTTTTTTCTTCCTCTACGGGAAGCAGGATAGAAATGAATGCTGGCGTTTCAGGGCCTGTGTCGCCACAGAAAGCTGCAAGTGTTCAGGCTCTGAGACAAGAACTTTCCAGGCTCAGCTCTGTGTGTGGCTTGTAGACATGATGTAGCAGCCAGTCAGCCACTTTAATCACAGTTAAGTATTGAACTTATGAGCTCATTCTGCTGTGAGCACTGAATGACTACCACTTCCTGTCATGCCAAAGTCCAGATCTGATAACTTTGGGCATGAAAAAGTAGGATTTTGCTCTGATCTCTCATATATGTAGTGTGTGTGTGTGTGTGTGTAGACTACAGAAGCACCACAAGCCATTTCACCTCAAAAACACAACATTCTGACACAAACTAGCAGATTTCTTCCTAATTGTGCTCCTTGGAAATAATTCAGAGTGTGGGTATCCAGTGCAGTGTTAGCTGACTGAGATTACTTTTCAGGCTGGTGTAAGATCCAGTGTTCATTTTGGGTGTCTTGCTAATAGATGTTACTTCACACTGGCAGTTGTTTTGTATGATCTCTCATTGGAAGTTGAAACAGGCCAAACTGAAGGAAATGCAACATTATTTTATACCAGCAATGCCTCTCATGAGCTTATACTTTAGACCTGCCTTTTGATTCACTATTGTACATCGACAATCAGATAATTTTAGACACGCTGATTTGAAATGGCTCTGTAGAGATAACATTAAAATCCACTTATATGCTTAACTGATCTTTGCCTTCTCATGCCTGAGCTTTCCCTAGCCAATTCCAGATATATTACATTTTTTTTCTATTTGTTCCTTCAACATTCACTGATTGTCTTTGATGATATGGCACCTGCTTTAAATTCAGAAAAGAGTCCATTATTCATCCAGTTTTCTAACAGGGATACAACAAATATTACTGCTTTTTGTTTGAGGGAACAAAAATCAGATACAGTTGTGAATGAAATTTCAATCCTATGCATGTCTACTTAGAGGTAAGCCCCATTGAACTCAATGGGCACCCAAGTTAAATGAGTACATGGTTTCAGACTAAGGCTGCAATCCTACAACCACTTACCTGGGTGTACCCCTCATTGAACTCCATGGGACTTACAACTCAGTAATCATGTCCAGAATTGTGCTGTCTTGAAATCCTGAACAGGTTTTGAAAAGGTTATAGATCCAAAGAGGAGGGGGAAACAGGAACTTGCTCAGGGGGATTATTTAGCTCCATTCCAATCAGGGTTTAGGTCTGGTTTTGGGACCAAAACAGCCTTAGAGCACAAACCTATGCAACTTTAGACAGAAAGAAGTTCTACAATTCCCAGCATGCCTCAGCCAGCATAGATGGTTTGGGAATGCTGGGAGTTATAGGACTTTTTTCTGTCTAAACCTGCATAGGATTGTGCCCTGAGTTATCCTTGTGGATGCTGTGCCGATGAAGGGACATGAGGTTCTCCTGGACCCCTCAGTGGCTTTCAGTACCGTCAACCATGGTCTCTTTTTGATCACCTGACTAGGTTGGGTTTAGGGGGCATGGTGTCATGGTGGCTCTGCTCCTACCTGGCTGTTCAGTTTCAGTAGGTAATGCTTGGGGACCTTTGCTGTGTTTCATGGCTTTTGACCTGTGGGGTATCACAGTGCTCTATCCTGTCCCCCATGCTATTTAATATCTGCATGAAACTGCCGGGGGAAATTATTGAGAGGTTTAGGCTGCAGTGCCACGAATAGAATTCTATCTCTCTTTTTCACCTACTAATCCCAGCAAGACTGTGGAACTCCTGAATAAGTAGGATGGACAAGGGCAAAACCCCCAAAGCTTAATCCAGGCAAGATGGAGAATCTACTGATAGACTGAGTGTTTCAACTGGTGTTGGACAGAGCTGCAATTTCCCTGAAGGAAAATGTTTGTAGTTTGAGGGTGCTTCTGTATTCAATGCTGTCTGTGGAAGAGCAGGTAGCAGCAGCAGTAGCCAGGAGTGTCTTTTACCAACTTTGGTTGGTACCAGTGGCAGTCGGTGACTCCAGTTCCGGAGAGGCTGAGATTCTATGCAGGGTTTTAGTTACCACCAGCCAGAACTCTAATGATGCTACCCAAGGTGCATCTTGGATAATGCCATTAGTGTTTTGGCTGATGGTAACTAAAACCCTGAATTAAATCATGCGCGCGCACACACACACACACACACACCTTACTGGAGTCACCAGCCACTACTGGTTGGTACATCAATTGTGACAGATCTAGGGAAACAGGATCTAGCATTAGTTATGTGTTCACTAGTTATGTCTGGACTGGAGTACTGTAATGAACTTTATATACAGCTGCTTTTGACAACAACTCCAAAATTTCAGTTGATGCAAAGTACAGCCCCCAAATCCTCATTAGGGCTAGATAGTTGGATCATACTACACACAATTGCAAGACAGTACCTCCTGCAAGGTTTCTGTGCTTTTCTTCTAAGAACCCTATTCAGTTCTTCCAGATTTCTGTACCTTTAAATGAAGAATAATGCACAATTGGGGATAGGTGAGAAATTAATTTGGTTTGTATTTTAATGTGAAATTATCCAGTTTTTATTATTATTTATTGCATTTCTATACTGCCCCATAGCTGAAGCTCTCTGGGCAGTTTACAAAGGTGAAAATGTTAAAAATACAATATGCAAACTTTAAAAATATAAGTAACACACAAATAGACAGTATACACAAAGACAACATATATCTATAAACAACTTTGAGCAATCATCCAAACCATAAAACAGATCCAGGATCAATTAAAACTCATCACATGCTGCCAAATACCTGGGAAAAAGAGAAAGGTCATGCCCTGGCTCCAAAAAGTTTGCACCTCCTTGGTCCAAACACACACCCAAATGCAATTTGCAGTCAGAAATCCATACACTTAGAACCTAAAACTAAGGACCTAAACAAGATTGCCACTGACAGATTCACCGATCCATATACACAATAATGCTAAGATCTGAACTAACATGCAACAAGCCCACAAAATAAGAATTCAGAAAATCCTACCCTTGCAAGAAAAAAAAAATGTATCTGCTTTGTTGACAAATGCCCTGAATGTGCCATGTCACTTTTTGGTGAATAGAAAATATTTGTGCACTCCATCAGCAATTACAGTTGCCCCACCACCACTCTCCTGGATTTTAGAAATGGTGTAAAGATATCTTTTTAATTTAGCTTTTTAAATTATATAGCTGTTTTAATTTTTTTAGGGCAATCCTACAAGGTTGATGCTCAAAAACCAGAGGGCTCTGTTCTCGGAGCCCTCTGTTTATCCTAAGCCTTGCCAGCAAGCGCCAGGCAAGGCGGGAAGAACAAAAGAGGTGTTTTCACCTTGCATTCTTCTTCTGTGCTATTTTGAGCTAGATGGGCCTCTGAGCCCATGTAACTTGCTAACCTCGGGGCATGGATGGGAACAGAGCGGCCTGTGGATCTGGTGGATCTACAGCCTCTTCTCTCCCCTCTCTTCCGAGCCCACCAGCATGCCCCCTTTCCTCCCTCCCTGTCCACCACTTCAAAGTTGCGACAGTGTCCTTGGATGAGGAAGCCACCACAGAGCTTTCTGCAGCAGGTGGGAGGTATGGGGATATCTGAGCAGAGAGCCCCTCCACATCCCCTCAGGTCATACCTCTGTCTATAGCTCCAGGGGGGATCCTCCATAACCTCCCAGGGACCTTGGATTGCTCTCTTAATGTTTTACTGTTTTTAATGTTCTTTTTAAATCATGTTAAGGTTTTATTGTTTTAAATTGTTATACATGGCCTCAATGGCTTTTTAGTAAATAAAGCAAGGAAGAAAAGAAATAATGGTGAAAGTTTTGTGCATTTTTAAGATTAGTACAGAAATGTGTTGTTGTTTTCTGTGCTACAAATGAATTGCATCAGGTATGTAGGAGGCTGCTCCAGAAAATGACACACCAACTCTCAAACAAACAAAATGTGTTTTTTTCAAAATCCTTAGGGAGGCTTGTTAAGATTTTCTTAAATATAACTGCATTTAGAATCAATTTCTTAGTTTACTTACACACACAGTCATATGCCAGTCATTTCACATTTATGTGCATCATTCCTTAAAATATTTTTTGACTGAGCCATGCTTGAATGTTACCCCCGAGGCTCTCTTATTACTACTCTTTTTTGAAATGCGTATTGATCATGTCTACTATTGCACAATCTCTAAGCAAACTCAGACTGCATAACCAAGGTTCTTATTGAAGAACTGTGTGACTCTTTTACACATGGAACTAGTAAAATACTGCCATATAAAACTGCACCAGAATATTGCAATCAGATTTTCAACTTAACCATTTCCTTTCACTTCAAAGTTTCCAGAAGGCTACAGTGTGACCTGACCATTTGAAATAAAGGTCTCATTTTAAACGAAGTATCATTTCTCCAATTTATACAGTTAATGGAAGTAGCCAGCATCTGACTGTCATATTTTCAAATGCTGACTGCTGGAGTATATTTCTTATTACACATTTTTATTACAATGACATATTGGTGCTTCATCTAAATTTAGAATTAGTAATAAAGTGGCAGCTCCAGTGCTACAAGATTCTCCAGAAGCCAGGATGAACCACTGAATAACCGGAAAGCACCCAAACTATGGAAATATGAATGCTATAGAATTTCCTTATTAGTACTAAACTGGATCCAAGCACAATGTTATGGTCCTGCCTGAAAATTAGTTGAGAAAATAAATGATATTCAATAATTATTGTTAGTCCCATTCAGATATTCACCAAAACCTCCCCCCCCCATCTCCCCACATGCATCTGTGCACTGAGTATGAAGGTCTGAAAAGGGTTACTAAGCATGTTTGGCTGAATATCCTTCAAAGCCTCTGCATGATGAGGAATCCAGATAAGACAGGTTTCCTGGTCACATGGAGGTTTCTAAGCATATTCAGGAACCCTTTTCAGATCACTGAGCCATATGCACTTAGAAACTCTTTCCTGAAGAGCAGTCTGCACATGCATATGTCCCCAGCCCCTACACAGTTTAGGGATGTCTATTGTTTGAAAATCAAGCATTTGAGGGGCCTAATGGATTCCTGCTGCCTGCTAGGCTCAGCTTACATTCATAAGCCGAGCAATGGGGTCTTCCCAAAATTGGGGAATGGTCTTTCATTTTTTGTAAATAGAAGGTGATGCAAATTGCAGCTACAATTTGCATAATTTGTGTGAATCCCAGCCATAATTTGCTTAATTTTACAAATTCCAGCTATAATTTCTGCAAATTATGCAAATTGCAAGTGCAATTTGCACAACTATTTACAAAAAATTCACAGAACCAGAAAATCTGTGAGCTGGCCCAACCTGATGCAGACCAACTCAGGCCAGCTTGTGGGGAAGTGAGGCCAAGTCGGGGGGGCCGAGCTGATGAAATCTCAGCAAGCTCCACCCCCTGGATGGATTCTTCTGACATCCTTAACACAGTTTTAGTGCACCCCTGTTCAGGTGAATCAACATGGTTAGTGTATACATCTACAGAGATCCATGTGTGCAAGCCGGCTTTTCTGTGCATCTCACTTGCTAGATCACAGTATGACTGTGGCCAAGCTATCCCTGTCCAGGAGAACCTGCAGTTGGCAAACCACCCAAAGCTGGTAAAAGGCACTCTGAATAGGGATGGCTGAGAATTTCTCCCCGAATCTCCGGGGGCCGAGTGCCAACGCATTGGGCCCCCCAAAATCAGCGGTGAAATTCTCCGCCACCCCCCCCCCCCGGGATGGGACTTACCTTTGGCGAATGTCCCTCCTGGCGGCAGGTCCCGGCGGCAGTTTGTCGGCTTTTCGTCGGGGGCGGGGGTGGCAGCCGCCATTACAAAGTAAAGTAAAAAAAAAAAAAAAACCCGTGATAGGCTACGTAATGATTAACATAGCCTATCACGGCTAGATTTCCAAAGTCAGCTGTGATAGGCTACGTAAATCGTTACGTAGACTATCACAGGTGACTTTGAAAAAAAAAAGCACGTAGGCAAATGGCGGTGCCATATGGGTGCCGCCATTTGCATTCCTTATTTGGTCCCGGTAGTCTACGTAAAGATTTACGTAGACTACGGCGAAAATAAGGGCAACGCAAATAGCGTTGCCCTAATTTTCGCCGTAGTCTCCGTAAATCTTTATGTAGACTACCGGGACCAAATAAGGAACACAAATGGCGGCGCCCATAGGGTGCTGCCATTTGCGTATGCACTTTTTTTTTTTCAAAGTCACCCGTGATAGGCTACGTAACGATTTACGTAGCCTATCATGGCTGACTTTGGAAATCTAGCCGTGATAGGCTACGTTAATCGTTACGCAGCCTATCATGGTTTTTTTTTTTTCACTTTTTCTTTCACGGCCAGGGAGACGGGGCGCTTCTCCCCGGTCTGAATTTCGGCTGGGCGAGGCGGGGCGCCTCCCCCCCCAGCCTGAATTTCGGGGGAGAAGCGAAGCGCCTCCCCCCCACCGCGAAGCAAGCTGCGGGACAAGGTAAGTCCCTTTCGTACATCCCTAACTCTGAACCACCGTGACTGCTTGGGCCTCCAGCAACAGTGATTGATTTAGAAGTACCCCCAGCTACAGACCTGGTCTTTCAGAGGGAGTGCAATAAGCCTGTCTCCTGGACTTGGGAAGTTCTCACCCACAGGGGTTCTGGCCAGGATTGTAGGGAAGTATGAATTACTTACCTGCCATTCCGGTGGGGGGTTCCACGGGGGGGTGAGGCAATCCATCCCTCCCCCTGGAATCCTCACCAGCTGGCTCCGCACCTCAGTGATTCCGCAGAGCTGCTGGCCAGCTCAGTTCCGAAGCCCCAGTGACACCGCTGTGATTGCTGTATTGCTGGCTGGACTATTCTACGGTAATGCAATAAATCTAGGGATGGCAGAGAATTCCGCCACGGATCTCGGTGAGGCCGAATGCCAATGCATTCGGCCCCCCAAACTCTGTGGCGGAATGGCCTGCCACCCCCCACCCCCCCACGCATCCCCCCCGGGACGAGACTTACCTGGGGCGGATCTTCCGGGCGGCGGCAGGTCTTCTGACCAGCTGCCACTGCTGCCATTTCCAGTGTTTACAAACAAAAAGAGAAAAAAGACATGATAGGCTATGTAAAGATTTACGTAGCCTATCATGGCTAGGTTAAAAAAACAACAACAAAAAACGACATGATAGGCTACGTAAATCTTTACGTAGCCTATCACGTCTGATTTAAAAAACAACAACAACGCGCGTACGCAAATGGCGGCAGCTACGGCCGACGCCATTTGCGTTCCTTACTTTGGCCCATCTTAGTCTACGTAAATATTTATGTAGACTAAGACGGCGAAAATAAGGGGGAACACAAATAGCGTAGCGGACGCTGTTTGCGTTCCCCTTATTTTTGCCATCTTACTCTACGTAAATGTTTACATAGACTAAGACAGGCCAAAATAAGGAACGCAAATGGCGGCAGCCATAGCCGCCACCATTTGTGTACGCGCGTTTTTTGTTTTTTTTAAGTCAGACGTGATAGGCTACATAAAGATTTACATAGCCTATCACAGCTGACTACAGGGGCGCAAACTGTGGCGGCGCCACAGCCACCGCCATTTGCGTCCCTGCTAGCCAGTGGCCGGATATCTGGCTGCTGGCGGAGCTGGCCGGCGGCTCCGCGGAATCCCTGTGGAGCAGAGCCAGCCAGCCAGGATTCCGGGGAGGAGGCGCAGAGCGCCTCCCCCCCGGCCAAGATTCCAGTGGGAGGGACGGAGTGCCTCCCCCCCCCAGCGGAACCCGGCGGAGCGAGGTAAGGCCAATTTCATACATCCGTAATAAATCTTTACGTAGCCTACCACGTCAAAGAGCAGGGACACAAATGGCGTAGCGGATGCCATTTGCATCCGCAGTCCGTCAGTCCAGCCAGCGATATGGCAATGGTGGTCGTATCGCTGGGGCTTTGGAGCTGGTGGCAGGCAGGATCCGGCCAGCGAGGACTTCACGGGGAGGCGGAGGTAAGAGATCTGATCCTCCACGGACTTCAGGGGCCCGGATTCAATAGAAACCAGCCTCATTGGCATCTGTGGAGGATTTCTCCAACATCCCTACAGGATTCTAGGGATGTACAAAAGTGTACATACCTTTCCGCATATTATGGTGATGTTGGGGGAGAGGCGTTCCTTCCCTCCCCCCAGAATCCTGGCCGCGGGGGGAGGCACTCTGTTCCTCTGCCCCGGAATCCTGGCCAGCTGGCTCTGCTCCGCAATGATTCTGCGGAGCTGCCGGCCGGCTCCGCCAGCAACCGGACATCCGGCCCCTGGCTTGGTGGGATGCAAATGGCGGCAGCCGTAGCCACCACCATTTGCGTCCTTGCAGTCAGCTGTGATAGGCTACGTAAATGTTTACATAGCCTATCATGGCTGATTTAAAAACAACAACAACAATAGCGTCTACGCTATTTGCATTCCCCTTATTTTCGCCGTCTTAGTCTACGTAAATGTTTACATAGACTAAGACGTGCCAAAATAAGGAACGCAAATGGCAGCAGCCATGGCCGCCGCCATTTGCGTACACACCTTGTTGTTGTTGTTGTTGTTGTTGTTTTTTAAGTCAGCCGTGATAGGCTAAATAAAGATTTACGTAGCCTATCACGGTGGTTTTTTAAAATCTGGCCATGATAGGCTATGTAAATCTTTACGTAGCCTATCATGTTTTTTTGTTTTTTGTTTTTTTTAACCTGGAAATGGCGGCAGCGGCAGCTGGTCGGAAGACCGGCCGCTGCCACCGCCGCCAAACTGCCACCTCCAGGAAGATCCACCCAAGGTAAGTCCAGTCCCGGGGGGGTGGCGGGGGGGTGGCAGGCCGTTCTGCCACCGATGTCGGGGACCCGAATGCGCTGGCATTCGGCCTCCCTGAGATCCGTGGCGGAACTTTCGTACATCCCTACAGGATTCAGTTTCAATTTATTGGCCCTCATCCAGCCCATTACTGAGTTCAGGCACTGGTCCAGGACTTGCACATCCTCTCCTGATTCAGATGTCACAGGGAGATAGAGCTGTGTGTCATCAGTAGGGATGTACAAAAGTCACTTACCCAGTCCCGCAGCTTGCTTCATGGTGGGGGGGAGGCGCTTCGCTTCTCCCCCCAAAATTCAGGCTGGGGGGGGAGGCGCCCCACCTTGCCCGGCCGAAATTCAGGCCGGGGAGAAGCGCCCTGTCTCCCCGGCTGCGAAATACAAAAGTAAAAACAAAAAACAGAACAAGCCCCGTGATAGGCTACCTAACGATTTACGCAGCCTATCACAGCTAGATTTCCAAAGTCAGCCATGATAGGCTACGTAAATCGTTACGTAGCCTATCACGGGTGAATTTGAAAAAAAAAAGCGCGTACGCAAATGGCGGCGCCCATGGGGCGCCGCCATTTGCGTTCCTTAGTTTGGCACGTCTAGTCTACATAAAGCTTTACGTAGACTACGGCGAAAATAAGGGCAACTCAAATAGCGTTGCCCTTATTTTTGCCGTAGTCTACGTAAATCTTTACATAGACTACCGGGACCAAATAAGGAACGCAAATCGCGGCGCCCATGGGGCGCCGCCATTTGCGTACGCACTTTTTTTTTTCAAAGTCACCCGTGATAGGCTACATAATGATTTATGTAGCCTATCATGGCTGACTTTGGAAATCTAGCCATGATAGGCGACGTTAATCGTTACGTAGCCTATCACGTGTTTTTTTTTTTACTTTACTTTGTAATGGCGGTGGCGGCAGCCGGTCAGAAGACCGGCTGCCGCCCCCGCCCCCGCCGAACCACCGCCAAACCGCTGCCGGGACCCGCCGCCGGGAGGGTCATTCGCCAAAGGTAAGTCCCATCCCGGGGAGGGCGGGGGGGGCCGAGAATTTCACTGCCGATTTCGGGGGCCGAATGTGTTGGCACTCGGCCTCCCAAAGATTCGGGGAGAAATTCTCCGCCATCGCTAGTCATCAGCATACTCATGGTATGCTGTGGAACCCCATGGTTCAATTGCCAAGGGGCCAAGAAATGGTCACCCAATGTTATTTTCTTAAATCAGCCCCCACAGGTAGGACCAGAACCACTGTAACACAGTACCTCCAATACCCATCCCAGCCCACAAAGTCAATCCAGGAGGATACCATGGTCAATGGTATCAAAAACCAAGGACAGATCAAGCAGAATTAACTGGGTTGCACTACCCCTGTCCCTCTCTCAATAAAGGTCATCCCACAAAGTGACCAAAGCTGATTCAGTCCCGTAACCAGGACACAACCCAGATTGGAATGGGTCTAGATAATCCGTATCCTCCAAGAGTACCTGCAATTGTCCCACCACTACCCACTCCAGACCCTTTGCAACTGGGTGGAAGTTGTCTAATACCAAGTCCAGAGTGGGCTTCTTCAGGAGGGGTTGCACTACAGCCTCTTTAAGAACATCAGGGACCACTCCTCCCATGGGGAAGTATTCACCACACCCTGGACCCGCCCAGTCATACCCCCTCGGCTAACTTTTATTAGCCAGGAGGATCAAGGATCGAGAGGACACATGGTCAGTCGCATTGCTGCAAGCACCTATAGTAGTCTGATCATATATCCCATTGTACCAATGATAGTGTGTTGCTATTTTAGTTATAATATACAATGTGAATATTTTGAAATCCTTAGAAATATCAAGTTCTCTTGAAAATGTCTTTCAAAATTTTATCCCCTTTACTGTCATTGCTTTCATACTAAGCTGTGGTTTGTACATTTCTGTCCTTACCACATTGCACAAGCAATTAGTCATTTCATTCATCAGCTTTTAGAAACTTTGCTTGCAAAGCTCATGAGCAATCTGACCTTCAGCTCAAGCAACTATGGTTTAGATCAGTTCATACTCAGTGGAAATAAATCTGTGAAGTATCCTCTCCCAGAATGGGCTGATTTAATTGCAGTGTCACAAACAGAATTGTGTGTTACTGTTGCTTTAATGGAATACCAAGCAGAACACAGGTGCTCAGTTCTGCTCCTGTTACCAATCCAAAGCCCCAAGTCTTCAATTCAGTGGTGTAACCTCATACCACATCTGCAGCTGGTACTGCTGTTCCTTTTATCAGACTTACTATAGTAACTCATGCAGACTGAAAATGTGACGATAGTGAGGCTGTGGCTAGATTTCCTCCTTTTGTGCAAGAAGACCAGTTCCTTTTGCCAATGTTAAGGTTGTGCAGTAGCCCACGGAATCAGATTGTCATTGTAAACATAACACTTTATTATTAGACATGAATTTGTACTTTAATTGGGGGGGGGCACTATACAACCTGCATTGACTGTCTTTGGTTCAGTTCAAGTATGCTAACATTATGTTAGTGATGGTCTAATTACCCTGCCATTGGCATTCCTTTACAGTAGGGATGGGGGAGAATTTCTCCCCGAAACTTCGGGGGGCCGAGTGCCAACGTATTCGGCCCCCCGAAGTAGTTTCGGGGAGAAATTCTCCGCCCCCCAGCCCCGCCCCCCCCGGGATGGGACTTACCTTTCCCGAATGTCCCTCCCGGCAGCGGGTCCCGGCGGCGGTTCGGCAGGTCTTCGACAGGGGCAGAGGAGGCAGCTGGTCTTTTGACCGGCTGCCGCCGCCGCCATTCCAATAAAAGTAAAAAAAAAAATGCCCCCGTGAAAGGCTACGTGAAAACTTTTCTTTCTTTTAAAGATTACGTAGACTATAGCAACCAAATAAGGAACGCGAATGGCGGCTCCCTGTGGGGGCCACCATTAGCCGTACGCGCTTTTTTTTTTTTTTTTAAGTCACCCGTGATAGGCTAGGTGACGATTTACGTAGCCTATCACGGCTGACTTTGCAGATCTAGCCGTGATAGGCTACGTTAATCGTCACGTAGCCTATCACGGGTGCATTTTTGTTTTTGTTTTAACTTTTTATTTCGCGGCCGGGCGAGGCGAGGCGCCTCCTCCCCGGCCTGAATTTCGGCCGGGGCGAGGCGGGAAGCCTCCCCCCCCGGCCTGAATTTCAGCCGGGCAAGGATGGAAGCCTCCCCCCTGGCCTGAACTTCGGGGGGAGCCGCGAAGCGAAGCAAGCTGCGAGAACAGGTAAGTGGCTTCCGTGCACCCCTAGTTTACAGTATCATCTGACTTCTGGTTTTGAGATGCTGGCTTAATGGCAAAGGCTGACAGACCATAACCCCACTAACAAAGGGTTCATTCAACAGAAGCAGGTTTGACATTAGATAGTTTAGGACCCAGTGAAACTAGCCAATGTAAAAAGTGAATCCAGAACTAGGGATGCCCAAGAAATTTGGTGAGTCCACATTTCAAAATCACAGATTAATGTGCAGATCAGAACATGCTTCTCTTTGGAATCCACAGCCAAACAAATTATTCAAGGTAGTCCAAAAACTGTCTTTTTAACCTTTAAAAACAACAACAACAACAGATAATAGGTACTTGGAACAGCTAGAAAACACAACTGATGCAATGCATATTGAAAATAGGGCCAAAAATGACCCTGGGATATGGTGACATTCCCCCCACCCCACCCCCCTGCCCAGGGACATTGTACAGGGAAAAAAATGACTGCCCCAAGAACTTATTAAAAAGAGAAAAAGATCTACCACCTCATAGAATTGTAAGCACATTTTTTAAAAAGACTTTCTTTGTTCAGACTTTTTTAAAGTGCATGTATATGGGTGAATGGGATGGAACAGATTTTTTTAAAAAATCAGTCTATCCCTACCGGGAACGACACCTAAGAACATAATGGAAGGCAAGCAACCTTGCAGAAGAATTAGTCTTGACAAAGTAATGCCCTGACACAACAAGTGTAAAAAGGGATGTATCACTCAAAATCCCTGGAACACTTGGATGAATAGGCTAGGGGAAAACAAAGAGCAACCCCCCCCCCCCCAGCAAGTTCTCATATCAACCTATATTGCAGGAAATAATGTTCTAAAGGGAAAAATTAGCCTTTCTAATGCAATTAATGGAAAACAAGAGGTGGTGGGGTTATTAAGACTACAATCAGCAGACATTTACAGACAACCAAATGTCTTTTTTAAAAAAAAATAATAAGCATTTGGCTGCTGATGCCCCTTTCATGCTCTAAGCAAATTGTGTATCATTTGCAGAAAATATATATTTTATAGTATGCCATCTGGAGTATGGTAATATCTATTGACTGTATGGACAGCTAATCAATGCAGTATAAAGAGTCAGTAGGAGATCAGCATCCTCCAGATGGCATCATTAATATAGACAATATCTAAAAATAATTTACAATCTACTTACAGCACAGAAGACCCATCCATTTGTACCATGAAGAAATTTGCTTCAACCCAAGGACCCATCACCACATTATGGTTGACCTAAATGCATCCACATTCATATTTATAATTAAATAGTCATTAAAATAAAGTAAGTGCATCTATAGACATGTCAAATGGTTTAATAAACCACTTATGGTAAACTAAATGCCGATATAAGCCCCCTAGACCCATACATAATACTTTTCTGAGGAAATCCACAATTCAGATATATAAGCTTTCCCTACACAATGACCATGAAGAATGACAACTTCATTTTACCAAAAAAGGTATTGAATATTAATAAATTATTACACAAACTACAACATATACAGGTTAGGAGCTTTACAGAGGAATTGTCTTTACATAGGCAAGAGGCTAAAGGCCAAACTAGATATTAGGCTTGGTTAGACCTCATCTTGAGTACTGTATCCAGTTCTGGGCACCACACTTTAAGAAGGGTGCAGCCTGCAGATAAAGTGGAGACAGTACTAGGGGTGGACGAAAGTCCCTTACCTGTCATTGAAGGACGTTCGCGGTGGGGGGGAGGCGCTTCGCTGCTCCCCCCGCGAAGTTCAGGCCGGGGGGGAGGCTTCCCACCTCGCCCTGGCCGAAATTCAGGCCAGGGGGGAGGCTTCCTGCCTCGCCCTGGCCGAAATTCAGGCTGGGGAGGAGGCTTCCCGCCTCGCCCGGCCGTGAACGCGAAAGTTTTTAAAAAAACAAAAACGCCCCCTGATAGGCTACGTGACGATTAACGTAGCCTATCACGGCTAGATCTGCAAAGTCAGCCATGACAGGCTACGTCAATCGTCACGTAGCCTATCACGGGTGACTTAAAAAAAAAAAAAGCGCATACGCTAATGGTGGCCCCCATAGGGAGCCGCCATTCGCGTTCCTTATTTAGTTGCTGTAGTCTACGTAAATGTTTACATAGACTACAGTGACCAAATAAGGAACGGGAATGGCGGCTCCCTATGGGGGCCACCATTATCCGTACGCGCTTTTTTTTTTTTTAAGTCACCCGTGATAGGCTACGTGACGATTGACGTAGCCTATCACGGCTGACTTTGCAAATCTAGCCATGATAGGCTACGTGAATCATCACGTAGCCTATCAGGGGGCGTTTTTTTTTTCTTTTATTGCAATGGCGGTGGCGGCAGCCGGTTGAAAGACTGGCTGCCGCTCCCGCCCCGCTCGAACACCCACCGAACCGCCAGCCGGACCCGCCGCTGGGAGGGACATTCGGCGAAGGTAAGTCCCATCCCGGGGGGGGTGCGGGGGGTGGGGGGGTTCGGAGGATTTCTCCCCGAAACTTGTTCGGGGGGCCGAACATGTTGACGCTCGGCCCCCCGAAGTTTCGGGGAGAAATTCTCCGCCATCCCTAGAGAGTATAGAGGAGGGCAATGGAGATGATCAGGGGACTGGAAACAAAGACCTATGATGACAGACTGAAACAACTGGGCATGTTTAGCCTTGAGAAGAGAAGAATGAGGGGAGATATGATAGCGCTCTTCAAGTACTTGAAAGGTTGTCCCAAAGAGGAAGGCCAGGATCTCTTCTCGATCATGCCAGAGTGCAGGACACGGAGTAGTGGGCTCAAGTGACAGGAAGCCAGATTCTGACTGAACATCAGGAAAAACTTCCAGTTGGAACTAATGTCGCCCTCGCAGCATTCCGTGGAGCCTCTGTGGGATGCTATCTCAAACAGCTTTTTAAAAGGTTGAAAAACCTTTTTATCTCACCCCTGGAATTGAAAGGGGGGGGCAAGGCAGCATCTGGATGAGATCTTGGAGAAAAGTACTCTTCGTGAAGCAGCAGGGGGGCTGGATTCCAAGACTACCCTCCCAGAGCTTAATCATCATAAAAAGCTGTTTTGAAACTCCTATCTAATAGGAGAAAACAGGGCTGACATGTTCCACTGTAATATATGGATTAAGAAATATCAACAACATCCGAGGTATGGTTTAAGAAATATCAACAATATTTGAGAATATTTGAGGACCTGCAAGATTTGTTGAAGAGAAACATGGCTACAGTGAGGAGAAAGAAAGGAACTGCATCACTGCCCACTCCCCCTGTACCTCCATTGGCAAAGGCTCCGAGAACTGAAGATACAGGGGAGTTACTTACTCTGATAAAAACTTTACCCTCGCAATTTGCAAAGCAAGCTAACAGGTTGGATTCAATGCAAAATTCCATCACTGCCCTGCAAGGGGCTGTGGATTTAATTAACACTTCTTGGCAAAAAAAGGAGGTGAAGGTTAATGAGCTGCAAGATAGGCTGACAACGAATGAATCTACGACACAAGCTTTTTTCAAAAATTTATCTGTCAGAATTTCCTAACTGGAGGCTTTCATGCACAGATCCAATGTACGTATTATTGGTATTAAAAATTTGCCTAGTGATATAAATTTGCCTACCTTTGTAGACAAGCTTTTGCATGAGATACTCCCTGTGCCATCTGATTATTTACTTGATATTGAGCTGGCATTTCATGTGCCAAATGCTAAAGGGACTGGCTATACAATTATAGTCCAATTTGCAAGAATCTCCACAAAAGAATTATATCCTGCATTTGGCAAGAGAGGGTGGAAGTCTTTTTTGGAAACAAGATAAAGTAATGTTATTTCCAGGTTACATCAAAGAGGTGGCTGATAAAAGAAGGCAATTCATCAAGGCGAAAAAATCTGGCAAAACAAATGAACTTACAAACAAAACAAATATCACTTAAAATATCCAGCTATATTTTGCATAGTTTCTGAAGGTCAGATGAAGAAGTTCCTAAATCATGAAATGGTGGAGGCATGGCTGAATGTAAAAATGCATGAGATTTCTGTTCCAGCCCCATGAACTGGAATCTTTCAACAAGTTTTGTTAACTGTCTATGTTTAGTCTGCATGATTCAGGCTATGCCAGAGATAACTAATTATACATATATTCATTTGCTTTCTTTCATTTTTCTTCTCTTTTTTATTTTTCCCATTCTCTAAAATGGATAGGGTATGCTGTATTTAAATATATTTTTTGAGGGTGTATTGTGCACCCTCATTTATATATGTAGTATAAAATATATTACTGACTGTTGTAAGGTTGCTTCCAAGCTTTATTATTATATAACATTATAATTTCATCGTCGTCATCATCATCATCATCATCATCATTATCATTACTATAAGACTACTTAGTAAGATTTTTGGTTGGTTAAACTGTTAAGCTTTATTATTACTATTATATTCTATCTTAAGGGAAATATATGGTTACTGGGAATGAATTGTAGGCCTGCTTCCTTGTTATAAGACTGATATGATATTGAAATGTAAGGTTGATTATTCAATTGTAATATTGCTAATATTATAGGTATAGTTTTTAAAGTAGAATGGTATCTGAAGTCCATTAAATTTAAATTTTAACCCTTAGTAAAAGAAAAAAAAATCATTTTCTTTTCTTTTTCTTTCTTCTCCTTTTCGTTATTGTTGTGTCCTCCTAAGATTATTGTATTGTTGGGAAATTGTAGTTATTGATCAGGTTGTTGGTATTGTTTATTTCATTTATAAAGACAAAAATAAATAAAAAGTATTTTCAAAAACAAAAAAGGAAAAACTTCCTGACTGTTAGAGCAATACGACAATGGAACGAATGACCTAGGGAAGTGGTGGGCTCTCCCACACTGGAGGCATTTAAGACGAGGCTGGGCAGACATCTGTCAGGGATGCTTTGACTTGGATTCCTGCATTGAGCAGGGGGTTGGACTTGATGGTCTTGTAGGCCCCTTCCAACTCTACTATTCTATGATTGTAATTACATGACTAAGAAATAGGAGCCAAGGGGAAGAACAAGTAGCCTTGGGACTATCCGGGCATGGAGGGAGCATTTAATTCTTTCTGTCCCCATCATGGTCCCTGCAAAAATTTCCACTTCAGAGCTGTCATTTGCACTCCAATGGAAGCTCCCATAATGGAGACTTCACTTTAAATGCAAATAGCAGCTTCAGACAGGTGATTTCTGTCAGGACTGTGGCAGGGAGTGAAAGAGTTAAATGCTCCCTCTTTACCCTCTGGCATCCCAAGGCTGGTCAGGTGTCAAAAAATGGGCAGGTTAAAGTTTAAAGACAATCACAGAATTAAGTAGATTGTCCCTACTTACACTTCAATAATGTTGCAAATATTTGGTGAATTAATCATATACCTCTATCAGTACCAATTTGGTTGCAATCAATGGAGCATCTCTGAGCCTCTGCTGCTTACAGCTATTGATGGGCCAAAAATGGGTCAAAAAGGGAAAGTAGGCTACAAGTTAGCAATTAGCTGGGAAATCCCAGCCAAGTTTGATTTAAACAGGTATTAATATATTTGGGGATTCCATTAGAAAGTAAAGTAGCATTCTTGTTGCTCAGAGTAGAAAACCTTGATGGATATATTATATTTTGTGGAATTTGGTCCCCTCCATTCTTTGCTATGCAAAAGACCTCCAGTATCTATTCTATAGGGTCTTAATAGATCTGTAGCTACACTGGTGTACTGTGATTGCAACAAAGATGCATTATTGGGAAACAAAGCCAGTTCACATCATTTACATTAAACCTTAAGTGCCTCTAATTAAAAAGCATAAATCACAGAGACCCATTTCAATGTAAACTGTCTTAAGATTGCTGAATATGCCTGTTCTCATTTAAGTTCTATTGACCTGAAAGATAACAAAGGCTTGCAAATTACTTTCACACATTTAAACAATGTCATTAACAATGTCCTTTTGGAGGACTGTTGGCTTCTCCACTTTTAAGTTTAAGCCACAGTTTAAGCGAGGCATGAACATGATTTAAATAAAATTCACTTGCTGTCTTTAAGAAAGAAAGAAAAAACCCACAGAGGTGTGTGTGTGTGTGTGTGTTTTAACCTTTTCATTCTGCTGAAAGATGAATGGATTGATGAAGTGCAAAATCTACAGTTTCCTTTATCAGTCAGGTATTAAATCCAATTACAACAGTGTATTCCTGGGATCATACTTGTTGGAGGGACTCGGGCCATGAGTCACTTAACCCGGACTTAAAGGCTTAATATGTACCTGAGTCAGGTGGGAGGGGTCTCTGGGAGATCATATTGCCTTTTGTCTCCTCCCCCTACTCTCTATTCTCCTCCCTACTTCCTCCTGCAACAGATGCTGACCATGAGGCCGACCTCAGCCAACTTACCTCGAGATGTAAGCCTGTTATATCTCAAATAAAGTCTGTTCCTAACCCACTCCTCAAGTGTTTTTTGTCTACATCCATGACTACTGATGGAGGGGGGGGGGCTGATTTGGACTCCAATACTGCAGCAGCAAAATAGGGAGTTTCTTGAGAGTGCACAAGGAGCTCATCAGTAATCACCAGGCCAGTGCAGCATGATCATTCAGAGCTCTGAGTGGAGGCTGGGAGAGTAACAATGCAAACACATCTGTGCTAACCCTTGTGCTGCAGTTTCCTATGCAAGGAAGGGCAAGGTGTGGTGAGTAGGGATGTTAGAGAGTTCTGCCATGGAACCCAGGGGGGCCAAATTCCAGTGAATTTGCCCCCTCAGAATCTGTGGCGGAACAGAGCCCCCCACCCCATCACCCCGTGAAAGCCCCGCGAAATGGAGCCTACCTGGCTGCGGCTCCAGCGGCGGTGGATCCGGCCACTGCAGGGCTGCTGCGGCCGCAAATGGCGGCCATCATAGAGGCCGCCATTTGCGTCCCTACGCCAGCCCGTGATAGGCTACGTATATATTTATGTAGCCTATCACGGCTAAAGCAGGGACACAAATGGCGTCCCCCTACGCCATTTGTGTTCCCGCTTTAGCCATGATAGGCTATGTAAATATTTACGTAGCCTATCACAGGCTTGCACAGGGATGCAAATGGCTTCCCCTATGCAGGACACCATTTGTGTCTGCAGCAGCCTGGCAGCAGCTAGAGGCCCCACTGTGGGTTGGCCCGGCTGGCAGCTCCACATAGGGATGGCGGAGAATTTCTCCCCGAAACTTCGGGGGGCCGAGCGCCAATGTGTTCGGCCCCACGAACAAGTTTCGGGGAGAAATCCTCCGAACCCCCCCTGCCCCCCACCCCCCCGGGACTTACCTTCGCCGAATGTCCCTCCCGGCGGCGAGTCCGGCCGGCGGTTCGGCGGATGTTCGAGCGGGGCGGGAGCGGCAGCTGGTCTTTCGCTGCCGCCGCCATTGCAATAAAAGAAAAAAAAAAACGCCCCCTGATAGGCTACGTGACGATTAACGTAGCCTATCACGGCTAGATTTGCAAAGTCAGCCGTGATAGGCTACGTCAATCGTCACATAGCCTATCACGGGTGACTTAAAAAAAAAAAAAAAGCACGTACGGATAATGGCGGCCCCCATAGGGAGCCGCCATTCCCGTTCCTTATTTGGTCGCTGTAGTCTACGTAAAGATTTACGTAGACTACAGCGACCAAATAAGGAACGCGAATGGCGGCTCCCTATGGGGGCCGCCATTAGCGTACGCGCTTTTGTTTTTAAAGTCACCCGTGATAGGCTACGTGATGACTGATGTAGCCTATCACGGCTGACTTTGCAGATATAGCCGTGATAGGATACGTTAATCGTCACGTAGCCTATCAGGGGGCATTTTTTTAAAAAAACTTTCACGTTCGCGGCCAGGCGAGGTGGGAAGCCTCCTCCCCGGCCTGAATTTCGGCCGGGGCGAGGCGGGAAGCCTCCCCCCCGGCCTGAATTTCAGGCGGGGCGAGGCGGGAAGCCTCCCCCCCCAACCTGAACTTCACGGGGGGAGCAGCGAAGTGCCTCCCCCCCACCGTGAACATCCTTCGAGGACAGGTAAGGGACTTTCGTCCACCCCTAGCTCCGCAGCCTGGCCGTGGAGCGGAGCTGGCCAGGCAGGATTCCAGGGGTGAGGAATGGATCCTCTCCCCCCACCTGCAGAACACTTGTGCCCTCGCAACTACTAACTACACAGCTGATCAGAAATGTATTAAAAGCTAATTATGAGAGCCAACATGGCATAGTTGTTCAGTCTTGGACCTGAGATCAAATTCTTGTCCAGAAAGACTTTATATCTGATCCTCACCAACCTAGGACTGATACAATGACAAAATGGGATAATCCCACAATGATGCCAAGAGCAACTTGGATGTAAAGTTGCAATACAAATATGTCAACAAAATATATAATTCCAGCTTTAATCCACCCCACAAGCATTCATAATCCACCCCATATCCACATATTGTCATCTTCATCAAGAAAATGCTTATAGCTATTCCTATATATTTTACACAAACAGCGTCCACTCCCTCTTTGTTGGTATTTCCTTGCACTGGGTTCCATGAATTAATTTCTTTCTAGAGATGTATTGGAAATTCATTTTAGTTTGCTTTTTTCATCAGAATTTACCCAATTTTCACCTCTCTGAACTGAAAGCAGACTCAAGTACAGGGGAAGCTGGCACTTCCCCTGTACCAGCTATCCAAGGTGCTAAACTCTATCCTACAAATGGGTCCAGCACCTTGGATAGCTCATTTAGACTTCTGGCTGGTTGTAACTAAAACCCGGAATGGATCTCTACCCCACCAGAAGTGGAGCCACCAGCCTCGCCTGCTCAAATGAAATCTGCAGTTGTACATTTCTGAGCCTGGGATGCAATTCGCAGGAAAAAAATGCATTTGAAAAATGTGTACATTTGAAAAATGTGCATGAAAAAATATGTATAGTTCAATAATGCTCGCAATCATGCCTTAATCAATGGGAGAAAAATATGTACATAACAAAAACGTACAGAATTGCGGGGTACATTTGGGAAAGCGTGCAAGAAAAGACGCACACATTTTCATACAAAAAGAAAGAAATGACGCTCACAATCTGACACAGGCATGAAACAGAACAAGCTTCCCAAGTGGAATTTGGAGAACCTCAGTGCGGTTTGCTGATTCACATATTCCTATTTCTTACTTCATTTTTTTAATCAAGTGGTTAAGACATGGGGAAGGGGCAAACTGTATTGTAAGTCATTATCCACACTAATTTCAGTAAAGCTGCTGAATAATTTTCTGATGGATTATGCCCTTAGTTCAAACAAAGTGTCTTTCTGTATAACTGTTATGTTACTGCTGGTGCCCAGATTCAATAAATATGGTTTTTGCAGTGCTAACTCATTTTCTCTCTCTAGCTCATTTATCTCTTTAACATATTTCAGCTGAAGAAGAAATGCAAATTGGCAGATGTTTTCATTCTAAAATCTTGGCTAAGATTTCTTTTTAATGCCTTAGTTCATGCAACACTGGACACAGCAGCACCCTAGCCATTTATTTGCAATGATGAGTGATTTGCATTGTCTACGAACACACATGCTTATGTACCTAGATCAAACTGTACAAATATCTTTACGGGGTGTTTATGGATCCACTTTTGGTAATGGACAAAATCTTACTTCTTTTTTTAATGTCATTTTGGGTGTTCTTGTGAAGGCCATCAATAAATTGCCATGTACCTCTGATTCTCACAAGATTTGTACACACAATGTCAAAGAAACTTTAGAATGCTAAATGCAACTCATTTAGGGTTACCACCCTTTTCTCTTGGAAGAACCTCTATGTCTTTAACAATTGCATTGAAGGCAGAAATGCAGCCAATGCAGCTTCCCCTTCGCTGTATCTTGATGGCAGAAGAGCTCCATCTACTGAACTTCTGCCTTTCAAGCAGCTGTTAAGAGCATAGAACCACTTTCTGTAGAATAGAAAAGATGGCATGGTATACTTGCTGAATGGTGCTGACAAAGGAAATATTTAAGTATTAATCAAAATATTACCCAAGCCATAAATATCTACACAAATCTGTTTTCTACACAGCACACATTTTCATAAGCCAACATATACACATAGGACTTGCTCCATTTCTTAGGGTGTACTCCTATGGAGATAGATGTCAGCCTCCAAACTCAGAGGCTAATGCCTATCCAATTCAGGGTGGCCAGAGCACGGAGACAATCCTCACCTCTGTGCTCCAGCCACCCTGCATTTTTGGCTAGATGTGCAATTTTGCATGTCAAGCCTGGGAACTCAGAACAGGAGGGGGGAGGCCACACAGAGCATAGGAAGCCTCATAAAGTGGCTTCCTCAGTTGCCCCCTTCCCCATCCCTTTTCTCCCTCTCTGCACTCCATTTCCTTAAAAAAAAAATTATTATACAACCAAGAAAAAAATACAACAAAAAGACATAATCAAATAGACAATAAAAAGTTACCAAACTATACACACAAAATACTTCCAAGAAGTGGACAAGCCTCCCTTTATAAAATTCATACCCTTATTCTTCTCAACCTTGCATAAAAGAGTTATATATAGATGAAAATTGTTGTCAATACACCAAATCTTTCCATAGATTTACATGAGATATTGCTATATTGAATTCATTGGTATTCCTATTAGCATGAGAAACAAATGGATGCCAAATTGCATACAAGTCTCCCTCGAGTCCTTCATTATTCCCCCTAAGGAATGCACATACAATATAAATTTTTCCACGAGTGCAATTGTGCTCCGTTTCTGAGCAGGAGCTGGTGTGGAAAGAACCATGCCAGCTATGAGGTGGCAGAGGAGGGCTAGGGAGTGCAGCTTCTGGGAACCATGTTCAGAGCCCTGACTCTGACCTCGGTTCCCAGAAACCAAGAAATCCTATAGCTGCCTAGACAGTGTCTGGTGGCCATATAGGGTTGCTCCTTTAGGGTGCAATCCTATGTAAGTTTAGACAGAAAAAAGGCCTACACTTCCCATCATGCCCCAGCCTGCTATGCTGGCTGGGGCATGCTGGGAGTTGTAGGCTTTTTTCTGTCTAAACTTGCATAGGATTGCACCCTTAATTATCAAATAAAGGCTATGTCTTTGGCTCACTTCTGTATTCCCAGATGTTGAAGTTTAGGATGATTTTCAAGAGTTCTGTAGTTATTTTCATCTTTTCTCATTTGTAAGTGTTGCCATTTCCTATGGCGGGCTCCTGTGCTTCAGGCAAGCCTGCTCCAAATCTTAACCTGATCAACAGTCCCCCTGCCCTGCGCTCATGCTCATTGAAAGCATCCATTCGTTGTTTTAAAGCCGAAAGGATTTAATTACAAATGAGAATGCGAATAGTTTTAGCCAATTAATCTAGTTGCTTGAGTGCAGAAAATCAGTTGATATGAATGCAAGCTTTATCCACTTGCTCAAATGCCAATTTGTTGCTACAGACTGATGTCTGACAGTCTGAGCAGTATTGCTGAAGGCCGTGTTTCCAGCTTTATCTTAAAGGCCGGTATATGATCTTCATAGCCTTATGACTTAACACGAGGCTTCTTTCCCCCAAAATATGATAGGTATAATATCAAGTAGCTGTAACTATGGCAACTATTCATCTGTGTCCTCATTCAACAGCAAGTGAGTATAGTACGTTTAGAAGTGAGGTGCCCCAGGATCCAAATGAGTTTTCAGGGGCAATTGAAAGCAGAATTTGATCCAGATAATTGACCTGTGGTCCTTTGACTATTGTATCATTTTCATAGAGGGAGCTTTTAAATATAAAGATGTGGGTGACACACTGTTCTCACCCTCTCATGCTTTATTATTGTATTTCCAGACACACCCTCCCTATCACAGCTGCATCTCAGTTCAATCTGATCTTCCTTACCATTTTAACAGACCTGGGTTTCATACTAATGCACACACACACAGAGGGTGGGGGGATGTGTTTAAGTGAAATATATATATATATATATATATATATGCATGTTCATCTTGAAGCTTGTTATGTTGAATCCTCTATTTTATAGAGACAAACAGATTTTACTTAGATGTGTTAGTGTGGCACAATAGAATGACTCCACTATGAAGCTAGAAGTGCAGTGGCTTACTCAACTTTTCACAACACTCACACAATCTTTCATAAAAGCACCAAATTTACTTAATTTGTAGAAAACGTTTCTACAATTTTTGTGAACTGCCCAGAGAGCTTCAGCTATGGAGGGGGGGTATAGAAATGTAATAAATACATAAGGGAACAATCCTATGGCCTCTAGGCACTGTCTAGAGGGCCATAGGATATGCTCATTTCCAGGAACTGACCTCGGAGCCCACGCTCTGAGGTCGGTTCCCGGAAAACCGACTGCCTCCCTCAACTGCGCTGCCTCGGAGGCAGCGCAGAGAAGCTCCATCCCCCGAGCTCACAAGAGGAGTGCGGAGCGACTGAAAAGGAGCGGGGCTGGGGGGTGTTCTGGGGTGGGGAGAGCAGAGCTGCACATACAACACATCCAATGTGTCGTACGGCAGCTTCCTCTCCCAGTCCCCCCCCCCCGCCACTGCTAGACAGCCAAAAATGTCTGTCTAGCAAAAAATAGCAAAGCAGGAGAGGCGCAGAGGGAACTATCTCCCCGTGCCTCTCCTGCCTTGCTTTGGATAGGTGATTGCCTCCAAGGTCAGAGGCGGCTGCCTATCTAGTTAGGATTGCGCCCTAAGTAGTGTTGTATTCAGTCTTTCCATCACTGGAATAGACACCACAGGTGGATCAAATTACCCCCTCCCCTATGAAGTCCGACATGCATCCCCCATTTCTGCTCCATATGTTGGGCAACTATCCAGAGCAGATGTGTGTTTGTTTGTGTGTGTGTGTGTGGGGGGGATATAATCCATAGTGATCATGGGCAGCAAATTGACATGTTGCTTCTATTTGAGCATGCTATAACACACAATGACTCATATATAACACAAGATTATATGAACACAATTCACAGACCCATTAAAATTCCCAGAATAGCTTTGATCAATCATAGAATTGTAATTTTTAGAAATTTTGTACATGATACACATGTGTACATGTACAACAGGTTTATAAACTGCATCTGTGTTAGCCATATATAATGCTGCGCAGGTTCATAGAAATCAGGTAGAACTTTGGAAATCTGTTGTTTTAAAAAGTGAGATTTGTTTTCAGTTTAACAAACATCCATGCTAATTGTTATAGGGTAAGGAAAATTGCTGGAACATCCCCCTCACTAGAGCACAGGACCATGCATAGAAGGTTAAGATTATAGTAGGAAAGCTATGCTTGAATGACTTCCCATTATTTATCTTGGCAGGGTACAGGTAGGTGTGTGATGTGGATTGCAACCATGAATTGAAGTACTCTGTATTGAAGTACTCTGAGTAGGGATTGGAGAACCGGGGCTGCTCTCGTAGACCTAGGGATAGGAAAACCAGGGATGCACTTGAAACTCTAGGGATGGGAGAATCAGGGATGCTCTCATAGACCAAGGGATGGGAGAATTAGGGATGTTCTCATAGATGTAGGGATGGGAGAAACAGAAATGCTCTCATAGACCTTCTTATGTTACTCAAGACTAGGGATGGGACAACCAGGGCTTCTGGAGCTTGCTGAGATTCTCTGAACTCCAGTTCAAAGTGCGATTCACTTCATTCCCACTTTTGTTTGCAACCTGTTTTCATTTGAATGGGGAAAGTGTGCACTTTTCCCCCATTGACTAAAATGTGAAAATGTTTCTTTTTTTAATGTGTGTTTTAAAGTTTTTTTTTTTTTTTTAATGACAACTACACACTTTTTGAACTAAGGATGGACGAAAGTCCCTTACCTGGTCCTGCAGCTGTTTTCAGTGGGGGGGCGCTTTGGTTCTCCCCCCGAAATTCTTGGCAGGGGGGAGGCGCCCCGCCCCTCCAGGCCGAAATTCAGGCCGGGGGGGAGGCGCCCCATCCCTCGCCGCCGAAATTCTGGCCGGGGGAGAGTGCCCCGTCTCCCCGGCCGCGAAATAAAAAAGTTATTAAAAAAAACGTGATAGGCTACGTAACGATTTACGTAGCCTATCACGGCTAGAGGGACATTCGACAGAGGTAAGTCCCATCCTGGGCGGTGGCGGGAGGGGCGGTGGAGAATTTCCCCACCAATTTCGGAGATCTCCCGGAGATTCGTGGAGAAATTCTTCGCCATCCCTATATAGGGATGGGGGAGAATTTCTCCCCGAAACTTAGGGGGGCTGAGTGCCAACGCATTCGGTCCTCCGAAGGTTGTTTGGGGAGAAATTCTCTGCCCCCCCGCCCCCCGGCCCCCTGGGATGGGACTTACCTTTCACGAATGTCCCTCCCGGTGGTGGGTCCCAGCGGCGTTTCGGCAGGTCTTCGTCAGGGGCGGGGGCGGCAGCCAGTCTTTCGACCGGCTGCCACCGCTGCCATTACAAGAAAAGTAACAAAAAAAAAACGCCCCTGTGATAGACTACGTAACGATTAGGGGTGGACGAAAGTCACTTACCTGTCCTCGAAGATTTTCCACGGTGGGGGGGGAGGCGCTTTGTTGCTCCCCCCATGAAGTTCAGGCCGGGGGGGAGGCTTCCCGCCTTGCCCGGCCGAAATTCAGGCCGGGGTGGAGGCGCCTCGCCTCGCCCGGCCGCGAACTAAACAGTTAAAAAAAAAAAAACGCCCCCGTGATAGGCTACGTGACGATTAACGTAGCCTATCACGGCTAGATCTGCAAAGTCAGCCGTGATAGGCTACGTAAATTGCCACGTAGCCTATCACGGGTGACTTTAAAAAAAAAAAAAAAGCGCGTATGGCTAATGGCGGCCCCCATAGGGAGCCGCCATTCACGTTCCTTATTTGGTCCCTGTAGTCTACGTAAAGATTGGCTTGGCCAGTATTGGTAAAGTGGATGGTTTGTTTTGATTTTTGTTTAACTGTTGGTGGGGGGTGGGTTTTGGGTTTTTGTTGTTGCATTTTTAGGGGTCGGTAGCCTGTCTGATAGGCAGGAGCGAGGGGGTATGTGTCCACCTGACAGCGGCAGTGAGGGGAGTGTTAAGGGCCAGAACATACCAAGGCTGGATGGCAGGTGCTGGCGGAGCGCTAGGGGCAGGCCATGCCAAGTAAGGGGAACAAGGGGGAGATGTGTAATGTCTGTCCCCTGTTCCAGGCCTGTCCAGAACCAAAGGGTGGCTGGTGGAGGCGTGACCCCATCTCCTGGCCTCCGTTTGCTGCTCTGCAATGCCAGGTCTGTTACCCAGAAAACATCCCTCATCCATGACATGATCCTGGATGAGGGTGCAGACCTGGCATGTATTACGGAGACCTGGCTGGCTGAGGCCGCTGCTCCAACTCTGGCAGCCATGTGCCTGGCCGGATTTTTGTATGCACAGCAGCCGAGGGCTGGGGATCAGGGAGGGGGCGTGGCTGTTATCTACTGGGAGTCCTTGGTCTTCACCAGACCCCCTCTTTGGGAGACCAAGGTTGCTGAGAGCATGTACTGGAGGTAGGGATGTACAGATTCCCCACCATCCATTCTGGTGGGGAATCTACCTGGGGAGGGGGCGATCCATTCCTTCCCCCCTCCAGGAATCCTCTGGAGCGGCTCTGCTCTATGAGGATTCTGGGGAGCCGCCCGGCTTGAGGGCCACTTACCTGGACCCATTTCCTCTGCGCCTATCGCCATGTTGCTAGGCGTGTGTGGAATACTCACCCCGTTCCGGTCCAGCAGTCCATGCTGGGGGGGAGGCGATCCATCCCTCCCCCTGGAATCCTCCCTGGCCAGCCGCAGACAGACTTCCATTCTGACTCTGGCCGGGCTGCGGCCGCAAATGGCGGCCACTATGCCGGCCACCATTTGCATCCCTGCCAGGCAGTGATAGGCAACGTAAGTATTTACGTAGCCTATCACAGCAAAGAGCAGGGATGCAAATGGTGTCCCCTACACCATTTGCATCCCCACTGTAGTCGTGATAGGCTACATAAATACTTACATAGCCTATCATGGCCTGGCAGGGATGCAAATGGCAGCAGGGAGCCATTTGTGGCCACACAGTAGAGCGGTATGGAGCAACGGCAGGATCCGGACCCACTGGAGGCAGGTAGGATCCAGTCCATGGGGACTTCGTGGGGTGGTGGTGGGGAGCAGTCCGTTCCACCATGGACTCCGGGGGGCCAGATTCTTTAGAATCCGGCCTCACTGGAGTCCGTGGCGGAATTCTCTGCCATCCCTACATGTGGCTTAAAAAAATGGTGATCAGCAGGATGCGCCCATAGACTTATATGCAAAATAGAGCCCTGAAAATTGCATTTAAGTCTATGGACACATAGACTTATACACAAGATTCATGGCTCTATTTTGCATATAGGTCTATGGGCACTTCCTGCCGATCACCATTTTTTAAAAAATGGCTATCGGTGTGGAGGGGAACGGCTCCGGTTAAGTAAGCAGCCAAGAGCCGTTCCACACGGAATCCTCCTGGAGCGGAGGTAAGTGGGGCTGTCCCGCTGCGGATTCCGGAGGACAGATTCCAAAGAATCTGGCATCATTTGAATCTGCGGCTGATTTCTCTAACATCCCTAACTGGAGGTTGGGCCCAAAGGGCATTCTGGGGATTCTGCTCATGTACTATCCACCCTGCTGCATGACTGACTCCCTGGCTGAGGTGCTTGAGGTGGTCTCTGATGTGCGTGTGCAGTCCCCTAACATACTGGTGTTGGGAGACTTCAATATACATTCAGAGGCCATACTCATGGGGGCACCTTGGGACTTCATGGAGACCATGGCCTCCTGGGAGCTGTACCCTATTCTAACTAGGCCCACCCATGTAGCCGGTCATTCACTAGACATTGTGTTTGTTTCTGGAGAAGTGGGGAGTGATCTGGAAGTCGGGGGTATATCCACCACCCCCTTGTCATGGTCAGATCACTATCTGGTGTTGGACTTCTCGGTTCCACAACCCCTCTGCAGGGGTGGAGGTCCCATTAAAATGGTCCACCCCAGGAGTCTTATGGATCCGAATGGATTCCTGAACACATTTGGGGATTCTCTGGAGCATGCAAATGGCCAGTTGGTTGAGACCCTGGTGGGTGGCTGGAATGCTGCAATCACTGGGGCATTAGATCGGGTGGCTCCAAAATGCCTTCTCCCCCTGAACAGGGTTCGAACTGCACCATGGTTCAATCCACAGTTACGAGCCCTGAAACAGGAGGTGAGATGGCTAGAGCGCCAGTGGTGGAAGTCTTGCTCCGAAGACGATTGGACATGGGCTAGAGCTGTATCTTCAGCCTATCATGTGATGATGAAGGCAGCGAAAAAAGAATACTATGCTGCCTCTTATCGTGTCTGCAGAGTGCTGTCCCAGGAGGCTGTTCCAAGTGGTCTGGAGCCTGGTCGGTCCTGTGGCTCCGGAACCACTGGAGCATTCTAAGGCCTCCTGTGAGGCAAGGCACTTTGCGGATAAAATTGATCAGATTAGGTGTGTTACTCTGCACGCTGTGGACACAGTTAGTGAGCGAGAGGCGGCCTGTGGCACACTGGTTTTGTGGGATCGGTTCCAGCTTCTTCCTCCTGATGAAGTGGACAAGGTGCTTTCATCTGTAAGGCCGACCACCTGCTTACTTGATCCTTGCCCATCTTGGCTCATTATGAGCTGCAGAGAGAGGCTGGGTGAGGGGATCAGGGCGGTGGTGAATGCCTCCCTTGAGGAGGGAGTGGTGCCATCAGCCCTTAAGGAGGCAGTGATAAGACCGCTCTTAAAGAAGCCCTCCTTGGATCCCCAAGTTTTGAACAACTTTCTCCCAGTCTCGAAGTTGGCATTTTTGGGCAAGTTCATTGAGTTGGAGGTGGCGATACAGTTGAAGGCGCACTTGGAAGAAGCTGATTATCCAGATCCATTTCAATCGGGCTTCAGGCCTGGGCATGGGACAGAAATGGCCTTGGTCACTTTGGTGGATGATATCAGGAGGGCTCTGGATAGGAGCGAATGCTCCTTCCTTGTTCTCCTTGACCTCTCAGCAGCTTTTGATACCATTGACCATGGTATCCTCCTGGACCACCTGGAGAGAATGGGCACTGGAGACATCGTATTATGGTGGTTCCGGTCCTTCCTCTCCGGCAGGTACCAGAGAGTAGCACTGGGAGAGGAGGTGTCGGACCTGTGGCTGCTCACATGTGGGGTGCCACAGGGTTACATCCTCTCCCTGATGTTATTTAACACCTATGTGAAGCTGCTGGGGGCTATCATCAGGAGGTTTGGGGTGCTGTGTCATCAATATGCGGATGATACGCAGCTCTACCTCTCATTCAAATCTTCACCAGGGTTGGCCGTAGAATCCCTGTCCAAATGTCTGGAGATGGTGAGTGGCTGGATGGGAAGGAATAAGCTGAACCCTGACAAGACTAAGGTTCTTTTGGTGGGAGACAAGAGGAGGTTGGGGGATGTTGACCTAGTGTTGTATGGGGTACGGCTAACCTTGAAAGACCAGGTCCGCAGCCTGGGGGTCATTTTAGACTCCCAGCTGTCCATGGAGGCTCAGGTGTCAGCTGTGAGCTGGACAGCATTGTACCAATTCCATCTGATATGACTGCTGCATCCCTACGTTCCTGACCATCTGGTTCCATGCCCTGGTCTCCTCTCATCTAGACTACTGTAATGCACTCTACATGGGGTTACCCTTCAAGATGGTTCGGAAGCTGCAGCTGGTACAGAACACGGTGCGGCTCGCCTGATTAAAGGCAGCTGCCAGCGTGATCACATCACTCCAGTGCTGAAGGAGTTGCACTGGCTACCAGTTGTTTTCTGGGCCAAATTCAATGTGTTGGTTTTGACCTTTAAAACCCTATATGGTTCCAGCCCAGCCTACCTCAAGGAGAGCCTCCAGCAACACCAGACAGGCTGCTCAGCAAGATCAGCCTCGGATGGCCTTCTCTCTGTCCCATCAGCCAGGACAGCTAGGCTGGTGAGGACGAGGGAGAGGGCCTTCTCTGTGGTGGACCCACTCTGGAACGCCCTCCCTAGGGAACTCTGCCATGCCCCCTCTATAATGAGCTTCCACCATGCACTGAAAACTTGATTATTCAGGCAGGCATTGGGGGTGGGGTAGGGTATTTTTAAATAAAAATTAAATGTATAATTTTACTGTTTTAAATTGTACCGTTGTACATTGCCCAGAGTGGCCGGGTGACCGGCCAGATGGGCGATTAAGAAATTAAATAAATTAATAAATTAATAAATAAAATCTTAAACTATGGTGCCCTGAACTGTTGTTTTACTAATTCAAGTCCAAGGCTGTTTTCTAAAACAGTATTAAAAACCCCATTCAAAGAAAGCTATGTATGGTGAAGTGATTTAGAAGGCCTCAGGCCTACAAAGATTTCCATCAAGCTCTGTAGCATGAACACTTGTTTTGGGTTCCATTGGATAAAGCAAATGATATAATGACTGGAAATAAAGTTTAGACACCCAGAGGGCTGAAACGTTTATTGACAACTAAATTAATACACTACCTAAAGTGAGCAGGATAACAGAGCTTGGCCTTTAGGAAACACCTTACAGATGGTAGGAGCTGTTGCTGTAATCAATAATTACATGAATTGCTAATGCAGGCAGTGAACAGCTTTCTAACTGCCCAGATGGAGAGGCATTCTGCAGCAATGTATTAGGAAATGAAGTTACTGATCCTTAAAATCCCACCTGGGATGAGCTCCATTCACTTTGATGCAGCAGAATACTTGGAGGGTCATGTGACCCACGTCCAGCCCTACAAAGACATATGCAGCAGTTTAACTTTGTGCTCTATTATCAGTCTTGTTAAAATCAATGGACTTATTTAATGTACCTAAAATTAAGCATCCATGTAGGATTTATATCATATCTGTATACAGATGTTTGGGCTTTACTGAATGAATGGTTTACAGGGCAAATGAAATCATTATAGCACTTTCCCAACAAACAGCTGAAATGTGGTACATATGTAGTTCAAGATTCCAATCGTTAGGGAAAGCATGAAAAATCTGATATTTTTATGTCTCTGGCCTGAAATTCACATTAGCGCTACCTTGTATTAGCAACCAGCACTCCAGCAGAAATCAAACCAATCCACAATTTTGATTGGGTGCAGTGTAAAAAAGCATCACAAACAAGCAAACACTTCTCCTCACACACTCAAGATGGGCAAACAAGCGATACTGAAGATCGCTAGGATTCTCCGAACACTGTCTCGCCTTTTGTCTTGCACCAGCAATGTCAGCCATCAAAATATTGGTTGTTCTGTTTTGCAAACCAACTAGCGTGCTTTTAAGAGACTGGAATAAAGATCACATTAACACAAGAGGTAACATTTTAGTAATAACGTTTTTTTCTACTTCCCATAGCAATAGCGAATATGTGTGTGGGGTGGAATGAACTAACAAGTGAAGACGGTGCTATTTTATATATCAGGGGTGGGAAGCCTTTCTCAGCCTGAGGACCAAATGCCATTTCAGAGAAGCCCTCAAGCCAGGGCTGCATTCTAGCGGTGGGTGGGCTTGAAGGCAAAAGCTGCAGGACCAAAATATTTTTTAAAAATACCAGAATGTTTTGGCTTAAAACTGCTGGTAACTAAGCTTTGGAAGAGGTGTTTCAAATTTTAGAAGGGAGGGGAAAAAGCATATATTATATATTTGCTCTTTAGGATTGCTGCAGTTCCTTGTCTTCCTCAGCATTAGCTACCAATCGTCTTTTCTGTTGTGATACACACGTGCTCTGGCATGCACCTATATCAGCTCAAGGTCCATTAATTGGTGAGTTTTTAATAAAATGTTGTGGTGTATTTCAAAACATGTTTAAGGGTGCAATCCTATGCATGTTTAGACAGAAAAAGTCCTGCCAACACTGTACGATTTTTTCCTGTCTAAACATGCATAGCATTGCACCCTAAGTAGCAGTTTTTAAACATTAAACTTTAAAAATACAAAACTGGTTTTATAACCACAGGTTTAGATGCTGCAGTGTCCTTTGTTTGCAGTTGTGTTGTAAGGAACCCGGCCTGTAAAATGTGTGTGTGTGTATTGGGAGCCAGTGTGGTGTGGTGGTGAGAGTGTTGGACTGGGGGCCGGGAGATCCGGGTTCTAGTCCCCACTCGGCCATGGAAGCTCATTGGGTGACTTTGGGCCGGTCACAGACTCTCAGCCCAGCCTACCTCTCAGGGTTGTTGTTGTGAGGATAAAATGGAGAGGAGGGGGGCTATGTAAGCCACCTTGGGTTCCTTAAGGAGGAAAAAAGGCGGGATATAAATGCAATACATACATACATACATACATAAGATTTCTTACTTTCTGACATGCCTTTTACATACTAGACCATTTCTTATGTACTAGACCACTGGTGAAGACTTTGTGTTGAAATGCATTTGGTTTAGGCTCTACTTGTTACTGGTTACTTTTGGTATTGTAGGACATTACAGCACAATAATACTGTACCATCCTCTATTGTTTTAATATATGTTTTTAGCCTGCACAGATAAAATGATATCATCAGATATTCTTCTATATATTCTTTATTATTTGTCTTAAAAAAAATGTTTTAACTGTTTTAACCTGGTGTTTTATTCTTTCACCTTTGTTGTTCACCACTCCAAAATCTTCTGATATGGAGTGGTGAAATCTTCTCCATTCTGATATGAAATCTTCTCCATTCCGATGTGGTAAAAAAGGTAAAGGTGTCCCCAACCAGTCGTGTCCGACTCTAGGGTGCGGTGCTCATCCCTGTTTCTAAGCCGAAGAGCCAGCGCTGTCCGAAGGCGCTTCCGTGGTCATGTGGCCGGCATGACTGAACACCGAGGTGCACAGGACGCTGTTACCTTTCCCGCCAAGGCGGTACCTATTTATCTACTTGCAATTTCTTGCTTTCGAACTGCTAGGTTGGCAGGAGCTGGGACTAAAGACGGGAGCTCACTCCGTCACGCAGCGCTCGGGTCTCGAACTGCTGACCTGCCGACCTTCCAGTCTGCAGTTCAGCGTCTTAACCACTAAGCCACCGCGGAGCGGTATATAAATATTGTAAATAAATAAATACATAAATAAATAACATTATCACCAGTTAGGGGGATGCTGCATGCTGGGGAAATTCAAGATGGACTAAAATGAGCTCGGATTTCTAGGAATCCAACCTGTGGAATTTCCTGCAGAGTGACCCCCTCAGGCCGTGTGGAGCCCATGGACTTTCGGATGTTTCTTTTTACTTTCCTGAAATGTATGCATATTTATTCACAGGAAAATATGCAAGTTTCTGCTGAGGAAAAGTTGAACATAATGGGGGACAATATGCTAAATGTTACATACTAGGGTAAATTATGTAAATTCTTACGAAACCTCTTTTGTAATTATTTACGTATTTTTCCACATGACAGAAAAAAATGCATCCGTCTCTAAGCGGAAGGCAGGATAAAAGGCACCTGAAATCTGCCAAATGCAGACAGAGCAGATTTCACACATCCCTACCAGTTAGCCCATCCCAGTTGTTGTATCCTTTAAAGCTCTTACAACCAGTAAGTAAGCAAGCCTTAGGAGAGATGTTTCAAAGTTTTAGAATGGGAAAAAAACACGCAAAAGCTGGAAAGCCACCCAATGATCGGTGGTCAGGGAAAAGAGTGTTTGGCCAGGAAAAGGGGCCATAGCCATCTGGCGAACCTCAGATGGCTGAAATGGGACCCCAGGAAGACCAGATTTGGACCCCAGGCCTGAGGATGACCACCTCTGCTATATGTGCTACATATGACTGACATTGTCAGTTTTTTTAGGTCAAGCTCTTTCTGTACTGTTTCTGCAAGAGCTTGCGATTAATTTTTTATTTTAATCTGCATGGAAATTTGTGCACATTGCTGTAGTCATATAAATGCATGCAATTTTAAATGTACACATGTGAAATGTACACATTTTTGGGTGCATGCGGATTGAAAAATATACGAATTTTTATAATTTGGTCAATGGAAGAAAGTACGCATGTGGGTGCACACTTTTCCTGTTCAAATAACAATAACAAAAAAAGAACGGGAATAAGGAGGACTGAGCTTCAAGGGGGAACTTGGAGAACCTCAACAAACTTGAGCCTCATTGATTCTCCCCCCCCCTACATTTAGGTACCAAACTCAGATGTGCAAAACATGTGGTATGTTAAAAGTGCTACAGTGCACTTAAAAGTCAAAAATGTTCCTGTTATTTTTCTTAAAACCAAGAACTGAGAGGTTGTATCCAGAATTAGTTATGCTTAGAGCAGACTGGTTGACCAGTGCCTGAACTCAGTAATGGGCTGGATGAGGGCCAATAAACTGAAGCTGAATCCTGGCAAGACAGAAGCCCTGTGGGTGCTGGCACCGAATGCGCTGGCATTCGGCCTCCCCGAGATTCGTACCGAAATGGTCTGCCCCCCCACGCCCCCCGGGACGGGACTTACCTTGGGCGAATCTTCCTGGCAGCGGCGGCTCCGGCGGCGGTTCGGCGGCGGCCGGTCTTCCGATAGGTTGCCGCCGCCGCCATTTCCAGTAAAAAACACACACACACACACAAAAAGTGATAGGCTACGCCACCGCCAGGAAGATTCACCCAAGGTAAGTCCTGTCCCGGAGGTGGCGGGGGGGGCAGACCATTTTGCCACCGATTTCGGGGGGCCGAATGTGCTGGCATTCGGCCTCCCCGAGATTCGTGGCAAAATTCTCTGACATCCCTAGGGTACTCCTAGATCCATCACTGTCACTGGAAGCCCAAGTGGCTGTGGCACCTCGGAGTGCCTTTTACCAGCTTCAGCAGGTTCACCAACTACTAGGGGTGTAGGAAACTCAACTTACCTGGCTCCGCTGAGGTCCGCAGGTGGGGGGAGGCAATCCGTTCCTCCCCCCGAAATCCTCAACATGGGGGAGGCGATCTGTTCCTCCCCCCCAGAATCCTGCCTGGCTGGCTCCGCTCCGCGGCCACTGCCGGCCAGTCTGCAGAGCCACTGGCCGGGACAACCCGCAACGGGGCCTCCAGCCACTGCCGAGCTGCAGCAGACACAAATGGCGTCCTGCGTAGGGGATGCCATTTGTGTCCCTACGCTAGGGATGTACGAAAGTCACTTACCTTTTCGCAGCTTGGCTTCGCGGTGGGGGGGAGGCGCTTCGCTTCTCCCCCCGAAGTTCAGGCGAGGGGGGGAAGGCGTCCCGCCTTGCCCGCCTGAAATTCAGGCCGGGGGGGGAGGCGCCCCATCTCCCCGGCCGCGAAACAAAAAGTAAAAAAAAAAAAGACCCCGTGATAGGCTATGTGACGATTTACGTAGCCTATCACGGCTAGATTTCCAAAGTCAGCCGTGATAGGATACGTAAATCGTCACATAGCCTATCATGGGTGACTTTGGGGGAAAAAAAAAGTGCGTACGCAAATGGCAGCGCCCATGGGGTGCCGCCATTTGCGTTCCTTAGTTTGGCACATCTAGTCTACGTAAAGATTTACATAGACTACGACGAAAATAAGGGCATGCTATTTGCATTGCCCTTATTTTCGCCGTAGTCTACGTAAATCTTTACGTAGACTAGACGTGCCAAAATAAGGAATGCAAATGGTGGCGCCCCTTGGGCGCCATTTGCATACGTGCTTTTTTTTCTTTCAAAGTCACCCGTGATAGGCTACGTGATGATTTACGTAGCCTATCACGGCTGACTTTGGAAATCTAGCCGTGATAGGCTACGCAAATCGTTACGTAGTCTATCACGGGTGTCTTATTTTTTTACTTTAGTTTTTTTTTTTGCAATGGCGGCGGTGGCGGCCGGTCGGGAGACCGGCCGCCACCCCCGCCCGAGATGAACCGCCGCCGAACCGCCGCCGGGACCCGCTGCCGAGAGGGACATTCGCCGAAGGTAAGTCCCGTCCCGGGGGGGGGCGGCGGAGAATTTCCCAACCAACTTCGGGGGGCTGAATGCGTCGGCGCTCGGCCTCCCGAAGATTTGGGGAGAAATTCTCCGCCATCCCTACCCTACGCTAGCCCATGATAGGCTACATAAATATTTACGTAACCTAATATGGCTAAAGCAGGGATGCAAATGGCGTCCCCTATGGCATTTGCGTGCCTGCTTTAGCCGTGATAGGCTACGTAAATATATACGTAGCCTATTATGGGCTAGTGTAGGGACGCAAATGGTGGCCGCAGCAGTCCGGCAGCGTCCAGAACCGCCGCTGCTTCATTCGCCGCTGGAGCCGCCGCATCTACCACCAGGTAGGTCCATCCTGGAAGGATTCCACGGCATGGTGGGTGGGGGGAGGCTGTTCTGCCACAGACTCTAAAGAATGCAGCCTCACTGGAGTCCGTGGCGGAATTCTCCGCCATCCCTACCAACTACAGCCCCTCCTGGACAGGGATAGCTTGGCCATAGTGGTAGAGGCGCTGGTAACCTTATCAAGAATGGATTACTGCAATGCACTCTAGGTGGGACTGCCCTTAAGGAGCTACTGCACAATGCAGCAGCTTGGCTGTTTTCGGGAGCTGCCCCTTTCCAGCATGTAACTCCTTTGCTGAGGGAACTGCACTGGCTGCCTATTTGCTACCGGGCCAGGTTTAAGGTTTTTGTACTAATGTACAAAGCCCTAAACAATTTGGGACCAGGATACCTGAGAGAACACCATCTCCCTTATCAACCTGCCCAGTCACTGAGGTCATCAGAGGGCGTGTTATTGGTGGTTCCACATGGACCTTTCACCTGATTGGAGTCCACCAGGAGAAGAGCCTTCAGCATGGTGCCCCCCTTTCTTTGGAATTCCCTGCCCATAGAGGTCAGGCAGGCACCAACACTGCATTGTTTCCGGTACTTCCTGAAAACAGCACTGTTCCAGGAGGCATTCCTTAACTGACCAGTTATGGTTTTTATTGGTATTGTGTTTTTAAACAAGAATAATTTTAATGTGGTCTTTTAATCTTTTTATTCTTTTACTGTTTTATTTCTTGTGTTCACCGGTCTGAAATCTGTTTTAGATCTGGAGCAGTATATAAATATTGTAAATAAGTAAAAAAAAAAATTGAAATTAATTGGATCTAAGCTAATTATGACAGAATTAAGTCCTACTGATTTCAGTGGGTCTGCTCTAAGTATGACTGAGCTTGGATCCAACATTATAAATCTAAAACCGATGAAAAGGATTAATGATAACTTCATGATGTCAATATTGTTCAACACATCAAATAAAGCATATAATAATGTACACCACTTGAAGAAATGGCTGACTTATTGATGTCAACTGTATGAGCAAACCCAAATAGCTGTGGACTATGAGAGAGCTACAAGATTGTTATTTTTTGTAACCAGCATTTCTGCTGAAGAAATTTAAATGCCAAAGGACCACAGGTAAAGCTCTGCTGTGAATATCTGTCCTATTTTAAAAGTAGGGCAAATTGTGTATGAGGGGAATGAAACAGCAGCTGGCTTGAAACTTGGGAAACTGAAGCCTTTGTGGTGTGACACTTCAGAGAGACCCAGAAGGCATTTTCATTCCAGTTTCACCTCTAACAATGAGAATGCATTTGATGTAGGGATGAGTTCTCATGGTCCAGCTTTTGTTCAAACCACTTACATAATCTTTGTTCAGCATTTAGGAAAAAGGAAACATTTTCCTCATCTGAGCTTCTTCTTGTACAATGGAGTACTGATGTGTATCTGGTACTGGCAATTACTACTAGCAGCCAGGGGACCTCTATTGTGTTTGATGGATGGATGGATGGATGGATGGATTGATTGCATTTCCATACGAAAGCTCTCTGGGCATTTCACAACAATTAAAGCCATAAAATACAATATAAGGGGTAATATAAACATGAAAAGTTCAAAACTACAGTATAAAATAAAAATAAAAACCAAAATAGAACCTAGCAGCAACCCAAATATTTAAAATACAGTAACAGATTTGAAACACCAGAAACTGAAAGACTGAAATGCCTAGAAAAATAAGATCTTTGCTGGGTGCTGGAAAAGCTTTTTTTTTTTTTAAAAAAATAACATATCTGGGTGGTTGTATCCATTGTTTCTCTTCCTTAGATACAAGCCCTTTGGAAATGCAAGGTGCTTCCAGATGAAGTGTTTATTGTGCAATCGTCCTGCCTCATTCATAGAATCTTACAGGGGGTCCAGACATCATCTTCCATTTGTAACTCTCCTGCACTTTCCCATGACTTCTTCCATTTTTTTTTTTTTTTACTACAGAAAATCTGTTAAGGAGGGAAAGATGGAATACCTGCACATACCTATGTTTTTTGATAGGTAGCCCTTCATCAGGGAGCACCCTCTGAGACCATGTGAAAGACGTTACAGGGTTGGATGTGGAAAATTAGGCAAATCTTCCATAGTTGCACCACCTACCCCACTGTAAAATTAGGCAATTCAATAATTAGATTCTTCCAGAAGAATTCTGGATTAAAATATGAAATTCCAAAGCCCAATGCAATGCAACTTGCCTTCTTGGTACAAGAGTAATTAAGGCCCCAATCCTATGGTGATGCCCGTAAGTCTCCGAACTCGGAGGGTTACACGCATCCTATGTACACCAGGAGGAGTGGCAGAGATCGCCTCTGTGCTCCTCTGGCTTTGAATTTTATCTAGAAAGAATTTTTTGCCTGTCTAACTGGGGAGCATCAGAGCTGGAGGGAAGGAGGCTGGGGAGGCCTTGGGATATGTCACATCCCAGCTTCCCCAGTCCCCTCCCTGTCCACTAACATGCCCTCTTTACTCCCACTCCAAGGTTGCCTTTGTGATCTCAGAGAGGCATCTGACATGGTTCTCTCCATGCTGGCTGCAAGGGGAGGGAGGAAGTACAAGAGTCGTGGATCCATGGTTGGAGTGCTGTCTCTGACCTCGGATACAGGAACCCAAGTTATCCAATGGCCCATTCAGATGCTGCCTAAGGGCCATAGAATTGTTCCCTAAACTTGTCTTATCTTTAAGACTTCCCACATGGGAAACGGAAGTGTCAGACAATTAGTAAGTGATGATTGCCTTAAGAAGTGCCAAGTTTTGGACTTGGGGCACCATGGGATCAGTGCCCATATTAGATTTATAATAACATCTCCTTCACAGTAATGTAAAAATAACCATAAAAGCCATTAGGGTAACTGTAAAACAATTAGCTTGATAATAAAACCAGGAATGACATCAGATAAGGTAATAAGAGGGAGCTTCCTAGATCATAAATACAAGACATGTGTTTTGAGAAGACATACTCACAAGACAAGATGGAGTCAGAGAAATATGTTTTATGTCGCAAGCATGCTTGTAATATGTCACGGAATTCTAAAATGTTTTATATGTATGTTGTTATAATCATTTATCTTGATAAGGAGTTTAAATTTCAGTGATATTATTTAGACATAAGTGGATTTAAATTAGAAATGTATCCTTAGGATTGTGGCTTAATGGAACATAAATTAATGTAGCAAAAACAATCTAAAGATATTTGATCGCCCCCCAAAAGTATATAAAGGAGATTCTGGACACACACCATTGGGAGTTATCCTTTTGGACCAGCGACCCCCAACATGTTGCCTGTAAACCATCTTGGTAAGTTTAAAACTGACAGTTGTTATTGCTTTACTTAGAAGCCTTGACTTAAGATGATGTTGAATGCATCATGAGTCTGAATCTATGCACGTGCAAGCTTTGTATTTAATTTTGCTATGCTAAGAATTTTATAGTAAAGCAACAAAAGACATATATTGTCTGAGAGAATGATTTCTGGAATGATTTATATGTTCTGTATCTAGAGTAAAGAATTTAATCTTATGGTAAAATGACATCTAGTTGTGTGAAAAATTTAAATATGTGTGGTTAAATAGGTAACCCATGGTAACATACTGGTAACATATTTTGAAAGAACCTCTGAAACAGGGCATATGCCACATGGATCCAGGATCTGCCTTCTGTGAGAAGAAGTTCTCCACTCACAGAACATCTCTCACCTTATTTAGGGGGATATCCTCCTGCACACTCCAAAACCCACTGCATTCAGCAGTTTCACTTGACTCTGTGTATCAGTTGAGGGAGCTGAAGGGGCTGCTATGGGAAGGAGGGGTGGGGAAGTCAACACTGGAAGCTGCCTTATACTGTATCAGACCATTGGTCCATCTAGGCCAGTATGGCTGACACTGACTGGCAGCAGCTCTCCAGGATCTCAGACAGGATTTTTGTCTAGCCCTGCCTGGAGAAGTCAGGGGTTCAACCTGGGACCTTCTGAGTGCAGTGATCTTCCACTGAGCTATGGTCCCTCCTCTGCACTTCCACCAGCACAGTTGATCCAGCCTATATCTGGATCCGACTAGGGATGTCAGAGAAATCTGTTTGTGGGGTGGAGTACAACAAATTTTCCTAAGTTCGGTCCCCCAGACTTCATTTTGGTTCCTGCTGCGGTACCTGATTTGATCTGGAGTGGTCTGGCCAGTTCATGGATTTTCTGGAAAGTTTGCACACTTTTGAAGATTCTGCCATTTGTGCAAATTTATTGGTAATTTGCACAAATTATGGCCTAATTTGTGCAAATTACAGTTCAATTTGCATGCATTACATAAATTATGGCTGGATTCGTGTAATTTGCTCAAATTCACCTGTAATTTGTGTGAATTGCTCAGAAATTTGTGCAAATTGCAGAACCTTGCAAATAAAAATGCATAACACTGTTCCCAGAGTTTGGGGTACAGCCAGCAGCTCAGCTCGCAGTTGAGCAAAAAAACAACCGGATATCCCAGCGATAGACATCCCTAGATCCAACCTACACTATCCCAGAATGACTTTAAGAAACAAAGACAAGGAGAAAAGCTTTCAACTATGCAGAAAGAAAGACATAGACCAGAGGCTAAAAGTTATCACTTTGGTTCATCCTAGGCATCGCCCAGTCTGTCCACCTGTCTGGGCACTGGCCACCTACAGAATTATGTGTTGCAATGTTGCATATGTGTTGCAATTAGGGATGCTGGAGATATTTGAACTGGATTAAAATGAGCTCAGATTTTGAAGAATCTGATCTGAGGAATCCACTGCGGAGTGCCCCCCTCAGGTCGTGCGGCTTCCATGGACTTTCAGATGATTTTTTTACTTTCCCAAAATTTACGCATATAAATCCGTAGAACAATGCATAAGTTTCTGCCAAGGAAACATTGAATGGAATAGGGGACAATACACTAAATATTATGTACTGAGGTAAATTATGCAAATACTTACATAAATATTTATGAAATTATTTCTGTTTTTTCTGCATGATGAAAAAAAAAATTGCATCCGCCTGTGGGTGGATGATGGAATGAAAGGTGCCTGACAATCTGCGAAACACAGATGGAGCAGACTTTACACGGTCCATACATCCCTAGTTGCAATGCATCCCGGCAATGGAATCCCAACATCAGTAGCTGGCCAGCCACATGAGTCCCCCCCCGCAAAAAAAAATCTGGCATAAAGCAGTCACAGGCTTACCCAAATAGTTTTATTTGGCCCTACTGATAATGACCAGTTCCAATTAAAAGTAAAAAAGGCATCATCCTGTGTTTTCTCCTGTGTTGCTCCCAAACTCTGGAATGCACTTTTTGTAAACTGCCTTGGTTAGTTGCAGAAAGGCAGTATAGAAATGCAATCAATCAGTCAGTATCACCCACCAAATGGAATTGGTGTGAGAATGATTGAAATAAGGAATACTTGGCTGTTATTTGTATCTTTATTTTCTATAGCTATTTGGATGTTTCTGATGAGTCTGCTCTAAGATTATTGTAGTATAGATACACAACGTTTAACAATGTTTTCCATTTAAGTATAGCAAATTTACCATTGCTCTCCCAACCTGTTTTTTCAAAAATTGAAATGACAATGTATTAGATATGGTTAATCAGTCCTTTACAAAAGTGATTCATACATTTTCTAACAACGGTATAATTTATTTTAGGTAAAGCAACTCTGAAGTAATTTGCAACCATCTTTTTAAAGATAACAGTGCACATAACCTTCTACAAGGAAACAGCTATTAATTGCACAATCAAAACATTTTAGTTATTATTTAGATAACCAAGCATAAATGCTTTGATTTTTTTTTCTTTCAAAGTGTTAGCCAAGCTCTAATGATGGTACTACCAATGCACTGTTTACTAGAAAAAAAATGTCCTTCCCCTCTCCCCACTGAACACCGAATGATGCAGGAAACTAGTTGCAGTAATAAAAAAAACTTGTAACATTTAGAATTTGTAATCCCACAGCACATAAGTTCCAGGGCATAGTCTGAAGGCACATGAGGCAGCTACCTTGCTGAAGCTAAGCAGGTCTGGGTCTGGTGAGGGGCTGCATTCCAGTGGTGGACAGGGCTAAAGGCAAAAGGGTTAGGCCCAAATACCTGAAATACACAGCATATTTTAGTTTAAAGCTCTTCAAGCCAGTAACTAAGCCTTAGGAGAAGCATTTCAGCCTTTTAGAATGGGGGAAATACTGCACAAAAGGCAGGAAACCTCCCAACAATTGGTGGTTGGGAGAAAGGGAAAGGGAGCATGGCCATCTGGGAACTGTAGAGGGCTTGATTTGGACCCCAGTAGGGCTGGATTTGTCCCCTGGGCCTGAAGTTCTGCACCCCTGACATAAGGGGTCTTCACATGACCCCCTGTGCCACAGGTTCAGTGAATGCATGACTGGGGAGCAGCAACATGCCCACTGGTCATGCCCCCTGTGTTCAGCATTTGTCAGAAAGGGTGCAATGTGCATGCATCTGTATACATTTGGGGCTTTTCCTTGCAACCAAGAATCCTAATTGGCCCAGGGTTCCCAGGAGAAAGGTATGCATCTAGGATCCTTTCTCATTGACTCCAAATGTGTAGCCGCTGGGGGTATGAGTAATAGTCCACAGGTGGGTCAGCATCAGGGAGCATGGCCCGCAATCCTGCTCCTGTTCCCCCATCTCACTGAATGCATAGGAAGTTGTGTGAGGACACCTATAGTGTCTCATAGTTAGGGATGGCAGCAAAGTCCAGTTGGGGGCTTGAGCTAGGCAGATTACTGCCAGCTCAGACCCTCAGACTGGAGTCCACCATGCTTGCCCGACTCGGCACATGCCAAGTTGGGCAAGCGAGGTGGGACCCACTGCTCCGCTAAGCTGCCATTATGCACAAATGGCGGCTTGGCCTTTTCCATAATGGTCAACTTTATGTAAACTGCAGCCATAAAGAGACCCATTAATGCAACATTATGGGCAAAAATGGTCTATTTAGAACATTTATGCCTGATGTTGCATAAATGTTCCTCTTTATGGCTGCCATTTATGCAAAATTGTAAATGGAAAAGGCCGAGCTGCCATTTTGAGCAGAATGGCAACTTGGCAGAAGAGCGGGATGCCACACACCGCTCGCCCGTGGACTGCCCAGGGTGAGCAGGGTCAAGCGACTAGCAGGGATCCAGCAAGCGGCATGCAGTGCAGGCTGGGATGAGTTTGTCTATCCCTTCCCATAGTTCATAACTTTCTGACCGACATACCTACAGTGACTATATGTCGTCTCTTTTTAAGAGTTTTCATGTATGGCACCAACCAGTAGCTGCAGTTTCTCAACACTGCAATGAGGTTTCCTGGAGGTATGGGAGTAACTCCATTCTCCAAGATCCTAAAGAGGAAGAAGGTCTTCTCTCTGTTGGAGGATAGTCACCTTACTCCACCTCTATTCCTCTGCAGCTTCCACTCTTCCACATACCTTCCTCCAACATCAGTTCAGGTATGCTCTCAAAAGATTCCATACCCAAACCTACACAAGGAAGTAATATTTGAGAGTCTGGAGATGGAGTGATCAGGAGCACAATATCTTCTGTGAAAAGCTGCCGTTAAAGAGAAGCATGGACATCTCTGTATTTATGTGTCTTTACATTAGCTGTCTTTTCTTACTAAGATTTTCATCTGCATACTAATTCTGATTAATGTAATGTGAACAACTTTTGGTTCCATTATTATCTTACTACATTAAAGCCAATGCACATTCTTAACATTTAACTTGATAAAATGTATTTAAAGCAAAGCAGTAAAAGTTAGATCTTTGTCTTACCTTCTAAGAAAGCAGGCAAGAGCTATACTGTAGGTGGAATAGTGTACCAAGTAACAGATTTTTGTACACTCTTTCTTACAGGTGGTATGCAGTCTATAGGAAAAGTAAATACATTGGTATATATAATCCATGCATTTAAATAGACCATGATATTTATTTTTATGAGCTAGTTTTAGTTATATTGTAAAGACTTTGGGATATGTCAATGTACAAATTATTCTGTAAATCAGGGGTGGGCAACCTGGTGCCCATCAGGTGTTTTGGACTACAACTCCCATCAGCCCCAGCCAGCATGGCCAATGGTCAGGGATTATGAGCGTTGTAGTACAACACATCCAGGGGGTAGCAGGTTGGCTACCCTTGCTGTAAATTGTCAACAAACAAACAAACGAGTTCACAAAATGGTTCAGGTACCTCTGAACATAGGAAAAGGTGCTCACAGACCAGAGGAGGCACTGGATACATTCCAGACAGGCCTGGAATTGTTTGTACAAACAAAAGATGACATCCAGAATCCAGTCCCCTTCAGCCATGCTATCAGTCCCCATTGTCCTCCAGACTTTGTTGATTTGGCTGGTTTTACATGCTCCTGCCCTCAAAAGATGAAATAGGCAACATCATGCCAGTGATATTAGGAGCCAATACAAATGAACAAACAAAAGCTATAGCACAGCACAGCAGCATTTGTACAGTGGTGGCTACTTTGTTTTCTGAAGTAGAATATGGGATGTTTTCATTCCATGCGTACATCATTCTCAACCCATTGATAGGATTCCACACCCAATATATAGTCTTAGCCCCCACCCTACATATCTAAATGAAGATTTACAGGATTTGTTTCCTAGTAGTTTGTTGTGGTGAGAGATTGGGAGGCACAGATGATTTCAATGTTGCTTGTTTAATCAGTCCATACTAAAGGAAATCAACCCTGAGTGCTCATTGGAAGGACAGATACTGAAGCTGAAGCTCAAATATTTTGGCCACCTAATGCGAAGAGAAAACTCTCTGGAAAAGACCCTGATGCTGGGAAAGACTGAAGGCAAATGGAGAAGGGGACGGCAGAGGAGGAGATGGCTAGATAGCATCACGGATGCAATGAATATGAACTTCAGCACACTTCGGGAGAGAGCGCAGGACAGGAAGGCCTGGCGTGCTATGGTCCATGGGGTCACGAAGAGTCGGACACGACTGAACGACTGAACAACAACAACTGGTCAAATCATATTTGCTGGTAACTCACAGCAGAGAAGTATATATGGGAGGAGGCAGAAGTCCCAAATGTATCCAACCTAGTAGGCATCACACTAGGCGTTCATGTCATTTTACTGCTGAAGTACAAGTTATGATGCTCAAAGGGACAACACCTCCAGCTGGCAGTAAGAGCCAAGAATTTATGGCCTTAAACAAGGTTTATATTTCACACTGCATTTCCTCCAAACTATTATCTGCTGAGAACATCAGTTATACATCATACTGTGTGTGTGTGTGTGTGTGTGTGTGTGTGTGTGTGTGAGAGAGAGAGAGAGAGCATTGTAGCAAGCCTTTAATAGCTCATGACCTCCAATTATGAACAGATGTAAAATCCTATATGAAAATGGTCCTCTTCTACAGATTATCTACACTCTATCTACTGATTATCTACTGATTTTAATCTTTATCCACAGCTTTTATTATTGTCACATATCATTTTGTTGTAATCCCTCAGAGCAGAGCTAGGCAAAAATTTTGGGCCATCATGGGCACATTTGGCAATTTGAGAAACTGTCCTGGGCACCATTACAAAATGGCTGCCATGGGAGGCAGGGCAAAGGACAAGTAACAAGTAACCCCAAAGGCTGAGTAGGAGGCAGGGTCTGAGCCCCATCTATAGTTTTCAGCACCAACAGAAACCTATTTCACAGCAATCCTAGCTGCCGGTTAAAAAAAGAAAAGAAAAAAGTGTTAATTGAAACAACAACAAAAGTGGGAGGGGTAGGGAACCTTGGTGGGTGCCAAGAAAAGTATCTGGGGGCAGATTGGTGCCTACTCTTTGCCTTAGAGCTTAATTCAGTTGTTCATCATGGGAGGAAGGAAAAGGACAGCATGAGAAGCTCACCCAGCTGTCCTCTCCTCTCCCACAGCCCACCGTGTTCCCATCAGGAGTGCCTCCTTCCTCATGGGTGGAGAGGATGCCCCAAGGCTGCTCACAGTCAACCTTCTTGCTCCCCCTCCAAGGCTCCTTGAGAGGCTTATGGAGAGTACCACTGGAGAGTACCCAGAAGCACTCTGCGTCTCTGTGGCTCCGCCCCCTCCAATTCCAATCTGACTGTGTTTTCCTCCAGTTGGATCAGCAGAGTGTGGGAATCTCATCAAGTGGCCTCCCTCACTGCCTTGTCACAACTATGGCAGGCTGTAGCATAAATGGCTTTTCAAAAGTATTAGGTGAATACATCTGGGATAGGACTAGCAGGGGGCAGATATGTCACCAATGCCACATATCTCACAAAGATATGTGAGATCATACCTTTCTTGGTATTAAATATGGTGATTAGAGGAACGGGATCGATCCTGACATAATGCCCTGCATGTCTGGTTAAACATTACTAGAACATAGAACACTGAGCTAAATGGATTGCTAATGTCACTCATTATGGCAATCTTTATGTACCTCATATATGTCTGAAAGAATCCACTAAGGACACATATCAATTGACCAACCCCACCACAAAAAGTTATTGCATCTCAGTCCTTGGTCTGATATTGATAACACGTTGAAGGAAATATCTAGGTGTGTTTGACAGAAGTGAACCTCCTTCAATGAAGGCCAACTGGTGTGAGCCTTGCGAAGCATAAGAAAGGCAAATCAAAGAGCCTAGTAGTTCGTGCATGGTGGACATGAAAGTTAAAGGACAAGATTGGGTATGCTTGTGGAATGTCTCAAAGGAAGGACCCCGAAGGAGCACAGAAGAATACAAATTAGGCCACTGATTTACAGGCTTTCAGCATTTTCAGTGTACACAAGAGATGCCTGGCTTACACACCCATCCAAATTTTACTGATTGGGAGGATTGGCATGCCACCACCTAGCTCTGCCATGACTTGTACAAACCTGAAATGGGAGAAGTCAGGGATGAGACTGTGATTCATTCGGGAGACCCGCGTGACACTTAAGAGTGCTTACGGCATTGTGTCTCATGTTGAGATCTTTCACCGTAATGTAAGTGCTATTTGTATTATGGTTTTCTGATGCTTTAAACACCATCTCCCAATCACAGCATTTCCACTTGGTTCTTTTCCCCAACGACATGTGCTTTAAGCAGGCGTCCCAAGCCATGCCACCATGAGGGAGCCCCCCCCCCATCGGACCACTGCCTGGGAAAGCCTCTCATTGTCCCCACCCATGCCACTGCCAGCAGTCATTCACACCCTCTCTCTATCTGACTAGTGCAGCTTACCTAGTCCTGGTGGCAGCAGGAGCACCTTAAAACAGGTGGTGAGCTCCTGCTTGGCTCTGGGGCACTAGACACAGCAGCAGACAGCCCCCATTTTACGTCCTCCAAATCCGCTGCCCAGTATGATGTTATCATGCGAGACAATGCATCTGGGGGATCTTAAAATGGTGGCTACCTGCTGCTGAATCTGGCACCCTGGCAATGAACAAGTGCTTGGCTCTTACATTATGCTGCTGTCACTTGCTGCCAGCAGAACCAGGTAAGCTGTACTCATCAGATGCGAAAGGGTGTGAGTGAGAGCTGCCGGCACCAGTGCTGGGCAAGAAGCCCTGAGCCTGGCTCCCCCCTAGTACTGCCACGAAGGCTGCTGCCCCCATTCATTCACATTCCCCCCCCGCCCCGGGAGGACAGCCTACCTGTTTCTGGCAGCAGCAGTAGCCAGCAGGGGCATGTCAGGGTGGACACTGAGCCCATAGAAGCCCAGAGTAGTTCTGATTCAGAGGAAGAGCAGTTGCTCCTAGGAGAGGAGCGCGCCCCTTTTTCCCAGGGCCCACAGCTGACAGAGATTCCTCCCACCCACATTCCTAGATTAGAAAGCAGTCCAGGGAGTGACCCAGAACCGATAGCGGACTGGTTGGATGCGCGGCGCAGATGCAGAGAGCGGCGCCAAATGGAGAGCGCAGAAAGGAGGCATAGCGCCCGGTTGGCGCTCAAAGAACGGTTGCACCCAGAGGATCTAAGAGAAAAGGGGAGGGATTTTCCCTAGTCCTTATATTCAGGGGTCTGCCAGTAATTGCTTTTCAAACGGGGACCAACTGTTCTAACTTAGGGCATAGGGATGCTGCTGCTCAGATCTAGTTGCTACCTGTAGAGCTGTTAAGTTGTAAAAGAAGAATAAAGCTTTAAAAAGAATCCCTTTGTCTGTGTCTGGACTTGGCTACTGGATTAGACTGAGAGCCCTCCAAGGAGCCCTTGACAGGGCAACATCTTAAAGCAGGAGCCAAGCTCCCATTCATTTCTCTACCCCCCCCATCTGCTGCCTGAGATAAAAGGCTCACTGAAACTCATGGAAAGGTCAGTCCTGTCTTCAAGAGGATGCCATAGTGTCGTCACATGTGGGAAATGATGTTGCTTCTCCGACACACCTAAGAAAGAGATATTTGAGAAATGGCTTCTCTCAAAAGAGATATAGTATGTTGACCTTAGGGGTGGACGAAAGTCCCTTACCTGTCGTCGAAGGACGTTCGCGGTGGGGGGGAGGCACTTCGCTGCTCCCCCTGCGAAGTTCAGGCCGGGGGGGGAGGCTTCCCGCCTCGCCCCGGCCGAAATTCAGGCCAGAGGGGAGGCTTCCAGCCTCGGCCTGGCCGAAATTCAGGCCGAGGAGGAGGCTTCCCGCCTTGCCCGGCCGCGAATGCGAATGTTAAAAAACAAAACAAAAACGCCCCCTGATAGGCTACGTGAATCGTCACGTAGCCTATCACGGCTAGATCTGCAAAGTCAGCCATGATAGGCTACGTCAATCATCACGTAGCCTATCACGGGTGACTTAAAAAAAAAAAGCGCGTACGCTAATGGTGGCCCCCATAGGGAGCCGCCATTCACGTTCCTTATTTAGTCGCTGTAGTCTACGTAAATGTTTACGTAGACTATGGCGAAAATAAGGGCAACGCAAATAGCGTTGCCCTTATTTTCACCGTAGTCTACGTAAATCTTTACGTAGACTACAGCGACCAAATAAGGAACGGGAACGGCGGCTCCCTATGGGGGCCGCCATTATCCGTACGTGCTTTTTTTTTTTTTAAGTCACCCGTGATAGGCTACGTGACGATTGACGTAGCCTATCATGGCTGACTTTGCAAATCTAGCCGTGATAGGCTACGTGAATCGTCACGTAGCCTATCAGGGGGCGTTTTTGTTTTTCCCTTTTATTGCAATGGCGGCGGCGGCAGCCGGTCGAAAGACCGGCTGCCGTTCCCGCCCCGCTCGAACACCCGCCGAACCGCCGGCCGGACCCGCCGCCGGGAGGGACATTCGGCGAAGGTAAGTCCCGTCCCGGGGGGGGTGCGGGGTGCGGGGGGGTTCGGAGGATTTCTCCCCAAAACTTGTTCGGGGGGCTGAACACGTTGGCGCTCGGCCCCCCGAAGTTTCGGGGAGAAATTCTCCGCCATCCCTAGTTGACCTAGGTTTATAAGAGGGTATGGTTTTATAAGAATCATAGAATAGTAGGGTTGGAAGGGGCCTACAAGGCCATCGAGTCCAACCCCCTGCTCAATGCAGGAATCCAAGTCAGAGCATCCCTGACAAGTGGCTGTCCAGCCTCATCTTGAATGCCTCCAGTGTGGGAGAGCCCACCACCTCCCTAGGTCATTGGTTCCATTGTCGTATTGCTCTAACAGTCAGGAAGGTTTTCCTGATGTTCAGCCAGAATCTGGCTTCCTGTAACTCGAGCCTATTATTCCGTGTCCTCTGGGATGATTGAGAAGAGATCCTCTCCTCCCTCTCTGTGACAACCTTTCAAGTATCATAGAATTATAGAATGGTAGGGTTGGCAAGGGCCTATAAGACCATTCATAAGTACTTGAAGAGCACTGTCATATCTCCCCCCAGTCTTCTCTTCTCAAAGCTAAACATGCCCAGTTCTTTCAATCTCTCCTCATAGAGCTTTGTTTCCAGTCCCCTGATCATCTTTGTTGCCCTCCTCTGAACCCTCTCCAGTTTGTCTGTATCCTTCTTAAAGTGTGGTGCCCAGAACTGGACACAGTACTCCAGATGAGGCCTAACCAGTGCTGAGTAGAGGGGAACTAGTACTTCACGTGATTTGGAAGCTATACTTCTATTAATGCAGCCCAAAAGAGCATTTGCCTTTTTTGTAACCACATCACATTGTTGGCTCATATTCAGCTTGTGATCTACAACAATTCCAAGATCCTTCTTGCTTGTAGTACTGTTGAGCCAAGTATTGCCCATCTTGTAACTGTGCATTTGGTTTCTTTTTCCGAGGTGCAGAACTTGGCATTTATCCCTATTAAATTTCATTCTCTTGTTTTCTGCCCAGCACTCCAGCCTATCAAGATCACTTGGAATTTTGTTTCTGTCTTCCAGGGTATTAGCTATCCCGCCCAATTTTGTGTCATCCACAGATCTGATAAGCATTCCCTGCACCCCCTCATCCAAGATAATAAAAAAAATGCTGAAGAGCACTGGGTCCAGGACTGAGCCCTGCGGTACCCTACTCTCCCCAGTTTGAGAAGGTCCCATTGAGAAGCACTCTTTGAGTCCGATTCTGTAGCCAACTGTGGAGCCACCGGATTGCTGTTTCATCTAGCCCACTTTGAGCTAGTTTGCTCATCAGGATATCATGGGACACTTTGTCAAAAGCTTTGCTGAAGTCGAGGTATATGATGTCCACAGCAGTCCCGCAGTCCACAAGGGAGGTTACCTGATTCAAAAATGAGATCAGATTCGTCTGGCAGGACTTTGTTCTTGACAAATCCATGTTGGCTTCGAGTAATCTCTGCATTGTTTTCAAGGTGCTTACAGATGGATTGCTTTATCGTTTGCTCCAGAATTTCCCAGGGATTGATGTCAGACTGTAGTTCCCATGTTCCTCCTTTTTGCCCTTTTTGAAGATATTAGCTCCCGTCATCTGGCATTTCACCTGTCCTGTCCTCCATGATTTCTCAAAGAGAATAGACAGTGGTTCTGAGAGTTCTTCTGCCAGTTCCCTTATTACTCTAGGATGAAGTTCATCTGGCCCTGGAGGTTTGAACTCATTCAAAGTAATTAGGTGTTCCTTGACCATATGCCTATCAATCTCAAGCTGCAATCCTGCCCCTTCAGCCTTTACTTCACCTTTGCCAGGGGGCTCATAGTAGGGGTGCACGAAAGTCACTTACCTGGGCTCGCAGCTTGCTTCGCGGTGGGGGGGAGGCGCTTCGCTGCTCCCCCGAAGTTCAGGCCGGGGGGGGGGAGGCTTCCCTCCTCGCCTGGCCGAAATTCAGGCTGGGGGGGAGGCTTACCACCTCGCCCCGCCGCGAAATAAAAAGTTTTAAAAATAAATGCCCCCATGATAGGCTACGTGACGATTTACGTAGCCTATCACGGCTAGATCTGCAAAGTCAGCCGTGATAGGCTACGTTAATCGTCACGTAGCCTATCACGGGTGACTTAAAAAAAAAAACGCGTACGCAAATGGCGGCCCCCATAGGGAGCTGCCATTCGCGTTCCTTATTTGGTTGCTGTAGTCTACATAAATCTTTACGTAGACTACAGCGACCAAATAAGGAACGCGAATGGCGGCTCCCTATGGGGGCCGCCATTAGCCGTACGTGCTTGCTTTTTTTTTTAAAGTCACCCGTGATAGGCTACGTGACGATTTACGTAGCCTATCATGGCTTACTTTGCAAATCTAGCCATGATAGGCTACGTTAATCGTCACGTAGCCTATCACGGGGGCGTTTTTTTTTTTTTTTACTTTTCTTGGAATGGCAGCGGCGGCAGCCGGCCGAAAGACCGGCTGCCGCCCCCGCCCCTGATGAAGACCTGCCGAACCGCCCCCGGGACCCGCCGCCAGGAGGGACATTTGGGAAAGGTAAGTCCCATCCTGGGGGGAGTGCTGGGGGTGGGGGGGCGGAGAATTTCTCCCCGAAACTACTTCAGGGGGCCGAATACGTTGGCACTCGGCCCCCCGAAGTTTCGGGGAGAAATTCTCCCCCATCCCTAGCTCATAGACCTTCTTCCGAGAGAAGACTGAACCAAAGTAGGAATTGAGCACTTCTGCCTTTTCCTTGTCATCTGTTATCATTTTGCCATCATTATTTAGTAGTTGAACCACCATTTCTTTCCTCTGCCTTTTACTATGCACGTATCTGAAGAAAGCCTTTTTGCTGCTTTTAGCATCCCTCGCTAACCTCAGCTTGTTCTCAGCTTTAGCCTTCCTGATGCCATGCCTGCAGATGTTTTAATGTCATCACAGGTGGAAAATTCCTTTGGTTTTCAAGCATTCTTTTTTAAAAAAATTGAGAAGTGTCTTCTCTGAAAAAAGGTTTATTGTGATGATCTACAGTTATAAACCAGAAAACTGAAGTGAACTGAAAAAAACAATAAGAAAAGGAAGCCTCTTGTAATGGAAGAACAGAGATGTTATTTTCCATTGATTTTACAAAGATATTAATCCTTTGAAGAAACTAAACGTAATAAGCATGAACCACCAAATTGAGCTAAATAAGGTTGAATTGTTTGCTGTGCTCCAATTTTGCCATTGCTATCCAGAACATCAAGGAGGAGAACAGGCACCCCACTTACTCAAATAAAAAAAAAAAGAGTTATTTTGTCAAATAAGGTGAAATTCAACCAGTGGCAGTGAAACCCATGAGAGAAGAATGATCAATTTCAGGGGGAAAAGTAACTATGTGGCCAACATTTTCCTGCATTATAAGCTGCTGGAAAATACCTTTAAAAAAAGAACAAATGAACGAACGAACAAACACATATGGGAAATACTCACAATGCAAACATTTAAAGCAAAGCAAAGCTGTTCAATGAAGAATGCATGCACCTATCAGGAAATAGCTGTAGTAATTACTAGTGGGACTGTAAACATTCTTAAAAGGCTGAAAAATGTTATTTTAATGCATTTCATTCAGGCCTAATACTTTTTGGTGGCATGCTCAGTCCATGCCAATATACCAGAGATGGGGAATTTGTGGCTCTTGATATATTGCCAGACTACAACTCCCATCATTCCTGACCACTGGCCATGCTGGCTGGGGCTGATGAGAACTGGAGTCCAGCAACATCTGGCGGTCCACAGGTTCCCCAATCCTGTGTCTCCGAGCATAAGCATAGGTTGCAGGTAATGATCACTCCCCATTGTACATTGATCCACTGCATAGTGATTTGAATGGCCATTTTAAGTAGTGCTGAACACTACTCCCCCCATTTTTCAATCTAGGTGTGTTGTAAGTGGGTAAACTCACCCAAAGAACAGAAAGCATGTACATTTGGGGGTGGGCTGGGGGTACTCTCTGTTTTATAAAGTGGTCTGAGGGCCACTTTCTCTCCCCTCACCCTTTTGGTCAGTCTAAAAGCAAAGCTGCAGCTTGGTTGAGCCCCATGGACAACGGAACTGCCACTTGCTTTGAAAAATGGGGCTGCTAATAGGGATGTGCAAACTCACCCCTGTTCGGGTTCTCCAGACACCCACCCAGCCCCTGCCCCTGCTCGCCAGTCCCCGGACTGCGCTCGAGCCCCTCCCATGCTCAGTGAGCAGCACGCATTCACCCCAGCGGCCTTGTCGAGCTCTGCAGTTGCCATTTAAAAATAAAGTAAAATGGTGATTGCAAAAATGCACAGGTTTTGGATGTGCGAAACGCACATTTTGCAAATGTGCATATTCTTATGTGCAAAATGCACATTTTTGCGAAGGCACACATTCGTGTGTGTGTGAAAATGTGCATTGCTGGAAAATTTGCATTTTCGTGCATACACAAAAATGCTCATTCACAAAGATGCGCATTTTCGCATATGCAAATATGGGCATTTATAAAATTTTTGTGATAGCCATTTTATTTCTCAAAAAATGGTGACCGTGAAGTTCAACAAGGGCCCTTGTTGGGGTGAGTGCAGGCCATTTGCCGAGTGCAGGCAGGGGGCAAGCAGGGGCAGGGAGTCAGTGAGCGAGGCTCAGGGGTACAGACAAGAGTGGATCTGTCAGATTCGTGGACTGAATTGGGCCCCCGTGCCATCTCTAGCTGCTAATGCCTCTGGAAAGATGCTACATGATGATACAGCATCGTTACAGGATAGCTGGCCCCATGGCAGCTATCCTTATTGTCTCCAGTGCCCTGGTAATAACACTACATCACCACTTAGTAATTTCTCAGGGGCAGGAGCTTCTCAGAGAGGCTCGCCTGGTGCCTACATTGCGCTGTTTCCAGAGCCAGACTTTCTCATTTTCCCAGGCATTTTAGTTTCGCAGTTTCTGCTTTAAATCTGGTACTATATTTTAAATCTCTACATTGCTGCTAGGTTTTATTTGGTTTTTATTTTTATCTTACACTGTCATTTTAAACTTTTATATGGTGGCTTATGTTGTGTTGTATGGTTTTCATTGTTGCAAACTGCCCAGAGAGCTTTGGCTATTGGGCAGGATAGAAATGTAAAGCATAAATAAATAAATAAATAAATAAATAAATAAATAAGCAGCCCTATTCGTCAAAGCACATGGCAGTCGAGTTGTCAATGGGTCCTCCGTGGGCTAGCTGAGACATGGCTTTACTTCTAAAGGGGCCAGAAGGGAAGGAGGCCTCAAAGTCCCACTGCGTAATACAATTTATAAGTACTACTACGTCACCACCTAGAAGTCTTGAGAATGTTGCCCCTGCCATATCCCCAAATTTCTCCCCTCTCCCCCTGCACAGGCACACCTCTTCCTTTTTAATGCAAACTCTGTGAGCAGCATGACTGTAGTATTTTATGGATAAATTATGGATGGAGTAGAATAATAGAATAGTAGGGTTGGAAGGGGCCTATGAGACCACTGAGTCCAACCCCCTGCTCAGTGCACGAATCCAAGTGAGAGCATCCCTGACAGATGGCTGTCCAGCCTCGTCTTGAATGCCTCCAGTGTGGGAGAGCCCACCACCTCCCTAGGTCATTGGTTCCATTGTCGTATTGCTCTAACAGTCAGGAAGTTTTTCCTGATGTTCAGCCGGAATCTGGCTCCCTGTAACTTGAGCCCATTATTCCGTGTCCTGCACTCTGGGATGATAGAGAAGAGATGCTGGCCTTCCTCTCTGTGACAACCTTTCAAGTACTTGAAGAGTGCTATCATATCTCCCCTCAGTCTTCTCTTCTCAAGACTACTCTCAAGAGTAAACTGTTCCTGTTTGAGACTGTAGGTACAAAATCATGACTGAAGATGGAGTCATACCAAAAAGCCCTGTTCAGACATTCAAGAGAAGGCATGAAGGCTCCAAGTGGGTACCAGGATGGGTCATTCATGCTGGCACTGTTCCTCCTACAGCTCTGGGCACACCAGCACTGCCCCATTAGTTCAGACCTTGACAAGATATGAACATGAGTTCTACTCATATTTGCTTGAATGTACATGGAACTCTCAGTACAATTGGAAATGCTGATAAGGTAGAAATCCTCTTCAGATCTTGCCAGTTCAACACAGCAAACTCTGAAGGGGGGGAGCACACCTGGAGACATGTAGGGTGGGGCTAGCATGCATGGCCCTATCCCAGTACCCACTTTGACCCCTCACACGTTCTCTGGAATGCATGAGGAGGCTTAAGGTGACAATCTTGCATATGTTTCATTGGAATCTCAGGTGCTCTATTATCAGTGCTTTACCTGCAGCCTATGTTTCATAAAACATATTTGTTTCTGGCTCTCTTTCCTTAATTCAATGCATTTGAATACAATAGCAGTATCTCTTTAAAAAAAATCTTAAAACCCTTGGAAACAAAGAGCACAGATAGTCAATAGTTAGCTTTCATGATTTTTGGTCACAACACACCCCAATGTTAGGAGGTACATGAATCTCCTGCTGGCAGTTCAGTCTATATGTATTCATATATATAAAATGGTTTTGCCCATGAATATACAGTCTAAATGAAGGAACAAACTGTTAAGCACTATCATCCCACAACACATCTGATAGTAACCCTTGGAAACCAAATATGGCTCTTTCAAATCAGTTAGTGCCAAAATTAAGGCTACAAGTAGTCAGTCTCTATGTAAGAGAGATTGAAATGGTTTGAGGTTTGGTGCACTCCATCTTAGGCCTTTTCCACAGAATGCAATTACCTGGAGCTATTGATTCAACCCTCCATCAGCATGCTTTTGTTTTAACCATTGGGTACAAAATACCCTTTCAGACTTTCTCCACACATACAGTGAACACGGGGAAGAGCGGAGAGGCAGAACCGTGTCTGTTGGGCCCACCCCTGACATCGCAAGCTCTACTGGCCCCACCCCATCCCCACATATGTGAGTAGAGCTGAAGGTCTGAAAAGGGGCGCCTGTGTGCATACAGCTGCAGGCACACCATGAGTTTGAGATTCCTAATTGTGCGGAGAACCTACGTGCATACAACTGCAGCCTCTTCAGATGTTGGGCTCCACAAAGAAAGGCCAGAGATGGGACTGGCAGGCAAGGCCCCTCTCTGCTCACCTCCACATGTTCATTGTTCAATGTATGCATAGAGTAGGGATGGGGGAGAAATCCAGTTGGTTTGCATTTTGATACGAGCCCACTGAATTATAGGAACCAAAGCGCCATTATCCTTCAGTTTTTCCACTTCTTCAAATTTTGCAATGCAGTTCTGCAATTGAGAAATGCATACAAAAATGCATTTCTCAGTCAGGAAAACCATTCACAAAAATGCATATATTAGGAATAAGTGTGAACAAAAATCCATATATTAGGAGAAATGCACACAAACATGTGTACACATTTTCATGCGAACTTTGTAATAAAAAGAATTGCAGACTGATGCAGAAACAGGACAGAATGAACATGTGCTTCAAAATATTTGCTAACTGTAGGAAGAGTAAGGGACATATTCATCCATCCTTTCACAGAGACTGTCTGAAAGGAGCCATGGTTAACTTAAACCTCAAAATGACATACATTTTTTTTTCTAAAGAACATTGCCCCTGTAAATAAAGCAAAGCAGTACAGAAGAAATTTTATTCACCTCCTTTTGCTACTTTTGTGTCGCTACGTAACAATTCATAATTATAACATGCATTCACTAATTTTGTTTCATGTGAAAGCTAATGAAGAAACAATAACATTTAATAATAAGACAGAGGGCTGCTGGATTGGGCGGGGGCGGGGGGGGGGAGGAATGGATCGTGGATCATTGTATGTGTGCAAGAAAGTTCCCAGAGGTGTACAAAACAAGGTTCTTCCAACATTTTTTATAGAGAGAGCTTCATTAATTTTAAAAGTCACTGTCTTAATGACATCTCGCTGATTATAACACTAAACATACAAATTGGCTCTTAGAAATTTCCAAGGGAATTACACTCCTCTAACAGAGGGAAAAAGTGAGATGATAAATTAAGTGCCATTTCAATCATGTTTTACCTATGGGATAGTCTGTGACAATATAGCCTTCAGGCATCATGAAAGATAAGATAAAACTCTATGCATTCACAGTATTTTATGATTTTATTTATATGTGAAATATTTATAAACCACCTTTCTGGACCATGCCACCCAGTAGAAACAGCTGCAACCATAGTGATGGCATATAGTTATTGTCTTGTTTTTCATTTGATTTAGAATTTGCCTTATTAGGATTTAAAAAACAAAATGTACATTTAGAGGCCCTGTGGTTGCAAAGAAACCATGACAGTAGCAGTGTCTACAAAAGTCAAGATGTAGCTTTAAGAACTGTAATGTACAGTTGCCAATTACATCAAAGACAAGCCCATAAGACTGTCTTATGATGTTGATAATTTCAAGACACACACAGACACACACACACTACAATGGCTTTTGATCTTGTTAAGTGGTAAGGCAGCTGAGAGATTCCACTGCCCACAACTCCAAAGGCCCTTGCCACAACCCACAAGGCCCTGAAAATTGTACCTTGAGATTAACTCTGCTTTATGATATGGCATTTCAACAACTGTTGACAACCATGACAAAGCTGTAGGTAGCATTTAAAGACTCTTCTCTAATGAAGAAAATCATTATCTACTAAAACTTTTTCTAATATAATTTGCATCAAATTTGCATTTGTGTATAACATTCAAGTTAGCTTGAGTTATGATTAAGACTGTCAGTCAAAACTATTAGCTTCTCACCTGTCTTTTAATCGATCTATTTAAATAAATGTGCATATTACCAAAACTTCCATCTAGTTTTCTTTTTGATGATATTGAAGGAATAATATCAGTCATCGTGCTGCAAAAAAGAGACACTGCCACTCATGGCTTGAGTAAAATGTCATCTTTTTGTTTGGGAATCAGGAAAGTATTGCAGCCATACAGAACCAAAATGGCTTCTAAATGAACAAATTCAAGTCAAGTCCCACTGATTTTAACTAGCATGGTCAGCTTCTGTTTGCTTTGATTCTTTGTGTTAGAAGGAAAGCCATAGTGACTGCATGATGAAATACAAAAAAACTGGCTCCTTTAGGATTCAAACTAGGGATGCATGAGCCCATCTCCTTCAGGGACCGGGGAGCTTGACCAACTGCCCCCCCTCAGCTCGAACAGCCTGGGACTGCTCAGCAAGCTTCCTTGCTTGCCCTGCCTGCCCGCGAGCTGTGCGAACTGCCCCTCTTCCTTGCACTGGCTGTTAAGGGCCAGCACGAGAAAGGAGGGCCTTGGCGCAGCCACCCCCCCAATCTCTCGCCCTGGCCTTCTCTAGAGGAGGCGAGGGAGAGAGCACTGGGGTGCCACCGTTACCCTCCTTCCTTGTGCCAGCCCTTAACAGCCAACGCGGGGAAGAAGGGCAAAGGCATCCAGCCCCCACATGTTCTCCCTGGCCTTCTCTAGAGGAGGCCAGGGTGAGAGCTCTGGGGTGCTGCCATTGCCCTTCTTCCTCGCACTGGCTGTCAAGGTCCGGCGTGGGACAAAGGGCCTGGGTGGCCAGCCCCCAGCCTCTCGCCCTGGCCTCCAGCAGGTGGGGGGGAGAGGATAGGCGCCTCCTTCTTCCCTCCGTCCCCACTGCTACAGCAGCAGTGGCAAGAGGCAAGCTGGTCACCTCTTAAGAGGATAGGCACTGCCTTCTTCCCCTCTCCTTGTCCTTGCTGAGGGAGCGGGCAGCAGAGCTCTTGCCTGACTCAGCATGCCACGAATTCGGCAAGAGCTAAGGCGCATGAGCTGGTGTCCAGGGGGCCGAACCAGCAACTTCTCACTGGACTTCGAGCCCCAACCAGACGCTTGCGACACTCCTAATTCAAACCAAAAGAATACATCATTTCAATCTCCGTCATCACTGTTAGCATGGAGATACTGTGGCCTATGCAGCAATATAGCTTTGGGTTCTTCTTTGCTGATCACTCAGTTGAATTTTTTGTAAATTTTATGATTTAGATGGTTATGGGTGCAATCCTATACATCTTTAGACAGAAAAAAAGGGCTGTAACTCCCAGCATGCCCCAGCATGCCTGGCTGGGGCATGCTGGGAATTGTAGGCCTTCTTTCTGTCTAAACTTGCATAGAATTGCACCTTAAATAGATTAAAGCTGGCATCCTTACTTCTGATACTTTTTGAACATACCTTTGGGCTCTGGAAAAAATGTCCCAGCTGCGAATAACAGTAGCTGTAAGCTGCCTTGGGAGGGCTTCTGCCCTGAAAGGTGGCCAAGAAACATTTTAAACAAATAAATAAAGGGTGGGTAAATCAAGTGAGTGAGACACAGAAAGGATAGAGGCTACGCAGCTCTTGCTCTGTCTCTCCATTTAAGACCCTCAGTTATATATGATAGGCTTATATGAGTGCAGGGTATAGGGGTCAATTATTCGAGAATACTGCTAGACTTAGAAGGCTATTCCTAAAAGGGACAGTGAGGTAAGAAGGAGGAATTGCTTTTGGTTTTCAAGAGTAGCCCGGAGGGTTACTCCCAGTAGGAAGAGCCAAAGAGCACTGGAAAAGGAAGAAATGTCATAGAAAGAGTATCCCACAGGGATAAAATATATTTAGATGTTACTGTGCATAATCTTCAGCAGAGGAGATAAGAACTTATGTGGGCTCTAAGAATATGTACTTCTCAACACAGCCCTTGCAAAGCACTGGCAAAGAAAGCAACGAACTCGGGACTACTTACTGTTAGGGTCTACATTTTCACAAAGTTCTGTTTTTGCTTCCCCATTGGGTCTGTCGCTAGTTTTGTGTGAAAGCCGCGATGACATGGTTGCTGCTGTCACAACTGCCTTGAAGCTGCGTTTCCGCTTCTGGACATTTAGTTCAGGGTGGAAGATGATGATGTACACTTTCGGCATATAAAGCATTCCCAGGGCCACTGAAGCACTTAAGTTCATGGATATTGTAAGTGTGGTAGTCTGTACGTAGACCTAGGAGACAGAACATATAAGGACACTATTTTAAAAGAGAGAGAAGTGGGCAATAGCAGGTTGTTGTTTTTTTTAAGAGATGCATCTTATCTTACTCAAGACTAGGGATGGGAGAACTAGGGATGCTCTCATAGACCTACAAATTGGAAAACCAGGGATGTTCTCACAGATCTAAGGATGGGAGAAGCAGGGGTGCTCTCCTATACCTAGGGATAGGAAAAGGAGGGATATTTTCATAGACCTAGCGATAGTGGAACTCGAGATGTTCTCATAGTCCTAGGGATGGGAGAACCAGGGATATTCTCATAGACCTAGCGACGGTAGAACCCGAGACGTTCTCATAGTCCTAGGGATGGGAGAACCAGGGATATTCTCATAGGCCTAGCATTGGTAGAACCAGGGATGCTGTCATAGGCTCTCTTATGTTACTCAAGATTAGGGATGGGAGATCAAGCATTAGGGCTGCTTGAGCTTGCTAAGATTCTCCGAACTCAACTTTGAAGCTCAGTTCACCTCACTCCTGTTTTTGTTTGTAAACTGTTTTTCTTTTCATTCAAACATGAAAGTGTACATTTCAAGCAGGAAAATTGTACACTTCCCCCCATTGACTAAAGGAGAAAAATGCGCTTTTAAAGAATATATGCATTTTTTGAATATGATCACAAATTCAGGAATGTGCAAGCTTTCCCTGAAAAAATGTGCTTCTGTTCACATTCGCAGTTTCGAATGGACACGTTCTGATAGGGGTGTACGAACCCCACTCACCTGTCTGGTCCAGGGCATCTGCTGGGGGGGGAGGTGATCTGTCCCTCCCCTCGGAATGCTTCCCGGCTGGTTCCGCTCCGCAGCGAGTCTGGAGAGCCACACAGGCCGGGCCCATCCGCAGCTGGACTTCCATCCACTGCCATGCAAATGGCGTCTGGCGTAGTGGATGCCATTTGTGTCCCTGCCCTTGGCCGTGATAGGCTATGTAAATATTTACGTAGCCAACCATGAAAAGAGCAGGGACACAAATGGCATCTCCTATGCCATTTGCATCCCTGCTCTTTGCTGTGATAGGTTACGTAAATATTTACATAGCCTATCACGGCCAACCAAGGCAGGGATGCAAATAGCTTCTGCTATGCCAGATGCCATTTGCATCTGCAGCCTGGCAGCGGATGGCTGCGGATGGCAGCGGATGGACCCGGACCAGCCGGTGCCAGGTAGGGTCCGTCCCTACCAGACTTTGTGGGGTGGCGGGGGGGAGCAGTCCATTCTGCCACAGACTCCGGGGGGCTGGATTCTAAAGAATCCAACCTCACTGGAGTCTGTGGTGGATTTCTCCACCATCACTACGTTCTGATGATTTGCCAACTAAGACATAATTCTCATATATCCCTACTCAAGACAGATGGGATTACAAGATAGGGTGCCTTTCTGGTTCTGAACTTTGCAGCAACTTTTAAACTGGTTTTTTCAGTTTTGCAAATACTAAATTCTAAACAAAATCCAAAATGACTAGGCCAACCTAAAAGAGACCTGATGCAATCCTACTATTCTAGGAGGGGTTGGACTCGATGGTCTCATAGGCCCCTTCCAACTCTACTGTTCTATGATTCTACATTAACTCAGATGCAAATTCCATTGGGTTCAATGCTCTTGCTCTTAAATAAAGATACAAAGGATTACAGTTAAACCCTATTAATGTCTACTCAGAAGTAAGTCCTTCTATGATAAATAGAATTTACTCCCAAGTAACTCTGCATAGAGGATTGTGGCCATCATTGTTGTTTTTGCCATTGCACTGAACCGTGATGAGTTTTGACAGAGCTTACTGTCTCTAGGTCCTAGGAATGGGGGTTGGGTGGTCAAGCACAGAGCTATCAGGTGCTGTGTATGTGGTCACAGTCCAATAAGGTGACCTGCACGCTCAGCCTTGGTTGCTGGAAAACAATGGGCAAATTTGCCCAAGCTTGATTCAGAATAATTGGCTCAGCATTACCATTATGATCTTTCTCAGCAAGCTTTCTGGGGGGAAAAAACACACATCTGTTTTTAGAAGCTTCTCTCCAAGTTTCTAGCATTAGCACCGTCTTTTTGTTTGTTTTGTTTTTATGTTTGTAACTGTTGAAATTCACATGTATTTTCCAGTGAGTTTTCAACTGCCCTTAAACATTCATCTTCTAGAGGCCTGGGCACTAAGCATACATTTTTAAAACTCAAAGGAACTGGCAATTGCTGGCTAGACCACAAAGCACAGGTCAGGGCAGCTACCAAACCATAAAAGAAGGAAGCTCTACTATCTGCAGCCCAAAGCACTTTTTTTTTTACTCTGGAGTAAGCTCAGGGGTCCTTAACTGGTAGGTGGCCTTTGACCCTTCCCCCCTTCTGTGGTACTGATTTTGATTGGGGGTGGGGGGAGCATGCCTGCAATCTATATTTCCAAAGAGTGATTCATTATAGCAAATGGGCCATTATTTGTTTGGACACACACACACATGTTGCAGGTGTGGGGATCCAAATCAGTAATGATGTAGGAGGGAAAGGCTTGAAGTCCTCCTGCCCCCAATGCTAAGGTCATGATTTGGATTGGAGGCCCTGTGTTTACTCTAGAGGGGAAAAAAGATGCCACTAGCAGCTTTAATAAATGTGTGCTTTGGCCCTCAGAGATTATCTAACCAAGCTCAATTAACTAAAACTGAGGCAAAGGGCTTTTCTACATGACGCTGTTGATCCACTGTATCTACTTTAGGTTTCGTCACAGAATTGAGATCCGAGCATTACACGAGGCATGTTTCCTTTCCTGCCTTTCTGCTTCATAGCCTCTAGGTAGTACTGTGTTATAGCGGAATAGAGCAACTACACAAGTGGAAAAAAAAATTTCTTTCACTTTCATAAATAATGCTCTAAAAATCTAGTCAAAAGTGTTATTTAAAAATAGAAGCAAAACTAAGGATTACAATGTCATCTAAAGAACCCATAAACAACAATGAGTAGGGAATGAAGAGCGCACAATAAATGCCTCGTGTAGAAAAGCTCAGAGTTGCTTTATATACTGTCTGAAAGTCCTCCTCTGTCTAAGATACCCAGCCTATCAACCCCCAGCTCTAAGTTTGGTCACATGTGCTCATGAATGTATATTAGGAGCCTCATTTCCCACCTTTTCCTTTCCTCTGCCAAGAGGTGTGTGTGGGGGGGAGAAACTAGTTGCTCTAAGAGAGGGGGAGGCAACGCGGCACAATTTTTGGACTACAACTCCCATCAGCCCCAGCCAGCATGGTCAACAGTGAGGGATGATGGAAACTGTAGTCCAAAACATCTGGAGAGCACCAGGTTACCTACCCCTTTTCTAAGAGATAGTGGCAGGCCCAAGGTTACCCAGTGAGCATGGTTCTGCACGTATGGATTTAACTTGCATCCTCTCAGTCAAAGTCTGATACTAGATGCATCAAATTGACATGGATGCTTTGCAGATGTGGAGCAAAGCTCAGCAGATCCTGCCCTATATGCTCCAGATCAGTGTTTCTTAACAGGAGCCTTATGGCCTCCCAACAAATCTCAGGGGCACTGTGCAGGGCAAATGGGGGGCATTTAGTATTTTAGGCAGCCTAGCTCCTTCTTTCCACTCGCATTAGCTTCTGACAGACATAGGAAGAGTATATTGCTTAAGGATAACATCCCAGATTCTAGATTTCTTCTTTTTAAATGTGGCACATAGCAAAGAGGAATCAAACAGGAAGCCCCCCCCCCCAATCCCTGCTTGGGGCAAAAATCAGCAAAATATAATACTTCTCATCCATTTACAATGAGACTAAGTATGTGTAATAAGCTTCCAGACAGGAAACAACAGAGGGACCTCAGTAATGGAAACAAAGGCAAAGGAGAAACAGGTCCCCAAAGTGGCAGTCAATAGACCTTATAATTAGGGAGTTGGCAGATGGCCATCAGGCACAAGGGTCTCTTTGAATGTATGCTTGAGATCTGTGTACCATGAATGTATCATAAATACACCTAAATAAACACACACACACACATATATATATATATATATATATATATATATATCGGAATAAAGTTGTCTAGAGTGCTGTTTTTATGCCTTATTTTTTATTATTTGTGGGTTGAGGGCATTCAGTAATAACGTTGATGAGCAGTTTTGGATTTAAAGATTAAGAACCACTGCGCCAGCTAGTTAGTCTCTCTCATCATAGGGTGCCTTCACCAAATAAGGAGTTCCATTATTTTGGCAGCACCACTACACATTTTCTCTCCTTCCCTCCCCCTGCCCTCACCTCAACAGTATAATGCAACAGAAGTTCTTCATTTCCTGCAAAGCAATATGGGAAAGGTATGTGGATAAGGAAAGGCTTGAAAGAAAAGGAAACTGCACAGTCTCTTGGCTGCCAGTAGAAAGTGTGTGTGAAGAAGAATCTCTCTCATACACAGCCAAAAGACAGGAGGTTTTAAGTGCTGTTAACATCTTGTAACTGTGCCACAAGGTATCATAACAGCTATTAGTCTGGGTTTTTTTAATGCCCAGTTAATAAAATAAAGCTTTATCAATTACTGTTAGCCAGCCTGGTGAAGTCCAAGACATGTGGAGGGTACCAGGCTGGAGAAGGTATTAACCATGATAACAAAACAAAACAAACTGAATCCCCAAACAGTGCATGTATTATTTGGCCATGTCCATCAGAATCTGCCTGTGAGCATTTGAGAGCCATTCTGGTTGGCCACAGTTGTAAATAAAGTTCTGGAATAGATGCTGGAATTAGGAATGTGCAGATTGTATAAAATACATTCCATCTGTGTTTCATGGCACCTTTCATTCCATTGTCCGCTCATCAGTGCAACCAGATATTTTTAGGTTCTGGATCTGCGAAAATTTGCACATGCAAATTTCCCCCCAAATGGACTAATTCCCCCCAAATGTGCATTTTCACACTTTAGTCTATGGGGGAAATGCACATCTTTGGCCTTTTATTTTTGCATATTTTTCTATGACAAAATGTGCGCAAAATTCCCAAAGGTTAGAAAAATGGTCTGTAAGTCCACAGAATCCACCTGACAGGGGAAAGGCCAGTCTGCTGTGCAATCTATGGGTCAGAGTCATAAAAATCTGAACTCAATTGGTTTCCATTGTGGATTTCTCCAACAACATGGATTCAGCAAAAAGTTTTCATGCTCTTATTTAAGTCTGTGTTTCCAGTTTCAGCCACTGTTCTTCCATGAAAATCAATGCACACCTCTGAGAAGGTCAAGAAAACAAAATAGGATTTTTTAATGTCACACCAGTTGAATGACTATATTCTCAAGACACTGGACACTTTTCATCCCAACAAGATTAATATGCTATAGCCCAATGCTGGAGCACATGCTTTTCATGCAGAAAGTCCGAGCTTCAAATGGTATCTCTAGGTGAGCTGACAAAGACTCTTGCCTCAACCTCTGGAGAGCCACTGCCAGTCTTAGTCAACAGTACTGAGCTAGGTGGACCAATGGTCTGGCTTGGTATCAGGCAGCCTCACATCTTCCTATGTCACCATCACTAGGCTTCCAAACACAAACATTTGCTTTCATATATTGTCTGCCTGAATTTCTAGTACTATAGTTGTATGGTCTGTAAAGTTTGAAGAGACCATAGATTACTACATCTAGGTAGATTCACATGAATCCCCCCTCCCATGTTGAAAGAATGTGAGAGGGTAGTTTGGGGTTGCATGAGTTAGGGATGTCCATCACTGGGAAATCTAGTTGTTTTTTCTGACTTGATGGAGTTCCCCAGCATATACGACTTGATTTGTGTTTGCAAGTTGAATTGTGGGATTTGCAGGTTCAGTAATTTGTGCAAATTTGGCCATAATTTGCACAAATTGCTTAGAAATATGTGCAAATAACTCAGAAATTTGTGCATATTGTAAAAAAACAATTTGTGCAAATTATGGCTGAATTTGCGCAAATTGCAGAACCTGCAGGAAAAAATACACAACATGCCTGGAAAAGCTGTGAACTGGCCCAATTCACTGGCGATGCTGCAACAGGAACCAGAATGAAGTGTGAGGGGGAGCTGTACGCAGGAAAACATGTGAAATTCCATTGTTAACATCCTCCGGGTCCAGGTTAGGCTTCTCAGGAGTCGCCTGATAACTGCCTCTTTTAAAGAGGCCTGCACCACTCCCTCTCTCAGTACAAACTCCTGGACCCAGTGAATCCACTGTAGCACACAAGAGGCGCCAGATCTGAAGCTCTCCACTGACAGAAGACCTGACAAAATCCTTTATGGAAATGCCTGCGTTCCCCAAATAAGCTGTGAGGGTATATTTTATGTGTATTGCCATTGTTATTCTATGGCTACAGTCTTTTGCATAGAACTTACCTGTTGAAGATCATATAAACATATTAATGCCCACTAGTCCTGATAGCTATATATTACCCCCAGTATTGGAGACAGCATGGTATCATGACCTAGGGAACATGAGCAGGAGTGTTCTCTGCAATGAAACCTTCTGGGCATGCTTGGGCCTCCAGCTCTGGGAACTTTTTATTGTTAAGATTATGATAATGATCTATCCTGTTAAGTGAGGTCCACACTACTCATGACATGTTTATCTTTAAAACTACAGCAGCAGCAGCAACTTGAAGTAACCGCTGGAAAGGCAATCAGGTTGAGGACCACAGCTCATGGGGACAGGGGTTCAACTATTTCCTCCTGCATCACAGTCTGAGCAAAAAACCCTCCCTTGAAGGGATGACACTCTAGTCCTGATCCTGATCAAGCTCCTCTGACTGAGCACCCTAATTTAGGTGGATAAGAAGTGTTTCCTTCTGTCTGTTCTTGTGCTTTCAAGGCCCTGTAGTATTGACTATGAAATGTATAACCTGGCTAAGGAAGGACTGCTGGGCATGGACAAATCAGTCTATGGTCCATGTCTGTTTTACATGCGTTCACCATAAGTCCATTTCATCCTTTTTTCCAAACTAATCTGCCATGTTTAGAGATCCAGCGTGGTGTAGTTGCGAGAGTGTTGGACTGGGAGTCGGGATAGTCAGGTTCTAGTCCCCACTCAGCCATGGAAGCTCACTGGGTGACTTTGGGCCAGTCACAGACTCTCAGCCCAACCTATCTCACATGGTTGTTGTTGTGCGGATAAAATGGAGGAGGATTATGTATGCCGCCTTGAGTTCCTTAAGGAGGAAAAAAGGCAGGATATAAATGTAATACATACATACATACATGTTTAATAAAAAGTATCCACAAGAAAATTCGCACTTAAATTCATATTTAAATATGGATTACAAAAAAACAAAAATATTTTCTCTCAAAATGCGCATTTCTACACAACTGCCAGCTCCAGGCTTTTGAGGGCCTTTGGGCAAGACACCCTCAGTGAGCCTCCCCTCTGTACATCTGCCTTCTCAACAGCTGCTATTTCTCTTAATCCTCTTCTCATCATGGCTACCAGTTGCTCGCTTGACTGGCAGAGAGCCAGGGAGCAAGTAGGCAGTGGCATCTCCTGCCCCTCCTTCTCACCCCCACCATAGTCTGGGCCAGAACAAGAGGCAGGTGAACAAGCAGGTTGCAATCTGCAGGAGGAGCAAGTGCAGGGGACTCTTGTCAGTGGGCCCCTGGCGTTGCTGCTTCGTAAGAAAAGTAAGACAACAAGTAGTGCCACATGGGAAAAAAGTGCAAGTACAAAACATGTACTTTTGATGTTTTTCATGCTTTGCCCACATGAATAATGCACTGTGGAATTGGGTTCTTAAAAACATTTTGAAATTTTACTCTAGCTTTCTTTTCAAAAAAAGTTATGTCAAACTGAAATCAAGAACACATTAAACTTTACTGAAGTACATTAGTGACAATAACACCCTGAGGATATCATTCGGATGCAAAGGTACCTAGATGTGATCATTTACTTTACATAAAATATTTCAATTTGAATTTCCATGTGTGCCACAATCTCACGTTCTCCATGCAAATGATACAAAATTACCTTAAAATGCTGCAAATAGCCTTAAAAGTGCAGCTGTATTAACTTGAAACTTTGTACAGCACATATGGCACCAAATAGACAATTTTAACAGCTAAAGGTCTGATGTAACATTAAATCACTTATGGATCAGGTCCTTATGGAATTCTACTATGAAATACCAAGACGTTGAGATGTCATATTCTATTCATGCACTGCCACTATTTCACCATAAAAGCTTATAGAGAGAAGAAGCAATAAAGCTGTACATACTTTACTGCAGGGTCAAACGTGACAGTTGCCGCCATCTAAGAACAAATTACTTTTTGTGCTAACACTTTTAAAAGTAGTATCATTCAGTAGATTGTTTTTCCTTAAGACTTTCATTGTCTGTATGTCTTATTTGCTGGAAATGGGTAGCAGAAATGATTGTCCCTTTATGGGGCTTCATCACTAAGTTGAATCAAGAGGTGTTCGCGACACTCTTCATAGTCTACTTACTATTTTATTCTAGTTATGATTATTTTATCCTGCCTTTTATACTAGAAATCCTTTCAAGGTGGCTTACAAGTAAAATCAAAATACAATCATAACATCACCATAAGACAATGCTAAAACATACGTTATCAAGATCCTACCCATACAAGGCAGCTAATGGTAGATGGTCCTGGGGTGCGGGAAGCCAAGCAGAGCAGGGACCTAACACTGTCTTCCAGTACATGATACTACTATCCTTTCGACTACCAGTGGCTTGTCAAATAGCTTTTTCAGTTTCCCCAACTATAAGCAAGGAAGCTTTCTTACTTAAAAAGGCTCTAAGCAGGGAATCCAGATAAACTTGTGTTCTTTAGAAGGTTTCTCAAATTTAATTATCTGAGAAATGTGTAATATATTAAATAGAAAAACAACTTGCCTGAAATCTCCACCATCACACCCTTTCATATCTTTTTTTTCATATTTCTGGCTGCTAGTTTGCTTGTTTTGTACATAACCCCTTTCCCTCTACTCTTCTTTAGTAGATGGATTCCAGCACATGCAACTGTTGCTTAGCTACACATTTCTGTCCTATACTCTTTCTTGTCCTGAACATGCCTCTGGGTGCTTCACATGCTCTTTTTCAGAGGTGGGCAGAAAGTAGATCAGGATTGACTGTAGATCTCCAAGTGATTTGCTGTAACTCCCAATGGTTTAACAATTCTGACTCCCAAGGGTTTAACAATACTGAGAACAAATAGCCTTCTTTTCCTCCTAACTTAGGCTGTGCCTGTCTTCCTCAGAACTGTCTTCCTGAGTTCCTATTTTGTGCCTAGCTCTAGATAGTGGTCCTCAGGGTTCTAGTGGAAAACAAAGTAGGTCTTGCAAACCTAAAGTCTGCCTCAGGCCCATTGAGAGACAAGATGCCCCACCACTGTCACACCACACCCCTGCAACCCCCCTTCTCTTTTACCTTTGCAGCTGCTGTGTCAGCTCTATGGACATCCACGCAGCTGGAAGAAGCCGCCACAGGACTTTTGTGGGAGCTTGCATGGGTCTCACAAGACCTTGGCAAGCTCTCCGACCACACGCAATGAGGCAAGGAGAGGGTGGGTGGCTACTCTAGAGAGCCCTGCCAGCTGCTCTCTTATAGAGGCAAATGCCACGGCAGGAGAGTGGCTGGCAGGGCTCTCCAAAGCACCACTGGACACTGTGGCCCCTCCTGACAGGGCAGGGGTAGGGGTGGCACAATTTGCCACTCGCTCTGCTACCTGATGCAGGCACTTCACCCTGCTTCATGGGAGGGCTGGCTCTACCTCCTGTGACCTATCTCCACATTCTTATATCTATGTTCTCTATAACTACAGGATGACACATTTCTCTCCAGAGACCCATTCCTGAGCATCTTTTCAGTATGTCATCAATGTCTGTACAATAGCCTGTGAGTGCACAAGTCTATTCTGGATACATGCAAGTTAGTTCCGTGCCATTCAATGGCTCCTGATAACATAATGTTTTCCCAGCATTTAAGAAGTTTGTGCTGTAGGTATTAAGAATAGGGTAAACGTGAGGGCTGTCCTACATTATTTCTGATTTGGAGATAGACACTTCTGAACACGCTTAGTGCCTCCTTTTACATCCCAGAGAAGTGTAGCTTTTTGGCTGGGGGGAAGGCTTACAAGAAGACATTAAAAACTACACTTCCCAGAAGTAAGCTGAAGATTTTCTAATCTTTTCTTTCTTCTGCAAAGAAGACTTCGCAGCCTGCTCAGAGTCTGCTTTGACATCTCTGGAAAGTGTAATTTATTTGTGTTTTAACTAATTAAAAACATATTTTAACTCAGAGTCAAACTACATGCAACACTAAATCACATTAAACATGTGGTTTAATGTTTCATGTTGTATATATCTTTTGGTAAACAAAAAATAAAAATAAAATAGCAGTGGCAGGTTTCCCCTTATGACCTGCCCCCCTCTCTGAGCAACTCCCTAAAGATCTCTTGCCTCCTTAAGAGTCCCACCTTCCTCCTTTTATACTTCCCCTTCCCAATAATGTGGGGTTTATGCTGTAGACATGGGGTGACTGTCACACCAGACACAGGGTTTAACCACAACAGTTTACTGGTAAATTAAAGCAAACAAATCACAACTAAATGTATTTATACAATAGAGCTGAGTGATACAAAAGGCATTAAGAAAAAAAAATAAAGTTACTAAACGCAAGTTCCTTTACCCTAGCTGTACTTAGACTTCTCCAGGCAGCTTCTTTCTGCTCCCTCTTCAGGCTCTGCTCTCCCTCACTCTCCTCTTACTGGCTCTCTTGCTCTTTTTATGTACCCTCCTCCCTCAAAACTGAAAGTACTGTTTCAAACCTGAAGAAATGAAACTTAACTGGGGAAATGAAACTGAAACTTAACCAGGGAAATGAAACTATTCCTCTCAGGGATATAAAAAACAAAACAACTCTAGGCCTGACCTTTTTCCTTGCCTCTGTAGGCCTCAAACCTTCACAAGCAGTCACAGGGGAACTCAATCAGGACCAGGACTGGAGTGTCATCCCCTTGGGAGGAAGTTGTCTGGGACCATGATGCAGGAGGAAATGGTTAAACCCCTCTCCCTATGAGCTGTGGTCCTCATCCTGATACCCTCCAGTAGATACTTACAGTTTGGGGGTTTTAAAGATACAGAGGTCATGAGTAGTTTGGACCTCATTTAACAGGATAGATAATCATCATCAGCATCTTAAAAACAAACAAAAAACAAACAAGCTTCCCAGAGTTGAAGCATTAGAAAGATTAACCAGATGTTTTCAGCTACTGTTTTTCCTGTTCTCCCCATCTCCCTAAATTGATAAATTAGGGAGAGGGGGAAAACTGACAGACAAGAGTATGATGCATTTCATCCCACCACTAGTGCCACTACTGTAGAAGTGAGAGGTCTAACGCCAGTCTTGCCAGCCTGCTGCCACTACTTGAGGTATTTCTCTTACATGTCTTCCATTGTCCTTAATAATACCACAGAACTATATTGCTATTGTATAAGCTGCCAGCTCCAGTTCATGTTGGTATTGACCTCCACTAAGCCACATTGGGTAAATAACAATGTTTTTATTTTCTTATTAGGTAACAGTAACAGTTCTCATTCTTCCAAAGCCAAGTAAAATAATAAAACCAGCACACAGAGAAATATCTAAGTCGTTTTCTCCCTCAGCTTCCAACACTCTCCCTTAACTGCCCTTGGAAGCCCTCTGACCAACCCCAACTCAGCAAAGAGGCCCAATCACAATGCAGTTCCACCATCAGTACAGTTCTTCCGAGCAACAAACATAATCTGCTGAACGCCAATAAAAACAACACTTCCCCATTTCACCACAAAAAGGACAAGAATTCTGCCCACTTTCATTCTTGCTGTTGTTATGCTTGTAAAAGCAGTCACAGCTTTCAGCGACATGTTGGTGCTGCTTGTTCCAGTTTTACTGCTCGTACATCCACTTAGCACAAGGCAAGGCATATCCCAAGGGAAACACCTATCGCTGTCTACATGAAATGGCATAAGGTAGTTAAACAACAATACCCCAAAACATAGTTTCTGTTGCACATGGTTGTGTGGTAGCAGATGGAAGCTACAGCCTCATCTCCATGCCTAGACAACTCTGTCATGTTTGTTCCATATGTTTTTAAACTGTTTTGAACTCTTTTCTACCCTTATACCTGAAACAGTGGGTAAAGGGAAGGGAAACAAATGCTGAAGGTTTGGAATGGAAATATACATTCCTATGATGCATACAGTAAACCAGACCTTTCTGATTTCGACCTCTCATTATTCTGAACTTGCATTCTGAACGCCAGCTGTCTGTTTCATAAAATTTTATCCTTTATTTTTCTCACATTAATAAAAACTCTATTCAGGCATAGGATCACCTGAAAAAGTTAGGGTTGTGTCACACACACTCACACACACACACACACACACACACAGAATTCACTGACTTAATTTCCAGAGCACTTGTTGTGTGTGTATGTGTGTGTGTGGGGGGGGGGGTTGATAGCTCCTGGAATAATCAGCATTTCTTTATAGCTTTGGTATTAACCAAAGCTTAAGGTATTACTATACTACTAGATTTGAAAGGTATTACCATACTACTAGATGGAATTAATAGTATTAAGGTATTACCATACTACTAGATTTGAAGGTATTACCTTCTTACAGTATTACCATACTACTAGATACTACTAGGTATTACTATACTACTTGATTTGAAATGTAAATTTCCTTTGCTAGCCACTGGCCAGTTCTCAAAATAGCCAGTGTGAGTTGCCCTTTACATGTTACAGCAATGGCATGACTTCTGCTTTAATATTTAAGCAAAATCAGAAGATTTATCAAACCACTAGAAAGCTTCCACATCTGGCTGATGCAGTCCAATCAGCATAGCACATCATCAGCTATTGCAGGCCAGATCTAAAATCCAATTGCCTAACCTTTCAGATAATACATTGTTGAGCACTGTTTGTTTGTTTTTTTAAAATCTAATGCATTTATTTAATGGGTTTTTATCTAATTGGTATAGGCCAAACCAGATACTGACCCATGCACGTGTATCTGACTACAGTGCATGTTTGTTTTAGCAGTAAAGCTTTCAGAGTGGACTTGCCAGGCCAAATCATGTTCTCTGGTCCTAAGACTGCACCTATATTAGAGAGGTGTTAATCAGCTTCTTTCTTTCCAGAGATATTTCACATTATCAAAAAGTGATATCCAGTTTGTTTTAATTGAAAACTTGACCTATAAGCTTTGCAAGAGGAGGATTGTCTGAATTAGTTCATTCACATGTTATTTTGGTTCCACTCAAAACAACCTTATGCATTAGGGATGGGCGGATTCCCTACCTACCGGTCCTCCCCCTGGAATCCTCTTCAGACAGCTCCATTCCACGGCGATTCTGCGGAGCCACCAGACAGCTTCGAAGTGCCAGCGATACAGCCGCCATGCCGTATCGCTGGCTGAAGGGTACTTGTAAATGCAGCCGTAAATGGCTACATTTAGCTTAAACTAAGACCTTTACGGCCACAAATGGCATCCTGGACGCCATTTGTGTCTGTGCTTTCCATTCACGCAATAGGCTACGCAAATATTTACGTAGCCTATCATGTGAAAAAACAGGGCCGCAAATGGTATCCAGGAAGCCACTTGCATCCCTGTTTTACGTGATAGGCTATGCAAATATTTGCATAGCCTATAGCGTGAATGAAAAGCACAGACACAAATGGCATCCAGGACACCACTTGCAGCCGTAAAGGTCTTAGTTTAAGCTAAATGCAGCCATTTACGGCTGCATTTACCTTAAACTAAGGCCTTTATGGCCTCAAATGGCATCCTGGACACCATTAGTGTCTGCAGTCAGTCCCTTCAGCCAGCGATATGGCTTGGTGGCTGTATCGCTGGAAATCCGGAGCCGGAGGGTCCGGCTGAAGAGGATTCCATGAGGAGGCAGAGGTAAATGTTCCATTCTGCCACAGACTCGGGGGGGGGGGCGTATTCTTTAGAATCCGGCCTCATTGGAGTCCGTGGCGGAATTCTCCACCATCGCTATTATGCATGCTTAGGCAGTAGTAAGCCCCAATGGGTTGGTCTTTTCTCAGTATGTTTGCAATATGCTCTTAGAAAGTGGTAAGTAAAGCATCTGTGTGCCTTGTCCCTATATAGAAACATGGAATAATGCTGTCTATGGCCATAGTACCCTGAACATGCTCAATCACGACTGATCTCGGAAGCGAAGCAGGGTCGGGCCTGGTTATTACTTGGATGGGACACTGCCTGGGAATACTGGGTGTGATAGGCTTGGCGAAGGGCCGTGGCTCCATGGCAGAGCACATGCTTTGTATCCAGAAGGTCTCTGGCATCTCCAGGTAGGGCTGGAAAAATTCCTGCTTGAAACCCCAGATAGCCACTGCCCGTCAGTGTTGACAATACTGGGCTACTTGGACCAATGGTCTTATGTGGTATAAGGCAACTTCCTATGATCCTCATGAACTCTTAGTCCCAATGGCCTTAATCGGGAGGACAATTTGTAAGCATCATACCACTCATGCATTTGTTTTTTCTCCTAAGGAACTTTCATCTCCAGGGATTCTGAATTGTCACTCTTGGTATCCATTTAACAGCACAGCTAGTGATGAGGGCAGAAGCTGAAACATTTAGCTGAAAATATGTTTTTTGAATACTCTGTTGATAGTCTTTCTTTCATTCTTGTGTGTGTGTGTGTGTGTGTGTGTTGTGGGAGAAATAGCCTGTACCAGGCCTGAAGTCTCCAAGAGGGAAAAATACAGAGAATATTGTAATGGAGTAGCTGAGAAAAACAAGACACAAAGAACTGGGTAAGAGGGAAGAATAAACATTCCTGCAGAGAAAGCAGGCTCCAACTCCTATCTCATGGGCAATGGGTAGGCAAAAACCCATTCCCTGCTGAGATAATGCACTGCCTGGCAGGAGGCATTTACTAGGGATGTACGAAAGTCACTTACCTTTTTGCAGGGGTGCTTCGTGGTGGGGGGGAGGCGCTTCGCTTCTCCCCCTGAAGTTCAGGCGAGGGGGGGGAGGCACCCCACCTCGCCCGGCCGAAATTCAGGCCGGGGAGAAGCGCCCCATCTCCCCAGCCGCGAAACAAAAAGTAAAAAAACAAAACAAAAAACCCCGTGATAGGCTACATAACGATTAACGTAGCCTATCACAGCTAGATTTCCAGTCAGCCATGATAGGCTACGTAAATCGTTACGTAGCCTATCACGGGTGACTTTGAAAAAAAAAAGCGCGTACGCAAATGGCGGCACCCTATGGGCACCGCCATTTGCGTTCCTTATTTGGTCCCGGTAGTCTACGTAAAGATTTACGTAGTCTACGCCATAGTCTACGTAAATCTTTACGTAGACTTCCGGGGCCAAATAAGGAACGCAAATGGCGGCGCCCCATGGGGGCCGCCATTTGCGTACACGTTTTTTTTTTCAAAGTCACCCGTGGTAGGCTACGTAACGATTTACGTAGCCTATCACGGCTGACTTTGGAAATCTAGCCGTGATAGGCTACATTAATCGTTACGTAGCCTATCACGTTTTTTTTTTTTCCTTCACACTTTACTTTGTAATGGCGGCGGCGGCAGCCGGTCAGAAGACCGGCTGCCGCCCCCGCCCCCGACGAAAGGCCGACGAACCGCCGCCGGGACCCTCCGCCGGGAGGGACATTCGCCAAAGGTAAGTCCCATCCCGGAGGGGGGTGGGGGGGTGGCAGAGAATTTCACTGCTGATTTCGGGGGGCCGAATGCGTTGGCGCTCGGCCCCCCGAAGATTCGGGGAGAAATTCTCCACCATCCCTAGCATTTACACATCATTGTGCCCCAGCTGTGTTTAGGGGTATATTCACAGTTAGGGAGCGCTGATGCATATGTGATCACCCCCAACCCTAATGTGATTGGATATAGATAACATAGGTAAGCTTTTAATTGGTTAAAGTCTTTCTCTTCATATTTTTACTGTGTACTTTGTTTTCCTTTAAAACCCCATGTAACCTGTTCCTGAATTGTAGTTCCTTTGTGAGCTACCCGTGTATACACCTTTTGGTAATAAAGTGTCATTTCAGATACATGACCACCAGTCTCATCCTTTGGGCAGGGGTGGTTCTCATGCCCTTTTGGTTCCTCACAGTTTCCCCCACAGTGTGTATGTGTATGTATCTATATGTATTAGGGGTGTACAAAACCCACTTACCGTTCCGGCCAGCTGGCCGTGGGGGCGGGAGGCAATCTGTCCCTCCTCCTGGAATCCTGCCCAGCCGGCTCTTCTCCACAGTGAGTCCATGGGGCCACCGGCTGGGGCCGCCCACAGCTGGACTTCCATCCACTGCCGGGCTGAGGCCACAAATGGTGTCTGGCGTAGGGGACGCCATTTGCATCCCTGCCCTTGGCCGTGATTGGCTACATAAATATTTACGTAGCCTATCACAGCAAAGAGCACGGACGCAAATGGTATAGTGGACACTATTTGCGTCCCTGCCCTTTGCTGTGATTGGCCACATAAATATTTACATGGCCAATCACGGCCAAGGGCAGAGACACAAATGGCATCCCCTACGCTGGATGCCATTTTGTTCCACAGTAGGGATGGACGAAAGGGACTTACCTTGTCCCGCAGATTGCTTCGCAGTGGGGGGGAGGCGCTTTGGTTCTCCCCCCCAAGTTCAGGTGAGGGGGAAGGCGCTCCGCCTCGCCCGGCCGAAATTCAGACTTGGGGGGGAGGCGCCCCATCCGTCGCCGGCGAAATTCAGGCCGGGGAGGAGCGCCCTGTCTCCCCGGCCGCAAAAAAAAAAAGTAAAAAACAAAACAAAACACATACCCGTGATAGGCTACGTAATGATTTGCGTAGCCTATCATGGCTAGATTTCCAAAGTCACCCGTGATACGCTACGTAAATCGTCACGTAGCCTATCACGGGTGACTTTGGGGGGAAAAAAAAGCGGATACGCAAATGGCGGCGTGTCTAATTTTGGCATGTCTAGTCTACGTAAAGATTTACGTAGACTACGGCGAAAATAAGGGCAACGCAAATAGCGTTCCCTTATTTTCACCGTAGTCTACGTAAATCTTTACGTAGACTACCCCTGTCCAAATAAGGAACGCAAATGGCGGCGCCCATGGGGCGCCGCCATTTGCGTACGCACTTTTTTTTTTTCCCAAAGTCACCCGTGATAGGCTACGTGACGATTTACATAGCCTATCACGGCTGACTTTGGAAATCTAGCTGTGATAGGCTACGTAAATCGTCACGTAGCCTATCATGGGTGTGTGTGTGTGTTTTTTACTATACTTTTTAATTTTGTAATGGCGGCGGCAGCAGCCGGTCGGGAGACCGGCCGCCGCCCCCGCCCCCGCCGAACCGCCGCCGGGACCCGCCGCCGAGAGGGACATTCGCCGAAGGTAAGTCCCATCCCGGGAGGGCCGGGGGGCCGGCAGAGAATTTCCCCAACACTTTCAGGGGGCCAAATGTGTCAGCACTCAGACTCCTGAAGATTCGTGGAGAAATTCTCCGCCATCCCTATCTAGGGATGGACAAAAGTCCCTTACCTGATCCCGCAGCTTCCTTCGCATTGGGGGGAGGCGCTCTGTCCCTCCCCCTGAAATTCTGGGCGGGGAGGAGGTGCCCCATCCCTCCCCCCAAAAATTCTGGCCAGGGGGAGGCGCCCCATCCCTCCAGCCAAAATTCTGACCGGGTGGGAGGCGCCCCGTCCCTCCGGCTGCGAATCCTGCTGTCCTGCCGGGATGCAAATGGCGGCGGCCATACCCGCTGCCGTTTGTGTCCCTGCAGTCAGCCATGATAGGCTACGTAAATCTTTACGTAGCCTATCACGGCTGACTTTGGAAAAAAAAAGCGTACGCAAATGGCGGCGCCCATATGTAAATATTTACGTAGCCTATCACGGTGTTTTTTGAAAATCTAGCCATGATAGGCTACGTAAATCTTTACGTAGCCTATCACATTTGCTGGTTTTGTTTTGTTTTTACTTGGAAATGGCAGCGGCGGTAGCCAGTTGGAAGACCGGTCACCGCAGCCGCCGAACCGCCACCGAACCACCGCTGGGAGCCGCCGCCGCCAGGGACATTTGCACAAGGTAAGTCCCATCCCGGGGGGGTGGCGGGGGGTGGCAGACCGTTTCTCCACCAATTTTGGGGGCTGAATGCATTGGAATTTGGCCTTAGGGATGGCGGAGAATTTCTCCACAAATCTCCACAGATCCCCAAAATTGGCGGTGAAATTCTCCGCCACCCCCTCACCCCCCCCCCCCGGGATGGGACTTACCTCCCTCGAATGTCCCTCTCAGCAGCGGGTCGCAGCGGTGGTTCGGCAACATTTCGGTGGGGGCAGCAGCCGGTCTTCCAACTGGCTGCTGCCGCCGCCATTAAAAAGTGAATGTTAAAATACACACACACACAGATGTGATAGGCTACGTAACGATTTACGTAGCCTATCACGGCTAGATTTCCAAAGTCAGCTGTGATAGAATACGTAAATCATTACATAGCCTATCACAGCTGACTTTGAAAAAAAATAGCGTTGCCCTTATTTTCGCCGTAGTCTACGTAAATCTTTACGTAGACTACCCGGGCCCAAATAAGGAACGCAAATGGCGGCGCTTTTTTTTTTTTTCCAAAGTCAGCCGTGATAGGCTATGTAACGATTTACGTAGCCTATCATGGCTGACTTTGGAAATCTAGCCGTGATAGGCTACGTAAATCGTTACGTAGCCTATCATGTGTGTGTGTGTGTGTGTGTGTTTTAACATTCACTTTTGTATTTCGCAGCCGGGGAGATGGGGCACTTCTCCCCGGCCTGAATTTCGGCCGGGCGAGGTGGGGCGCCTCCGCCCCCAGCCTGAATTTCGGCCAGAGGAGGTGGGGTGCCTCCCCCCCAGCATGAACTTCAGGGGGAGAACCGAAGCACCTCCTCTCCACCGCGAAGCAAGCTGCGGGACCAGGTAAGTGACTTCATACATCCCTATTCGGCCTCCCAGAGATTCCTGGAGAAATTCTATGACATCCCTACCTTGTTCTTCCTCTTCACAATGTCAGCCTGTCTTCACCTGCCTCTCATTCTGGCCCAGATAGCAGTGATGGTGAGAAAGAAGAGCAGTAGATGCTGCTGCCTGTTTGCTCACTTGCTCTCCGCCTGTCAAGCATGCAAGTGGCAGCAGTGATGAGAAAGAGGATGAGCAGTAATAGCAGCTGGTGGCAATGGCAGTGAGAAGGGAGAGTCAGTAAGGGAGGCGGCCTGCTGAGGGTGTCTTGCTCAAGGGCCCTCAAAAACTCAGAGCCAGCACTGCCAAACAAGCCTACCCTTGATGCCAATCCTGTTCAGAGACTGGGAGGAAGCAATCATTTAGGTAACCTGGGCCCAAGCCATTTATCAAACAAAGATCATGGATATTCTTGCACCCTAAATAGGGATGGCAGAGAATTTCTCCCCGACATTTCGGGGGGCCGAGCGCCAACGTGTTCGGCCCCCCGAACAAGTTTCGGGGAGAAATCCTCCGCACCCCCCCTGCCCCCCGCACCCCCCCCGGGACGGGACTTACCTTCACTGAATGTCTCTCCCAGTGGCGGGTCCAGCCGGCGGTTCGGCGGGTGTTCGAGCGGGGCGGGAGCAGCAGCCGGTCTTTCGACCGGCTGCCACCACTGCCATTCCAATGAAAGAAAAAAAAAAAAAACGCCCCCGTGATAGGCTACGTGACGATTAATGTAGCCTATCACGGCTAGATTTGCAAAGTCAGCCGTGATAGGCTACGTGAATCGTCACGTAGCCTATCACGGGTGACTTTAAAAAAAAAAAAAGCGCGTACGGATAATGGCGGCCCCCATAGGGAGCCGCCATTCCTGTTCCTTATTTGGTCGCTGTAGTCTACGTAAACGTTTATGTAGACTACAGCGACTAAATAAGGAATGCGAATGGCGGCTCCCTATGGGGGCCGCCATTAGCGTACGCGCTTTTTTTTTTTTTTTTAAAGTCACCCGTGATAGGCTACGTGACGATTGACGTAGCCTATCACAGCTGACTTTGCAGATCTAGCCGTGATAGGCTACGTGAATCGTCACGTAGCCTATCAGGGGACTTTTTTTTTTACTTTCGTGTTCGCGGCCGGGCGAGGCGGGAAGCCTCCCCCCCGGCCTGAATTTCGGCCGGGGCGAGGCGGGAAGCCTCCCCTCCCCGGCCAGAACTTCGCGGGGGGAGCAGCGAAGCGCCTCCCCCCCACCGCGAACGTCCTTCGACGACAGGTAAGCGACTTTCGTCCACCCCTAGTTAAAACCAGCATCCTGAATCAGGCTCGGAAACATACTGGCAGCCAGTGTAAGTGGGCCAGAATTGGTGTTATATGTTCAGAACTTCCTGTCTTTATTATCAATCTGGCTGCCACATTTTGCTCGAGTTGCAGTTCCTGAATTATCTTCAAAGACAGCACTCCATAAAATACATTGCAATCATCTAATCTGGAGGTTACCAGAGCACAGACAGCTAGCCAGGTTATCCCTGTCCAGATAGGGGCACAGCTAGGCCACCAGCCAAAGTAGGTAGAAGGTATTCTGTAACACTGAGCTGACCTGAGCCTCAAGTGATGAGATAGCTCTAGGAGAACCCCCTAGGTAGGGATGGCGGAGAATTTCTCCCCGAAACTTCGGGGGGCCGAGCGCCAACGTGTTCGGCCCCCCAAACAAGTTTTGGGGAAAAATCCTCTGCACCCCCCACCCCCCCCCACCGGGACGGGACTTACCTTCACCGAATGTCCCTCCCGGTGGCTGGTCCGGCGGCGGTTCGGCGGGTGTTCGAGCGAGGCGGGAGCGGCAGCCAGTCTTTCGACTGGCTGCCGCCGCCGCCATTGCAATGAAAGAAAAAAAAAAGCCCCCTAATAGGCTACGTGACGATTCACGTAGCCTATGACGGCTAGATTTGCAAAGTCAGCCGTGATAGGCTATGTCAATCGTCACGTAGCCTATCACGGGTGACTTTAAAAATAATTTTAAAAAGGGTGTACGGATAATGGCTGCCCCCATAGGGAGCCGCCATTCCCATTCCTTATTTGGTCGCTGTAGTCTACGTAAAGATTTACATAGACTACGGCGAAAATAAGGGCAACGCTATTTGCGTTGCCCTTATTTTCGCCGTAGTCAACGTAAACATTTACGTAGACTACAGCGACTAAATAAGGAACGCGAATGGCGGCTCCCTATGGGGGCCGCCATTAGCGTACGCGATTTTTTTTTTTAAAGTCACCCGTGATAGGCTACGTGACGATTGACGTAGCCTATCATGGCTGACTTTGCAGATCTAACCGTGATAGGCTACGTGAATCGTCACGTAGCCTATCAGGGGGCATTTTTTTTTTTTTAACTTTCGCGTTCGCAGCCGGGCGAGGCGAGGCGCCTCCTCCCCGGCCTGAATTTCGGCCGGGCGAGGCGGGAAGCCTCCCCCCCGGCCTGAATTTCGGCCGGGGTGAGGCGGGAAGCCTCCCCCCCCGGCCTGAACTTCGCGGGGGGACCAGCGAAGCGCCTCCCCCCCACCACGAACGTCCTTCGAGGACAGGTAAGTGACTTTCGTCCACCCCTACCCCTAGGAGTAAATGATTAACATACTCCTTCAGGAGGAGTGCAACCCCATCCAGAACAGGTTGAGCACCCAACAGTTATGTTATTTGCATAATTTATTTCCAACACAGAATGTGGCATTTCTATCGCTTTTTTTTTTTTTTTTTTTAACACTGGAAGCATTTAACACCCTCACAAGCCTACTGAGGGGTTGTTGTGTGTGTTTTTGGTGTTTTTGAAATGGCAATTGCACTGCAAATCAATACTAAGCTGATTGCTATGTCTGCAGCATAGCTCACTGAGTTTTACCAATGTCTAATGATGGCACCCAGGGGACATTTGATAAACAAATGATAGTAGTTATGATGATTGCTGCTATTACTGTACAAAATAACAAGGTATACAAAAAGCCTCTCTGAAGTTTCCATGGGAATGTCAGGGTAGCATTTGCACCACCTGATTGTCAATTCTGTGCTTTGTAATTAAACAAAAGGTGATATTCTCCGTAGAGACAAGAAAATGGAAGCTATTTTCATCACATTTGCTGTTTAACACTTCGTAATGCTGCATGTCCGACATCAGGCATACTGATCTGCTATTAAATTAAAGAAGTCACACACAGGGATCGTATTAGCATGAGAAGTTGCATGATTAAAAAGTATAACAGAATTGGGGCCAGATCTATACCTTGTGTCATATCATTATAATCCCATCATGATAACTCTATATCCCTCTTGCGCATTTATACCTCATAGGACACACAATGACATTTGTTGTGTTATATTGGATAATGTGGAATAAAAAGCAGGAAATAACACTACAAAAGCAGTATATCTGTGTCATGTGCCCCAACAGTTATCAGTGCACTTCAATACCATTATAAAGCAGTAGTGTAGATCTAGCTGTATTGAGTGTGGACTAAATACAGGTAGGTTAGAAATGACATATCCTTTACTGTAACCATAGGTAGAGGTTATGTTCCTTTTCAGTTTTTGTTTTTTTTTAATTATGTAGTTAGCTGGGAGCTCCAAGAGGTTGCTGCTTCTGGGCAGAACAGAACCCTGGTATTTCCAAGATGGTTACCCACACCCTCAGCCTCATTTGCAAAAAGGAAGTGGCAGTTTTTCCAAGGATGGGGAAGAAGAAATGAATTTGTTTCCCATTTTAATATGAACTTACCTCATTTGAACTTCCTGAAACAATATGTGAACCAAAATGCAATGGAACTTTGATATTGCCACTATTCTGAATTTTGCAATGCAGTTCAACCAGTGCACATAAAAATGCATATATCAGTGGAAATAATATACAGAAATGCACTATATTAGGGAAAATAGCTTGCAAAAATGTATATTAAGAAGTCCCTATAAAAATGTGCTATTAAGAGCAATGAGCATAACAAATGTTTACTAATTTTTGTGCAGACTTTTTTTAAAAAATTCAAACTGATACAGAAACAGGACAAAATGAATGTAGGGCTAGAAAAACGAGGAACTGATGAAACCAGAATTGACAGATTTGTCCAATCCTAATCTCCTCTAACTGTCATGCAGACATGGCAGGCTGCAACATTTCTGCTATGGCCTGGCTTCCTATATTTGATTACAAAAACACTGGCCTCCCTGGAGTAGGCATAGATCATGAAGGCAGTATGGATAAATGGGTAGCATCTGAGAGAATCTGGCAGGCCATAGTGGAACCAGGATGGAAATTGATATCTCCAGGATGGAATGAAGATTGAACTTGGTGGTTTGTGGACAGAACCAGAGGGATCTCTGATGCATCATGAGTAGAACTTTAAGAGTCTAGAGTGGGGTGAAAAATAGTTTTGGGTCCACCTCTGAAAATGGCTGGCTTTTCAGATCCAAGTATAAGTTACCTGCCAGATTGGGGCAGGGGAGGGGGGGTCAAACCAGTCATAGAATGGGTTGCTGGCAACTTTAGCAATGACCTGTCCTGCCATGCAGAAGTGTAGAGAACTAGGGCAGGGATGGAATGGAAGTCTGAGAAGGGGGTGGACTCTGATGGACTCCCCTCCATCCGGCCTCCCAGACCCCGCTCGCCGAGCTGTGGGGTGGTGGACCCGGCTGCCAAGCACCCTGGAGCTTGGCGAGCAGCTGAGAGTGCTGCTGAGGCCCCTCCTGCCTCTGCCGGCTTTCAAGGAAGCCCTTGACAAGTGGCATGGGCAGGAAGGGCCTCAGCCACACTCCAGCTCTCTAGCTCTGTCCTCCTCCTCCTCCTGAAGAGGACAGGCCTAGAGTGCTGGCAGGTGGCTGTGTCAGGACCTCTCCTACCTCCACTGGCTGTCAAGGAAGCCCTTGACAACCAGCATGGGCAGGAGGGGCCTCGGTGGTGCCCCAGCACTCTAGCCCTGTCCTCCTCCCAAGGAGGACAGTGCTTGAGCACTGGGGAGTGTCTGCACCAAAGACTCTGGCAGTGAAGCCCTTGTGCTCATAAAGCACAAGGGCTTGATTGCTGGAGTCCTTGGTGTGGAAGGATGGCTTGTGCAGCTCGGTGGCTGAGTGGGGTGAGCAGGGAGGCTCGCCTAGTGGGTCTGGGCTGCATGAGCGGGGAGCAGCTCATCGAGCTTCCTCTGCCCCAGATGGAGATAGATCTGTCCATCCCTAAACTAGGGCAGCTCAATTCATGTCACACATTGTAGAGATGGATTTGGTACAATGCATTAAGTGTCTTGATTTCCAAGGAAAGCACTATGAAGTAGATGTCCTCAGTTCCGGGGCAATGTTTGAAGGTGGTTTATGGAAACATATGTAATGACTTTCTTCACTGAAACCTGTCCTCCTCTCTCATACACACACCACCAGCACCAGAACCACCACACCATAACCACCATCATTCCTGGTGTGTGTTTTTTTTGCCATCTGTAGGAACCTGCAATCTGTATGATGATATTTTCAGTTCCATAATTACTCCTGATTCGGATTCTTTACACTTGTCCAACCTGATAAAATACAGAACGAAGAAGACTTGATTCTCATTTTAAACTTATACATTCATATGGTTCCTTTGGGCTTATGAAATACAGCTAGAAGAAGCTGGTCATGAGATTAGAAGATGTCCCTGCTCCTGAAGTCATCATACCAAGGAGACAATTTGCAATCAGTAGACCCTCTCGATATAGACTGCCCCTTAATCCATTAGGGACTTCAACATGCAATGTATTAATCATCATACTGGATAAATTTCATTGGGTAATGATGAAATTGGAGATGCATTAATGGCTGAGGAAATTAATTAGCTGTCAAGTGGACCTAAGCAGGTGATGAAGGCAGACAGCCATTTTTTTTAACACTAAAATTGAAATTCCCTTTCTCATGAATATGTATGATTTCTCAGTCTGGTAAAATGTGTCTGTCATGAGACTCCTTCTGGAGGATTTTAGAGCATCTAACAAGGAGTCATCTGCCTTGGGCTATTTCACAAATTATACAGAGCAGACACCTGTTTGTGTACTTTTGACAGTCTTGAAAGGGCTTGATGAAGTTTCTAAGTGGATTAGTGTTCTACTAGTTTCATGAAAAGAACTCTTTGTATCAAACTGTTCCCTGTGGTGGAACACCTCTGGCATGCCACCATGAAACTCTACCAGATTTTGCATGTAATTATAAGGGTTTCAAAAAGGAGTTGGATGAATGGCTCCCATAATACATAGCTGTTCACCTGAATCATTTTGACATTCCCTGTGCTCCTGATCTGGATTAGAGCCGTACTCCAGTTTCCCACCGAAAATTTCTCTCCTCCCTAGGTGCTATTCCCCTCCCTCCCCCCAGCACATTCAGGAGCACATTCCTGAATCAGGAGCACGTTCCACATTCAGGAGCACGTTCCACATTCAGGACCACATTCCTCATTCAGGAATGTGCTCCTGATTCACAATGGGAGCACGTTCCAGATCAGGAGCACATTGCAGATCAGGTCCCCACTGCTGCTTCTCCTTCAAAAAAGAAAAAGAAGTGGCCAGTTTAAGCACACTTTTTAAAAAGCATGAATAATGTAACATGTAGTTTGGCCCTCAGCTGGAATTCCCACAATGGTGGCTGCTAAAAGGCGTCCACTACAGTCACAAGAATTGCTGCAGGCTATATCATGTTGAACAATTGTTTGCAACAGAAAACATTATATATTGAATGAACTGGCTCCAAGGCTATTTCCAAAATTTTAAACAGCAGGAGGGAAAGTCACAATGGCCCAAATACATGACACATACGTATATCATGAGTAACTTTATTCTGTGAGTTGCTGGTTGGTCTCTCTGATTAAGGTAAGGTGAAAACTTGTGCATGGAGACATACTGTGCTTCTGGATGGAAGCCTAAAATCAAAAGGCATTTTGCAGTTATTCGGCTTGTCTTCTATAAAAGATTTTTTTTTTTTTAATCTGGTAAGAAAAAAGATGGAAGAAGCAGGAGGAAAACATAGGAGGACTACAAATTGAAGATGTCATTGTATGGACCAGCCATAACAGTCTGTAAATGACACTGTGTGATTGCACAACAAAATCCTCAGGTTGGATGCTCACTTAGTCATGCTTGGAGTAGACACACCCCAATCAATGCATCAAGTTAGTCCTTACTAATCAATGCCCAAGTGATTTCAGTGGGTCTACTCTAGGTATGACTAAGCCTAGATACAATCCCTCATCTGGAAGCATGTACTGTCAGTCCCAACACATGAAAAATGAAACTTGGGAAAGATCTGGTGTTCCCAGATGTGTATATGATAAAAAGCAAGGTCATTGATTTCTGGCAGAAAGATTTAAAAAGGGAGCCCATGTGTTAAATGACAACTCTCTATGCCACAGGATGGAATTGATCTTTCCTTTTTTTCTTTTGGCTTTTTAAAATTCCATAACATTATTTATTCCGACTGGCAGAGGCTCTCCAGTTCTAATAGATGGAGTCTCTCTCTCTCTCTCTCTCTCTCTCTCTCCCCCTCTTCAATTTCCCTTCTGTGTTCCAAACTCCCCAACATTCCTCCATACAGTTTTCACAACACACCTGGGAGTATACTCTTTGTAACCATATAGGGTAAAATCCAACATAAGTCCTACTTTGAGTAGACCCACTGCAATGAATGGGATTTAAGTTAGTCATGAGTCTAGCTTAAGTCCCATTCATTTCAATGGATCTACTCGAAGTAGGACTTATGTCAGATTTTACCCACAGGAAGATATAACTGCCTTATCTTTGCTGTTCCAAGGAAAGCTAAACAACACCAGAATCTAAATCAATGTTTGTTTGCTTTTAAAAGCATATGGTTCCTCTGTCCTAAAAGAAACCCAGTGTTGTCTACCAAACATTAGTGGGATCTTTGATATTGGATCTGACAGTTTCTGCTACAACCCCATTAGCTCTGATATTTTCACAGACGCTTCAGGCCACGTGAAAGCAACAAGGTTTGGGGGGAAAGGAAAAATCCAATATGACTTTGCAGCTGTGGAATTTTATTTGGCACAAATGCTGCTCTTACTTTCAGCAGAGATCTTACTCCTGCCTTAATATACCATACATGCAACAATGCAATGGTAATAAACTTGGGGAGAAAAGAAGAATGAGGAGAACAATAATGCCAATAAACTCCTAAGCCTGCACATAAGTGCTTAACACAAATGTTTTTCAGTTTAAGGCTCTAGCTCATAAGAGCTTTGCAATAGCAAAATTATGCATTGTAGTTATGCATGTTACGGGTGTTGAGATATTTCAATATGTTCCCAGTAGCAGGAGACTTTGGATACCAAAGAGAAAATTGGGGTCATATTGTGAAAGATTGCCACCTGCAGAGGACAAATACAAAGGAAGATAGTGCCACAGTAAACAGGTCCTCTAGGACTAATTTTCCATTTCCCCTTCCAGCAATGTAAGAACTATTTATCCAGGTGTTGCAGTGCCATAGCCAACCTAAATCTCCTTGTCTTAAAGCATAACACCTGGCAGATGGCTGGAGTGTATTGGTTGTGAAGCTTCTATTTCACAGGCTGAAGCAACACGGAGGAAAAAAAGTGGACTGCAAACACAAGATGGGTGATTTTCTAAAAGCCTCTGAAGTTAAATATTTATACATCCTGTTTTACAATTGGTGATGGATTTATTACACTGGGTTTCATTGGGAAGGCATTTTTCCCCCCTCAGGTTTCTCAGAGCACCCTTGAAAAAGCCATGGGTGTTTCTGTAGTGCTATCCCAAGACATTTTGCTGCCTGAAGCAGAGCGCCAAATGTTTCTCCCTACCCACTGACCCAATGCTAGGGCCAACAGTGAATAAGAATGGGTTTATTTATTTTACTTGTTATTTATTTATAAAATGCATTACCCACTTTTCATTATACAATAAACCTAAAGTGAGTACAACCAATAAAACATAATAAAATCAAACGGCATCAACTAATCAAACCCTCACGTCAGCAGAAGTCCGCTTGCACAGCAGGATTTCTGCTCTCATGACAGGACTTCCCCATCCTCTCCTCCCCCCTGCAGTCCACCACATACACCACATATCTGCTTGGGGGTGGGGGTCCCCAACCCTCTGGAGCAGATGTAAGATATGTCCAGGGAGTTGCAGGTGGGAGGGGGAAATCTGTTCTGCCAATGGTTCCCTTCCATTGACAGAACTACACCACTGGATGCAGCCCTATATTTATAACATTCAGACAACAATTCCTGCCTGCATCTATCTTTCTTCTTATTTAGAGGGCATGATTTCTACAGAACTCGGCCTTAATAATTATGGTGATTCAATAAAATGCCACCCATAAAGGCGCCCAAATTCTGCTTGCCTGAACCAGAAGCAAGGTGCTGAACCGAGGTGCAGGCCAAGTCTGTCTTTCTGAGCCTTTTCTGAGAAATCTAAAGCACGCACACACCCCTCCTGTGAACAAATGCCATGTATATAAAGTTTGATATTCTGAAATATTTACTTTGTGTGGCCTCTGGGAGGCTATATTGTATCTCTGTAGGCTGAGGCCTTGCTTTGTTACTGTAAAAGGCCTGTGTAGTAGTTACTTAGGGAGCAATCCTATGGCCACTAGACAGAGGCTAGACAGCCATAGGATATCTTGTTTTCCAGGAACCAACCTCAGAGCCCGCACTCAGAAGTTAGTTCCCGAAGAATTGACCTCCCCCCACTTCCACGCTGCCTCAGAGGCAGCGTGGAACAGCCCTGTCCTCTGTGCTCATAAGAGGAGCGCGGAGCGGCCGAAAAGGGGCATTCCAGGGGGCGTTCTGGGGCGGGGAGGGCAGAAATGCCTGTATGACACATCCAATGTGTCGTACAGCAGCCTCCTCCCCTGCTCAGCCCTCCTGCAGCTAGACAGCCGCAATCGGCTGTCTAGCCGAAAATGCAGGGCAGGAGGAGCATGGACGGACCCCTCCGTGCTTCTCCTGCCCTGCATTGGATAGGTGGTTGCCTCCGAGTTTGGAGGCGGCCGCCTATCTGGGTAGGATTGCGCCCTTAATAATGTTTTGAAGGGGGAGAGAGACAATCAGTCTGAGTATTTATAGACAAGACCTGGATCAGGTAAATTAAATTCTGATTGACCGGAATTCTAGCTAGCTGGAAAAGAGCAGTTGGGAAATGACGGTTAGGAATTCAGGGAGTCTGTTGGTTGTCACAGAAGGAGAAGGTCTGCTGGTTGATGTGTGGTGTGATATAGAAGGACTAGTCACTAGGAGAAAGCTGAGGCGTGAATATTAAGCTATTCCTTCTCTTTGGGATAACTGTATGTGGCTGGTGAAGACCAAGAGTAGGGAGCAGGTAAACAAGCAGCCGGTAATACAACATGAAGAGCTTTGGTGTAAGAGGAAGACTGTTTATAAGAGATGGACCTAGCTGTAACTGTATTCGACAGGGGTGGAGGTTTGGGGAATATGGCCTGAGGGTGAAAAAAAGAAGTCATTATGAGGCTTGTATCAGCAAAAATGTCCCTTGAGTCCTTAAGAACGGTCAGTAAGCAGTCTTTTGAAAACTCCAAAGTAAATATTGCCTTATGTACAAAATATCTCTTTAATAAGCCAATTGTTTAATAGCTCATTTTGTCTCTAGTGTTGGTGTCCGTATCATGCCCAACCGTCTCATACCAGGCTACTAGGAGGGTTTAAAGTATTCTCAGAGAATTGGTGGCAGTGGAAAAGGGTCAGCTTGTCGAACTCTGAGTTATAGTAGCAGGGAGTTCCTTAGGCCCTGAAACATAAGCAATTTGTTTGAAAAATAAGAAACCCCCATAAGTGGGATTGCCCAGTGAAAGAGCAGTTTCCCCACAGCTGGTGGTAGCACTGGGAGCAGTTTCCCAATACAAGGCAGATTGACCACAGACCAGTGTAGTTTTTTCAGAAATAACCACTATCATGAGGCAGAACTCTTGATTACACACTACTGGGTGGCAGTGTTGGTACCAGAGTGATTGGGGGAGCCTTTTCAAAAAGTTACAGAGTGGGAGTTGTATCTAACTGTATCTACTCCTGCAACGAGACTTCCCCATTCTCTTCTCCCCACTGCAGCCACCCATGTGTGCCCCAAATCTGCTCCAGAGTGTCCTTGAAACCTCTGGAATAGATCTGGGGCATATGCGGGGAGCTTCAAAGTGGAGAGGAAATCCACTAGCAAGCAAACACAGTTGGATCCAACCCTGGAATGTGCATTTTCCAGTGCTAACAGAAATCTGGACTGGAAACTTCATTTCTTTCTAAGAAAAATGAGCCTGCAAAAACTGTGCTGGACTTGCCAAGGTTTAGAGAAAGGTAAACAAATAATTGTGACCCAATACATGGAAAACAGGAGTATTGCATAATATTGCTTTATTTAATATTTTTCCACTGTGACAAGTGCCTTTGTGTTCATGATTGACAAGGATTTGGAGAGTGCTCCATCACTGGAGTCTCTCTGACATATCCAAAGCTGTGTCTGCCACATCACAGTGTCTGCCACATTGACTAGATAAATGCATATTCCTGTCATGACAAAGAGTTTAAATTTCTCAATGTCCTAAATGATTGTGCCCTAGAACAGTTGGTCATAGAACCAACCAGAGGAGGGGCGACCTTGGATTTAATCCTAAGTGGTGTTGCCCAGGACCTAGTACATGATGTAAATGTTGTTGAACCAACTGGAAACAGTGACCACAGTGCTATCAGATTTAATATATATTTAAGTAAAAATTGTCCAACACAGTCACATTTGATTTCAAAAGAGGAAACTTCTCTAAAATGAGGGAACTGGTGAAAAGGAAGTTAAAAGGGGGAGACAAGAGGATTAAATCCCTTCAAAATGCTTGGAGATTAGATTACTCAAAACCACAATAATATAAGACCAGCTAAAATGTATACCACAGGTCAGGAAAAGTAGCACGAAGTTCAAGAGGTCACTGGCACGGTTAATAAGCAGTGTTAAGGGAGCTATCAGAGAAAAGAGAACTTCCTTCAGGAAATGGAAGTCTTGCCCAAGTAGGGATGTACGAATCCCCTACCTGCCAGTCCGGGGGGGGGAGGGGGAGGTCTGTAGTGGATGCCATTTGCGTCCCTGTTTTTTCACGTGATAGGCTATGCAAATATCTACGTAAATGCAAATGCGTAAATACATATTCAAAAGAATCCAGCCTCAATGGAGTCCGTGGCGGAATTCTCTGCCATCCCTGTGCCCAAATGAGGAAAACAAAATGGAGCACAAGCTTGCATAAAGGTGAAAAAAAAAAAGCGCGTACGCAAATAGTGTTCCCTTATTTTCGCCGTAGTCTCTGTAAATCTTTATGTAGACTAGACGTGCCAAACTAAGGAATGCAAATGCAAATTTGCGTACGCACTTTTTTTTTTTTCCCAAAGTCACCCGTGATAGGCTACGTGACGATTTACGTAGCCTATCACGGCTGACTTTGGAAATCTAGCCGTGATAGGCTACGTAAATCGTTACGTAGCCTATCACGGGTGTGTTGTGTTTTTTTTTACTTTACTTTTTTTTTTCACAGCCGGGTAGACGGGGCGCTCCTCCCCGGCCTGAATTTCGGCGGCGAGGGATGGGGCGCCTCCCCCCCCTCGCCTGAACTTCGGGGGGAGAACCGAAGCGCCTCCCTCCCACTGCGAAGCAAGCTGCGGGACCAGGTAAGTCCCTTTCGTCCATCCCTAGTGTGCAGTGGCTGTATAAAAGGCAAACTCCATGTTAGGAATAATTAGAAAAGGAATTGAGAATAAAACTGCCAACATCATACTGCCCCTATCTATGGTGTGACCACACTTGGAATACTTTGTCCAGCTCTGGTCACCACCCCTAAAAAAGGATATTCTAGAGCTGGAAAAGGTGCAGAAAATGGCAACTAAAATGATCAAGGGGCTGGAGCATCTCCCCTATGAGAGAAGGTTACAAAAGCTGGAATTGTTTAGCTTGGAAAAAAGGAGGGTAAGGGGAGATATGATAGAGATGTACAAAATTATGCATGATGTGGAGAATATGGATAGGGAGACATTTTTCTCCCTCTCTCAAAATACTTGAACCCGGGGTCATCCCATGAAGCTGATTGGTGGGAGATTCAGGACAGATAAAAGGAAGTACTTCTTCACACAGTGCATAAATTGTGGAATTTGCTACCACAGGATGTAGTGATGGCCACCAATTTGGATGGCTTTAAAAGGGGGGTAGACAAATTCCTGGAGGAAAAGGCTATCAATGGCTACTAGTTTTGATGACTATGTGCTACCTCCACTATGAGAGGCAGTAAGCCTAGGTACACCAGTTGCTGGGGAACATGGGTGGGAGGGTGCGATTCTGCTCATGTCCTGCTTGTGGGTTCCTAGTCGAGAGCTGGTTGGCCATTGTGTGAACAGATTGCTGGACTAGAGGGACCCTTGGTCTGATCCAGCATGGCTCTTCTTATGTTCTTACATTGAGGGAGTGAGGAAGCAGCATTCTCATCAATCTAGAAATGTGGTTGACCTATTGCCCTCCCATTGTAAGCAATGGAAGGGAAATTACTTTTGCCAGCTCTAAAGCTGGCATACATTTTCCTCTGAATTGGGGACATAGATGGGAACCAGCAGGGCTTTGGATCCAACACCTTCCCTGATCCAGTCACACCATACCCCTGATCTGCCCCCTTTTTTCCTCACCTGACATCTGAGGCGTACACCCACAGGCAATAGGATAGCAGCCTAAGTGACTTTTGAGTAATTAGAGTTCTTTCTTTGTAAAGCATCTAAACTCTTTCTCTCGATTTGGATGTTAAATTGGTATGATTTGACATGATACATTCAGGGAGCGTTGTTTCATTTTTCAAATCCACAAACGTGCCATTAAATTGACAGACAGACAATCTTGGCATTTTATGGTATTCAGTGGCAAGCTTGAGCTACTGTTATAAATCATATTTCTTCACACCTATTGCATTTCATTCATTCTATCCATGGCTACAGATGAGAGTTCAAATGAAATAGGTTTTTCTTCCCTCCCTCCCTCCCTCCCTCCCTCTCTCTCTCTCTCTCTCTCTCTCTCACACACACACACACACACACAGAAAGAGGCAGGCAGGCAGACAGACATGCATGCATGCACAAACACACACACAGACACACACTATCCCATACAGAGAAGTCTTTAATTTTGGTGACTTTGGATCCTGAACCATTTGAGGAGCACTAGATAAATGGCATCTTAAACCTATTAAGCACATCCTTAACTTTCTCTCTCTCTCTCTCTCTCTCTCTCTCTCTCTCACACACACACACACACTGAAATCAATGGGATTTAAAAATGCTTAAGTTTAGTCACATTGTGCCCAGTATGATTTCCTTAGTATGTCCCTGAATAGATTATAAGTGGAAATGTAATCAAAATATCTGGCACAGAAGAAATACAGGAACAAACTGGAAGATCCATCCATCCATCCAACTAGTGTGGCCATAAGAAAGTCAAAACTGCAAAATAGGTCTTCTTTTTAGAAGTATGCAAACAGCTGAAGTTATTATTCTCTGACTGCTCCTTCAAATGCTTATGTAACAGAATGTATATGCTATTTAGCGTACAATGGGCGCCATATTCTGATGGCACATGATTGACATCAGCAGGACTACATCAGTGTGTGCAATTCTTGCCATGTTAGTCTAGCAAGTGCAAACAGCCAAAGCTTTGATTCCCCCACCTATCTTTAATGCAATGACAGGAAACATGTCTCATTGATAACTGTATTAAAGGCTTAATACATTTCCAGAATTATTACCAGTCTCCATCAGCCTTCATTTGGACCTGCACACGGGCGATAACATTCTTTGAAAACCTGTCAATATATTATTATATGATTGTCACCGGGGCTGTATTTTATTTCCCAGCCCACAACCCTGATTGCACAAGCTTCTATATACACCAGTGCTGCACGCAAAGAAACAATGTTCGTCTAAGAGAGCTGGTCTCAGACAAATAAGAGGCTTGATAAAATAGACTAAAATCTCTATATCAAACAGACAGGCAACATCCTCAAAAGCGCCTGCATACAGAACGTGAGGTGGTCGAGCTTTTGGGATTCACTGTCTCACTTGCTCTCTCTTCCCCCTCATTACATTTCATCAGCATGGACAAATGAGATAACGGCTCACAACAGGACATATGTAATGCAGGTGTTTTTTGTCAAGTGGCAGGTCAGAACTGACAGCTCAGCCTGACAATTGACAGCAGCTCAGAAATTCACATGTGGTTGTCATGACAATGAACAGGCTGGGAATAAAGCAGATATTTCCGCTGCTTCACGTTGTCAGCATTGAAAAAATATCATCCAAATTATTCTAGAGCCTGGGAAAACACAGATGATGGGGGGATGATGTAGAGTTTTCCTTATACATTTTAACAACATTGAACTGTATAAAAGTACGGTTGGTACTATTGTCAAATTGTAGTCAAGAACAGGAATGGGGGAGAAATTCATTCAGTTCACATTTTAATGCAAATTTATTTCATACTTTTAAACCAATACGTGAAGCGAGACTCAGGTAGCCTTTGAAATTCACAGTTCTCCAAATTTTGCAGTGCAGTTCTCCAATCACGTTGTCAGACACACTTTTTTTCTTTTAAAGAATGCATCACAAGCACAGAAATGTATGGAGTTGCAACTGCAAATTGAGTTTGGGTCTGTGTTTGAGAACTTGACGGAGTGAATTTCTCACACAACCCTAGCTGGATCAGGACTGTCCCACTGTAATGGGTATTAAGTGGTATTAAAAGCGAGGAATCATTTGTGTTGCTATTGATTTTTTTCACTATTTTGGCACTGTGAAGGGGAAGACATATTTGATGGATTTCTGTTGTTCCCTTGTTCAAGACCCTAGGGGTCTATCTGTCCCACCTGATCTACAGAGAAATTGGCCCACACCTGTGTCCACATTATGTAGCTTTAACTTATGCACATGCTATTTGTATCCCCCCCCCCCGGTACTTAGAGAGGTTGTAAGCTCATGAAATGTGTAGCATTTTCAAAATGTTATCACATATATTTTTAGTAAGGCTTTTAACCAATTAAAGAAAATTAAATTGATTAATAATATGCCTTTTACCTGATTAATTCTACTGTTTAAATTAAACTGAATTACACACACACACACACACACACACACACTGTGAAGATTTGAGGCCTCCACAGACAAAGAAAAGTAAAAGGTCAGGCTTAGAGGCCTGGATGTTTTGTTGTTGTTGTTGTTGGAAGGTGGTGCCCCTGAAAGTATTTTTATTTCCCTGGTTAAGTTTCAGTTTCATTTCCCCAGTTAAGTTTCATTTCTTCAGTTTGAAGCAGTTCTTTCTGTTTTGAGGGAGGAAGGCATATAAAGAAAGTGAGAGAGAGTAAGAGCAGAGTCAGAAAGAGCAGAGCCTGAAGAGGGAGCAGGAAGAAGTAGCCTGAAGAAGTCTAAGTACAGCTAGGGTAAAGGAACTTGCATTTGGCCACTTTTATTTTCTTTTAAGGCCTTTTCTGTCACTCATCTTTATTGTGTAAATGCCTTTAGTGGTGATTTGCTTGTTTTAATTTACTAGCAAACTGTTGAAATCCTGTGTCTAGATTGTCAGTTACCCCATGTCTACAGCCTAAACTAAGACACCATGACCTAAAAAAACCCTTCATCAATTAATCAACTAAATCTGTAGTTGATTAACCTATCAAACAAACCAACTTAAGCTTATAGCCCTAATTATTAAAGCCTAGAAATGGCTTTATTGAATTGCCATACAGCATAACCACTGTGAAGTGTTGCATTACTTGATATAAGCCATCAGGTGGATCATAGAGAAACATCCCCTGCTTTAATCTGATCGAAGACATCAGAAATAACAGATTGGATCCAGGATCTTCCTTCCACCCTATTTTGGGGGATCCCCCCCTGACACACTACAGCTCACCCCATTCAACAAGGTCTCCTGGCTTTCTGTGTAGAATTTTCAGGGGGCTGCTGTGGGAAGGAGGGGGTGGGGAAGTTCAGATTCTTCAATGAACTGTTGATCCAGCTTAAATCTGGTTTCAACCCAATCAGTTCACAACTATTTACGGCATATGCAAAACTATGATTGTTTGGACTCAGGAGAAGCTAGACCTGTGTCCAGTTCCCCTGCGCAATAAACCACTGATTTGCAGGCAGCAGCATCTCAGTGAAGAGCCTTCTGAACTGACTCCACATACCTGGCTTCCCATAATCCCATTGGATCTGTCTGGGAAAGGAGTTTAAAGGGCTTTATATTCCACTTAAGCCTTTCTTGAGAATGAAGATCCTCCTGCTTTCTGATGTCTTCCTGCAACCTTGAGTATTAATCGGTCTTGCCTCTTGGTTTGTCCTCTGGACTCTGGTCCTGACTTGCTCTTTGGTTGTGGAGTTCTGGCTTGCTCCTCAACCCTGCCTTCCAGTTTGCCCTTTGGTCTTGACTGGTCCTTCTGTCCTGACTACCAGATTGCCCCATGGATCTTGGCTCACCATGAACCAGCCCTGACAGTGTCCAATAATGAAAGCCGATATACTAAGCCTGTAGTTTGTACTCATAAGCTCTCTAAGTAAAGTTGATCACTGCATTAGAAAATGTTCTGGGTGTCATGAGCTGACATGGTTTAAAAAACAAAACCCAATAAAAATCTTTAAAACTCCCCCAAACTGGACCCCAAAGTTAAGGTCTAGAGCTAGAAAACAAATCCTAACTTTACAGAAACGTTTGATTCAATTCGTTTAAATAAGGGGATTTGAAACACTTTCAGCCCAAGGACTGAACTCAGTTCTGGAGAAGCTCTTGAGGATCACATTCCACCGGTGGGCGAGGCTGAAGACAAGAAGGGGTGGGGGAAAAGGCAAAAGGGGTGGGGATGAGGGTAAAAGGAGTGGGGCCAAAATATTTTATTTTAAAGCTCTCACTGCCAGTAACTAAGCTTTCGGAGAGGCATTTCACCCTTTGAGAATGGGGAAAAAAGCCTGCAAAACCCAGGAAACCACCAAGCAACTGGCAGTCTGGGGAAAGGGTAGGGCCAGGGAAAGGGGGAAAGACCATTTGGGGACCCTCAGAGGACTTGATGTAGATCCCAGGAGGGTCAGATTTGGCCCAGGGGCCTGAGTTTCGAGATCCCTATATTTATACATGAAGAAATCTTTAGTGGATGTTATACGTGCATTATATTGCACTGGTTATAAATGAAACATCAAGGTAAGCATATTGTATTCATCCTTTGTAGTAACGCTTGCAAAACAATTCATTTCTGAGTTCTGACACCATATCAGGGATAAATCATGACATGTACATTGTTTCTAGCAATGTCAACAGGATCTGGGCGTCTTTAATGTCTTGCATTTATTGCGTAAGTGAAAATCCTGCCAAACACAGAGCTCATGCTGGCAGAGTTTTTCTAGCCAGAAGAGCTAATGAAATGATAGCAACCTTTTAAAGAACAGTGTTAAGTAATATAAAGATGTTAAGCATTTCTTGATAATTGCATATTTCAGATGAAAATTTCACGTGTATGAGACAACAAAGAAGGTTAGGTGTTCTTCCATTAGATGCTTTCATCACAGACTACTGTTTGATGCTATGAAGGCTGCAGTCCTTTGCACACTTACCTGGGTATACCTCTCATTGAAGCCAATGGGATTTACTTCTGAGTAGGCATGCATAGTATTACACTGCGTATGTGCTAATAAATTATCCATACATTCATCATCACCTGGGTACTTCGTAATTACCTTGCAGTATCCTATGGTGTCTGGGGAGTTAGCGATTCTAAAAGCAATCTGAAATGTGTGGAAATCCTTTCTGGAAAGGGGTAGGTCAGCGGTGCTCACAGAAGGGAACGCCGCTGACCTGTCCTGATCTGAAAATGAGCAGAAATGCTCATTTCCAGGGCTACTCTTAGGACTGATAACTTCCTGTTACACCAGCAGCCTGCCCAGCTGGCACAAAACAGTGATGAGGAGTGCAGCAGCCCCATTAGATATTGCCCAGTGCATGCTACCCATCCTTCTAAAGCAGTGTAGCACATTTTACTGGCTTGAACCAAGGAACGTATTTTGGGGAATGTTATTCTCTTTTTGACTATCATATTTCATATCTGTGAGCTCTTCAAAACAAATTATAATACATTCCCAAAACTGGACATAAAGGCCTTTGAAAGACATTCTGGAAATACACACGTACACGCTGTGAAAAAATATAAATATTTTTCACACATGTAATAATAACACATTTCCTGTATGAGAGGTGAAGCCCTCTGGGTGCTGATTCCACCCATTTTTCCTTTCGCAACATTTCAAGTCTGACTCTAATTAGCTAAATTACTCCAGCAGTCTAAGTTGTGCTGCTACTAATGTGTCAGAAAAAAATGTGGCTATGGACTATGCTCAGCTCAATCTACTATAATTCATAGACTGAAGTAAAACTACATTTTAGCATATAGAATTCTTGCCTCCCCAAGACAAGCTGATGGACATTTATGATGATGCAGAATTGGAACATGGTAATCTTGACACTCAAGTTCAGTTTGATGCTCAGAGGAGATCTCATTAGGAGACACTGATAATTCCTAATTCAGCCATAATTCTGTCACTCAAAGATGTCTCACATTTCTGAGAGATGAGAGAGAAATGGCACTTTCTATAGAAGTGTTGGGGATGGGATTCCAATCCTAAACTGTTATCACAAAAGCCATTCCAGTCTCTCCCCTCAAATACCCCCTCCCATTTCGTTCGTTCGTTCGTTCGTTCATTCGTTCATTTATTCATTCTAAGGCATAAGTAGTTTCCTTTTGAAACTGTGACAATACAATAATATTCTAAGATAATGGGCAAACTGCCTTTGTATCTCCTGGCACTGCATCTCATAGTATCACATGCCAGGCATAATGCCCTGTAATAGAAAGCATAGAAAGTAATCACTGTATAGTTTGGATCTCACATCTCAGCAGCAGTAGTATCTCAGTGCGATCTAATGGGAAGGCATAATCTGTATACGACATTGGCACAAATCTTAAGATCCCTATTCATAAAAAATAATATTTTAACCAGCTCCATGGTCCCCACATCATGCACTAATCTCAGGACTATTTTCCCCTGCATCTTGCAATGGCTGGAAAAGAGAAGACCACTGCAAATATCAAGAGTATGATGCCTTCAGCTCTGTAATGTGAACTAACTTCACCATATGTAAGAGTGGCCAAGAGTTTCACGGTCAAGGAATTGCCATTTCTCCAATGTGTATTTTCATCCTATATATGCAAAATGTAAGCTGCATGTAGAAAGTATAGTCCATGTTTACAATTCCTGATATGCATAATGTTAAAAAAAACCACTTAAAAATTCTTGCAATCTCTTGAGTGTTTCAAAGGAAAATCACCCCCACTCCTCCTCAAAGCTCAACTAGACAAAACCAGATCTTCTTAAAGGCTCTTAAAATCAATGTGAAACAGGCTGTTAATGAAAATGTGTTCTATATTAAGGATGTCCTTCCCCGCGTCACATTCCATGGCAACTGCATGTTCAATATCATCCCACTGTTCACAGGAGAATACTCAGGCGCATGGCCAAGAGGGGGATTTATTTTCTTCCAAATGAGTCCTCCTTGCTCACTTTCAAGTCAGATTGAATTTGTTCCTTGTAACTTCACACGCTCATCTGCCTTCCCTCTTCTAGCTGGTCTCCACTGACAATGCAGCTCACCTCCCAAAGGAGATAGGGCTGAAGCTCACACCACTGATTGCAAAGAATGAATTTTTAAAGGGCCAGGCCCTCTAATTCTTATCCTGAGTCATTATCAGTTTTCATTTTCCACCACTGAAGGAAGCTAATGAATCACATTGATTTAACAAGGACTCGCATAGAAAAACATTTGATCTTTTCATTTAAATCAGCTACGTTCCTACCAGGTTGGGTAACGCTAGTGATACATTATTTAAAAGCCTCCATTATTTAGCTACCACACAACACCACTGTGTGCGTGCATCCCTTTCTAAGTCAGCATTTTATTTTTACCCATTTTATTTTTTCACTGAAAGAAGACTACAGTATGCTTTTGCTTCTGAGGCTTCAATCCTGTCCCATTGTTACATGTGGCTAACTTTACTGACTTCACTTAGAATTCAATCCAGTTTGCACTTTATATTTTTCACTCAGGCACAAAACATACACCACACCTCAGTTGAGAATGACCGCTTTTTCTTTTTAAAGCAACATATATTGATGCAGAATCCTGATCCTTTCCCAGTCATCACTCCTAATTGATTAATTCAAAGAGTGTTGCAGCCTTAGTATATTATGCTTTGCATGCTGACCTGTATGTATGAATTTATTTATGTCATTTATAAACTTATACTCCAACTTTCAGTGTAAAAAGATTTCGGTAAGGAAGCTTACAAACCCATGTTAAAAACAACACTAAAACCAATGGCTTAAAAACAAATACAACAATGACTAAACCACAGAATAAAAGCAGCAGTTAAAGCAATTCCAACAAGAGATCTTTAAGAATTAAACATTTAAGAAGCGGGGAAATAAGGCAGCTTTTGTCTGGCAACAAAACGACAACAGAGTCAACGTCTGGTGAGCCTCCCTGGGGAAAGCATTCTGTAAGCATTCTGTGAGCAACCTGTGGCCCTCCAGATGTTGGATTAGAACTTTCATCATCCCTGGTTGGGGATGATGGGAGTTGGAACATCAGCCACAGGTTGCCCACTCCTGCCATAAATGAATATGGTGACCTTGTTAACAGTATCTGTTCCACTCCCTTAAAAAAAAAAGAGAGAGAGGTTAGTTAGCCTTCAAGTTAAATTACATTATTCAAATGTTACAGCCTGCTCCAACTTGGAAAAGCAATGTATAGTTAGATAGCGCTATTACCTTGGCATAGTATTCAACGAATATTCTGTCTGCGAACTTTTTTCCTGTCTCTCTAAACAACCACTTCCACTTTGGACTCATGTACAACTAGTACTGGTGAGATGAAAAACTAAGATCATTGCTTGTTTCCCTGGAATTTCTAGTTCTTCCAGTTCTACCCTTTCTATAGTCCAAATTCAGAGCTGACTGAATGATGTGGTTTATTCCTGAATGAATAATATTGGGTGTTTTTGTTGAGTTTTCAAAGAACATTATTTAAAAAAAGAAGTACAACATGCATTAACAATTCAAAACAGAAAAGGGAATTTAAAACCAGAAGAACAGGTACTAGTACCTATGCAAGGGGTAAGCAACCTGGTGCCCTCCAGATGTTTTGCAATATAACTCCAAAATCCCTGACACTTGACCATGCTGGCTGGGGCTGATGGGAAATATAGTCCAAGAAATCTGGAAGTTGCCTGCTCCTGATATATGCCTTTGGGCATCTTGGAAAAACATACGTTATCAAGCTTTCTATCGAGAAAGCTGTTAACGGTTTCAGGACTGTTTCTTTTATTCATTCATTTATTTATTATTTTTTTAATCTGCCCAATAACAAACATCCTCTGGACAGATTGTTGTTCAGTCATTCAGGCGTGTCCAACTCTTCGTGACCCCATGGACCATAGCACGCCAGGCCTTCCTGTCCTGCGCTGTCTCCCGGAGCGTGCTCAAGTTCATATTCATCGCATCGGTGATGCTATCTAGCCATCTCGTCCTCTGCCGTCCCCTTCTCCTTTTGCCTTCAGTCTTTCCCAGCATCAGGGTCTTTTCCAGAGAGTTTTCTCTTCGTGTTAGGTGGCCAAAATATTTGAGCTTCAGCTTCAGTATCTGTCCTTCCAATGAGCACTCAGGGTTGATTTCCTTTAGGATTGACTGACTGGACCTCCTTGCAGTGAAGGGACTCATAAGAGTCTTCTCCAGCACCACAGTTTGAAAGCATCAATTCTTCGGCGCTCAGCCTTCCTTATAGTCCAGCTCTCACAGCCATACATTACTACTGGGAAAACCATAGCTTTGATTAGATGGACCTTTGTCAGCAAGGTGATGTCTCTGCTTCTTACTATGCTGTCTAGGTTTGCCATAGCTTTCCTCCCAAGGAGCAAGCGTCTTTTAATTTCATGGCTACAGTCACTGTCTGCGGTGATCTTGGAGCCCAAGAAAATAAAATCTGTCACAGCTTCCATTTCTTCCCCTTCTATATGCCAGCAAGTGATGGGCCAGATGCCATGATCTTCATTTTTTTAATGTTGAGTTTCAAACCAGCTTTGCACTCTCCTCTTTCACCTCAACAAGGGGCCCTTTAGATCCTCTTCGCTTTCTGCCATTAGGGTGGTATCATCTGCGTATCTGAGGTTGTTGATAATTCTCCCAGCAATCTTAATTCCAACCTGTGATTCATCCAACCCGGCATTTCTCATGATGTACTTTGCATATAAGTTAAATAAGCAGGGTGACAATATGCAGCCTTGTCGTACTCCTTTCCCAATTTTGAACCAATCGGTTGTTCCATGTCTGGTTCTTACTGTTGCTTCTAGACCCTCGTACAGGTTTCTCAGGAGACAGGTAAGGTGGTCTGGTACTCCCATCACTTGAAGAATTTGCCACAGTTTGTTGTGATCCACACAATGAAAGGCTTTAGCGTAGTCAGTGAAGCAGAAATAGACGTTTTTCTGGAATTCTCTTGCTTTCTCCATGATCCAGCGAACGTTGGCGATTTGATCTCTAGTTCCTCTGCCTCTTCGAAACCCAGCTTGTACTTCCGGTAGTTCTCAGTTCGCATACTGCTGAAGTCTAGCTTGTAGGATTTTGAGCATCACCTTGCTGGCATGTGAAATGAGCGCCATTGTGCGGTAGTTTGAACACTCTTTGGTGTTGCCCTTCTTTGGAATTGGAATGTAAACTGACCTTTTCCAGTCTTGCCGCCACTGTTGAGTGTTCCAAATTTGTTGGCATATTGAGTGCAGCACTTTAACAGCATCATCTTTTAGCATTTTAAATAGCTCAGCTGGAATACTGTCATCTCCGCTAGCCTTGTTGTTACTAATGCTTCCTAAGTCCCACTTGACTTCACTCTCGAGGATGTCCTGCTCAAGTTCAGTGACCGCACTATCATGGCTATCAGGGACATTAAAATTTTTCCTGTATAGTTCTTCTGTGTATTCTTTCCACCTCTTCTTAATCTCATCTGCTTCTGTTAGGTCGCTGCCTTCTTTGTCCTTTATCATGCCCGTCTTTGCACAAAACGTTCCCTTGAGATCTCCGATTTTCTTGAAGAGATCTCTAGTCTTTCCCATTCTGTTGTTTTCCTTGATTTCTTTGCATTGTTCATTTGAGAAGGCCTTCTTGTCTCTCCTTGCTATTCTCTGGAACTCTTCATTCAGTTGGATATATCTTCCCCTTTCTCCCTTGCTTTTCGCTTCCCTTCTTTCCTCAGTTACTTGTAAAGCCTCCTCAGACAGCCACTTGGCTTTCTTGCATTTCTTTTTCTTTGGGATGGATTGAGTTGCTGCCTCCTGAACAATGTTACAGACCTCCGTCCATAGTTCCTCAGGCACTCTGTCTATCAGGTCTAATCCCTGAAATCTATTCCTCACCTCCACTGTATATTCATCAGGGATATGATTTAGGTCATACCGGAATGGTTTAGTGGTTTTCCCTACGTTCTTCAATTTAAGCCAAAATTTTGCAAGAAGAAGCACATGATCTGAGTAGGGATGGTGGAGAATTTCTCCCTGAATCTTCGGGAGGCCAAGCGCTGAGGCATTCGGCCACCGAAAGTGTTGGAGAAATTCCCCACCGGCCCCCCGCCCCCCCCAGGATGGGACTTACCTTCAGCGAATGTCCCTCTTGGCAGCGGGTCCCGGCGGCGGTTCGGCGGCGGTTTGGCGGGGGCGGGGGCGGTGGCTGGTCTCCCGACCGGCTGCCACCACCACCATTACAAAATAAAAAAGTAAGTTAAAACACACACACACACACACCTGTGATAGGCTACATGACGATTTACATAGCCTATCACGGCTAGATTTCCAAAGTCAGCCATGATAGGCTACGTAAATCATCACGTAGCCTATCATGGTTGACTTTGAAAAAAAGAAGAAGCGCGTACGCAAATGGCAGTGGCCCATGGGTGCCGCCATTTGCGTTCCTTATTTGGACAGGGGTAGTCTACGTAAAGATTTATGTAGACTACGGCGAAAATAAGGGAACGCTATTTGCGTTGCCCTTATTTTCGCTGTAGTCTACGTAAATCTTTACGTAGACTAGACATGCCAAAATAAGGAACGCAAATGGCGGTGCCCATGGGCCACCGCCATTTGTGTACGCGCTTTTTTTTTCTCCCAAAGTCACCCGTGATAGGCTACGTGACGATTAACGTAGCCTATCACGGCTGACTTTGGAAATTTAGCCGTGATAGGTTATGTTAATCATTACGTAGCCTATCACGGGTTTTTGTTTGTTTGTTTTTTACTTTTTCTTTCGTGGCCGGGGAGACGGGGTGCTTCTCCCCGGCCTCAATTTCAGCCGGGAGAGTCAGGGCGCCTCCCCCCCCAACCTGAATTTCGGCCGGGTGAGGCGGGATGCCTCCCCCCCTCGCCTGAACTTCGGGGGGAGAAGCGAAGCGCCTCCCCCCCACTGCAAATCACCCCTGCGAAAAGGTAAGTGACTTTCGTACATCCCTAGATCTGAGCCACAGTGAGCTCCAGGTCTTGTTTTTACTGACTGTATAGAGCTTCTCCATCTTTGGCTGCAAAGGACATAATCAATCTGATTTCGATATTGACCATCTGGTGATGTCCATGTGTAGACAGATTATAAACCGTTAAAAGGCTAAAATGCAATAACAACATTTAAAATATGAAATAGAACACAAATATTTAAAAGAATACAATACAAACAACAAACCCAAGAATAACAACCATACTAATCTTGACCTTCGTCTCTGAAATGCCTAGGAGAAAAGAAAGATCTTTGCCAGGCTTCAAAAAAGATAACTATGTAGGCACTAGGCAAGCCTCTTTGGGGAGGTCATTCCATAAGTGGGGCGCCACACCTGAGAAGGCCCTTGCTCTTGTAGCCACCCATTTAGCTTCCTTTGGTGGAGAACCTGGAGGAGAGCCTCTGAAGATGACCTAAGAAGCTGAGCAGGTACATATGGGAGGAGACATTCCTTTAGATATTCTGGTCCCAAGCCTTTTAGGGCTTTAAAGGTCAACACTTTGAATTTGGGTCTGAAAGGGACTGGAGGTCAGTGTAGCTGGTGATGCACTGGTGTCGCATATTGATATTGTCCAGTCCCAGTCAGTAACCCAGAAGCTCTGTTTTGAAGTAGGGATGTGCGAACCCATCCCTGTCTGGGCTCTCCGGGCGCCTGCTGAAGCGCTGCTCCCACTCCCCCCCCCCAGATCTCTGCTCAAGCCCCAGGAGCTCGGTGAGTCACCCGTACTCACCCAGGGCCTGTCTGGTGAGTGCCTGCCATTTCCCACTTTTTTAATATGAACAAGGGAGCTTAAAAATGCACACATTTAAATATGCACAGTTTCTTTTAGCTCCTTTTTTTTGTAAAACAAGTCAGCAAAATGGCTGGTGCTCACTGGATGGGGCCTGGGTGAACATGGGAAGCATCCAGAAGGGTGCCTGCCACGGGACGCCTCCTCCTCTTCCTCCTGCCTGGTTGGCTGTCAAGGACAGCTGACTGGGCAGAAGGAGGAGGAGGTGCAGACCCCCCCCCAGCCGCTAGCCGATTCTTGCTTGTGCGCAGGAGACAGCTAGTGGACGGGGCACCAGGCAGCCAAGCCCAAGCTGTTCCTGGCTGCTTGCCAAGCTCCAGGGCACTCGTCAGCTGGGCCCGTCAGTGCCCTGGAGCTCGGTGAGCAGGGGCCGAGTGTGGGGGATTTCGCTGGCCTCCCAGACTAAGTCGAGCACTCGCAACATCCCTGTTTGGAAGTACCCGAAGTTTCTGAACTGTCTTCAAAGGTGGCTTCAAATACAATGCATTGCAGTAATCCAACCATGAGGTTACCAGAGTGTGGATAACTGTCAGCAGGCTATTTCTGTCCAGGTAGGGTTGCAGCTGGTATGTCAACCTTAAGCTGATAAAAGGCACTTCTGGCAACCAAGGCCACCTGGGCCTCAAGTGACAATGATGGATCCAGGAACACCCTCAAGATGCATACCTGATTTTTCAGGGAGAGTGCAAACCCCTCCCCAAGAACAGTTTGAACCCCATTCAAATGGGTAGATGAACCACCTACTAATAGTACTTCTACCTTGTCTGGACTAAGCTTCAGCTTGTCAGCCATCATCCAGTCCATCACCCTGCTCAGGCACTGATTCAGGACATCCACTGCTTCACCTGAGTTAGAGGAAAAGGAGAAATGGAGCTGGGTGTCATCAGCATATTGATGACCACTCAACCCACATCCCCAAATAACTTCCCCCAGTGGCTTTATGTAGATGATGAATAGCATGGGGGATAAAATTGAGCCCTGTGGACCCCATGACAAACTACCTGACAGAAATGTACAGGGTGAAACATGTTATATAGCTTCAGCTGCAGAACTGCATTATGTGCCTCCTGACTATTCTCTAGGTCTAACCATGAAGATCTGTCAATGAGTACCAAATGTGCAGATAAATGACAATTGCATCACTAGGACATCACATGCCATTAAACAGCAAAGTCAGATAGCACATCCATTTACTTGGCAATAGATTCTAACTACGGATGTGCGAAACCACCCCGTCCAGATTCTCTGGGCTCCCTCTCATCCCCTGCCCCTGCTTGCCGGTCCCCAGACCACACTTGAGCCCCTCCCACGCTTGGCGAGCAGCCCACACTCACTCTGGTGGCCTTATCAAGCTCCATGGTTGCCATTTTTTGAAATATAAAATGGCAATCACAAAAATGTGCATATTAGCGTATGCGCAAAAATGCACATTTTTGCAAATGCACATATTTGAACATTTGCGGAAATGCGCACCTTCGCAAAAAATGAACGTTTCCACACACACACAAATATATGCATTTTTAAAAATTTCTGAATTTGCACAAATTTACATATGCAAAAATGCACAGATTTCCCCCAAATGTGCATTTTCACACTTTAGCCTATAGGGAAAATGTGCATTTTTGGCTGTTTTTTTTTTTTTTTTTAATGTGTATTTTTCTATGCCAAAAATGGTGTAAAATTCTGGAAAGTAAAAAAAGGTCTTCAAGTCCACGGAATCTGTGTGTTGGATTCATAAAATCCAAACTCATTTGTTTCACTAACTTCCCTACTCCCACACCCTGCAATTCAACCACAAAGACCTATCCTTTCCATCATGAATTCTGAAGCAATGGTTCACAAAACCTATCAGTGGTTTCAGAAGCATTTGCAAGTCGATCTCTCACTAAAATGGAATACCTCAATCCAGTAGAAGAATGGATAAAGAGAGAGAGAGAGAGAGAGAGAGAGAGAGAGGAAAGAAAATAGCAATATGTAAAAAACTCCACAGTTGTCATGAACAGACCGAGTTCAACATTGCTATAATGCAGCTGACCCTGATGAAACAATACATGTACACCACTTTTTTGTCTATTTATTGGGAAGAGCCCTATAGGGATGTCAGAGAATTCCACCACGGATCATGGTGAGACCGAATGCCAGTGCATTTGGCCCCCCAAAATCTGTGGCGGAACTAAGCCCACCCGCCTCCCACCCTGCAAAAGGCGCGCGAAATGGGACACTTACCCGGTGCCATTCACGCTGCTCTGTGAATGGCGGCCGCATCTGCGGCCGCCATTCCCTTCATCACTATAGCCGTGATAGGCTACGTAAATACTTACACAGCCTATCACGGCTAATGCAGGGATGCCATTTGCGTCCCTGCGGAAGCCGTGATAGGCTGCGTAAGTATTTACATAGCCTATCACGGCAAAAAAAAGGGAACGCAAATGGCGATGGCTATGGCGGCCGCCATGTGCATTCCCTTTTTTTTTGCTGTGATAGCCTACATAAATATTTATGTAGGCTATTACGGCAAAGGAGAGGGGTGCAAATGGCGTAGTGGCTGCCATTTGCGTTCCTTTTTTTTTTTTGCTGTAATAGGCTACGTAAATATTTACATAGCCTATCATGGCGAAATACAGGGACGCAAATGGCGGTGGCTACGGCCGCCGCCATTTGCGTCCCTGCAGGCTGCCCAGCGGCTCGATGTCTGGCGGCTCCACAGAATGTCTGCAGAGCGGAGCCGGCTGGAGAGAATTTCGGGGGGAGGGACGGATCGCCTCCCCCCCACTGCGAATGTCACCCTTCAAAAAGGTAAGTGACTTTCATACATCCCTAGCCCTGAAGCCTGAGACTGGAACACAAATGTATCTGTAGGATAAGGTGACAGTGTTGGGCTTTGATGCTCTTGAATTTTTCCTCTTTTGACCCAAGAGCCTCAGGATATGTTTCCTGCTGCTGCTACTTCTTCACCATGCCCTCAGGATTGGTATCAGAGGAGAGTAACCAGGGGATCTTCTACGAAACCTCTATGACAGGAACAGTAGCAATTGCACATATAAACAGGTAAGAGTATGAGGAAAATTTTCTTAATTCAGGATCTTTCATGGGGCTAAAATGCGCCTTTCCTTGTTTTATGGGGATAAAAGACTCACTCCTTTACCCCCCTCTGAACACCACACACAAACATCTCGATACAACCAAATGTGCAATCTCTTTTTTGCCTGGGGGGGGGGAGTGTTTAATCATAATCATACACATGCATAGTAGTAATGTAGAGGGAGGAAAAAGACACCAATTACTTGAAGGAACTGAAAACCTGCAGCGTACATGGTCTCTGAGTCTGTACAATATTAGAGAATTGAAAGGAGGGCAGTGGAAGATTCCGAATGCATCAGTTCCACTTCAAAAACTAGGGAATTTGGAACTCCAAAATCTGGGGAGAATTTCAGATGAGGAAAAGAATCCCTGCTGGACACAAAACGTGTGTGAGGGCCACAGGCAGCACTGGAAATAACAGCAAAATCTTTCCTTTCCACATGCGTTATGGAACCTATCCATTGCTGGATAGCTGAATTAGATCAAGGACATATAACTTGAACTGGTTTGCAACCATTAAGAGTATGCGAGGGTGTTTTGGCAGTCATAGAGCTTTTCTAGATGAGGCTTTTATTGTGTACTTGCCATTTCTCATGCACACTTGTTTACAGGTGCCTTAGACGACACTGTCATCCTCCAGTTTCCCTCCTGTGTTTTCTAACCCCTGTTGCAGGGCTTTGGGGGGTGGGGAAAATGTGGTCTCTTTTGGAATTGTGAAACAAAGCGCAGCTCTCCAACAGCGTACTTGCGCTATTCCACTTTGTTCCGCTATGCCACAGCAGCAGCAGCTGTGTAATGGAAGGTATGGAAAGGCTGGAAAGGGCAGTGGGGGGGGGCAGTGTGCAGAGATCCAAACTTAACCCTGCAAAGAATCCGGAAGCAGAAGTAGTGGGTTAAAAACCCTCATCTAGAAAAGCTCATAGACTAAGGAATTTCAGTCTGGGTCTCTCAAACCTGTGGCCCCAAGGCTTATATACTACAAATGAGCCCTGTATTACAGGCCACCACATCCTTCATTAACTCCCAATTTTCTCCAACCTGCTAACTGATGCAGAAACAGGGCCCCACTGGGTAATTCTAGCCAATCTGGCTTTAATCTGTGGTGCACTAACAGTGCGATTTTATACATGTCTAATCAGAGGCAAGTCCCATTGAGTTCAATGGGGCTTACTCCAAGGTAAGTGGGTATTGGATTGCAGCCTAAAATGTTTCTCACAGAGCTGAGCTGAAATTTCTGAGAATACATTTTTCCAATAAGATTACTGAGATTTTTTTTCTGTGAATATTCTCCCACCATTTTATTTGTGTGTGTGTGTGGTGGCTGCCATCACCTCCCTAAAACACACTCACACACACATAGTGCCCTGGAACAACTCTACCTCTAGGCTTGTGTGGAGGATGCAAAATGGTAGCCAGAGTGTGAACACAATTGCTGCTACTGCCAGTTGCAGTGGCAGGTGAAAAAATAGGGAGAAAGAATCTGTGCTTCTGTCATGCTCATGGTGAACTTCGCCCCTAAGAAACTGTTTGATAATTTCTTCTCCTCAAGGAGAAATTTGGTGAAACGGTCCCTCCAATTTTACTGCCAACAAATAAGTTGAGTAATTCTGAGAGCCCATTTATGCACCATTCTAGTTTTTTGCTACTTATTTTCTCTTGTCACCCAAGGGACCTTTGTATGTTCCAATTAAAGGTGGACACAGGACCAAATTATTGTTAGGTTTTATATTTTCAAAATTGGGGAACAATCATCATTGCTTTTTTTTATCCCCGGACCCCTGGATGCATACTGCAATCTGCTTTGCACCCCAGAAGGCGAATCCAATTCTATAGAAGTACAGAAAGAGATCAAACATCATCCCCTACTCCACCCATCTTTAAATTTTGTTCAAAACCTTGCAGGTTGAAGAGTTCTAAAGCACACAAAATCTTACTCACCACTTTGTGACATTTTGATTGGTCCTAATAAAGATGTTACAATACTGTGGCTTTTGGATTCCAACCAGCTAGCAATTTGAAATATACAGCTGTTGTCAGGTTTATGGAATTCTATCCCTACCTAAATAACTATGGGCTCATCAGTGTAAGCCATTCAATGGGCTTGAAAGACCCACTCATTTCTAATCTACTTCTCTTAGACAGATACAGAGTGCTGCTGTTTTAAATTGGTTTTACATTGATTGACAATAGGTGTGTTTTTTTAAACTATTTTAAGGGTTATTGTGCTAGGATGCTCTTGTTATTGGTTACTTGATTGTCACCAGATTCTACTATTGTTTTTATGATGTTTTATGATATTCTGATGTTTTTTACTTCAATGATGTATTGTGTTTTATATATTGGGGACCATTTTGAGAGGTTATGGCCCGAAAAAGCAGCCTAGAAATTTAGTAAACAAATATATGTTCCAAGAACCATAAACTTGACAAAAACACAAATTTTCTTTGCTGCCTTAAGGCCATTTTTACTTGTCCATTCACTGCTATGGCATATTTAAAGTAACAGTCATACTATACTTGACATCAGAACTAACCAGAGGCTACTAGATGCTACTTTCCTTTCACATTTTACAATTGAGAGGGGCAACATACTACATCCTCCATCACTGAAACTACACATGGCATGCAGGAGGCTGCAGTCTTGAGCAGAGGAAGGGTGGCCATGTGTCCTACTTTTCAGAGAACAGCCTTCTATTTGAAGGGCTGTCCAGTCCAAGTCTGGTTTAAAAATAAAGGACCACAAAAACAGAGAGCAGGGTTCTTGAAGTGGTCCATCAACAGTTGGCGTCCAGCAGGCTGAACAGGCAGACTGATCAACTTGTCACACATTTTTCCCTCTATGGTGAGATGTATTGTATTTCTATTTGAATGATAATAATGATTTCTAAATGTTCATCTCTAAGGGTTTCTCTTATGACCTAGACCCCCTGAGAAACTCCTTAAAAGATCTCTTGCCTCCTTAAGAGCCCCACCTTCCTTCTTTTACCTTCCCCTTTCCAATAATGTGGGGTTTGGCTGTAGGCAGAGAGTGAGTGACACCCTAGACACAAGGTTTAACCACAACAGTTTGCTGGTAAATTAAAACAAGCAAATCACCATCAAAAGTATTTACATAATAAAGCTGACTGATAGAAAAGGCCTTAAAAGAAAATAAAAATGGCCAAATGCAAGTTTCTTTACCCTAGCTGTACTTAGATTTCTCCAGGCTGCTTCTTCCTGCTCCCTCTTCAGGCTCTGGTCACCCAGACTCTGCTCTTACTGGCTCTCTTTAAATACCCTCCTCCCTCAAAACCGAAAGTACTGTTTCAAACCTGAAGAAATGAAACTTAACTGGGGAAATGAAACTCCTTCTCTCAGAAATACCCCCTCCTAACAACAGAACTCCAGGCCTCAAGGCCTGACCTTTTTCCTTGCCTTCGTAGGCCTCAAACCTTCACAGCATCTATACATAAACACTGGCACATGCAAATCTGTATCCTCTTTTGTCCTCTTTTTGGGTCATCTGTACGCAGCCACCCTAAGTGGAGTTTAGGGCAGCAATAGGGACTGTGTTGGGCAAGCTGCATAACCCATTCCCCCTTTAGCTATGCTTTTGCTCACATTGTTCTCCCCTAAGTGCTCTCTCTCTCGCTCGCTCTCTCTCTCTCTCTCTCTCTCACACACACACACACACACACGCACACACACACACACAGAGGAGCTGGGCTGGCAATTCTGAGCAGAAAAATGCAAAAAAGTATCCCCTCCCCCCACCTTCACTGCTCCTTTGCTCAGGATTACAGCCGCACATAGCTGCTTTTAGGGCGCAATCTTAACTAGATAGGCGGTCGCCTCTGAACTCGGGGGCGACCGCCTATCCAAAGCGAGGCAGGAGAGGCATGGGGGATCATTCCATCTGCGCCTCTCCTGCCTTGCTATTTTTCACTAGACAACCGTTTTTGGCTGTCTAGCTGTGGGGGGGGGGCAGGGGCGACCGGGAGAGGAAGTTGATTGGATGTGTCATACGCGCAGCTCCGCTCTCCCTGCCGCAGAATGCCCCCCAGCCCTGCCCCTTTTCAGTCACTCCGCACTCCTCTTATGAGTGCAGAGGACAGGGCTTCTCTGTGCTGCCTCGGAGGCAGCGTGGACAAGGGGGACTGTCGGTTTTCCAGGAACCGACCTCGGGGCGCAGGCTCCGAGGTCGATTCCTGAAAATGAGCATATCCTATGGCCCTCTAGACAGTGCCTAGTGGCCATAGGATTGCTCCCTTAGTTTATTAAAATAAATAAATGGGGAAACACACATTCAGATATGTGTCGCATGTAGTTTTAGCCTTAATATAGCTGCATTATCATCACAGAGTAAGAAACACATAAAGGTAACACTTTTATTAGATCCAGCTAGTGTTCAAAATACCAAAAGCAAGTTTTCATACCACAAAAATATCATCCTCAAAAACTAACATGAAAAGAAATCTCCAGCCAATCATGATTCAAACCTTTCAAAATAAAGAAGCAGGAAATGTAGACAGTTCATTACACATAAGCCATACTGATAAATAACCATGTTACTAAAGTCCCTCCAGGAAAGAAAGGAAAGGAAGGAAATAAAAGAAAGGAAATAACCCAAACTGTTCCCCTTTTGTAATGCTGAGGAAGCTCTTTCTTCTGTTAGTGATAAGCATCACCATATTCTTTCTGTGATATCACTACATGTGTTACTCACTGTACGTTAGACAGTCTGCCACATGATGTGCACTGCCTCCCAGTGGCTACAATCCCCATGTCCATAATGTCCCACTTGGAACAATGCTACATCTACAAATTCCAGTCACAAATACAAAAGTCCTTTCGGCATGTAGAACTAATTGTGTGGTTATTTGCATCCTGGTCTAATTCTTGATAGATCTGTGTTTATTTCTTGCTAATGATGCTATTGATTAAATGATGCTGAATGATAAACCCAACTCCAAAAAAAGTACAAACATGCTAGGATAATTGGTCGGAGCCTACCCTGTTTGACAGAATAAAGATGAAAGCCCTCTTTTTGATTTCCAAAGCAGGAATAAGGAGGAGCCAGCATCTAGAAAATCCATTTCATTTCATTTGCTTCTTTTAACCTCTGTTAAAAGGTATCTGTGACAATAACTAGCTTATGTAAAAGAAAGCAAAGTAGGAAATGCTGTGGCTAGGGATGTACGGATTTTGTAAAATCTGTTCCGTCTGCATTTCTCGGATTGTCAGGTGCCTTTTGTTCCATCATCCACTCATTCGCAGAATCTGATTTTTTCCCATTTCCGAACTTCCCCAAATTTGCATTTGTGCAAATTTCCATTTGCGAAAAGTTGCACTTGAGAAAACATGCAGCTTCCCTATATGTGTCCAAATCCTCCCCGAATGCACATTTTCATGCTTTAGCCTATAGGGGGAAAGCACATTTTCAGACGGTTGCAGATTTCTCCAGCATCCCTAGCTGTGGCCACCATTTGATTTTAGTAGTTGTTTATATTATGATTAGAAAGAGACACTATCCACCCCCACCCCACCCCAAAGCAGTTTTCTCAAATCAAGCCGTGCTTGAGTTCAGCACAATAACTGAGGAACATCTGAATAAATTATTTAGAACTGAGTAATGTCATTTATGGGTTGTTGTTGGGGTTTTTTGTTTGTTTTTTTGTGCTCCTGGTTGAACTTAAAATCAGTAGTCATTGGAGTGGATCCAAATTTAAGCTGGTTCAACCGCGCTTGCAAAAATGTGCTTCTTTGTTCTCTGCTTCCCACAGGAGCCCCTCCAGCCCACTGAAAATACCACACAGAGAGGCAGGAGGCCCTGATGAATGGGGTGAGCTGTGTTGGGAAGGGGAATCCCTCAAAGCTGGGTGGAGAGATCTTCCACGAGCAGAGACCTTCCTCTCGTGGAAGGTTCTCTCATGGAAGTCAGGTCCTAGATCCAACCCATTATGTTTTACATGAAATAATGTTATTGTTTTCCAATTGTACTCAAGGGATTTGTTATGATCTTTTTACACAAAATGCTAGCTTGTGTTTATATAGCATTCAGCTTCCAATGCTAATCCTTGGTTCTACAGCACATCTCTGGGGAAACTATTATTCACATTTATTTAAAGCAAGAAGCAAAGAAGAACAAGGGTTTCTTCACAGCAACATTCCAAGCAAATTAACATCTTCATTCAAATATACATTCTTTAATTTAGTTATTTATTAACAGATGTTATATCTTCTGTAAGCAAAATACCTCTAAACTAGTTCATCTACAAATTGCTGAAGCTTCTATGTTGTTCAGGCACTCTCAATTCTGTATACTTGAATTTACAAAATTGGCAGTCCAGTGTTGATTACAACATCCATTAACAATGAACATGTGGAGAGAGATGGGATTGTGTCCATTATCTTGTCCCCATCACATTTGTTCATCCCTATTCTTTGTATGTTTATTTCATTTGGAGTGGGGCAGTCAAGGTGAGCCCTGGATGCACTTCTTTCTTCCTGATTTTGGAGGCCACCGGCTATCTCAATAGGATTGCAACCCTCAGCAGGATTGCATGCCAGCTATGAAGGGGAGGGAGAGGGGGCGGGGATCTTGGTTTCAGGGAACTTAGATCAGACAACCTCAGTTTCCAGAAACTGAAAAATTCTATGGCCTTCTAGACAGTGTCTAATGACCATAGGATTGCTCTCTAAGTAATTAGAGAGTAGTACTCGGAGAAGTAGTAACACTAAGAGAAGCAGATACTTCTTACTTTAACAACCACAGTACAATGCAATGTTTAAAATAATTGAACATCCTCTTCTCTATAATTTGCTGCTTTTGTTATGGACATGCTTTTATAAATTTATACTTTTACACATAGAATCATAGAATAGTAGGGTTGGAAGGGGCCTACAAGGCCATTGAGTCCAACCCCCTGCTCAATGCAGGAATCCAAGTCAGAGCATCCCTGACAGATGGCTGTCCAGCCTCGTCTTGAACGCCTCCAGTGTGGGAGAGCCCACCACCTCCCTAGGGAATTGGTTCCATTGTCATATTGCTCTAACAATCAGGACGTTTTTCCTGATGTTCAGCCGGAATCTGGCTTCCTGTAACTTAAGCCCATGATTCCGTGTCCTGCACTCTGGGATGATTGAGAACAGATCCTGGCCTTCTTCTCTGGGACAACCTTTCAAGTACTTGAAGAGTGCTATCGTATCTCCCCTCAGTCTTCTCTTCTCAAGGCTAAACATGCCCAGTTCTTTCAGTCTCTCTTCATAGGGCTTTGTTTCCAGTCCCCTGATCATCTTTGTTGCCACATTTAAACAATCAAGTTAATTAGAATATATATGAATGACAAAGAGGTTTTCTCTGAGTCAGAACTGGCAGGATTTGGTGCATGTGATGAAATTAAACACATAACCATGCACTAAAACAATAAATATATGGTAATATAGTAATGTATCCTTGAATTATTTATAGTTGTGGTTTGTTTGATGTTAAAAAAATATCAAGGTGTAAGCATTGGGGAGAGTTTTAATAATTACACATTGGCATTCAAAACATTGCAAATGGAATGGCAATTATTTCCTATTAAATGGGTGTAATTTTAGCTAGTAGGTTGATGATTATGTAATGTCACAGGAGGGACTCAGAATCTGATATTCAAAATCTGTTGGCAGTTTTACAATTTCTAAAAAAAGGAAGAAAAATAGGTTGAGTGTCAACAGGATACATTCAACGCCTTGGAAAAACTAGTTTTTAACATTTAAATAGAGGCTCTTAAACGCGCATCACAAAGCACTGTGCCAACAGTTCTGAATCCCAATATTCTATTGCACTCTAGTGTTACCAAGAAGCAGAACCAGAACAGCCCTCCCATTCCTCTAGCAAGATCAGCCTAGTCCTAAATTTTCTGAAATGGGGTGGCCTGAAATTGTCCTTCACTTGCATGCCCCAAAGTTGAGAACATTGAAGGAGGTATGTAAAGAGAACTGCATTCTTCTGGCTTGTGGTGTTGAATAAGGAGTTCATGCTATACTTGCAGCATGCTGAACAAGCAGAATGCTTAAATAGAAGCTCTATATGTTGTATACTTTTAAATCCTGCCCACTCCTTTACTGTATTCTTTGTCTTGCCAGATCACTAAAAGCCCACTAGAGGCATTACCAAATATGGACTAACAGAACAACATATAGGGATGCATGCAATATGGTATGATCTCTCATTTAATCAAGGGAACCATGTCCCAATGCAGTTTGGCATTTCCTGATCCATCTGAATATTGCCATTTGAGTAGAAGCAATGTCAAGCAAGTAGGGCTTGTTCCATAGAGAAATTGCAACAGTGTGACTTCCCCCTATCTATGTCATGGTCTTGATACCAAAATGATGTCTTTCAAATGGCAATAGGAAGTGATGCCTCATTCTGTTCTTTTCTTAGCTCTATTGCACCAACAGAACACATCAATAACTAGCACAAAGTCAAATGTTTAGGATGTGATGTGTCTCCCCCCGACACCACCACCACACACACACCATTCAGGTTCATTATATTTCTTTTTTCTGGCTTGCTGTTTCGGGGTTTAGCTTCATTGTTAATGTATTTGATTTACTTTAGTTTTTATTCCTTTGTATAGATAAGATTGAGCCTCCAAAAGAGGCCAGAATAATCACAAAGGAAAAAAAAAAGATTTCTTACTTTCTGCATGAAACATCAAAGTGCTCGAGCTTGTAGGCTTCAAAGAATTCCTCAGTGACTGCAGACCTATCTCCGGAGGTGCCAACTTTAAAAAAGTAATTTCTGCCTAAATGAATGCATCACCATTATGATGCAGTTTCATATAAATTTAATTTGAGCATTATCCCTCCATTGTGAAGACACTGATTTTAATAACGGAAAATTCCACAAAGGACACTGATTGTTAATTATGCTTTAGCATTCATCTGTATATTCCTATTAGGGATACAGGAGGTTACAGCAGCATGAATACTTTTCATGCCATCCAAATGGCTGGTGGCATGTTCCTCACTGAAAATGAACATTCAGCTCCCTAAGTAATTTATAAAGAGCATGATTATGGCCTTGGGCACTTTCTGTTCAATATTTCAGATTAGATGCATAGCTTACAAGTACAACAAACTCTACAAGTACAAATGTTAGGGATGATCTCAGTGCAACAGACAGGATAGGGCAGGTCACCGTCAAACATCTTTTTGTTGTTGTTTTGAGAATTAGAATCTATTAATTTATGGCCATCTAAGGAGGAAATCATTGTTTTGATTAGCCCTAACTTTTAACCCAAAGTTCTCTCTAATCTGACTCTGAATATAATTAACATACCTTTGCATTTCTTTTGCTTTTAGTTAACGTTGCACTTGATCTTCTATAAACTAAATACGGTAGTGGGGATAAGTGTTTGAAGACTCTTCATGAAAAAGGCAGGCATAATGATGTCTAGTAAGTGCTTTATACACAGGGGATCACTATTTTTGTGTTGTAGAAGAAACCTATTTTACTGCAGGAGCAGGAGACAAATTTGTTAGAATTACATACTTGCTTTTCTGCATGAGGCTATTAATCTCCTGTATCTACTTTCAGTTTCGTCACAGAACTGAGATCTGAGCAGTACACAAAGAGTGTTTCCTTTCCTACTTTTCTACTTCGTAACCTCTAGGTGGCACTGTAGTATAGCAGAATAGTGCAAATGCACATCTGGAAATAACATTTTCTTTCACTTTCACAAATAATACATTTCCCTGCTCTAAAAATAAATTTGCTGAAAGTGATCTTTAAAAACAGAAGCGAAACTGGAGGCTCACGATGTCATCTAAAGAACCTGTAAACAACCGTGAATAGGAAATGATGAGTGCATAGTAAATGCCTCATGTAGAAAAACTCTAGATTTCAATCCCAATGAATATGCTGTCTATAAGAGGCAAGGAAAAGTTAGCCTCTATAAAATGAATTTATATAGAGGACCAGTTTACTGTTCCTAAAATGTTTTTAAAGTATGTATTAGTTTATATTGTCTTTATATGAGTGTTTCTGTATTTCTTATGTAAAACATGTAGGGCACAATCCTATGTATGCTTGGAGTGAAAGAAATCCTATAGCTCCCAGCATTCCCCAGCCAGCAATGTTGGCTGGGGCATGCAGGTTGTAGGACATTTTTCTGCCTAAGCATGCATAGGATTGTGCCTGTAGAAATCTTATGATATCAAGCAGTATATCAGAGAGCAATCCTATGGCCTCTAGACACTGTCTAGCAGGCCACGGGATATGCTTATTTCCAGGAACCGACCTCGGAGCCTGTGCTCTGAGGTTGGTTCCCAGAAAACCAACTGCCCCCTCATCCACGCTGCCTTGGAGACAGTGTGGAGAACTCCCATCCTCTGTGCTCTGAAGGGAGTGAAGAGCAACTGAAAAGGGGCATTCCAGGGGGGCGTTCTGGGGCTGGGAGAGCAGAGCTGCACATATGACACATCCAATGTGTCGTACAGCAGCTTCCTCTCCTGGTTGCCCCCCCCCCCGCCGCTGCTAGAAAGCTGAAAATGGCTGTCTAGCGAAAAATAGCAAGGCAGGAGAGGCACGGAGGGAATGATCTCCCCATGCCTCTCCTGCCTTGCTTTGCATAGGCAGTTGCCTCTGAGGTCAGAGGCGGCCACCTATGTAGTTAGGATTGCACCCTAAGTAGTGTAAATAATTAGATGATAGATAGATGACGGATAAATAAGTAGCTCACAATGGTAGCCTGCAATGGTAACTAGAGGGGGGGGGCTAACTTTTCTTGTCCCCCAATGACGAATCTAACAGTTAAAAGATGTTGGGACTAAGATCCATGCAGTCATTCTAACAGATTGACTTCTGAACCTGTTTTTGCTACTTTGTCTGGTTTTTCACCGTTGCCCTTCTGGTATGTCCCATTGCAAGTTTAACCACACGGGGGAGGGGGCATTTTTACATTGTTAGTTGTACACATAAGACGTTTTAAATCTACATCTTCAATGTAAATCCTGTAAGTGACAAACCCATGTTTGCAAACTCAGTTGTAAATCATACATACTCAGCATTGAGCCTGATTGGCTGCAGCTCTCTTTTGAGGGTACACTTGCTGGGGATTTTCATTACGACCATGGCAGGGTAAGGGTTAAACTCCCTTCTCTGCCAACTGTTCTTCCAATCCTGCTTCTCCCCCCACCCCCACCCCCACCCCCACCCCCATGGTAGCTATTTACATTAAAAATATATATTCATGTTGCTTTCATGCAATTAATGTCACATCTAGTTTGACCGAGCTGCTCGAGTTGTCATTCCTCAGACTTCAGCTCCCCACCCAGGCTTGCTAGAAGCTAAATCTCTGAGTGGGGGAGTGGGTGGATGCGTCTGGCCTTTAGTCTACACACTGCCAGATATCTCACACGCCACAGCTGCTGAGGTATGTTATGAACAGATGATGCTAATCACCTACTTGAAGACATAACTTTATCTAGAATCAAGCAACAAACGCCCCTGTGGCTTTTAAATCAGTTGAAGACTGGTGACTGAAGAATAAATGAATATAGGATACGAAGGGCAGAGTAGCAGTGGGTAACTATGGGGGGAAGGGGGGGCTCGCCTTGGCATAAGAATTGAGATGCACGCACACCTCTCTAGTTCAGTCTGTGAAATGCTGCAGGGTTTGTTCATATGAGGAAGGGAAAGAAAAGGGAGTTTATGTAATATGGCCAAACGTATGGGGAAGGGAAAAGTGGGGTGGGGCAGTAGTTACTTCAATACAAAATGACTTCTGTAGAAGCCCTACTCTAAATGTACTGGAACTTATGTATATATATATATATATATATATGTATTATTTACAACATTTGTATACCACTACACAATTAACAGGTTCTGGAGTGGTGAAACAAATCCCAGAACTTGGATTTTAAGAATGGATGATGATAATGATTGTTTTGGTGGTAGTGCTAGTGCTGCTGCTGGTGGTTTCATGTTGTAACTTGTAAGCCACCCTGAAGTCTTATTATTTTGTTTGATTGGGTTTTTTGTTGGAGAGGGATTTCATAGATTTCATAGAATCATAGGGTTGGAAGGGGCCAACCATCGAGTCCAACCCCCTGCTCAGGGCAGGAAGCCTGATTCCCAGGCGGTCTCCCATCCAAGTACTAACCAGGGCTTAGCTTCTGAGATCAGGCGCATCCAGCCCTTTGCTCGCAAATAAATAATAAGCATAGAATAGCATGGTTATGCCACAGCAGTATACTGTTGTTCAGAAGACACCATTATGTAAATGCTCAGAAGAAATTGTTAGCTACGTCACACACACACACTCACACAGAGCAAGCTAGAGATTCACTCAACATGTCTCTCCCTGGTTCTCCCACATTCCCCTCTCCCGCTACAACCACCTGCTGCACATCGGGGCCTTTAACTAGGGTCCCCTGACAAGAGGCTTTTTGCAGGGGCAGGGGGTTGCAGTGAGGAGGAGGGGTGAGGAATTCCTTATGGACCAGCGTCCTTGTCCCTTGCTTCATTAGATACAAGCCATACTAATATAGCCTGTATGAATGGAACTTCCCATTCTGGTTGCTGGCTCTTGAAATAAAAAATCCTGGGTGGTGGAACAGAATCTGGGAACAAAGCCAACAGTGGCTCTGGACTCTGGTGGATGAAGTCAGGCAACAAACCAGAACAGTTTTCTCTGTTAAGTCTGACGTGGAGCCATTCAGATCCAGGCAGGTAGTCCAGCCATCTTTGCCAGATCCAGGAACAACCCAGCACATGATTTTTCTGTTATTATTTTTTTTTTTAACTTAGGGTGTTCAGATAAAAAGGGGGAAGAGACAGAAAGGGGGATAACACCTTTACCACTTGCTTTTCTGGCAACTGGCCCAAAGCAAAACAAGCAAGCCCCCAACCAATCTGGCCAGGCTGATTTTTTTCTGGTTGCTTGGCAACCCTACTTATTATTCTTTCTCCTCTGATCTACGTATATAGAACATTCTAAGAAATACCCTATACATGGTAACTAAAATCCACATCTATCTACCTGGACCATAAGGACATTGGGCAAGGCTCTCCTCCAGGTGTCCCACCAAACTATCAGGGCAGGTGGCTACAAGAGAGAAGTCCTTTTCAGTGACAGCATCTCAGCCATGCAATACCCTTCCCAGGCAGGCTCACCTGGCCCCTATGTTATTGTCTCTTTGGCACCAGGTGAAGAACTTTTTTTATTCTCCCAGCCATTTTAAGTTAGATCTGTACACTGTTTTATTTTGCTTCTGCTTTTACTTTGGTTTCATATGCTGCATTGTTTTTTTTGGGGGGGGGGTGTTTACCTCTTGCTCCTTTTTAAAACATTGTTTTATTATATTCTTTCTTATTATTATTTTACTGTTTCGTATTTTATATTTTTAATTTATCTGTACCCAGGTAGGTGTACCCAGAGTAATTTACCCAGATAACTGAGGTTACTAGATAGTCCAAAAATGTAATAAATAAATAAATAAATAAATAAATAAATCTGTATTGTCATTCCTTGATTACTACAATTTATCAGTTGTATACTTTGTTCTAATGAAAATGGTTCCATTCAGCTAATCCTGTTCTCATCCAATCTTTCTCTCTTCTTGTCTCCACCCTTGGGTGGTCATCCAGATTTTTTAATAAATAACCTCATCCAATTTCTGAGACAGTTGCCAGAATTTGGAGCTGATTGCCAGAAACTGTTCAAGAAAGGTTTTTTGTACCGCATTTTTTGTACAGCAGCAGTGCCTCTCACACCTTCTTTCCTGTGCATATTCTACACCTTCAAAATACATCTTCGTATTAACGTGTACTTTTAAAAAAAAATGCAAATAGCAACTTGCACTAACTGGGAATTCCCTTAAATAACAGCTTCAAAGGACTGACTTTTGTCAGGATTGCAGCGGGGGAGGAAAAGGTAAAACTCCCCCCCGCACACACACACAAATTATCTGTCTCCCTTAGTTGTTGTTATTTGCCTTTTTTAAAAGGTGCACATTAAATGCAAATACACATTTAATGTCAAGTCTAGTTTGGACATAAATGTGTTTTACACTGGAGTGTTAAAAAAAACAAAAACATTTTCTTAGTACAAACTAAGCATGTATCTTGGACTCATTTCAATGAAGAAAACTTTATTACCTAATACAAAGAAATAATCTATTATTATATAAAATCACATGCTATGTATGTGAATGCTCTTTTAATCAAGAGTGCTACAGAAATGATGTGGGACATTTCTACAGGTAACAGTTCCAGAGTTGGCTTAAAACAAAAGTTATCACCAATTAATCTGATCAATGGTTTTGGAAGCGGTAATAAGGAATGTTAAGTTCCCTGCTTCAGTTCCACGAACTCCCACACACTTGCTAGGTTCAAGAGTACATGGAGGAGAAGCATTACAGCCTACATTGGCTGGTTATCCAATTCCCATCATGCACAGGGCAATTGAGGTTAGGGTCATCAGATCAACATTTCAGAAGTCAAAGGGCATGGCCATGTTGGTTTTTTATCTTATGAAGCTAGAATTCCATGATATTGTAACACTGTATAGTCAGGAGCAGAGTTTTCTGAAATAACACCAGCCCTTAACAGTGGTAAATGCAAATAAAACAATAACCCTGTTATCACCTTCCTTTCTAGCTGTTGATCAACCACATGGAGAGGTCACAGGATTATGCAAACTGGTTCTGACCCTGACCTTTGTGCACTGGTCTGATTGTGAGAATGGGCTGTATTGGGAGCCCATTCTCACTCTTAGCCCACACAGAAGTCAGGGGAGAGGATCCAGTCAGCACAATCTTTCTCCACGCATTCAGTCAATTGCATGGAACCAAAGGTGAGAGAACTGGCTTAATGACATAGTCAGGTTGATTCTCCAGAGCTGTGTTTTGGATTCCAAACCTTGGATATATACTACTATTTAGCACCTGCCACCCCAATATCAAAGTAGTATACTTACACATAACCTAATATTTTGGGGAGCAAGCTTGGGGACTTAGGGGAAGTGTGAGGCTCTGTTGAAAGCTCTATATTTTAATTCAGCAGTATACATTGACAAATGGTTCAGTGAAAGCCTTTGGAGACTGACATCCATGAATATATAGTTGCTATAGCAACTGCCACATCAAGCATTTCTTGGAGAATACAGCACATTCCTGGTGAAACACACATTAACCTTATCAGTCAAGCAATATTTCACATGGCAACAAAACAGGAGATAACACCTTCTTCCCCTAAACGCTCAATAACTAACTTGCTAATGTGACATTATTTAATTTTTTTTAATGTGCCTGCAGGTTCCATTGCTTATATTGCCTTTTGCATACCTTCACTTGAATGGGTGTGCTCCTGAGATTGCATGCTGCCAAATGGACCCACCATATCCTTATTACCTTAATTATTTGAATGGAAAGACCACCTTTAAAAAAAAAAAAATCACCACAGGAGATGGCAAGCAGATTCAGCAACAAATGGGATTAAGGGCTTCACATTTCCTCCTAGTTAGGATATATGAAATGGGAAGATGTGATGGAGGGCTATGAAACTGGGACATGAAAGCAAAGTTTTATCTAGAGGCAATAAATTCAGTGTTTATATTCTTTACACCATTCCAACTTCAACACTAAAGAGATCACAACCAAAAATACAAGATCAATGTTAAGAGAAGACTAACACCTTTCAGATAATAATGACAGCTTATAAACCTTTAGAGAAGCCTATAGATTGTCAGGAGCGCCCTAGCTGCCTCTTGCAGTCCCCTCCAATAGCCAACTCAGGACACAGATGATGAGGATTCTTTCCGAGTCTTTATTCCTTTATTCCTTTATGACACTTTCAGATACTAATCACTAGCGACTAAGCAAGGAACTGCACTGGGGAAAGATAGCAGCGTAGCCTAAGCTCCAGGTATGGCAGTTGGTCCCCGTTTGAAGGAGAACCACGGGAAGACCCTGAACTTATGGACTAGGGAGAGATCCTCCCTCTTTCCCTTGGGTCCTCAGGACGCGACCATTGTTTGAGTGCCAAATGAGCGGAACACCTCCTTTCGGCATCCTCCATCTGTCGCCGCTCCCGGCGTCTAGGGATGGGGGAGAATTTCTCCCCGAAACTTCAGGGGGCCGACTGCCAACGTGTTCGGCCCCCCGAAGTAGTTTCGGGGAGAAATTCTCTGCCCCCCCACCCCCCGCACCCCCCCCGGAACGGGACTTACCTTTCCCGAATGTCCCTCCCGGCGGCGGGTCCTGGCGGCAGTTCGTCAGGTCTTCGTCAGGGGCGGGGGCGGCAGCCAGTCTTTTGACCGGCTGCCGCCGCCGCCATTCCAATAAAAGTAAAAAAAAAAAACACGCCCCCATGATAGGCTACGTGACGATTAACGTAGCCTATCACGGCTAGATTTGCAAAGTCAGCCATGATAGGCTACATAAATCATCACATAGCCTATCACGGGTGACTTTAAAAAAAAAAAAAAAGCGCGTACGGCTAATGGCGGCCCCCATAGGGAGCCACCATTCACGTTCCTTATTTGGTCGCTGTAGTCTACGTAAAGATTACGTAGACTACAGCGACCAAATAAGGAACGTGAATGGTGGCTCCCTATGGGGGCCGCCATTAGCCGTACGCGCTTTTTTTTTTTTTTAAGTCACCCGTGATAGGCTATGTGACGATTAACATAGCCTATCATGGCTGACTTTGCAGATCTAGCCGTGATAGGCTACGTTAATTGTCACGTAGCCTATCACGGGGGCGTTTTTTTAAAAAAACTTTTTATTTCGCGGCCGGGCGAGGCGGGAAGCCTCCCCCCCGGCCTGAATTTCGGCCAGGAGAGGCGGGAAGCCTCCCCCCCCCAGCCTGAACTTCCAGGGGAGCAGCGAAGCGCCTCCCCCCCACCGCAAACAAGCTGCGAGACCAGTTAAGTGGCTTTCGTGCACTCCTACTGGCATCTGTGCCGAGCGTCCAGCAAGCCCCCCTCCAGCGCTCTCTCACTGCCAGGGTCACTATCTATCCCAGGAATGCTGGCAGGAGGAACCTCTGCCAGCTGCTGTGCTTGTGAGAGATGAGCGAGCTCCTCTCCCATGGATTGCTGTTCCTCTGCAGAATCAGAACTGCTCTGGGGCTCTATGGGCTCAGTTTCCACCCTGACATCAATATTCCCATGGAGACTTCACTGAGAGATTCTTCTATGGACGATTAAGGATTTGAATCTTTATCATGGATTACCCAAACAAACTATGGTCCATTCCTGGTTTATTTCCTGTCTTTGGGAGCCCAGGGAGGTGAAAACACAAGGGGAAGAAAGGTTTAATGCTGATTCTCCTGTGCACACAGAAAGCTGAATGCTCATCTTCTGACACAGAAGCGTACATTAGGAGTGTATGAGAAATTCATTTCATTGCATTTTTGACCATAATTTACCCAGTTAGCCCCTCCAGGACCCAAACATGTACTCAAACACAATATGCAGCTGAAATCTTTATGTTTCTGAACAGTCCCCCCACCCCCCAAAAAATGTGTTTGACCACTGCACATGAAAAAGTGTGTATTTATTTTTTTAAAAAAATGCACACAAACACAATTTAATCAATAGGAGAAAATGTGGACATTTCAAAAATATGAAAAATTCCTGCATAGATTTGGAGAAATGCACACAAAAATGTAGATGAATTTTTATGTGAACAACAACAACAACATTGTGAGCAGAGATGGGGAAGTAAAGAGATGGACACAAACGCTTGGATTCAAATTGAGCCACATTTATTGAACAATCTGCAAAGGGGGAGACCTGGACGGACAACTAATCTGTGCCAGCCATTAGCTAGGCATTATATTGGGCAAAACATTCAAAGCCTGCTGAGTAACGTCAAAGAGATCGCCACCTCCAGGTGGGAAGGTAGGCCTATTCCTGTCACCCCCTCCCAGGCCACAAAACACCAGGTGGATGGGGTGAGTTGGCCTCACAGGTAGGGATGTCAGAGAATTCTGCCACAGATCTTGGTGAGGCCAAATGCCAGTGCATTCGGCCCCCCTAAACCTGTAGCGGAACGGCCTGCCCCCCCGCAGATCCCCCCTGGGACGAGACTTACCTGGGTCGGATCTTCCGGGTGGCTCTGGCTCTGGCAGCGGCGGGTGGTCTTCCGACCGGCTGCCACCGCCGCCATTTCCAGGCTTGTGGGAAAAAAAAAAAAAAGACGTGATAGGCTATGTAAAGATTTACGTAGCCTATCGTGGCTAGGTTTAAAAAAAAAGAAAAAAGAGACGTGATAGGCTATGTAAATCTTTACGTAGCCTATCATGGTTGGGGGTGGGTTTTAAAAAAAAAGCGTACGCAAATGGCGGCAGCTACGGCCGCTGCCTTTTGCATTCCTTCTTTTTACCATCTTAATCTACATAAATATTTACGTAGACTATGATGGCGAAAATCAAGGGGAATGCAAATAGAGTAGCGGGCGCTATTTGCGTCTCCTTTTGATTCACCGTTTTAGCCTACATAAAGATTTAGATTAAGATGGCCAAAAAGAAGGAACGCAAATGGCGGCGGCTGTAGCCGCCGCCATTTGCGTACGCGGTTGGTTTTTTTGTTTGTGTTTTTTTACCCAGAGCCCTCCACAGCCAGAAATCAGGCTGCGGATGGCTCTGGCCTGGCCGGCTGCTCCGCGGAGCTGCCGCGGAGCACAGGCGGCCATTCGAGGATTCCAGGGGGAGGAACGGAGCGCCTCCCCCCCTGGCCAGGATTCCGGAGGGAGGGACAGAACGCCTCCCCCCCCATCAACATAATCCATGAAAGGTAAGTCACTTTCATACATCCCTACTCACAGGTAACCCTTATCCCTCCTGATGGGCCGCAAAACCCAGAGCGGGAGGCCTCAGGCATCACCTGTCACCAGAACAGTGCCTCTGAATGCTCACCATCCCTATTCTCATCCCCATTGCCCATCTTAGCAGCTCCTAGTAAATGTGACTGGAAACCTAAGCATCAAAATAGGCCAGATTCACCTAAAGGCCACACCCACCCCATTTACAGTGTGAAGTAGGCAAAAGACACACAGCCCCGGCCAATCAGACTGTGAGCCAAAAATTCATACTTCGCCCCCAAAAGGGCAACCAGCTGAAACCCACACTGCATAAGGGAGGGCAGAAGGGAGCTGCACTGCGAAGAAGCAATAGGGAGAGATGCAGAGAGCTAAAAGCACCTCTCCGTCCCCTCCCACCCTCGGTGATACCACCGGAGACTGTCAATGGTGGTCATCCATGTCTTCTCTCCCCACCCAATCTGACATGGACACAAGTTGGAAAGAACTTCAAGGTGGAATTCAGGGAAGCCAGAAACACATCCCTACTATACATTTGTTCTAATTTCTGAGAACCTCGCACTTTTTGCTAGAATGCATTGCAGAAAATGTACACACCTCACAGTGACACCTCAAGGAGTTCCTTGGCATTATTTCACATTTCCCCCCACAAATTTCAAAATATACATATAAAAAGCATATATGAACGCTGGCCACATAAGACTTCAGCAGCTGTCTCATTACTGCTTCAATACTGCTAAATATAATGCCAGTCATTATGCCAATAAGCAGCCCTAAGGAAAAGAATGGCTTGAATGTAGGGATGGGGGAGAATTTCTCCCCGAAACTTTGGGGGGCCGAGTGCCAACGCATTTGGTCCTCCAAAGGTTCGGGGAGAAATTCTCTGCCCCCCCCGCCACCCCCCCCGGGATGGGACTTACCTTTCACGAATGTCGCTCCCGACGGCGGGTCCCGGCGGCAGTTCGGCAGGTCTTCGTCAGGGCGGATATAATAGCGTTGCCCTTATTTTCGCCGTAGACTATGTAAATCTTTACGTAGACTACAGGGACCAAATAAGGAATGCGAATGGCGGCTCCCTATGGGGGCCGCCATTTGCGTACGCGCTTTTTTTTTTAAGTCACCCGTGATAGGCTACGTGACGATTAACGTAGCCTATCACGGCTGACTTTGCAGATCTAGCCGTGATAGGCTACGTAAATCATTATGTAGCCTATCACGGGCTTTTTCTTTTTTTTTTCTTTTCTTTTGAAGTTCGCAGCCGGGGAGATGGGGTGCTTCTCCCCGGCCTGAATTTCGGCCAGGCGAGGCGGGAAGACACCCCCCCTCACATGAACTTCGGGGGGAGAAGCGAAGCGCCTCCCCCCCACCGCGAAAAAAGCTGCGAGACCAGGTGAGTGACTTTCGTACATCCCTACTTGAATGCATATGCAATAGTAAAAGCCCTCTGGAATGCAGATAATAAATTGTGATAATAAAAGCACTTGCTCTCCCACACATGCCCCAAATCCAACCTAACTTGAATTTCTGTAAGAGGCGCATCACATGACTTAAGACACGAGTGAGCCTCAAGGAGAACTCATCCTGGTCTGATATACACTTTCTTATTGGTCTCATGATGAGGATTGGAGGCTAGTGAGCAAAGTATAAATATGTGATCATACATTTAACATGTCTGTTTTTGTTCAATAGCTGTGGAGACCAGCTGATCAGGACCATGACATGCGAAGAGAGGTTGTTGACCCTTTCTCCATGCAACATGGTCCTAATGAAAACTACCCTCTTGAAGAAGAGCCTTGGCTGTTCGGCATTAGAGAAATGTAATAAATAAATGTTATGTGCTGCAGCAGCAGCTTGGAGGCAATTTTTGTTGGGACTGCAGCACAGGAAAGAAGGTTAAACACACTCACACCCTGTGCTCTGATGAGGCTCCTTGTGGCTGCTTTTCAACCAAAAACAGCAGCAATTCACCAAACAGATATTTTCAGTGTGACCATGCATTGAACGACAATGTTGTTTTTAACTTTCTACCTTTGGGGAACACATTCAATGATAGGGGTGTACGAACCCCACTCACTAGTCCGCCTGGGAGTCCGCGGGGGGAGCGATCTGTTCCTCCCCCTGGAATCCTCCTTGGCTGGGTCCGCTCCGTGGAGAGTCCGTGGAGCCGCTGGCCGGGTCCGTCTGCAGCCGGACCTCCGCCTGCTGCTGGTCTGCGGATGCAAATGGTGTCCAGCATAGTGGACGCCATTTGTGTCCCTGCTCTTTTCGTGATACGCTACGTAAAGCTTTACGTAGCCTATCACGAAAACAGCAGGGACACAAATGCATCCGCAGACCGGCAGCAGACAGCTGTGGACTCACCGGACAGACCCGGACCCGGCCAGCGGCAGGTACGGTCCGTCCAGGTGAACTTCGCGGGGTGGTGGATGGGGGTTGGTCCGTTCCGCCATGAACTCCAGGGGTTGAGATTCCAGGGGATTCTTTAGAATCCGGCCTCATTTGAGTCCGTGGCGGAATTCTCTGCCATCCCTATTCAATGATGATTTGTTTGCCAAACAACGCCTGTGAATATGCCGAGGAACCCCTGAGCTTTGTACATGACCTAGGGGCATGTTCTAGAAAGCACACTCAATTTGTGCCAGCTGGATTGGGCCTTCCTGTTGACTGAAGTGAACTGAGAGCACAGCCTAGAAGGACACCCAATATTCCATTGTATTTGACATGGTGTCATTCTCCAGGACTCAGGAGCCTGCTATCAGAAGAGGAGTTGGATGACACACGTAATTGTAGAGAGTATTGCAATCTCTTGTCTGCAAGTTACTGGAAGGGGCAGTGTTTCAGTTAGTTAATTCATGGGAATTTTGACCATAGCTAGCCTACAATGTGGCTTCCTGTGATTTCTTCCCTTTGCTCCTCCCCTTCCTTCCCCCTTTCACCTCCACCATTGCTGGGAGCATGTGTGTTTGCTCACTCTCTCCCTCTCTCTCTCTCTTTCTCCCTCCAGTGTTATAGAACACAAAAGGACTGAACAAACTGTTCTTCGAAACTTTATGCTGCACCTGCATATTATAAGCAAGATTGTAAGTAAAGCTATTTTATGTTTCTTCACTAAAGAAGGGTGTGGTCTCTTTTTTAGCCTTGTGTGCATATCAAACTGATAAATGCTCATTCTGTTCTGCCTTTTTGTTTTCTCTCTGCTAACATCCTTTCTAACAGGAGGCATCAATACTAAATAATTTCCATCAGTAATGGGGTGGATTCAAGGCAGGAACCACTTGCAGGGAGGGCCTCCAGTCCAAAGTTCCTGCCTTTCCAGAGACTCCCTCCTATTCTGACTCTCCCTCAGAATCTTAAACCAGGGTACTGCCTCTGATACTAGCTCAGTTATGAGCTGCCCATGCTCCTGACCTCGCATGAACTAGCCTGTCCTCTTGCCAAGTCTAGCCTCTATCAGTCTGGAACTGGCTAACTGCAGGGGAAGATTGTAGTTGGGGGAAAACTGCCCTTCAGGAAAGCTTGCCCTCTCTACCTGATCTTCTCATTATGGAACCCCAGAGAAGCTTCCAAAGAACCCCAATGTCTCGCTGAACACATTCTGAAATTTAATGTTTTAAACCCGGGTAGGCAAAACCCAAGTACAGTTTTGGACTGCAACACCTGGCAGCCCCAACCAGCATGGCAGATGGTAAGGGATTTGGGGATTTGTAGTCCAAAACTTCTGGAGGGCACCAGGTTGTCTATCTCTGCTTTAAACCATGGAAGACAGGAAGCCTTTCAGTCTTGTAAACACATATGCACACCTGTCACTGAAGCTCTTTTGAAGGAGTTCACATTCAGAGCATTTTTAGTTCTAGAAAGTCAATGCTTTTATGACCCCAGAAAATGAGGGGGGAAGGGAGGTGACACTTCTGTTGGACTCCCTTTAGTGCAAATGTATCTAAATTGTGTCTCCCAGTGTTTATTCCATAGCTATAGTGCCCCCACCCCCCACAATATACCATTTACTTTCAACACTGCAAATGAGATTGAGATACCAACATCAGAATTATTCAGGACCTCTTCATACAGTTAAGTTTTTCCCTACACAGAAAGTGCTTCTGTGTCAGGAAAAGCATAAACCATCTATGTAGATCACAACATGATAATTGCATATGAGCCAATTTCATTGCATGTAGATGCATTGGACACTTGCTGAGAGATGAGGATCAAACATGATTTCCTTGTATGCATCCATGTAGCCAAATACATGAATATTGTTCATACATAACATGAATATGTTATGAATATGAATATGTTAGAACGTGTTTCATACACAGCAGTGCTATGTGTAAAATCACCCTCAACTTGTGATTGCTTTCCCCCTGCCTTGACAAACATATACTGGTTTTGCAATCTCAGAAGAATAGATATATTATAATTCAAACTGAAAAGGTATTTGCAAGTAACAGGGGAAGATTCCAGAAAATAATTATATTCATTGTGTCACATGAATAATTTGCTACAGAACTTGGTTGACTCACTCGCCTACTTATCTTCTCACTTCACTATTCTAATATTTTGATTCAATTTGGCTTATTGATTTAGCTGTGCTTTGCCTGACCTTATAAGTGCCGTCTGTGCTCTTTTCAAGTGCCACTTTGTATTGATTTTGCATAAACCTATAGCTTCTATAATTGGTCTAACACTTCTTGGAGGCAGCTTTGCTTCTGATCAAGGTATCCATAGATTCCCTGAGAATTTAAAACAGTTTTGTTGTTGAGGCCAATTATATTGGCAGCATTATCTCTAGTGTTTCATTTCTACAATACCCACTTTCCAAAGGGAGAGGTTAATAAGCTGTGTTGCACCATGGTATTTAGTTGGGTAGCAAATGGCATATGCAAGATGTCAGCTATCCTGAACTCCACATTGTTGTGGAGGAAGGCTTGGATGATCAGATCACTAGTTCCTACTCACAATTCAACTACAAATGAGCCATTGTTCTCAGGAAGAGAAAGCCAATACAAGGTTCAATAGCATCTCTTAATGGATCAATTTTCCTTGAAATGATGTGCTGATTATTGGGAAAACAGTGCCATGAAAACAGTAACCTGCTTCCAACACCCATATTGCCTGAAAAACAGCAGCAGTGTCAGCACATAGTACTATGTATCTGAATGTAGCTAGGGTGGGCAAACGGTGGCCCTCCAGATGTTGTTGGACCTCATCCTTGGCTATTGGCCATGCTGGCTGGGGCTGATGGGAGTTTGAGTCCAACAACATCTGGAAGGCCACAGCTTTCCCTCCCCTGGAGAATGGCCTAGTAACTGAATGACAAAAATCAAAAGCCTCTCTAGTGCTGCACGCCTTATATAAGAAGCATGAAATTGTAATCACATATTACAATTGCATGTACTGCCCTTGATGTAAGCTTTCTATTTCCTGTACCCCAGAAACTCAAGCCTATAACTGTTGTACACAGAAGCAAATGCATTTTGCTTAATATAAGAGGTTTAACTATAATTGGAATCTATGGCAAATGGTTGTTACCACCAAACTCTGAAACAAGTAGCCATTCTCAGAAAGAAAAATTAAGGGCACAATCCTTTGCATGTTTAGAGGAGGGGGAGCCCTACTTTTGACTGCCTGGGGGATGATGGGAATTGTAGGACATATTCTGTCTAAACACGCATAGGATTGTGCCCTTAAGTTCTTTTGAACCGGCAAGGCCACAAGCAATTGCAGTAGTGAAACATAAGGTGGGGGACCAGAGGTGAAGTATATCCCACACAATAAATAACTAAATAGCATTATAGCAGGCAAGGAAAGGGCAAGATAGAACCAGGGGGGCAGTTTTGGCTTGCAGAGTACAGTCAAATAGAAACAAGTCTATATTTCACATTCTAGAATTTTACTTTCAGGCAGAGGGAGCATTTGTTTCCCTTGCTTCTTCGCTCCACTTGTATGAGATAGCAAAGGCAGTTCAGAAGGGACAGAATTTGTTTACCACTTTCTCATTCAAAATCTACAGTTTCAGAACTTTGGCCACTGGTTCTTCATCAGCAGCACCAGCACTGCTCAGTCTGTGGAGTGAGGAATCATGTTTTGCCTCCTTCCTTGTGTCCCAGTGCGAGCTGAGGCTAGGTTGCATGGGGTGCGTAAAGGGCCTTTTCATGGCCACACCCTAGTTATGGAATTCTCTTCCATGACATGTTCATCTCTTCTGACTTTATACCATCTGGGCAAGATCAGTGATGCAGCTAGGTATTTTTAGACCCTGTACCTAACGGTCGTCTGAGTGTGGCAGAGTAGGGCAGAGCTTTAGATGACTGTGTACTACCTCAGTTGTGAAGCACACAACTAACATTTCTCTTCTCCAACCCCACTCCCCATTCCATACTTAAGTTCCTGACATGTTAGAGACCCCCCCCCAAAAAAACACCCTGTTTGCCCACTCAGATGCAAAAAAGAAATACTCTGCACAGGTGCCGTTTCAGATTTTAAACTCACTTAAATCATGACTATACCAGTGCAATGGAGTCTGCTTCTGCTACCCTGCTGCTAAACACATTTACTGGGAAATAAACATCATTTTGTTGAAGAAAAAGGATAATATATCTTTAAAGTACAAATATTAAAATGAGCCATTTGCTAGGACTGTCTGTCACTGAGAAATCTGGTTCTTTTTTGGCTCCAGGGAGTTCCGTGGCGTGTACGACTCGCTTTGAGTCTGCGAGTTGAGCCATGAGCTGTTCCCAAACTCTGGGAACTTTTTTGTGCATTGGGGGGGGGGGGCTGGTGAAGTTCTGCAATTTGCAGAAATTTCTGAGCAATTTGCACAAATTTGGCCATGATTCACACAACTTCGTCCATAATTTGTGCAAATTGCTCAGAAATTTGTGCAAATTGCAGAAACTTCCCCAAACATCTGCAAAATTCCTGGAAAATCCACAAACTGCCCTGCCTTGTTGCAGATCATGTTGGGCACTGCAGCAGGACCTGAAACAAAGTTGTCCAGGGGCTGAGCCTAGGAAAACTTGTCAAGCTCCATCCCCCAAACGGATTTCTCTGACATCTCTACAATGTACATGCCTGGCCAGGTGGCCCTGGCTATAAAATGTATGAAAAATTAGAACGAAAGGATGCTGCAGCAACTTCCAGCATCATCCCCCAGGGGCTGATGCTGATGTGTTTGCTGCTGTCCCCGTCACCTGCCATTTTCAGGGTGGTCATTTGGAGTGGAGGGGGCTGGGCTGTATGGCCCTTAACTTAACCCAAGTTACCACTGGCCAAGATGGTTTTATTTAGATGAGTGTGCCAGCAACCTAACATCCATCCATCCATCCATCCATCCATCCGTCACACACACACACACACACACATACACAGGCTTTTAATCTGCTGCACTCTTTTTGTTTAATAGTATTTTTATTGTTCTGCATTTTGAGTTGTACTGCCAGCTGCCTTGACTGCTTTGTTTTGCTTGTGCAAAAAAGAATGTATATACTCGAAAGAAAGAAAGAAAGAAAGAAAGAAAGAAAGAATACTGGGGTAGGAGGTGTTAAAGAGGTGCTTGTCTCCATGGTACTATATTTATGATAATTCTTTAAATAATATTTTCAGTCCGCATCACTCTGAAGTTTTTCACAGCTTCGAACCACAAGTGATTTGATGATAAGGATCAGGCAGGACTCTGATCTTGACACACCTCCGGATCCTTCTGTAAGCATTTTCTCCTGCAATTGCAAACACAGTTCCCTCCCCACAGCATGTATCCCTTCCCATCACATCAGCTCATGATAAAAAATACTGCAGAAAACTAAATTTTGCAACTGTAGCATATCAGAAATGCTAAATGTACATGTATAATGGCAGCAGAATTTGTTTTTCCCAGAAGCAAAACGTGGACATTTTAATACATATATCCTATTTCCTGGCCATGTTAAAATGCATTATTCATATTTGTAATATATAAATGTAGCACTGACATCCTTTTCAAAAATGTATATTGTCTAAAAATATATTAAGACAATGGGATGGATCTAGGTTTAGTCATGCTTATAACAGATCACTTAAATCAATGGGACAGGTTGGTCATGACATACCTAAGTCCTAGTGATTTCAATGGGTCTACTCTAAGCATGACTAAGTTTGCATCCCACCTTGTGGGTTTTTTTTTTAATTCAAATACATGCATAGTTACTGAATGCAATACTTTCCCATCATTATTTATTTATTTATTTATTTATTTCATTTCTATACTGCCCAATAGTTGAAGCCATCATGTATATTATGCAAAGTTTTATAGAAACAACAGAAATGTTAATATTAAACCTTTGATAGCATTTGTTCTCTTATTTTCATCTGGTTTAATCTTACTTCAAAAGATAATTCCAACCTTTTATTGGATTTTTTTCCAATAAAAGGTTACATAGTAACAAAAAGCTGTCATTTCTTTTCAGTCAAGGCTCATTGTTATAAGGCCCAATCCAGCTATACGCTAACTTTGGCAGTAGTGTACTAAGAAAATCTATATTAAGATAAAGGGAACAGAACCCAATACAAACTTGCTAGCAATCCAAATAAAAATGCAGAACCCAAGATTTACCTGTATGTTTTAAAGAGCAGCTGAGATCAGGAAAACGATAAAAGGGAAAACAAACCCTTCTCCTAATCAGGCACTCTCCCAGCTGCATTTACCATTGTTTAAAACTGGGGGAAATCCATTAATAAATCTTTTGATATCACATCTAGTATAATAAACTGTGATCTGGTCACAGAATCAGCACTGATTCTAGGAATAGTTGTCTGATTAAATTCTAAAATAGTTAAGATCAGCAAAGCCCACTTTGCATGTCACAGTAGAAGAGAGGAAAATATTTTCCTTGCTCCTTTGCAATATGCGTAATAGCACTTGGTAGTACTTAAGAGACATTTGCTGCAGTACATAAATATTGTTCTTTTAGTTTTGATAGAATTCTAACTAATAAAAGTGTTTGCTTTAGACCCAAAATTGGGCAGTTCTAAAGGGAAGAGCTTAGAAAAACAGCCAATTCATTTTTGTTTAAGAAATGGCTGTAGTACAAGCACAAAAGGACTGAACGAAATCTGTTCAGATAACAAGCCTATTATATGTGAGGATATACCCCTAGTAGTCAAAATGCATTTGTTAGCAACAAATCATACCAACCCAACCAATTTTCTTCTTTGACATGGAAGCTGGTATAATGGACAAGAGGAACTAATGTGGATATGATGTATCCTGACTCTAGAGAGACTTTGGACACCAATCCAAAAGACATTGATAAAAGGCAGATTAGGAGGTAGATATAGTGTTGGTTGGGAGCAAAACCAAAAGGAGTAATAATAAAACAGTGCAATAAGATTCTGTATCCATGTGTCACATATCACTTTGAATGTGGAAGAAGTGATCAGAGCTTTAGAAGACATCTGCTTTGCTGCTATCACTATCTCTCCTAGGCACTGGTTAGACATCATGGGAGTACTCTGCCTATGCACCATGAGAACTTCAGCTATTGGAGGGATGGTGGGGGAGAGAAAATACGCAATGTGTTTGAGTAGCAGCAAAATGTATTTAGCTTAGCTATCAAGAAATGCTTCCTAACTCAGTGACTGTGTTCAGATGACTGCATAGGGAGAAGAAGCCATTGTGGCTTCTTCCCCCACCCCTGTGCATGCCACGCATGCAACCACTATTTGCATAATTCCCTGAGATGCAGCTTGGGTTGTCATGCTGTCCAAACCCGGCATGTGGCACCAAGTGTGGCTTCCTTTTCACCCTACAACCCACAACTTTCAGTAGGGGTTTTAGGGTGGGTATGAAGCCACTCCCACTGCATACTGGGTTTGAACTAGGGATGGCGGAGAATTTCTCCCCGAAACTTCGGGGGGCCGAGCGCCAATGTGTTCGGCCCCCCAAACAAGTTTCGGGGAGAAATCCTCCACACACACCCCACCCCCCGCACCCCCCCCGGGACGGGACTTACCTTCCCTGAATGTCCCTCCCGGCGGCGGGTCCGGCTGGCGGTTCGTCCGGTGTTCGAGCGGGGCGGGAGCGGCAGCCGGTCTTTCGACCGGCTGCCGCCCCCGCCATTGCAATGAAAGAAAAAAAAAACACACGTCCCCTGATAGGCTACGTGATGATTCACGTAGCCTATCACGGCAAGATTTGCAAAGTCAGCCGTGATAGGCTACGTGAATCGTCACGTAGCCTATCACGGGTGACTTTAAAAAAAAAAAAAAGCGCGTACGGGAATGGCGGCCCCCATAGGGAGCCGCCATTCCCCTTCCTTATTTGGTCGCTGTAGTCTATGTCAATGTTTACGTAGACTACGGCGAAAATAAGGGCAACGCAAATAGCGTTGCCCTTATTTTCGCCGTAGTCTACGTAAACATTTACGTAGACTACAGCAACTAAATAAGGAACGTGAATGGCGGCTCCCTATGGGGGCCGCCATTCGCGTACGCGCTTTTTTTTTTTTTTAAATTCACCCATGATAGGCTACGTGACGATTCACGTAGCCTATCACGGCTGACTTTCCAGATCTAGCCGTGATAGGCTACGTGAATCATCACGTAGCCTATCAGGGGACGTTGTTGTTGTTTTTTTTTTACTTTCGTGTTCGCGGCCGGGCGAGGCGGGAAGCCTCCTCCCCGGCCTGAATTTCGGCCGGGCGAGGCGGGAAGCCTCCCCCCCCGGCCTGAATTTCGGCCGGGCGAGGCGGGAAGCCTCCCCCCCCGGCCTGAACTTCGCGGGGGGAGCAGCGAAGCGCTCCCCCCCACCACGAACAAGCTGCGAGAAAAGGTAAGTGACTTTCGTCCACCCCTAGTTTGAACGACACACCAACCCACACCACATTGCGGTAAAAGGTAAAGGTGTCCCCAACCAGTCATGTCCAACTCTAGGGTGCGGTGCTCATCCCCGTTTCTAAGCCGAAGAGCCAGCGCTGTCCGAAGACGCTTCCGTGGTCATGTGGCCGGCATGACTGAACACCGAGGTGCACGCAATGCTGTTACCTTTCCCACTGAGGCGGTACCTGTTTATCTACTTGCAATTTCTTGCTTTCGAACTGCTAGGTTGGCAGAAGCTGGGACTGAAGACGGGAGCTCACTCCATCACGCAGCACTCGGGTCTCGAACTGCTGTCCTGCCGACCTTCCAGTCTGCAGTTCAGCATCTTAACCACTAAGCCACCGTGGCCCCCCACATTGCGGGGAGTTATGCAAATGGCAGTTGTGCATGCAGCATGCACGGGGGTGGGGAGAGAAGCCACAATGGCTTCTTCTCCCTATGCGATCATCCAAACATCCCCTATTAGTAAAACGAGCAATATAAAATGGTGTCCAGGGAAGTTGTAGAAACTCCTTCCATGAGGTATAATAAACTCGATTAGCATTATGTGGATAGGACATCTAGAAAATTCTGGTATTGCAGGGATAAGAGTATGTGATGCCCCTCCATGTTTCTAGTTAATGGTATAACAGGTTGACCCAGGGGACTGGCAAAGAAAGAAAATAAGCAACTGAACCTTATATAAAGGAGAGAGCGATTACCGCAGCAGCATCTAAAGAACAATCAGCAAGGTAGTAATTACCTGGGTGCTCTTGCAGAACACCGTTTTGTGCACTTCCCCACCACAACACAGACAATATTTCCCCCCCTTTTAAATGCTAATGTTCTCTCATCCATTAATTTTGGCACCGTTCAAAGACTGCCTCAAGATCCTAGATTGTCTTAAGGTTCTCACTCCAGATATTTCAATTACAATTGTGTTGAGTTTTTTTTTGTTTTTTTCCCCATGAGTGGGAGTATGTCAAGGAGACCTGCATTTATTGGATGCAGGTAGGAACAGTCCACAGCTGGTTCCATGTATCCTGTACCATACACACGCTATAGTGTGTACCTCTGGCACTTTTTTCTTTGCCATCTCTCTTTCCTTACATTTGCTTTTTTCTTTCTTTTTTTCCTGTCAGTCTCACTGCTTCGGTCACATCAGAAAGGACTGAGTAAGAGGAACAGCGAATGCTACAAAAACACATATTGTCAAATACTGGATGCACATTTTGTAATGAGAAACTGGCAGGGTAGTCTAACCCAATGATGACTGGTCATTCAAGACTCTGCCAATCTGGTTCTTCCTTTCCATTAATTACCTGGACCTTTACAACAACTATTTATTAGTCATCCCATTGCAAACTTTCTAATGAAATATATTTGAAATTGCAGTGTTTGAAGCAGAGAATAATATGGCTGGCTATTGATGCTTGTAAACGATTCCTGCAGCCATACATGATTGCTGATTTCTATTTTCACAAGGCTCCAATCTTTAAAAAGAGCTAAGAAATCAAGGTAGGAAATTCCTTCCATTTGTATACATCAAAATCAGAACAATAATGAGCATACTGGATCTCCATTTTTACTGAATCCAGAAACATGGCACAGTATTTCCAACAGCAACAAATACTGTAATCTTTTAGATACTTACCATTGAATAAATTCTACTCATGTTTATGGTTGAGCCATATAGTTTGAGAAATGTGTTTCTGGTTTGCTTATTATTTGTGTAACACAGACTCCTCTGATATCAGCAATCCTTTGCTCTCAAGAAACGTAAGTTTGTATAAAACTATTTTTGACAGATTACAGATTCCAAGTTTACATCCTATCATCAAAGTGATTTAGTTGTGAGCTTTCTCTCGTGAGAAAATGACAGCTACGTTCTATTCACTGAGTTGAAAAAGGTAGTCGAAACAGATGCAACAATGGAAGTGATGGATGAACTGATTCGTATTGATCATCCACCACTTTATTTTTTAAAAAAAAAAATGACATAAAAGCCAACTGCAGAGGGTGGGTGGGATTGTGCATTGCTGTAGCTGTAAGAAACTTTTTTTTTTGTCCAGCCATTTAGTCACATTTCCAGGAGCCCATTTAAAGGTAAATGCCCATGCATATTTCATAGCTGTAATGGTTTTGTAAGTTACTTGATTTTTACCTACCTTTTCAGCTGCTTGGGAAGTGCAAAAAAATATTGGAATGAAGGCAAGCCATACTATACAGGTAGTGTACATAGTGAATCCAATAGGTTTGGCTTCATTAAAATTCTCTGGGACACCCCGAGTCTTGATGGCATATACAGTGCATGTAACCATTAGGAGAATGCTATACCCCAAAGAACATATTATCTGTAGATCCGTAATGTCGCATTTGAGAACTCCTCTGGCTTGATCTGGTTCCATGGGCTTATGTTCATCGTAATCTACAATGCTGTTGGGTGGATCAACTGCAAACCAAATGAAAACCCCCAGAAGCTGCACTGATATCAAACTTGAAGTGATCGCTAGTTGTGACGTCGGGCTAATAAGCCTGGGTGCCGTCACTGATTTTTTGCCCTGTTCAAATATACGGTAGATACGGTTTGTTTTAGTCAACAGAGCAGCATAACTTATGCACATCCCCAATCCCAGGAAGATGCGCCGGAAAGAGCACACTGCAACATCTGGCTTGGCAATCATTAAGAAAGTGATGATATAACATAGAAATATTCCTGTCAATAAAACATAGCTGAGTTCCCTTCCAGAAGCCCGCACAATGGGGGTGTCATTGTATCTAATGAAGGTTGCCATGACAAAAATGGTGGCAATAATTCCAAGCATGGCCAAGAAGACTGGGATGACAGCCCACGGGGAATGCCACTCCAGCTTCACAATGGGGATAGGGCTGCATCCTGTGCGGTTCTCATTGGGTCGTTGATTGTAGGAGCAGAGCTTACAGCTCACTTCATCAGACTGGTATTGGTATCCATCACACAGCTCACACTGCCAACAGCAACTCATCCCTTTAATAATCCTCTTTCGTTCTCCCGGCTTACAGGGAAGACTGCAGACAGAAGTAGGGGTTTTCTTCACTCCTTTGCCCCACTGCATTTCATCCATCTACAGGTAAAAGAATGTAAAGTAAATAGGGCTAGTTATCTGGATGTAATTATCAAGCAGGCCCATAGGACTGGTGAGTTTATTAAGAAATAAAAATGAATACTGGGGTAAAAATAGACAGTACCAGTGTTAATCAACCAGGAAGTAAATGGGAACTGTTGAGAGAGAGAGAGAGAGAGAGAGAGAGAGAGAACAGAATATAACATTTCATAGGAAGCATAATAAACAAAATAAATAAAGGATTATTACTGTAGGAAAATAGTATGAAAATAGTTTTGTCTAGAATCCAGCATAATTTAAGTTTAATAATTCAGTAGTTCAGCATCACCTGAACTATTTTCGTATTCTCCCTCACTTCTTTGCAACACAGCAAACAGTCATATAGCCATGCATAATTTTTTCTTATAACCCCCAAAGCCCATTTTCTGAGAGATCATTTCAAATGTAGAAATAGTTTAATAAACACTGAAGTCTGAATTTGATTTAGACATCCAGGCAATCTTCAAAAGCTGTCTTTGAAGGGGTCTTCATGCACTTCCCACATTGAATGAACATGAGAGGGAAGTGGGATTATACCTTCTGGACATTGATTCTAGTGCTAATGTGCCTGCCCAGCCCACAGGCTAGTGGTTAACCAGGGTTCCCGACTGCACGGGAAAGCTGAATGCCAAGGGCATAGCCAGTAGGCGCAATTCCACTCATCCTTCATGTGCATATGAAATACTTTATTTTTGCAGGCCTACTTTGAAGAAATCTATAGTGCCCAAGACACTCAGAACTCAAAAGAAGGGATGGACGGATCTGTCAGTCTTTGCCCTGCTGCGCGTGCCAGTATTGAACACAAAAGGAGACGGGGACAGCAGAGGATGAGATGGCTAGATAGCATCACCGATGCAATGAAGATGGACTTGAGCACGCTCCGGGAGAGAGCGCAGGACAGGAAGGCCTGGCTTGCTATGGTCCATGGGGTCACGAAGAGTCGGACACGACTGAACGACTGAACAACAACATTCTGTCCTATTTCTTCACTAGCTTGCAGTTAACAGCAACTACAGCAAAGTGACGAAATGAGTATTTTTTTCTGCATATTTTTCCTGTGCAGAAAACACACACATTTTCCCAAGTACTTGACATAGCAGAAATGCAGTTTTGTGTGCACTTTTCCCAAATATGCACATTTTGTCTGTACACTTCAATAATACGGACATTGTTGTGTGCATTCTTCCCAGTTGAGCTGCATTGGAAAGCTCACAAAAATGCAGAGTTCCATACCCAACTCTGTCTCAGCTTGCTGAAAAGCTCAGGAGGTGCAAACTGGATAAATCCATAAAGAAAATTTGACGAAATGAATTTCTTAGCCATCTCTGCTCTAGAGCTAGTTAAGATACTATTATTTCTTGTTTATACTAGTTGTCCCATCCATCCCTGGGAGTGTTCTTCTGCACACAAATACAATAGATGAACTGGGCAAAGTAGTTAATGGACATGTTTGCAGCAAGTGGAAACAGTATGCTTGCTATCAGAGATAATACTAGTATATATCACCATCATACATTAGGTCCGTAAAAAAAAGATCTAATATTACAACTAGTGCTGTGCCGAAAATTTCTCCCACATTTCTTTAACCATTCTCATTCAATTTGATAGAAGAGAAATTGCTTTCAAAAATAAATTCAATGGTGAAGAAATTTTGGAGAAATTCTCATGGGTTGGGGCTGGGTTTCTTGGGTTTACCTTATTTAGGAGGTGGCTGATGGGTAAGCACAAGTGTCCTGTTTCTTGTTGTACAACCATCTCTCTGGCTGCCTGTAGCCTAGGGATGTCAGAGAATTCCGCCATGGACTGAAATGGGATCGAATTCCCCTCAGTCCATGACACGGAATCCTCTGCGGAACAGCACCACGAGGTCCTGCAGAGCCAGCAGTCATGTGGCTTTTTTTTTGTTGTCCGCAAAGAGTTGCAAAATTTTCGTAAATAAAAACATAGTGTAGTATATTCCAATAATAAATACGTAAGGTTTTTTTTTTTTTTAATGAATTGTGCTCACCGCCTTGTTTGTGGGTGTTCTTTTAAAATTGAAATCCTCCTTCTCCGTTGGGGAGTTTACTTTCAGCCAAAACATTTCCTCTTCCTAGGGGCTTCCCAAAAGAAGGCTGTCTTAGGTGTGCCTGAGAGATAAACTATTTGTTTAAGTCAACGCTGTTTTAAAGAAAGAAAAAGGTCCTGGAGCCCTGCATAATGTATTATTCTCCCTGCTAAGCTTCAGGACTGGCATGGTCATTTTAAATGGTTTTGTCTTTCTTTAAAACAGCGTTGCTTTAAACAAATAATTTATCTCTCAGGCACACCTAAGACAGCTTTCTTTTGGGAAGCCCCTACAAGGAAGAGGAAGTGTTTTGGTTGAAAGTAATTATATTATTATTATTATTTTATTTAATCGCCCATCTGGCTGGTCATCCAGCCACTCTGGGCGATGTACAACATACAATAAAACAATAAATTACTGCACATCAGGGCAGGGGAAAAAATACATAAATATTTATGAAAAATAGCAATTCTTACGGAAGTTATGCAGACTCACGGAGATGGCTGGGCACAGGAATTACGTTTGTAGGTACAGATTTATCTACGCAATTTTCGGAGTGGAAAAAGAAGAAGAGAATTCTGGGGGCTTGTGAACAGCGGAATGGAACACTGGACGCAAACTGCAGAAGTCAAGCGGCACGGAAGGTACACAATTTGTACATCCCTACTGTAGCCTCTTCAGCTTCCTACACTTCAAAGAAAGCCCAGTTTAAGGCACCATGAGGTAATTCCTCCCATAGGGCTTTTTCAGATTAAGATGTGCAGGCAGCCTGGGAGGCTAGCTGTGATCAGGTAAGCTCAAAAACACCACAGAAATAAATAATCACCAAATAAAAATGGCAAAGGCAGCAAGACATAACTGAATACACACAGCACTTTGAATAACTGAAAGTGCTGTGAGTAAAACTAGATTTCTATTCAGTTGTTGATTTAGGAAAGCCATAAACATACTGAACCCAATTCCTAGAGGATATAAAATGTAGTGTAGATTATGAATCACTAAGGGTGTGCTCCACCCATCCTTTGCCCTGCAGGCAAGAGTCAGGCAGGGCAACAGGAGGATGGAGGCAATTTTGCCTCCATTTAAAATACAAAAAGCAGCTAGACAGACCTCTGAGCCAGTCTAGCTGACTTACCTTTTGATGGGTGGGGAGAGAACTGGAGCAGCCATAGGGTACTGCATAACCTGTCCTCTCGCCTCCCCACCCACCAGGACATCCCTTTTTCCCTCTCTCTGACATCTCTTACAAAGTCATTGTTGTGACCTTGATTGAGATGCTTTCCATGGCAGCTGTGAATAGGTAGGGAAGATCCATGACTGGATCTCCTCAAGGCTCATAGTTTTGTCTACAGGCATGGAGGAGATGCTGTATAGGGGTATAGAATTGCTCTCTAAAGGTGCAATCCTAAGTAGATAGGTGGCCGCCTCTGACCTCGGAGGCGGCCGCCTATCCAAAGCAAGGCAGGAGAGGCATGGGGGATCATTCTCTTCACACCTCTCCTGCCTTGCTCTTTTTTGCTAGACAGCCATTTTCAGCTGTCTAGTGGGGGGGGGGCAGCCTGGAGAGGAAGCTGCCGTACAACACATAGGATGTGTTGTCTGTGCAGCTCCACTCTCCCTGCCTCAGAATGCCCCCGAGCCCCGCCCCTTTTCAGTCGCTCCGCACTCATCTTTCAAGCACGGAGAATAGGGCTTCTCCATGCTGCCTCGGAGTCAGTGTGGATGAGGGGGGAGGTCGGCTCCTGGAATAGACCATATCCTAATGCCCGCTAGACAGGGTCTAGCGGGCCATAAGATTGCTCTCTAAGTAGCTGTAAAATGAAATGCATTCACACATTTATATACTCAGTGAACAGAATCTGTTTTTTAAAAGGAAGCAACCCAGATGAAAGCATACAGAAGGACAGAAACTACTAAGCACATAAGAACAATAATTCTTAACTCAGGACCAGAACGGGTGTCCTAGTTCTTCTGATGATGCCTTCTTAAATACATGTTTGGTTCAATGTGGTGCATCCTAAGCGGCTTAGCTAACATTCCAAATCTGAAGCAGAAAACCTGATCTGTTGTTTTGACTACTTCATGCAGTTATATGAAACTAGAAGATTTTTGTTCGGTCTTCTTTACAATCAGCAACTAAGGACAGAATGATAGTACACTAGCAGGATACTTTCACAAGTCATTAGCTAAAGTTCCCTTCCCTATCATCTCCCTATTCAGTACACCATATCCCTCTCCAGGCATTTGTTGCCACCACATGAAGAGAGCAGTGGGACTGCATGTGCAAATTGCACCCACAGCATCCTTGCTCCCACTGATGACCAGCGCACGTTCAGTGTGAAGGTCTAAAGGGCGGTTCTAAGTGTTCCTGTTATCAGGAAGACTGATAATGCAGGCTTCCCAGTCATGGGAAGGTGTCTAGGCACATTCCATTTTCCTTGCATGGCCCCATGACCTCAACACTGTTTGAGCCCTCACACATTAGTCTGAACACCTCAATAGGGCTCAAGTGTACCGAACATGCTGTGGGAAAAAGTATGGAGCTACTTTAAATGTTACCATTCTAATGGAAGTTAGATAGATGTATAAAGCTGCACAATTCAAACTCCCTCAGAACAAGCATTGTTCTGCTTCAGACAGAGGTTTCTGTTAGCGGAGACATTTTCTTTTTGTCACTTTGTATTACTATATAGCTTTTGCAAATGATGGATAAAACAAATACTGCTTGTTCTTTTCAATGTAAATCCCCAAAGTATTTATCGTATAAAAGAACAAGATGTTATTCATTGTGGGTAAAATCCATTGAGAACCAGTTGAAGTGGATTGGAGCTGTACAGTGGCTTGTGCTTGTATGTGTTTCAATACACCAGTGAAAATGTGGTCAGATGCAGGACTCTAATGTATTTTTTAAAAATAATTGAAATATTTATAGAAAAAAAACAACTAGGAATGTGTGAATCAGCAAAACTTGAGCTCATTGAGTATCTATGAATTCCATTTTGACGCTCACTCCAACTTGTTTCTGTATCAGATTGCAAGCTGGGGGGTTTTTCTCTTCACATGCAAATCCATGTGCATTTTCATGACCATTTTTCCTAATGTGTGCATCAAACTGTGCACATTTTTACATGTATGCATTTCCTCCCATTGATTAAAGCATGTTTGCACATGCTTTTCAAAGGTATGCATTTTTTCCATGTACATTTTTCAAAAGTAAACATTTTTTGAACAGATTGTGTGTGTTTTTTTGTTCGCAAATCACATCACAAGCTCAGAAATGTACAGGCTTCAAATACTGATCATAATTAGTCTGTTCTGGGAGGTGTAAACTTGGTAAATTCTGGACAAAAACTAATGGAAAAAAGCCTCATACATCCCTAAAAACCACTATTATTTTTAAGTGGTGTCCCCTTTAGGTCAATCCAATCCAGTGTTGGTTCAGCAGCCAATTACAATCACTATCAGAGTAAACGTTCCTTTGCTATAACGTAAAGGTGGGAACCCTCTAAGGGTGCAATCCTATGGCCCCTAGTCAGCGGGTAGATGGCCATAGGATAGGTCGGTTCCCGGAGAACCGACCACCACCCCCTCCCGCACCACCTCGTAAGCCCTGCGGATCAGTTCCGCGCTCATAGGAGCAGTGTGGAGTGGCAAAAATGGGGTATTCCCAGGGGGCCGGCCAAGGCAGGGAGGTTGGAAATGCTGGTACAACACTTCCTATGCGTCGTCCAGCTGCCACCTCCCGCACTCCGAGGTCCTGCAGCTAGACAGCCAAAATTGGCTGTCTAGCCGCAAAAGCCGGGCGGCAGGGGGGTGAGGAGGAGATCCGTTCCACACTACTGCTCCTGCCTTGCCCCGGAGAGGTGGTTGCCCTCTGGGCCAGAGGCGACGGTCAATCCAGATAGGATTGTTCCCTAAACCAGCCCAAATGGCTATGACTGTAACCACCATCATGGGATGGGTGAGCAAGCCCTCACTCACTTGGCCTAAGAATCAATTGGGCTGCTCAACTTGAATACTAGCAGCTCAGTTCCCCCACTTCTCCAATCCTCCATATCCTCCTCCTCCATCCTTCCTTCCAGGCTCCACCCCCTTCCTAAAAGAAATGCTTTACATTTGGGAAAAGAGGAAAAGCGTGATTGAGGACAGGTAAGTGGAGATCTGGCAGAAGAACCTGCCCCTAGAAACTTGTCTAAACATTGTCTTGCCTAAATGTTGTTATGACTTTATAATGATTTATTGTTTCATAATTTTTTGTAAACCACTTCAGGATTTTTAAAATGGGAAGCAATATAAATAGTATAAAACAAATGAATAAACAAAATGCAGAGACTTCTCCTGACTTATTCTTCTATTCTTTGCCCCCTAGTGCCCCCTCCCCTTCCTTAAGGAAAGACCTTTTTTTTCTTGTGATGATGGGTCAGACTGGTAGGGATAATGGGAAAGTGGTACAACCCCATTTTCAGACTGGCTCAGTTTGGGGGGCAGGGGGACCTGAAATGGAATAGTTCAATCTGATCAGAGTGCTTGCATTTTTGAGCCCCTCTCATTTCAAATACTCACTCTATCCCTAAGCAAGGCTCTCCATAGATATGGTTATTGTTGTTCAGTTGTTAAGTCATGTCCGACTCTTCGTGACCCCATGGACCATAGCACGCCAGGCCTTCCTGTCCTCCACTCTCTCCTGGAGTGTGCTCTAGTTCATATTCATTGCATCGGTGATGCTATCTAGCCATCACATCCTCTGCCGTCCCCTTCTCCTTTTGCCTTCAATCTTTCCCAGCATCAGGGTCTTTTCCAGTGACTTTTCTCTTCGCATTAGGTGGCCAAAATATTTGAGCTTCAGCTTCAGTATCTGTCTTGATTTGACCTCCCTGCAGTCCAGGGGACTCGTAAGAGTCTTCTCCAGCACCACAGTTCAAAAGCATCAATTCTTCGGCGCTCACCCTTCCTTATAGTCCAGCTCTCACAGCCATACATTACTACTGGGAAAACCATAGCTTTGATTATACGAACCTTTGTCGGCAAGGTGATGTCTCTGCTTCCTACTATGCTGTCTAGGTTTGCCATAGCGTTCCTCCCAAGGAGCAACCGTCTTTTAATTCCATGGCTACAGTCACCGTCTGCAGTGATCTTGGAGCCCAAGAAAATAAAATCTGTCACAGCTTCCATTTCTTCCCCTTCTATACGCCAGGAAGTGATGGGGCCAGATGCCATGATCTTCATTTTTTGAATGTTGAGTTTCAAACCAGCTTTTGCACTCTCCTTTCACCCTCAACAAGAGGCTCTTTAGATCCTCTTCGCTTTCTGCCATTAGGGTGGTATCGTCTGCTTATCTGAGGTTGTTGATAATTCTCCTGGCACTCTTAATTCCGACCTGTGATTCATCTAGGGATGGCGGAGAATTTCTCCCCGAAACTTCGGGGGACCGACCGCCAACGTGTTCGGCCCCCCGAACAAGTTTCGGGGAGAAATTCTCCACACCCCCCCGCACCCTGCACCCCCCCCGGGACAGGACTTAGCTTTGCCGAATGTCCCTCCCGGCGGCGGGTCCGGCCGGTGGTTCGGCGGGTGTTCGTGCGGGGCGGGAGTGGCAGCCGGTCTTTCGACCGGCTGCCGCCGCCGCCATTCCAATAAAACAAACAAACAAAAAACGCCCCCATGATAGGCTATGTGATGATTAACGTAGCCTATCACGGCTAGATTTGCAAAGTCAGCCATGATAGGCTACGTAAATCATCACGTAGCCTATCACGGGGGCGTCCTTTTTTAAAAAAAAAACAACTTTGGAGTTCGCGGCCGGGCGAGGCGGGAAGCCTCCTCCCTGGCCTGAATTTCGGCCGGGCGAGGCGGGAAGCCTCCCCCCCGGCCTGAACTTCGCGGGGGGAGCAGCGAAGCGCCTCCCCCCCACCGCGAACAAACTTCGACGACAGGTAAGTGACTTTCGTCCACCCCTAGATTCATCCAACCCGGCGTTTCTCATGATGTACTCTGCATATAAATTAAATAAGCAGGGCGACAATATACAGACTTGTTGTACTCCTTTCCCAATTTTGAACCAATCGGTTGTTCCATGTCCGCTTCTTACTGTTGCTTCTTGACCCTTATAGAGGTTTCTCAGGAGACAGGTAAGGTGGTCTGGTACTCTCATCTCTTTAAGAATTTGCCAGTTTGTTATGATCCACACAATCAAAGGCTTTAGCATAGTCATTGAAACAGAAATGACGTTTTTCTGGAATTCTCTTGCTTTCTCCATGATCCAGCAAATGTTGGCGATTTGATCTCTAGTTCCTCTGCCTCTTCGAAACCCCGCTTGTACTTCCAGTAGTTCTTGGTTCACATGCTGCTGAAGCCTAGCTTGTAGGATTTTGAGCATAACCTTGCTGACATGTGAAATGAGCGCAATTGTGCAGTAGTTTGAACACTCTTTGTCATTGCCCTTCTTTGGAATTGGAATGTAAAGTGAACTTTTCAAGTCTTGTGGCCACTGCTGAGTGTTCCAAATGTGTTGGCATATTGAGTGCAGCACTTTAACAGCATCATCTTTTAGGATTTTAAATAGCTCAGCTGGAATACTGTCATCTCCGCTAGTTTTGTTGTTACTAATACTTCCTAAGGCGCACTTGACTTCACGTTCACTCTCTAGGATGTCTGGCTCAAGTTCAGTGACTGCACTATCATGGCTATCAGGGACATTAAGATCTTTCCTGTATAGTTCTTCTGTGTATTCTTTTCACCTCTTCTTAATCTCATTTGCTTCTGTTAGGTCCCTGCCTTCTTTGTCTTTTATCATGCCCGTCTTTGCACAAAACGTTCCCTTGAGATCTCCAGTTTTCTTGAAGAGATCTCTACTCTTTCCTCGATTTCTTTGCATTGTTCATTTAAGAAGACCTTCTTGTCCCTCCTTGCTGTTCTCTGGAACTCTGCATTCAGTTGGATATATCTTCCCCTTTCTCCCTTCCTTTTTGCTTCCCTTCTTTCCTCAGCTACTTGTAAAGCCTCATCACACAGCCACTTTGCTTTCTTGCATTCCTTTTTCTTTGGGATGGATTGAGTTGCTGCCTCCTGAACAATGGTACGGACCTCCGTCCATAGTTCCTCAGGCACTCTGTCTATCAGGTCTAATCCCTTAAATCTATTCCTCACCTCCACTGTATATTCAGAAAGGATATGATTTAGGTCATACCTGAATGGTTTAGTGGTTTTTAGGGATGGCGGAGAATTTCTCCCCAAAACTTCGGGGGGCCGAGCGCCAACGTGTTCAGCCCCCCGAACAAGTTTCGGGGAGAAATCCTCTGAACCCCCCCCCGCCCCCTGCACCCACCCCGGGACGGGACTTACCTTCACCGAATGTCCCTCCCGGTGGCGGGTCCGGCCGGAGGTTCGGCGGGTGTTCAAGCGGGGCGGGAGCGGCAGCCGGTCTTTCGACCGGCTGCCGCCGCCGCCATTGCAATCAAAGAAAAAAAAAAACGCCCCCTGATAGGCTACGTGACGATTCACGTAGCCTATCACGGCTAGATTTGCAAAGTCAGCCATGATAGGCTACGTCAATCGTAGTTGCGTTGCCCTTATTTTCGCCGTAGTCTACGTAAACATTTACGTAGACTACAGCGACTAAATAAGGAACGCGAATGGCGGCTCCCTATGGGGGCCGCCATTAGCGTACGCGCTTTTTTTTTTTTTTTAAAGTCACCTGTGATAGGCTACATGACGATTGACGTAGCCTATCATGGCTGACTTTGCACATCTAGCCGTGATAGGCTACGTGAATCGTCACGTAGCTTATCAGGGGGCTTTAAAAAAAAAAAAAACTTTCGCGTTCGCGGCCGGGCGAGGCGGGAAGCCTCCTCCCAGGCCTGAATTTCGGCCAGGGCGAGGCGGGAAGCCTCCCCCCCAGCCTGAACTTCGCGGGGGGAGCAGCGAAGCGCCTCCCCCCCACCGCGAACGTCCTTCGACAAAAGTTAAGGGACTTTCGTACACCCCTAGTGGTTTTCCCTACGTTCTTCAATTTAAGCCGAAATTTTGTAATAAGAAGCTCATGATCTGAGCCACAGTCAGCTCCAGGTCTTGTTTTGACTGACTGTGTAGAGCTTCTCCATCTTTGGCTGCAAAGGACATAATCAATCTGATTTCGATATTGACCATCTGGTGATGTCCAAGTGTAGAGTTGCCTGTTGTGCTGTTGGAAAAGAGTGTTTGCTATGATCAGCGTGTTCTCTTGGCAAAACTCTATTAGCCTTTGTCCTGCTTCATTTTGTACACCAAGGCCATGCCTGCCTGTTATCCCGGTGATTTCTTGACTTCCTACTTTAGCATTCCAATCCCCTATGATGAAGAGGACATCTTTTTTTGGTGTTAACTCTAGAAGGTGTAGGTCTTCATAGAACCGATCAACCTCAGCTTCTTCGGCCTCAGTGGTTGGGGCATAGACTTGAATTACTGTGATGCTGAATGGTTTACCTTGGATTCGTACTGAGATCATTCTGTCATTTTCAAGATTGTACCCCAGTACTGCTTTTCCCACCCTTTTGTTGACTATGAGTGCTACTCCATTTCTTCTAAGGCATTCTTGCCCACAGTAGTAGATATAATGGTCACCTGAATTAAATTCGCCCATGCCTGTCCATTTGAGTTCGCTGATTCCCAAGATGTTGATGTTCAATCTTGCCATCTCATGTTTGACCACCTCCAGCTTACCTTGATTCATTGATCTTACAGTTCAGGTTCCTAAACAATATTGCTCTTTACAGCATCAGACTTTCTTTTCACCACCAGACACATCCACAGCTGAGTGTCCTTTTGGCTTTGGCCCAGCCGCTTCACTCTTTCTGGCGCTACTTGGAAATTCCCTCTGCTCTTCCCCAGTAGTATATTGGACACCTTCCGACCTGAGGGGCTCATCTTCCAGCGTCATCTCTTTTAGCCTTGTGATAAGTTCCATGGGGTTTTCTTGGCAAGAATACTGGAGTGGGTTGCCATTTCCTTCTCCAGTGGACCACATTTTGTCAGAACTCTCTGCCATGACCTGTCCATCTTGGGTGGCCCTACACAGCATAGCTTATGGCTTCACTGAGTTACGCAAGCCCCTTTGCCACAACACGGCAGTGATCCATGAAGGGGATAGAAATGGTACAAATGTCATAATTGAGTGTGTGTGTGTGTGTGTGTGTGTGTGTAGTGAATGCTAGATTATAGGTATCCTTCCATGGATCCATTTTGGACTGGGCCCCAAACCATCTTGGATCTGGATCCAATCTGAAATAACTCTTTGTGACCTTGGCACATAGCAGTCACATGGTCATCCTGCATCAGGACCTGGAGACAACCATTCTTGTCATGTAAGATTTTTGACCCACCATGATGACCCTCTACTTCACCCAAAGTAGAAGAGAAAGAAGTCCTTTTCCTCATGCTGCCACCTGCACTCAGTGGGAGAGCTGGTTTTGTGGCAGACCACCCAGGGTAGGCCGGGCACATGCTGTGTATGCCTGTTGGTGAGGATGGTGGCACCAAGGGGAGGGGCTTGCCATCTATTTACGGTGACCCTGCCTGGAATCTAGCAGCACTTGCTATACAGCTAGCACCCACCCCTCCCACACAACGTTGATTCAGTGAGGGCATTGCAGGTCGCATGGAGCCAAGTAGGATTTTTCTGAAGCAGCATCTCAATTGGCCATGGGTGCTGTGGGAGGGGGTATCTACTCTGTACCCAGGAGGTAACAAGCAGTTAACAGGTGATGCCATTGTTAAATAGGCAGCATTGGTCACAACTGGTGGGTAGGGCACTTAAGTTCCATTCATTTCAGTGGGTCTACTCTACATAGGACAAACACTGGATACTACCTTTAGTCACTTGTGAGCACCCTAAGGTGTCTTTAGGGATGGCGGAGAATTTCTCCACAAATCTCCGGGAGGCCGAATGCCAACGCATTCGGCCCCCCGAAATTGGTGGAGAAACGGTCCGCCCCCCCTTCCCCCCGCCTGGGATGGGACTTACCTTTCCCGAATGTCCCTGGCACTGGCGGCTCCCGGCGGTGGGGCGGTGGCGGCAGCGGCTGGTCTTCCGACCGGCTGCCGCCACCGCCATTGCCCAGTAAAAAAAAACAACAAAAAAAAAACGTGATAGGCTACGTAAAGATTTATCTTCCAAATAAATAAAGTATCTACGTAAAGTATCTTCCAAAAACACCGTGATAGGCTACGTAAATCCTTACGTAGCCTATCACGGCTGAGTTTGGGGGGGGGAAGCGCATATGCAAATGGCGGTGCGTTCCTTATTTGGGCACATGTAGTCTACGTAAACATTTACATAGACTACGGCGAAAATAAGGGCAACGCTATTTGCGTTGCCCTTATTTTCACCGTAGTCTACGTAAATGTTTACGTAGACTACACATGCCCAAATAAGGAACACAAATGGCGGCGCCCATGGGCGCCGCCATTTGCGTACGTGCTTTCCCCCCCCCAAAGTCAAGATTTTACGTAGTTAAATCTACGTAAAGATTTACGTAGCCTATCACGGCTGACCGCAGGGACGCAAACGGTGGCACCTACGGCCGCCACCATTTGTGTCCCGGCAGGAGACGAGGTTCGCAGCCGGAGGGACGGAGCGCCTCCTTTCCGGCCAGAATTTCGGCCGGAGGGATCGGGCGCCTCCCCCCCACCCAGAATTTTGGGGGGAGGAACGGAGCGCCTCCCCCCCACCGCGAAGCAAGCTGCGGGATCAGGTAAGGGACTTTCGTCCATCCCTAGTCTTTAAGGCAAATTCCCATGGCCCACCTTCTAGGTTAGTGGGATTTGGGATAGGGAAGGAACTCCTTTTGGGTCCGTAAGACTAGGGATGGAGAGGCTCACCTCTGTCTGTCCCCGCTGGGTGCTCACCAAACCGCTGCCACTGCCTGCTCCTGCAAGCTGTGCTGCATGAGCTGCTGAACAGCTCAGCAAGCACCCAGCAGCCACCTGTCCCCTCGCCAAGCCGCCATTTTGCGAAAAAATGGCAGCTCCAGGTTTTCCAAAAAGTAATTTTGCATAAATGGCAGCCATAAAAGGGCCATTTATACAACTTTACAGGATTTCTCAGACTCCACGACATCCCTACGTATGAGTCACACACAGTGTGTGGGACTCAGGTTGTGACCAAGTTGTGGACAGAAGGCAGGGACAGACTGTGGGCTGTTGCTGGGCTTGAGACCAGGCTTGGCTCATCCATGTTCAGCAAACTTAATAAGAGCCACACAGCTACAACCTTTTGCATATCTCTTGTTGTTAGGGATGTGAGAACCCATCCCAGCTCGGATTCTCCGGGTGCCCCCAAGCTTTCTCCCCACTCGCACATAGATTTATATGCAAAAAGCGCTGTGAATCGCCCATAGACTCTAATTTACAGAGCTATTTTGCGTATAACTCTATGGGCAAGTGCTGCCGATCGCCATTTTTTTTTAAACATGGCGATTGGCACAGAGACGAACTGGCCTGGGTAAGTTGTGGGCTGCTCATCAAGCACAGAGAGGCACTCAACTGGAGCCTGGAGGGCCAGAAAGTGGGAGGGAGCTTGGCAGGCACAGCTTGGCGGGTGCCAGCGGTCCATCAAATTTATGGACCAAAACGGGTGCCCACGACATCCCTACTTGTTGTTAAGTTAATAGAGTTGAAGCCCTAATTTCACCCAACCTTCTGTGTCCAACCTTATTATTTCTAGGGGGATGGTTGTAATAGTGGAAGGGCACAATTCTTTGCAATATATACCACAGTAGGACCTGAAGGCCTGAACACAGCTGCATATGTTTGTGTTTCTGGTTCAAATCTGGTGCCTTCCAGATGTGTTGTACTACAACTCCATAAGCCCCAGCCGGTATGGCTAATGATGAGGGATGATGGTATAGAATCATAGAATCATAGAATAGTAGGGTTGGAAGGGGCCTACAAGGCCATCAAGTCCAACCCCCTGCTCAATGCAGGAATTCAAGTCAGAGCATCCCTGACAGATGGCTGTCCAGCCTCGTCTTGAATGCCTCCAGTGTGGGAGAGCCCACCACCTCCCTAGGTAATTGGTTCCATTGTCGTATTGCTCTAACAGTCAGGACATTTCTCCTGATGTTCAGCCGGAATCTGGCTTTCTGTCACTTGAGCCCATGATTCCGTGTTCTGCACTCTGGGATGATTGAGAAGAGATCCTGGCCTTCCACTCTGGGACAACCTTTCAAGTACTTGAAGAGCGCTATCCTATCTCCCCTCAGTCTTCTCTTCTCAAGGCTAAACATGCCCAGTTCTCTCAGTCTCTCTTCATAGGGCTTTGTTTCCAGTCCCCTGATCATCTTTGTTGACCTCCTCTGAACCCTCTCCAGTTTGTCTGCATCCTTCTTCAAGTGTGGTGCCTAGAACTGGACACAGTACTCCAGATGAGGCCTAACCAGTGCTGAGTAGAGAGCAACTAGTACTTCCTGGGATTTGGAAGCTATGCTTCTATTAATGCAGCCCAAAAAAGCATTTGCCTTTTTTGCAGCCACATCACATTGTTGGCTCATATTCAGCTTGTGATTGACAACAATTCCAAGATCCTTCTTGCTTGTAGTATTGTTGAGCCACGTATCCCCCATCTTGTAACTGTGTATTTGGTTTCTTTTTCCTAGGTGCAGAACTTGGCATTTATCCCTATTAAATGTCATTCTGTTGTTTTCTGCCCAGCACTCCACTCCATCAAGATCACTTTGAATTTTGTTTCTGTCTTCCAAAGTATTAGCTATCCCACCCAATTTTGTGTGATCTGCAAATGTGATCAGCATTCCCTGCACCTCCTCCTCCAAGTCATTAATAAAAATGTTGAAGAGCACTGGGCCCAGGACTGAGCCTTGTGGTACCCCACTTGTTACCTCTCCCCAGTTTGAGAAGGTCCCATTGATAAGCACTCTTTGAGTCCGTTTCTGTAGCCAACTGTGGATCCACCGGATTGTTGTTTCATCTAACCCACATTGAGCTAGTTTGCTCATCAGGATATCATGGGGCACTTTGTTGAAAGCTTTGCTGAAGTCGAGGTATATGATGTCTACAGCATTCCCAAGGTCCACAAGGGAAGTTACTTGATCAAAAAATGAGATCAGATTCATCTGGCAGGACTTGTTCTTGACAAATCCATGTTGGCTTCGAGTAATCACGGCATTGTTTTCAAGGTGCTTCCAGATGGATTGCTTTATGATCTGCTCCAGAATTTTCCCAGGGATTGATGTCAGACTGACTGGTCGGTAGTTCCCAGGTTCCTCCCTTTTACCCTTTTTGAAGATAGGGACAACATTATCCCTCCTCCAGTCATCTGGCACTTTACCCATCCTCCATGATTTCTCAAAGAGAATAGACAGTGGTTCTGAGAGTTCTTCCGCTAGTTCCTTTATTACTCTGGAGTGCAGTTCATCTGGCCCTGGAGATTTGAACTCATTCAAACTAATTAGGTGTTCCTTGACCATATGCCTATCGATCTCAAGCTGCAGTCCTGCCCCTTCAGCCTGTACTTCGCCTTTGCCAGGGGGTTCATAGACCCTCTTTTGGGAGAAGACTGAACCAAAGTAGGAATTGAGCACCTCTGCCTTTTCTTTCTCATCTGTTATCATTTTGCCATCCTTATTTAATAGCTGAACAACCATTTCTTTCCTCTGCCTTTTACTATGCATGTAGCTGAAGAAAGCCTTTTTGTTGTTTTTAGTATTCCTCGCTAACCTCAGCTCGTTCTCAGCTTTAGCCTTCCTGACGCCATCCCTGCAATTCTGTGTTACCTGCCTGTACTGTTCCTTTGTTACTTGGCCTTCTTTCCATTTCCTATATGTGTCCTTTTTTGTTTTCAGGTCATCTCTAAGCTTTTTGTGAAGCCACATTGGCTTCTTCTGTTGTCCAAAACATCTTGAGGGCATCAAGTTGGGGAAAGCTCAGGTCTAGGGGCCTCTACTGGACACAATCTGGAGTTTGGATCAAAATGAATTCAATGACTAAATTTGGGTGTGTCTACCCATCACTACTTCCCTGTAGCAATGTTATACTATCTTTTCAACCCTAGAACATGTGAAACAATAATAAAGAAGCATATGTAGAGTTATTTTTCTTTACCACTGAACAACCATAGTTCTCTCTTGGATTGTGATGCAGGGCTGCAAATCAGTTGATGTGGCTTTCAGACACATTTGGCATCCATCACTTTGCTTTCTGAAACTATTGTTTGGGTAATGGCTCCTTGGAATACATCAGTGCTGCATGATGTTCTATTTTCCCCCTCTTATTATTGCAGGATCTCCAAAGGGTGAAGTGAGGGGAGAAGAAAGCAGGACATCCGAGTTTCATAGTCTTATACCTGATCTCTTGTCATATTGGAGGATTTGTATGAGCTGAAAAAGCTTGAAAGAGCAATGTCCTATTGTTAGATCACCCTTTTCTTTTATGTATAGTGGAAAACTGCAGGGCAGAAAAAATCAGAATACATTTACATGCTGTTTGATTTAAAAAGCGGCACAATAAATGAAACCATTAACGGCATTTGCTGACCTTTTCAATGCACATGATGTACATGAAAGTAAAATATTTGCAAAGCCTGTTTCTCTTCCACTCACCTGACCTCACCGTTTTACTCCCTTACATTACTGTTGATGACAGCAAGTCTGCAGCATAAGGGTTGGGCATTTATGAATTGTTGTAGGAAATGAAAAGAGAAAAAGCCTGTATTTTTCCAGATAAAAAGCTGCCCATTCCCACCTGCCAACCCCTATGGGCTCATGCACAACTCTGAAGACTCCTTTGAAAGAACAAAGGGAATTAAGCTTGGCTCATACAAGGTTGTTGGTATCCTTCTGCTCTTTAGTGGCATGGGGCTGTCACTGTCTCAGGTGTGTTTGCAATCTTCTTAGAAAGCCCAAGTAGCTGTTAAAATGCAGTCTTCGCACCTGTTTTAAACCAAGGAGTCACTTTTCCCTACAAGTCCAGTGTAATTGTGTGATGCAAATATGCTGTTTTAGGATGTCAGGCCTCATGTCTCTATATTTATATCTACTGGCATCAAAGAAAAGTTGGACAAATATCAAAAAGAAAAGAAAAGGGAATTTGAGAATGTAAGTCCTCTTCTGGTGGAAATCATCGCTTTCACTTGCTTTTGCTATGCTCCAAAGAGGTGTGTGCAGAACACCACACACCGTTTTCTCACATACAGGGATAGGTGTCTTTGGATCCTGGCCGATATCTGGTTTGAAATGCTCCCTCTCCCAACTCTAGCTCATCTGTACAACACTGGTGGGACTATTATCTCCGAATAATAAAATGCGTAGGAGAAGGGGAATTGTATGTTGGAATACTTTCACACTCAGCGGTGGCTGGTGGCTGCGATGTCAGTGGGGCTATAAATCTATTCTGGGGTTTCAGTCAGAACGAGTCAGAACTCTAAAAGGAGCTATCCAAGGTGCTGAACCCCCAATAGGTTCACCACCTTGGATAGCTCCATTAAAATTCTGTCTGGTTCTGACTGAAACCCAGACCAGATCCACAGCCCTACTGATATTGGAGCTACCAGCCTTCACTGTTCACACTTAAAACAAAAACCTGTGTAACAAACAAACAAAAAAACAAAAAACACCAGCCTGTCAAGGAGCTTGTCCTTTCTCCCCAAACATGCTTGCTTTCCAGGAGGAAGATCATCAGTCATACAATCTCCAGCTTCATTTTCAATTGGGATTCTGTGCATTTTTGTGAGTGTTATTCCTGAGTTTTGGCTCCTCTCGCATACAAGAGCCACACGGGAGCACTTCCTGAGCAGCTTCAGCATGTGTGTGAACACTGACACCACGTAGGTGAGACTGATTCCAGATATAAGTTATGTCTTTACCAGTTGCTTGATGATCCAGTGGGAAAGAAGATTCAGACTGTTACCCCCACCCACAACCCATAATGCAGTTGAGTGAGATCACACCATGGAACAATAGTTTTCTTGCAGCAATGGTTGGGTGTGTCTGAATGGTGTGGAATCATGATCACCCTTAAAAGACCAGACACATCCGTCAAAGGCAAGGAATGCACGCCAACCTAGTGACAATTATGAATCAAGAATGAACAAGGGAAGATGATACTTGATGTGCATGCAGTCAAGGAATAGCTTTGTGAAATAAGGTAGCAAAAAGCCACCTCATCCAATACCTCTTCTCCAGTTCTAACAGCTGCTGCTGCTTTTCTTACATAAAGAAACTCATTTTCCTTGCCAAAAGGAATATTTGTACAACATCTCTCTTGTTTTATGCAGAACAATTCCATACAAAGTTTAATTAAAATAAAAATCAGTACAGAAATAATTATGTGAGCGTTAATTAACACACCATGCCTGAAAAAAATAACCATTTTTCTTTATGTAGCCACAGTTATTCCCTGTAGCTCTTTAATAACAGCTACACTATGATTTCCATGGATATATCAGAAACAAGAGATGAGGATTGTTCTCAGATTTATTGTTATCTTGCAGATTGCTTTCCAACTCCAGTTACTAAGTCAGCAGTTCAAACAGTTTTGGTATATTTAGCCTCACAGATAGCAATATTTGCATGACTTAGCTCCTCCGGCTTATCCATTTAAGTCTTGTAATTAGTTTCTAAATCCTGAGCTTCAAAATGATAATAGTTCGAAGCTAATAATATGTCAATAACACACAGTCAATACAAACCACAGCACTATTCAAAACTAGAATTAGTCAGACTACCTAAAAAGAAAAATAAACGAGTTGCCCGGTGAAAGGCTCAAATCTAAATCTGTAAGTTCCTGATCTGCAGTGACTAATAACGCAATCAAATGATATGCAGGTGATTCGATGAGCATGGTTACAGCACACCAAAACAAAATAACTGACCAGCAATAGCACATCCAGTTTATACTTTTAAATCTATAAGATTTATAAACTGCATGTGCTACTGATGGACATTTGTTATGTTTTGGAATAAGAACCCAATGCAAATTGTGCAGCATTAGCCAATAGAGGTGTGTGTGTGCGCGGGCGTGCGCGCGAGCGAGCGCGTGCACACTCGTGCAGGGGGGATTTTTCTCCCAGCCAAACCATCCCTGGTTACTCTGAAAACTTGCCATCCACTGCTGCTTAATACCAACTTGATACATATAACTCCTAGCATGTAGGCCCTGACTTGCATCAATGAAACCTGTGCGGATAAGATGGACCCTCGGAAAAGAGGGAAGCTGCCAGTATATCATCTACCTGACTCCATGACAGTCTCCCTACCTGAACTGATGGAAGTGTTTTTCAATTTTCTCCTGAGAACCCCTGGACTACTGCCTGTGTGGGAGCTAAAAATGGACCCTAAGTTGCCTTCTTGGGGCAGCTCAGGATTTAGGGCTGCCATGACAGCTATGGGCTTTCTGCAAATGTCAATGCACATAGTGGGCCACATTCTAGGCCTGGGTTTTTGTTTTGTTTTTTGTGGTAGGCCAGGAAGATGGTGATCTGCAGGGGGATAACTTTTCATTACCTTCTGTATTATGGACAGTTCACTTCCTGACCATGTCGAGGCTCGTGGTGGCACTATCCCTCCACTGTAGGGGTGGTGGATCAATTAAGATGGTCCATTCTCAAGAGGCTGGTGGCTCATAATGGATTCCAGAGAGCCTTTGGGAAGAATCCAGTTGGCATGGCTGGCATTCCTGATGATGCCCTGTAACCTGGGTTGTAGTCATGATTGCTTTTAAACGTCATCACCTGTTGAATAGAGCCCTGTTGGTTCCTCAGTACACCAGGAATCTGGGGGCAATGGGATGACAAAAATGTAAGTGGGAGAAAACTTGAGCCAGGTCTGACTGAACACAGGTTAGGGCTCACCTTGGAGCAGGGGTGAGCAACCTGGTCCCCTCCAGAAGTTTAGGACTACAACTCCCATAAACTCTGCTCAGCCAGCATGATCGGTGGTCAAGGACTGCGGGAGTTAAAACATATGGAAGGTGTTAGGTTACCTATCCCTGCCTTACAGTCTACTGTGGTCATGGCATTGGCAAAGAAGGAATCTGTATCCACTGTTGTAGCATCTTCAAAGTGTCATCCAGCAGAGCTACTTTGAGTGGTACAGAGTCTATTTCAAATGTGGGGCAGGGTAAATTAGCTGTACGGTAATCTTGGGGAACCCCTAAGTAACCCACTGTGACTTGTTTGCAAAGCACTTCAAGGAGAAAATAACTTGCATCTGTCTTTGACTGAGAGATTCATTCCTCCAATGTAGTGACTGGCAGAACTCTAGACAATTCTGCAGATCTAGTCACGAGTTTAGAAGGATCTCAGGGTCAAACTACACGCTACTTTTAATTATGTAGCACGTAGCCAATTCCTCTCTTTCTCTCTCCTCTAGTGTAAACGTGCATGACCCTGATTTAGATCGTGACCACAGCACACTGGGAGGGGAGGATTAAACCTCCCCCCAGCATTTGCTTCCCCCAATACCCCCCCCCCACTTTGTGGGGGAATAACAATGTTAAAAGCCTTTGATGCCAATGGAGACTTTTTTAAATCCCACCCCTGCTGGGAAGCAAATGATGGGGGGAGGTTTAATCTTCCCCTCCCAGTGTGCTGTGGTCCCAATCTGAATCAGGGTCATGCACATGTACAGTAGATTAAACAAACAAACAAACAACTCTGGCTCTATTAGATTATTGTAATCACTGTGCATGGGTCTGCCTCTGCATATTACTTGGAATCTTCAGCTGGTTAAAAATACAGCAGAAAGAAAGTCTGGAATATATCCCACCAGTGTTTCTTTCAAAAAGAACCACCCCACCACCGATGACCAACAGCAAGCGTGGGCAACCTGCGGGCCATGGCTGCAAGCAAGGCTCCGCTGCTCTCCATGTGGCTGTGAGCCCTGGGGAGCTCCATCCACTGTTCCCCGCGGCCTAGCTGATGAGCTGGGCTGCAGGAAAAAGGCCACTATTCCGGAACTGCTATTCCCTTACAGCAGCAGTGGGACAGCAATCCCTGTGGGGTTACTGGGATGGGGACAAGGCTTTAAGCCTCCTCCCTCAGCAGTCCCAATGCAGTTGGCCTTCCTATTCCCCACAGTGAATGTTCTTGGGAAACAGCAATCCCGACTGGAGTTGCTGGAGGGGTGGGGGAAGAGATGTTAGGTTCCCCCTCCTTCAGCACTTCAGCAGTATGAATCAGGATCACTGGGACAGGGTGTGAGCCTTTTGCCTTCCTGGCCTGCACAGTGATCCCATCCCCTCTGTGTGTGTGTGTACGTGCGCGCGTGTGCGCACGTGTTTGTCTGTCTGCATAGGTGTATGTGTGTGGCCCACAAATCACTACCTGGCACCTCATGTGGCCCTTAGGGCTGAAAAGATTGCCCCATGCCCCTGATCTACACAATGCATTTCCCAGGTACAATTCAGAATAGCCTTTAAGGGCACACAATCCTATGCACGTTTAGACAGAAAAAATTGCCTACAACTCCCAGCATGCCCCAGCCAGGTTTGCTGGCTGGGGGGCATGCTGGGAGTTGTAAACTTGTTTTTGTCTTAACATACATAGGATTGCACCTTAAATCCATTTACACTTTAGGACCTGGCTACCTAAAGGAATTCATGCTCCTATATGACCCTGTCAATTTTAAGATAATAGCTGGAGACCCTTCTCTTGTTGCCCCCATCTTCAGAAGTCAGGTAGCTGGTAAGAGGAGACAGGGCCTTTTCTGTGATACCCTCCTAGAGAGCTGTTCACCTGGTGTTGGTCTGTTGAGTTTAGGCACCAAGCTATTTGTCTGAATGTACAGTGATATTGTTATTGTTACTGTGGAAATCTTATAGCTTTGCTGTTTTATTAGCATAGTTGGTTTTATACTGTGTTTTCTGCTATTTTTCTGATTTTGTTTGTGTATTCGGTAATGATTTATTGATCTTTAATGGTTTGATCGTTCCATAACTGTCTGACTGGAAGCTGTCTGGGGATTTCCATTGTAACATCGTGGGGAGAGGGGGGAGACATAGTATTGTGAGCTGGCTTAACATAGTGACAGCTGATAGTGACACCATGATGCACAGCTACCAATGGCTGATGTTTTGACTTCCTGTCAAACATTGTACTGCCTGGAAAAGGTTGCTGACAGGGCATGTTGGCAGGGATCAATTATATACCTTCCTAAAGGCATTTTAGCAACCATGGAACCATCTACCTTGTCACCCCCAATGTGCCTGATATGTAGTAACAAACAGCATATTAGCAATACTGACACTTTGAAGAATTCAGATCTACTCCAGTTGCCTTACCTAGGGTATTGCAAAGTAATTTTGTGATGGTTCTTAGACTATTTTTTCTTAACTGATTGGAGAAAAAACCTCTTGGGAGTTAGTGGAAGGATAGGAAGTAACAAATGTTACAAAGGCTTCCTAGGAAATTACATTTTTTAAGCCTCATTTTCCCCCCAAAAAAAATATATGTGTGTTTAGGGTTGCTTCCTTGCTTTCCTTAGTTTTAAATCAGAAATCTAAGCCTGGCTCTCTTCAGAATTGCAGCATTCACCAGGCTAGGAGTACGACACTTTAAACAAAAGCTCCTTGAATCACAGAAATTAGACATAATATCTGAACTGATTGCGTCTGGTTCTTGTTGGAACATTTCTGTGTCAAGATAAAATGGCTTCTCGCAGTTCTTTGGGCACCACTATTATATTCCAAAAGGAGTATTGATTATACCATTAAAAATCTGATCATGAATTCTGCAGCCGACTGCTGGATTTTCTCTCTCAGCAGTTCGTCCGTTTTGAATGTGATTCCAAAAGAACATTTTATCTCTCTTGATTTCTTAAGTAACTTTAATGCTGCTGCTAGTTTTCAAGCCTGCATATCTCTCCCTCCTGAACAGAGAGGCACCAATACGCTACACTGACTCTTGTATACTTCTCCCACACTGCAGACCCTATCATTTCCCATCACCTTGCCAGAGACTGTGTGAACATTTCTTATGAATGTGAGAACATTCATAATTGGTTAAGTTGTGAGGCAGACAGACAGGCTGCCCTGGATATGGTTTCCTGTTTCATGCGTCTGGCACTGATACCACAGTCCCAACTGCAATTTTTCTTTATGACTCTGTTGTATATGCAGATCATGGGCAGCATCCTATGCTGTCCCTGCACTAGCAGAATGGAATGTTAGCAAAACAGGAAGTAGCAGTTCTTGAATTAAGAATGAAATTAGTGCAAACACTAATTTCCTGCCCTGTTCTGGAAATGAGCATTTCTGCTCTTTTTCGTGGTTATTTCAGGAACTGCCCTTTCCTGTTGCTCTAGTGGTCCATTCCACAAACAGAACTTGTGTAAGTGCAGTGGCAGTATAGGATACTGGCCCATGAATATAACCACAGATATATAAGCAGATATTATCATCAGTGATTAGTAAAACCCTGTATGTATATTAGTATGCAGTAGGCGGGGGGAGGGGGAGATGTAATGAAGAGGCTAAATCAAATTCCAGGAATACTATATTGTCATCATCCCCTGCCCCCCTCTGTCTCTCTCTCTCTCTCTATATATATATATATTATTTATTTACAATATTTAAATACCGCTCCATATCAAAAGTTTTTGGAGCAGTGAAGAGCAAAGATATAAGAATAAAATGCCAAGCTAAAAAAATCAAGAGAGCAATCCTATGGCTGCTAGACACTGTCCAGAGGGCAATAGGATATGCTCATTTCTAGGAACCGACCTTGGATCCTGCACTCCAAGGTTAGTTCCTGGAAAACCGATCACCGCCCTCATCGGTGCTGCCTCCGGAGAACCCCTGTCCTCTGTGCTCGGAAGAGGAGCATGGACCGACTGAAAAGGGGTGGGGCTGGGGGCATTCCTGGGTGGGGAAAGCGGAGCTGAGTATACGACACATCCTATGTGTCATACAGCAGCTTCCTCTCCCAGTCGCCCCCCCCCCCAGACAGCCAAAAATGGCTGTCTAGAGAAAAATAGCAAGGCAGGAGAGGCGCGGAGGGAACAATCCCCCCGTGCCTCTCCTGCCTTGCTTTGGTTAGGCAGTCGCCTCTGAGGTTGGAGGCGGTCGCCTATCTAGGGGTGTACGAAAGCCACTTACCTGGTCTCGCAGCTTGCTTCGCGGTGGGGGGGAGGCGCTTGGCTGCTCCCCTCAAAGTTCAGTCCGGGGGGGAGGCTTTCCGCCTCGCCCGGCTGAAATTCAGGACAGAGGGGAGGCTTCCCGCCTTGCCCAGCCGAAATTCAGGCCGGGGAGGAGGCGCCTCGCCTCGCCCGGCCGCGAAATAAAGTTAAAAAAAAAAACGCCCCCGTGATAGGCTACGTGAATATTTATGTAGCCTATCACAGCTAGATCTGCAAAGTCAGCCGTGATAGGCTATGTTAATCGTCATGTAGCCTATCACGGGTGACTTAAAAAAAAAACAACGCGTACGCAAATGGCGGCCCCCATAGGGAGCCGCCATTCGCGTTCCTTATTTGGTCGCTGTAGTCTACATAAAGATTTACGTAGACTACGGCGAAAATAAGGGCAACGCAAATAGCGTTGCCCTTATTTTTGCCGTAGTCTACATAATCTTTACGTAGACTACGGCGACCAAATAAGGAACACGAATGGCGGCTCCCTATGGGGGCCGCCATTAGCCGTATGCGCTTTTTTTTTTTTTTTTTAAGTCACCCGTGATAGGCTACGTGACGATTTACGTAGCCTATCACGGCTGACTTTGCAAATCTAGCCGTGATAGCCTACGTTAATCATCACGTAGCCTATCACGGGGGCATTTTTTTTTTTTTTACTTTTATTGGAATGGCGGCGCAGCAGCCAGTCGAAAGACCAGCTGCCGCCTCTGCCCCTGTCGAAGACCTGCCGAACCGCCGCCGGGACCCGCCACCGGGAGGGACATTCGGGAAAGGTAAGTCCCATCCCGGGGGGGGCAGGGGGCGGGGGGGCCGGAGAATTTCTCCCCGAAACTACTTCGGGGGGCCGAATATGTTGGCACTCAGCCCCCCGAAGTTTCGGGGAGAAATTCTCCCCCATCCCTACGCCTATCTAATTAGGATTGGACTCTAAGACATTTTAAAAGAAACAAGTTCCGATAAGACCAAATGTAATAAACGGTGGCGGCTGGTCACTCAAGGAAGGCTTCCTGAAATAACAATGTCTTCAGGAGGCAAGGGCAAAATGGGTGGATGATATTCTGGAGGTGACAGACTTGACCTTGGGGGAGCTGGGGGTGGCGACAGCTGAAAGGAAGTTCTGGCGTGGGCTGGCCCATGAAGACACGAAGAGTCGGAAGCGACTGACCGAATAAACAGCAACAAGCCTTCGTAAATATTTATGTAGGCTAAAACGGCTAAAAATAGGGAAAGCAAATGGCGGCTGCCATAGCCGCCGCCATTTGCATACGCTATTTTGTTTTGTTTTTGGCTTGCCGTGATAGGCTACATAAATACTTATGTAGCCTATCATGGCCTCAGCAGGGATGCAAAAGGCATCCCTGCGTTAGCCGTGATAGGCTATATATTTACGTAGGCTATCACGGCTATGATGAAGAAGCGAATGGTGGTCGCAGGGTGGCCGCCATTCGCAAGTCAGCGCGGATGGCAGCAGGTAAGTGCTCCGTTTCGCACGCCTTTCGTGGGTTGGGGGGTGGGGGCTTCGTTCTGCCACAGATTTCGGGGGGTCGAATGCACTGGCATTTGGGCTCGAGATCCGTGGTGGAATTCTCTGACATCCCTACCTGCATCAAAATGCTGCAGTTGGAATGTTTCTATTCAGGATTCCAGCCAGCTGTGTCCTCTTTCTATTCCATTTCTCTGCCCCCTTCTCTGCTTTTCCGGTTTTCCTCCTAATTAACACTATGGCAACTGCTCAGTCCTCATTTGGGCTGTTTTGTGTTGGGGGTTGGTGGATGCCCCCTTAGGTTTTTCTAAGGGTTTTTTGTACTTCTGCAAATCTTGGGTTTTCGTTGAGCCTGCTGGTACTTCTTTCATTTCTCAGTGGCCTCATTTTAGCTGTCCTGTTGGCCCTCATCAGCTGAGTTCACTATTAGAGCCTGGGAGTCATACATGCATTTCTCCCCCATGCTGGCATGGAGAAGGGAACTGCTGGCATTAATGACAGGAAAGTAACAAGTAAATCATGTTTAGTAAAAAAATATACACCAAAGGTGAAACACTGATTTGCCAAAAAATGTATTATGCTGTAACCATGCCTGCACTTTCCAGGGTTTTCATCTCATTCCATTCCTTACGTGTCTATACCACCCAATAGCCAAAGCTCTCTGGGAGGTTTCCAAAGATTTCAGAGATTAAAACCTGAAAAAATACAATACAGTAACATAATATTTGATTGGGTGAGGGTGGTGGCAATGTGTGTGGCTGCAGGCTTTAACTTTCCCAGTTCGAACTGCTATGGTATGTTTTTAAGCCACCACTATGTGAATGTGTGTGTGTTGTCTGTTTATATGTTTCTATGTCAATGGGTTTGTTTGTTTTTTACATTATGTGAAGTATTGTAATTTTAAGGTTTTTAATCTTTGTAAACCACCCAGATAGCTTTGGCTATTGGGTGGTATAGAACTGTAAAAGACGAAATGAAATGAAATTCACTGGATGACCTTGAGAACATAAGAAGAGCCATGCTGGATCAGACCAAGGGTCATCGAATCATTTAATAGTATAGAATAGTAGGGCTGGAAGGGGCCTACAAGGCCATCAAGTCCAACCCCCTCCTCAATGCAGGAATCAAGTCAAAGGATCCCTGTCAGATGGCTGTCCAGCTTCATCTTGAATGCCTCCAGTGTGGGAGCGCCCACTCCCTCCCTACATAACTGGTTCCATTGTCATATTGCTCTAACAGTCAGGAATAGGGATGTACGAAAGTTCCGCCACGGATCTAGGGATGTACGAAAGGTACTTACCTTTCCGCCGATTATGCTGATGCTGGGGGTGAGGTGTTCCATCCCTCCCCCCGGAATCCTGGCCAGGGGGGAGGTGCTCCGTTCCTCCCCCCTGGAATCCTGGCCTCCAGCAGAATCCTGGCTCCGCCAGCAGCCGGACATCCGGCCGTTGGCTAGCAGGGACGCAAATGGCGGCGGCCATAGCAGCCGCCGTTTGCATCCCTGCAGTCAGCCGTGATAGGCTACGTAAATGTTTACGTAGCCTATCACGGCTGATTAAAAAAAACACATACGCGTATGCAAATGGCGGCGCCCCTGGGCGCCGCCATTTGCATTCCTTATTTTGGCACGTCTTAGTCTACATGAACATTTACGTAGACTAAGACGGCGAAAATAAGGGGAACGCAAATAGCGTAGATGCTACGCTATTTGCGTTCCCCTTATTTTCGCCGTCTTAGTCTACGTAAATGTTTACGTAGACTAAGACGTGCCAAAATAAGGAACGCAAATGGCGGTGCCCATGGGCGCCGCCATTTGCGTACGCGCGTTTTGTTTTTGTTTTTTAAAATCAGCCGTGATAGGCTACGTAAACATTTACGTAGCCTATCACGGCTGACTGCAGGGACGCAAACGGCGGTGGCTACGGCCGCCGCCATTTGCATCCCTGCTAGCCAGCAGCCAGATGTCCGGCTGTTGGCGGAGCCAGCCGGCGGCTCTGCAGAATCGCTGCGGAGCACAGCCAGCCGGCCAGGATTCCGGGGGGGAGGAACGGAGCGCCTCCCCCCCGGCCAGGATTCCAGGGGGAGGGACGGAACGCCTCCCCCCCACCATCAACATAATCCACGGAAAGGTAAGTCACTTGCATACATCCCTAGTCAGGAAGTTTTTCCTGATGTTCAGCTGGAATCTGGCTTCTTGTAACTTGAGACCATTATTCCATGCCCTGCACTCTGGGATGATCGAGAAGAGATCCTGGCCTTCCTCTCTGTGACAAGTCTTTCAAGTATTTGAAGAGCACTATCCTATCTCCCCTCAGTCTTCTCAATGCTAAACATGCCCAGTTCTTTCAGTCTCTCCTCGTAGGGCTTTGTTTCCAGTCCCCTGATCATCTTTGTTGCCCTCCTCTGAACCCTCTCCAGCTTGTCTGCATCCTTTTTAAGTGTGGTGCCCAGAACTGGACACAGTACTCCAGATGAGGCCTAACCAGTGCTGAATAGAGGGGAACTAGTACTTCCCGGGATTTGGAAGCGATGCTTCTATGAATGCAGCCCAAAATAGCATTTGCCTTTTTTTCAGGCACATCACATTGTCCAGCATTCTGTTCACACAGTGGTCATCCAGCTGCCCATGGGAAACCCACAAGCAGGACATGAGTGCAGTCATGTTCCCCAGCAACTGGTATACAGCATACTTCCTCTGATACTGGAGGCGGCATATGGCCATCATGATTAGTAGCCAGGTAGCCTTCTCTTTCAGGAATTGGTCTAACCCCCTTTTAAAGGCATCAGAATTGGTGGCCATCACTACATCCTGTGGTAGCAAATTCCATAGTTTAACTATGCACTGTGTGAAGAAGTAATTCCTTTTCTCTGTCTCTCCCACCAATCAGCTCCATGGGATGACCCCGGGTTCTAGTATTTTAAGAGAGGGAGAAAAATGTCTCCCTATCCACATTCTCCACACCATGCATAATTTTGTAGGCTTCTATCATGTCTCCCCTTACTTGGCTTTCGTCTAAGCTAAACAATCCCAGCTCCTGTAACCCTTCCACATAGGGGAGTTTCTCCTGCCCCTTGATCATTTTAGTTGCCCTTTTCTGCACTTTTTCCAACTCTACAATATCCCTTTTTATGTGCAATGACCAGAACTGTACACAGTATTCTAAGAGTGGTCACACCATAGATTTGTATAAGGTGAGTATGAACTTGGCAGTTTTATTTTCAATTCCTTTCTTAATTATACCTAACATGGAATTCGCCTTTCTCACATCTGCTGCACACTGGGTTGACATTTTCATCGAGCTGTCCACCACAACCCCAAGATCTCTTTCTTGGTCAGTCACTGCTTGGGGTAGGCTCTGGGCTAGGCACTGTCTGAGCCAAGCCTACACAGGATTATTATGACGATAACATGGTGTACCCCACACCCATGTATGCCACCCTCGAGAAAAGGCAGGGTACAAATGTCGTAACATCAAAGCACCACATAGTGCACAGCCTGGTGATGCTCATTTTGAACTGTGTATAACATACTGTGGGGCAATTGGGTTACATTCTAACATACCTTTAATGTAAAGAGCTGACAAGTTCCTGTCTTGTAAAATTAACATAGGAAAGGGACTTGCTAGGTAAATTTATTTCTTGGTGATCCAACAAATGAGGTCATTGCTCCTACTCTGAAAAACCTCCTGGAGCTATGCTTCCTGGATTCCTGCTCTTCCTCTGCTATACCATTGCTTTGGATTGAATTGTAACTAACTACAACAGATACAGAGGGAGCAATCCTATGGCCACTAGACAGCGGCTAGATGGCCATAGGATATGTCGCTTTCTGGGAGCTGACCTCGAAGCCCACGCTCCCTGGGAAAACTGACCTCCCCCCACTTCCACGCTGCCTTGGAGGCAGCGCGGAACAGCCCCATCCTCCGTGCTCGGGAGGTTCATGGAGTGCGGAGCAGCCAAAAAGGGGCACGGCTGGGGGTGTTCCAGGGTGGGGAGGGCAGAACTGCATGTACGACACATCCTATGTGTCGGCTATCTAGACAAAAATGCAGGGCAGGAGGAGCATGAAGGGAATGATCCCCTCTGTGCTTGTCCTGTCCTGCTTTGGATAGGTGGTCACCTCCGAGTTTGGAGGTGGATGCTTACCTTGATAGGATTGCACCTTTGGAGATTGACCTTGTATAGGAAGATCACTTCATTACTATCTGTAGTATAGTATAAATACCTTTCCATCACCCTGAAATTATCATTTCTCCTGTCATCAAGGGCCAAACGTTTTATTGAGATAGTGAAACATTTCCTAGTTTTATTTATATTCTGATTCACATTATTGTTTCCATCTACTTAAAGAAAAATGAATACATTAACGTGCATTAAATATTTCTTTTGGCAAATGCACCCCATCACATTTAAGCACGTGGCAAGGAAGGTACACTAGAAAGCCTGATCATGTTTTCCACCCATTCTGCTTCTTGAAAGTAAGGCATGTAGTTGTACTTGGGCCTTTAATAGCATTTGAATAAATAATCTACATTTTCACTGTGTGCATCAATGCAAATTTCAAATAATAAGCGTTTTCTACGAACTGTAGATGAAGCACTTTTCTGACAGCCCAGCAGGCTAAAAATGTGCTGGACTTGAATGTGGAATGAATAGTTCTCTGAGCTCATCAGGGACATTATTAGAAGGGTTCATTGTAGCTGGGCTGCCTTTAGTGCTGTTACAATTGATGGGAAATTAGGGTGCACCTGAAACAAAACAAATGAATATCAGACGCAGCAAAAATCCACCACCACCACCAACAACAACAACAACAAGTGACCCCCGGGGAAAAGCTGACAGGAGCTGCAGAGCCATGACATGTGATTTGAGTGCTCTGGGGGGGTTTGCAACAGCAAAGAGCTCAAGTTGATTGATTGTCTCCTGCCAAGACCATAATCCGCAGTTCACAAGTGGGCCACAGTGGGTTCCCCAGCCAGAAAGAGATGCACCAGTAGCGACTGTCAAGAACAGATGGGGAGCCTCCAAATTGACCCCCCTTAGGAGGTTGTTCAGGACCATCCAGCAGTCTAGACAGCATTGGACCAAATCTGAAAGGAGCATGAGTCCATGGGTCCGTTTCTGGGTTGAAGACCCAGAGGAACCATGACTGGAGTTGTCTCACGTGGACGCATGCTAACGGGGCTACTGCGGTGGTAGAGACCATGAGCCTGAGGAGGCACCCGGTGTCAGTTGCTTAACATCAACAGCTGATTCCCAACTCCCGTGCAAGATGATGCAGAGTCCACTCTGACCGCTAGTAGATAGGCACGAGTTCAAGTGGAATCAATAAGTGCCCCTATAAAGTGCCTTGTTTGTGACAGAATAAGGCAAGATTTTTCTTTGTTGAAAGCCAAGAGATTCTCTTTGAATCTACAAGCCAAGAGATTCCAGAGGTGCCAGAGCTACTGTCATGTTGGTTCTGAGGGGGTATGAGGGAGTTATGGAGAGCCAGTAGAAAAGCAGGGTGTATAGAGATGTGAAAATAAGCATTGTGTGGATCTATTGTGGCTCCCCAATGGAGGAAGGGAAGAGAGCATAGTCATTCTGAATTTCTTTGGGCAGATGAAGCAATTTACATCATGGAGGTCTAGCATATGTCGACAACCTCCATCCTTCTTGGGGACTGTGAAATACCTGGAGAAGAAGCCAATGTTTCCTTGAGCGGGGTGATTTTTTTTCTATCGCACTCTTGCTTAAGTGGGTGGCTATTTCTCCCATTAGAATATGAGTGGAGCAAGTGGAAAAGGGGTGTTTTCAAGGTTGATGGAATAGCCTCAGGCAATGAGAGAAAGTACCTATGGTGGCGATAGGGATGCTTGTCACGGGGAAATCTGGCCCTATTTAGGCTCACCGGATTTCCCCAGAGCCTCCAGCTCAGCTTGTATTTGTGAGCCGACCTACAGGAACTCTTCCTGTTTTCCCACTAAAATTGACATTTATGCAAACTGCATGTGCAATTTGCATGATTTACGCAAGTTACGGAAATTGCAGCTGCAGTCTGTGTAAATGTTGATTTAAGGAAAAAAATCCTGAAAGTCTGCGAGCTGCCCTGACTTGATCTGCATCAAATTGAACCAACTTGAGGATAAGAAGCTGAAGTCTGGGGGACCAAGCTGATGAAAGCTCAGTGAACTTCACCCCCTGGATGGATTTTTCTGACATCCCTAGGTGGTGATGGATGTCCAGGCAGTGAGAAAGGGTCTACATCTGTTCTGGTGAGAGAGACCAGTAGTTGGGCCCTTAGGTAGGAGTCAAAAGATGCTGTTTGGATTGGTCGGGGTTTCTGCCCGATGTGGATTGATGGTGCTTCCCATGAAACAATCTCCTGGGATGAAAGTAGGAGTGGGAACTTGGTTTAGAAATTTGGCTCATAACCAAGTCAGGTTGGCAATAAGGTGGCCACTGGTGTTGCCAGTATGGGCATAGTCAGTTGGTGGAGCCCAATGAAGATTGGTATCCCATCCCCATCTTACAGGCAGATGTCTTCATTTTGCAGACATGATTGAGAGCATTATCTGAGGATGCGCTGAACAGGCCCTCACCATCAAATGGTAGGTCATCCACTCTTGATCTAGCTTGCTGGAGAAGTAGGGATGCTGGAGAAATCTGAGATGGATTAAAATGATTTCTAAGAATCCAACCTGCGGAATTTGCTGTGGAGTGACCCCCTCAGGCCCTTCGGAATCTGTGGGCTTTTGGGTGATATTTTTACTTTCCCAAAATTTACACATATAAATCCATAGAAAAATACGTACGTTTCTGCTGAGGAAATGTAGAATGGAATAGGGGACAATACACTAAATGTTATGTACTGGGGTAAATTATGTAAATACTTATGTAAATACTTATGTAAATATTTACATAATTATTTCCATATTTTTCCACATGATGAAAAAATATCTGCATCCATCTGTGGGCCGATGATGGAACGAAAGACACCTGACAATCCGTAAAACATAGACGGAGTGGATTTTACATAGTCCGTACATCCCTATGGAGAAGCCCTGTGGTGCAGAGTCATGCATGGTGCTTCAGAGAAATGGCAGCTGCCATAGCCTTGGGGCCAGAATTGGTCTTGCCATTGGCTGTGTTGATTTGTTGGCCAGCAAGCCTGTGGGTTTCAGCTTGAAATATCATTGCTACATTTTGGCATCTTCTGGGTTGTTGAAAAAGGTTGTTGCCTTTTCCCATAGAAAGTGTTGGTAGGCTGCCATACAGGCCTCACAGTTCATCACCCGAAGTGCTAAGGCAGTGGGTGGAGTATATTCTACATCCCACTTTCTGCCTTCTAAGTCGACAAAAGTACCGTCAAAAAATCCTTTTCACGCACCCACCATCAGTCTCCGTAAGCCTCGGGTCATAGGAAAAATGCCTATTTATTTTTCTAAAAAGGGAAAGTCCTTCACGAGGATTCCCCACTTCCAGTCACCTGACCTCACCTGACCTCACTGGACCTGTCCTGACCTCACCTGGGGGGGTCAGAAAATTTCTCGCCGAAACTTCAGGGGGCCGAGTGCCAACGTATTCAGCCCCCCGAAGTAGTTTCGGGGAGAAATTCTCCGCACCCCCCCGCCCCCCGCACACACCCCCGGGATGGGACTTACCTTTCCCAAATGTCGCTCCCGGCGGCAGGTTGCAGCAGCGGTTCGGCAGGGCTTCGACAGGGGTGCGAGGTGCCCCCCCCCGGCCTGAATTTCGGGGGGAGAACCGAAGTGCCTCCCCCCACCTTGAAGCAAGCTGCGAAACGAGGTAAGTGACTTTCGAGCACTCCTAACCTCACCTCACCGGACCTGACCTCACCTCACCTCCACAGACAATAAACAGAAAAGATGGAGGATTTCTGTGGACTTCGCAACTCAGCCCCAGCAAAAGAAAGACTCGGGTCACAGGGGAAATGCCTATATTGTAAAAAGGGTAAAGCTGTTTGTGTTCTTCCTCCGTTTCTGATTTACGGATTTCTTTTCGTGGTTATTTTTGTAAAATCCACCGTTTGTCGGACAAAAAAAAAAGGGTCCGCATGAGCTCCGGTCCGGGTCGACCAGGCCGTCCCGTTCTGAGGAAGATTCCACAGACCAGATTTGTCAGAATTCGATCCCATTTAACATTCGTGCAGAATTCTCTGACATCCCTATCGCTGTAGCATGGGGCTCTCTCCTGTTTCCACTGAGCTCTAATTGAATTATTTTCTTGATGGATGGATGGAGTCTGGGTTGGGTCTGAGTACCTCATGAGTGTTCCTGCCTCCTCAGCCATGTTTCCAGGACAACGGAAGGAGAAGCTAATGGAGGAGTACGGGATTTTTAAAAAGGAATCAGCCTTGCTGTGAAGAGAGGCTTCCCCCTTCTTCCCCCCCCTTCTCCTTTCTGCTGAAAGTCCAGATGCACCTGCATTTCAGGAGCAAGCCTCATTGAGCACAATGGGAGTTACTTCCGAGGAGACACACATATGCTTGTGCTGGGAAAGGGGGGGAGAACACAAAGAGGGAAACTTGCCCCCATTTTAACCCCGAGGACCTCGTTGACCACAATGGGAGTTACTTCTGACAAGACAGTAATGGATTTGTTGTGGGAAAGAGAGCAAAACCAGCCCCCATTTTAATGCACACAATCTCTGTTCAGAAGCTGTGAATGAGTTACGTCCTAAGGCAATGGAGCAAAGCCTTGAGATTGCACCTAATCACATTTAAGGAACTGGTCTTAAAAGTGTGCCATTTGAATTTAGGGGGAATCACTGTAGGTTCTGATGTAGACATCCAAAGGCAAGCCTCATTAAGCACAATGGGAGTTACTTCGGAGGAGACACTAATGGGTTTGTTGTGGGAAAGAGAGTAGTAAAGACAAAGATGGAATCCAGCCCCATTGTAACTCACAGGATAGCTATAACAAAGCTGCAAGTACTTTGTTCCTAAGGGAATTCATCAGAGCCTTGCTTGGTTGCTTAAACGCACTTAAGGAATTGGTCTTTAATGTATGCCATTTCAATTGAGGGGGAATCTCAGCCTCATCTACCTCAATGGGAGTTACTTTTGAGGAGACATGAATGGGTTTATTGTGGGAAAGAGAGCAAAACCAGCCCCCATTTTAACACACAGGATCTCTATATGGAAGCTGTGAATGAGTTACGTCCTAAGGTGATAGACTGAAGCCTTGAGATCGCGCTTAATCGCATTTAAGGAATTGGGCTCTGATGTGTGCCCTGTCAATTGAGGGGTTTCTCTGTTATTTCTGTTGTTATTGAGAGGGCAAGCCTCATTCAGCACAATGGAAGAAAAAAAACCCTGACTGGGGTCATGGGCTGCATTCTAGTGCTTATTTTCAACCATGTTTTAAAAGTTGGTCCCTCGGGATCCTACTCCAAAATGGCGATAAAACTTCCGGAAAACAGGGAGGGAAAGGGTTGGGTCACTGAGGTTAGAGTGACACACCCACAAAGGCTGGGCTACATGCCCCATGGGCAGGACTGTGATACCGGACCCAGTGAGAATGTGGAAACAGTTGGTAATGGAGCCACCATAAGCAGGAAAGGTCAGACTATAAGCAGCCTCAGAAGAAGCAGTTTCTCAGCAATAAAATGCAGCGCTGCACTGGGAATGAATGGCCACGATGTCATGGAAACACAGAGGCCTCACAGCGCAGCCATGTTGGCATAAATCGCTTGCAGAAACACAGCCCTGGTCATGACAAAGAGGTAAAAGGAGGTTGAAAGGAAAAGTCAAGAGGGTCAAATATCTCCAGAACGCTTGGAGGGATTACTCAAAACTGCAATAGTGGATATTCAGCTAAAATGTATACCACAGCTCAGGAAAGGTGCCACCAAGTCACCAACATGGTTAATGAGCAGTGTCAAAGAAGCTATTTGAAAAAAGAAAGCTTCCTTCAGAAAATGGAAGTCTTGGTCAAAAGGGAATGAAAAGGAACACAAAGCTGCACAAAAGAAATGCAAGCAGACAATAATGGATACCCAAAAAAGTCTTTTGAGGCTCACATAGCTAACAGTAAGATCAACAATTATTCATTTTTTCAGAAGAAGGAAACTAGCTAGGGAAACTGTTGGACCATTGAAAAGAGTACCTGTGCCTGAACTGACATTTTCAGGAAGAGAATCCAACAAACTGAAGTAAATAGTGGTGACAAGAGATGAAATTCTAGATCTTGTTGACACCTTATGACACATAACCAGAAAGCTCACCTTGGTTGTCATCATTGTTGTTATTTTATGAAATTATATTGTCAGATTTTATACAACTTTCCATTATATTATCATTCATTTTATTTCAAAGTTTGTTTGTTTTTTGCCTTATAAGTTTACATAGACTTTCCTGTCTACAGTGTTCCCAATACATCATAAGGTTGCAGCTTGCCTTGCTCTTTATTATTCTAAGACATAACAAAAACAGACAAATGTTCATTAAAATGTTTGTTTTCCTGTCTGTCCTCTCTAATTCTAATAATATTTGTGAGTTATAACTGATAGCAATTCAAGTAGCCATTAGCAAATTAATGACTATTTCCCCATCTTCTTGAGGAACCTCATTCTTCACATATCAAAGAAAAACAATGAATGGATAATGTCTGATTGTAGCCTGTCACTTTTTATTCATATTTTCTACTATCCTTTCCCAACAGCTCTTAATATCTGGACAATACCAAATTATTATTTTTGAAGGTTAATAATAGCTTGCTCTCACAATGAGATTAATATCAAGCAGTACAGCTTTAGAGCTGTTTTTCATGAACAGTGACAATATTCAGCTATTATATAACACTTTAAAAAGTCAATATCTTATGCAAATAGAGTTAATCAACAACATCTCTGTTCTTGGACCAAAAAGCCCTAGTTCAGGGAGAGGGAATCTCCACACTGTGGGACGGAAGTGGCCCTGGGGCTTGCCATCTGGCACATAAGCTTCTTTTGCTGTTAAGAGGGTATTTAAAGACAATCTTTAAATACTCTGTAAAGAATCAAGCTGTATGTTGCAGTCATAAGGGCTGTTGCACAGAATTGGGGGGTGCATTTTACAGGCATGAGAGCTGTTGCACCGGGGCCTAGTCTTGAGCAGGCTTGCTTAGAATTGAGCCCTGTTTCGTATACTTGGTGGGAAATCCAAATACGTATTACATCTGGCCCTACTCACTTTGCTTTATCTGTCCTTGGCCCCACCCTTAGCTCCACCAACTGCTGGAATGGATCCTCCCCCCCAAGACCCTTCCCAAATTGGAATTCAGCCCCTGACCAAAAATGGTTTGATACCCCTTCCCTCATCACAGGGGAAGGCTGAGGTGAGGACTGTTTGTTCTTTCCTCCTACAAACCGACTAAGTCTGCCATTCCATCCCAAGGCTGATACATCTCCTCCCTCCCAATTTTTCTCTGTCTTGTAAGCTCACCTACTTGTCTCTCCCTAATAGTTCTTTTGCTGCTTATAAAGCTGAAACTTCCTCTCCTGCTTGCCACATGCCTCTGGTTTCCTGCTCCCAGGTCCCACCCTTATCCAGGTCATCTGGGCTTAATTTTCATGAGGTGCTGTGGGCAGAAACAGAAATCATATCTCCTTTGGACTCAACACAGTTGTCATGCAGTAACTAGCATAAAACAGCCTAAGGAGAAGCTCACTATCTAATGAAAGATTGCATATGTAAATTACATAGCATATACAAGATGTTACACACACATACGCGCATGCAGAGAGAGAGAGAGAGAGAGAAATATAAGAGATATAGGCATCTGTACTTGCTTGGAATTTGTTCAGGCATTTGAAGGGCTTCCATGCAGGAAACAAATGGAAAACATTGTGCCATACTATCTTTTTTTAAAATTAGGATCCCTGTTTGATGCATTTCCTTTACTTTTTGTTTGCTCTATGAATTGGCTGTTCTGTTTGATACTGTTCTACCTCTCTAGCCACCATCAATAAAAAATACTTCCCTGTTTTCAAAAGCTCTAAGAGCAATCCAAAACTGCACGTTTGAAAGCCAATTGCCTACCTAGCCATTTTGCATCAGTACTGGAACTGGTATAGGGAAGATTTGAGGTTAACCCTGGGGTCAGAGAGACTAGAGGAGTCAGAGACCTTTCCCCAGGGCATACATTCCACAAGAACTTCTCCAAAGGCAGTTCCAACCTGGGAATGGGTTAGTATATTATAAAGAACATCTGAGGCACAGAACAACGAAGGTTTATAAGCACACATAAGGCCTTGTATAAAATACGAGCATACATCTCGTCAGGTCAGGTGGCTGTGTTTTATGATGTTCAGTTTCCTAGTTTCTTAAAGGATCCTCCATTTTGTGCTCCTCTCTGACGGATCTAGGTGTTGCTGTCTCTGTAATTGCTCCCATGTTGTTTCCATGCAGCTACCATTATATATAAAGTATTCTATCTCTGATGTTGTCATTAACCACCATAAAACTAATATGTACACACAACAACCAAGGTATCTCCCAAGGGACTAGGCATGACTACTTACCACAGTGTCTGAAACCACCGCTGGGTGGAAGACTTACATATACCAAGACTAGCATCGAGCAGTCATGGAGGAGGTGGCATGTTCTTCGGTGGAGGCTTTCCTCCAGGTTCCTTGGCCAGGGGAACTCAATGTGGTCCTGGTGGTCGGAGTCTACTACCGGCCACCCAATCAAGGAGAAGCCAAGGATGAAACTTTTGAAAAGCAAATAGCCAATGTTTTAAGGAAGCATGATGTAGTAGTAATGGGGGACTTCAATTTCCCCGATATTTGTTGGGAGACAAATTCTGCAAAACATGGCCCCTCCAGGAAATTCCTGACTTGTGTGGCGGATAACTTCCTCCTACAGAAAGTAGAGGAAGGAACTAGAGGATCGGCTATCCTTGACTTGATCCTAACCAACAGAGATGACTTAGTGGATAAAGTAGCAGTTACAGGAACTCTGGGGGAAAGCGACCATCTTGTACTTGAGTTCTTGGTTCTAAGGGAAGCAAAAGCCGAGTGTACTCAAACGCGTACCCTGGATTTTAGGAAAGCTGATTTTAATAAACTCAGAACAATGATCAGTAAGGTCCCATGGCAAACAATGCTAGCGAGAAAAGGAGTCCAAGATGGGTGGGAACTTTTAAAAAAGGAAATTCTCAAGGCACAATCACAAACAATTCCAACAAGAAGAAAAGGTGGAAGACAACAGAAGAAGCCAATGTGGCTTCACAAAAAGCTTAGGGATGACCTGAAAACAAAAAAGGACACATATAGGAAGTGGAAAGAAGGCCAAGTAAAAAAGGAAGAGTACAGGCAGGTAGCACAGAATTGCAGGGATGGCGTCAGGAAGGCTAAAGCGGAGAACGAGGTGAGGTTAGCGAGGGATGCTAAAAACAACAAAAAGGCTTTCTTCAGCTACGTGCATAGTAAAAGGCAGAGGAAAGAAATGGTTGTTCAGCTATTAAATAAGGATGGCAAAATGATAACAGATGACAAAGAAAAGGCAGAGGTGCTCAATTCCTACTTTGGCTCAGTCTTCTCCCAAAAGAGGGTCTATGACCCCCCTGGCAAAGGCGAAGTACAGGCTGAAGGGGCAGGATTGCAGCTTGAGATCGACAGGCATATGGTCAAGGAACACCTCATTACTTTGAATGAGTTCAAATCTCCAGGGCCAGATGAACTGCATCCTAGAGTAATAAAGGAACTGGCAGAAGAACTCTCAGAACCGCTGTCTATTCTCTTTGAGAAATCATGGAGGACCGGGGAAGTGCCAGATGACTGGAGGAGGGCTAACGTTGTCCCTATCTTCAAAAAGGGTAAAAAGGAGGAACCTGGGAACTACAGACCAGTCAGTCTGACATCAATCCCTGGGAAAATTCTGGAGCAGATCATAAAGCAATCCATCTGGAAGCACCTTGACAACAATGCCGTGATTACTCGAAGCCAACATGGATTTGTCAAAAACAAGTCCTGCCAGACAAATCTGATCTCATTTTTTGATCAAGTCACCTCCCTTGTAGACCGTGGGAATGCTGTAGACATCATATACCTCGACTTCAGCAAAGCTTTCGACAAAGTGCCCCATGATATCCTGATGAGCAAACTTGCTCGAGGTGGGCTAGATGAAACAACGATCATGTGGATCCACAGTTGGCTACAGAATCGGACTCAAAGAGTGCTTATCAATGGGACCTTCTCAAGCTGGAGAGAGGTAATGAGTGGGGTACCGCAGGGCTCAGTCCTGGGCCCAGTGCTCTTCAACATTTTTATTAATGACTTGGAGGAGGAGGTGCAGGGAATGATGATCAAATTTGCAGATGACACAAAATTGGGAGGGATAGCTAATACTTTGGAAGACAGAAACAAAATTCAAAGTGATCTGGATAGACTGGAGCGCTGGGCAGAAAACAACAGAATGGCATTTAATAGGGACAAATGCCAAGTTCTGCACCTAGGAAAAAGAAACCAAATGCACAGTTACAAGATTGGGGATAAGTGGCTCAACCACACTACGAGCGAGAAGGATCTTGGAATTGTCGTTGATCACAAGCTGAATATGAGCCAACAATGTGATGTGGCTGCAAAAAAGGCAAATGCTATTTTGGGCTGCATTCATAGAAGCATCGCTTCCAAATCCCGGGAAGTACTAGTTCCCCTCTACTCAGCACTTGTTAGGCCTCATCTGGAGTACTGTGTCCAGTTCTGGGCACCACACTTTAAGAAGGATGCAGACAAGCTGGAGAGGGTTCAAAGGAGGGCAACAAAGATGATCAGGGGACTGGAAACAAAGCCCTATGAAGAGAGACTGAAAGAACTGGGCATGTTTAGCCTTGAGAAGAGAAGACTGAGGGGAGATATGATAGCACTCTTCAAGTACTTGAAAGGTTGTCACAGAGAAGAAGGCCTGGATCTCTTCTTGATCATCCCAGAGTGCAGGACACGGAATAATGGGCTCAAGTTACAGGAAGCCAGATTCCGGCTGAACATCAGGAAAAACTTCCTGAGTGTCAGAGCAATACGGCAATGGAACCAATTACCTGGGGAGGTGGTGGGCTCTCCCACACTGGAGGCCTTTAAGACGAGGCTGGACAGCCATTTGTCAGGGATGCTCTGACTTGGATTCCTGCATTGAGCAGGGGGTTGGACTCGATGGCCTTGTAGGCCCCTTCCAACCCTACTATTCTATGATTCTATGATTCTATGTGTAGGAATTAGGTAGAGGGACTTCTCTGTAGTGGCACCCTGTCTTTGAAATGCCCTCACCACTGTTATCATTTCAGTGCCAGGTTAAAACATACTTATTTTCCCAGGCATTTCAAAGTATTATGCTGGTTGTTTTAGTTTGCCTCACTATTTCTATGCTTTTGAATTGTTTTTATTGTGATGATGTTTTATGATGTTACTGTATTATATTGTGACATATTTTTGGGTTTTTATGTCTCTTCTATACCATCCTGTTATCTTAGGACCTAGGATGAAGGGTGGGTTTAAAATATTTTTTCATAAAGGAACAAAATACTGTATATAACCCATGCTGCCCCAAAGAACACATAAAGGGAGTATAACCAGGGATGGGGAAATTTATTTTCCAGTCCATGTCACTTTCCTATGCTTTTGCCTATAATTCCATTCCATTTCTGCATAAATCTATGATTTTTTTTTAAAAAAAACAGTCCTCTGAATACGTATTTAAATGTGTATTTACTCTCAAATACACATGCATATTTTCTTTCAAAATCTGTATTTAAATGTGTGCTTTTATATATTTTTAAACGGTCAAGAATTGTATTGCAATATTAAATGTACAGAGTCTTAACTGGTAGAGAGTAAAGTTCCAATCATACATTACTGTACCAGATAATTCTGTATAGGAATTGTCATAGCCTTCATTCCTCACCCATTAAGGGCAGTCATAAACCATTAATGAGCTTAAATACTGATGACTATATCCCAGAATTGTGGGTAGCTGAAGTAAGAATTGTTCCAATGGTTCAAGCCAAGTTTAGTGTTAAAATAAATGGTGTTAATGTTTTTTTTTCTTGGTTCTGAACACGAACAGTTCTCACCGCCAGCACAAGTTTACCATTAAAATGATTTTTTTTCAGACATTTAAAAATTCCAAAATTTGAGCAAATTTTTATTTAACATGTCAAAAGTTTGTTTTGGGGGGTATAAGTCTTGTTGACACATTTTAAGCCAACACAAGGTGACACAAAGACACTTGGAAGTCTTTGGAAAGCTACCTTTTTATCACCTTGTTTGGATCCATTTAGGTGACCAGTCACTTACTTCATCCAAGTAGCAAAGGCCTGAAATTGGTCCAAAAAACTCAGAACCCTCTCTAAATCTCATAATAATGACAGAGTTCACCAGCAAATATAAGATATATACAGAGAACGAGTCCCAGTTTAATGTGTGACACATGCAATTTGTACTGGACATCATATCATCATTTTTTGATTTTTTAAAATAAAAAAAATCTTGCTTGATGTAACTCCTTAGCTAGCTTCATTTAATGGATGAATTACATTGGTAAGAAGGCAGGATAATCATAATGAACTACAGGGAGAAAAAACATGGCTTGATCCACCCCCAAGTGTTTTCTGGCCTGATATAGCTTGCTGCAGAGTGCTGTGAACCAAGGTGAAATACAGCTGGTGAAATGAATGCTGGCACCTTTGATGGATGAGAACATACTCCGTAATGACGAATTCGCTCAATCATAATGACAATGGGTCACGGTACTTGGCTTTTACTGACCACTGCACTGCAACTTAAGAATGTGGGGGAGCTTTTATCTACACAGCACATATCGTTTGTTATTAGAGAAGAACAGGAATAGATTGAGTTTTTGTCAACAAACCTGCCACGCACGTCAGATACGAAAACAGTCAGCACGAAGGCAGATTGCACGAAATTCATGCACTCTTGAAGGCAGCAAGAAGAACAATTCTATTTAAAAGAGGAGTTTATTTAAACAGCCTTGCAATACCCAGGACTCAGAGAAAATGTACAGGAGTGTGTGTGTGTGTGCGTGTGTGTGTTTTACTATGGTTTAAAAGTTTTTATATGGAACTTTAATTTTCATTATTTCAATATTTGTTTGTCCCAAGTGCTTTCTGGAAATTCGAACTGAACTATTGCAGGCAAAGCAGCAACTCTCCCATATTACCTCCATCATCTCAATTATCATACAAGAATAAAGTGGATGACTTAGCAATAGAAGTCTGTTCAAGAGGGTAGAAAATATAGAGATGTGGGCATTTCAGCAGATATATATCGGGCAGATGCTGAGAATGAGTACTGAAGAAATAAAATGTGTGCACGTGTGCATGCATAAAGAGGACTTGTATATTGCTGAGATCTCAAGGTGCATCTCTGTATACACCGACATCTCCCAGGGGACATAGCGGCTGTCATCAAATGCTTAAATCCCAATGTCATGTGAAAATGGGGCTGGGATGGAAGGTCTCCAGTCCAGCCTCAGAAAGAAAAAAAAGAAGTCTGACATTCTAAAGGTTGAGAATCTTCATGTTCTTTTAAAATTAGTGAAGATGATTATCTTTCCATCACCCCTGACTGAGACTTTTCTTTGTGGTCCCCTTGACTTAATCTACTAGACACTAAGGACATGAGAAGAGCTATGCTGTATCAGTCCAAATGCCTTTCCAGTCCAGCAGCCCAGAGGTCACCAGCTGCATGTGGGAAGTCCACAAGCATGACATGAGTGCAACAGAACCCTCTTCCTCATATTTCCCAGCGACTGGTATTCAGGGGCATAGTGCCTTCAATAATGGAGGTAATATATAGCCATAATGACTAGTTGCCATTTGTGGCATATGTCCTGATTCACTGGTTCTCTCGAAACATGTTACCAGTATGTAGGCAACCTTGGATTACCTGTTTAACTAGGCATAATTAAATTCCTTCCAAAATTAGATACCATCTAAGAGGAAGATAAATTCTTCACTCTAGACATAAGTCATACAGAGTTTTCTATTTTCTATTTCACTCTTTCAGACAGTTTTTTGTTATTTGTTTTACTATAAAATATCATCATAACAATACTAAATACAAGGCTTATACATCCATAGATTCACACACCCAATACATTCAACATCAGCTTAAGTCAAGGCTTCTAAGCAGAGCAATAACCATTTCAGTCTCAGTGATAGTCAACATGAACCTTACCAGGCAATTAAAGATGGGATAAGTTCTCCTTGAGAGAACTCCCCATTTCCTGTGTTCAGAATCCCCCCTTTATATACTCTTTAGAGCCCATCAAACATCCTGATTGTTTTTACTACATTAATTTATATTCCATTAAAAGACATTCCTAAGGATACATTTCTTTTTAAATCAATTTATATCTAGATAATCAGAAATATGCCACTATGATCCTTTTCCTCCAAACCAATGGAATCTTAGTTCAGCCCCCATCTGATTTCTGAGCCTTAAACAGACATGACCCTCATTTCTAATCTGCTCTGTGCAGTGATATGGGAATAATGCATTTACTTTTGGTTGCAAGATTCCAGTAACTGCAAAATAGTAGTAGAATAGTTCAGCATATATAGCCCATAAAATATCTGTGGTTGGCAGTAACAAGCAATTCAGAGGAGGCCTTCAGCACTTGACTTTCTGAGGCCTCCAATGGAGTGCAGAACGAACACATTTTCACATACATGTTACAGTCATCAATCAATACTCCTTTGACAGCGGGAGTTGGTACAGAGAAAATTAGGCTGTGCTTATTATAGTTTAATTACACTTTGTTTGGAGGCATTCTCATAATAGCAGTCACCACAGTCATGTCTGGCTGATCAGGCATATGTGGGGCGGGGAGGGGGCAGGGAAGCAGACAGCAAGCAATTAACAGCAAAACAAGTCAGACCCGCAACAAAATGTTGCAGTGTGTCCCCAACACCTAAGATGAGCTAATCTGTTCAGGACTCTAACAAGCCATGATCAGAAGCCTTGTTCAGACCTTGCGTGTGCGTGCGTGCATGTGTGCGTGTGTGTGAGAGAGAGAGAGAGAGAGGGAGAGAGAAAGAGAGAGTTTCAGGAGAAGGGAAGCCAAAAAGGACAGCTATTTTTCTGCCTCTCCTCCTCCACTCTGGCCTCCTTCTGCTGTGCTATAAAGTGGTATAGAGGGCTCAGGTTTGGGACTGGCTGCCAGACTAGCAAGGGGATGGAGACAGTTCTGGAGAGAGGAAAAGGTGTCCTTTCCCCTTTCCTTCTTCTTGAAATATTCCTGTATGAGACAGGGAGAAGAGATTTTGTTTGTTTTAGGGATGGTGAGAATTTTGTTTCAGTTCATTTTTGATAAGAATGAACTGAAACAAAAGAAAAGAACTTGAGATTTTTAAAAATTTAAATGTGGAAGTGAAACTGACAGAGCCATTCATCCCTATGTTTTTAACCACATGACATGCATTCACACACACTCCCAACCCCAATCCCTCTCCTCCAAGATAATTGCTATAAAGTGTTCAGGGCTTGAATAGAGCTATTCCCTCTTCTTCTCCACCCCACCTCCAGTCTCCAGTCCTTTCCCCCCTTCAATTGACCCATCAACATTCCATACATCGCAACAGCTCACAGGTCCTTGTCAGGCTGGAGTTTGAGCAGAGGCATTTTAGAGATAATTTTTTTTTTTAATTTACAAACGTCTATAACGTTATGCACCTAAGGACTCCCTTTGAGTATGTAGAAACTACTCCCTTATTGGCCTTGGTTTGCTTCCAGACTGATGGGCACTCAACCACTGGTGTTTGCTATTAGATAATACCAAATAATTAATTTGGTATTAGATAATACCAAATGAATATGAACTTGAGCACACTCCGGGAGACAGCGCAGGACAGGAAGGCCTGGCGTGCTATGGTCCATGGGGTCACAAAGAGTTGGACACGACTGAACGACTGAACAACAAATACCAAAAGCAAGAACACCAACACTTCAGCTATACTTTCTGTATGAATTTGTAGATCTCTGTCTTCAGTATGACAGTCACAAATTTCCGAGGTAGTACTGTTGTTTGTAGACATAATTTTAAAAGTCAGAATATACTCAGTGTAGTACAGCTATGACTGAAGTTGCCATCTTATGCACAGTTACTAGGGATAAGCTTCACTGAAATAAGTTGGCCATCTGGGTAACCAATATTGAATTAATTGTTGTTAATACTGAATTAATAATCCTAGCCTGTGAAGAAGAAGAAGAAGAAGAAGAAGAAGAAGAAGAAGAAGAAGAAGAAGAAGAAGAAGAAGTTGTAGAAGTTGAAAAATATCTGGACTTATTCTGGAGACAAGTCAGATGTCAGGATCATCTGTGATATCATTGAAATAACTTACCTCTCTGCAATGTATTTTAAATGTAATAAAGGTGCTAATATATCTTAATTAGCTAATGCAGTCTACTCCAATTAAGGCTGAAGTCCAATGCATTCTTATCAGGGAGTATGTCCCATTGAACACAGTGGGACTTGCGTCTCTGAGGAGACACACAGAGGATTGCACAGTAAGTGCCCCCCCCAAGTTTTCTTTAACAAAGTACAGACAAGATACACATATTACAACAACAGCAAGAATATTAAGAACAATATACTTTTCATCAATATTCTAGGAAAAAGTCATATTAAATTACTGATTTCATATGCAAATTCAGATGTCCTGGCTTCCACCTAAAGAGACTTTTGTCATGTATTCAATAATTGGTCTCTGAACTGCACATAATTATTCAGTCATCGTTGTTTTTTTATATGCAGTTAATTCGACTTCTTTAATTAAATCCCAGATATTATTTAACCATTTCTGCTTTATTTACAAACTTCTATTTCAAACTTCCTCTGGCCTATTACAGCACCAGCCAATCCTTGTGAAAAATTAATATTGTGGTTTTAAAAAGTGTAATTCAGTCTCACAGTTCTTACATTATAAGGAACAAGGCTTTCTACTCTCCATTAGTCACATAGGGTCAGAACAGACATTATTTAAATGTATGTCTAGCAGCGATTACTTTTCATTACTCTAGAGTAAGTACAGGGGGGTCTGATCTTGACCTTAACCCCACCCCCCACCTCAGCCATGCTAGGGTCCCAGTCCGGATTGGGACTCTGCACCTATTCTAGAGTAAAAATGAAGAAAAACGTAGTTGCTGGACACACATTTAAATGAATGTCTGTTTTGCCTCATAAACTGGCAGCACTAGATCTGCTCTTTTGATTTTTCCCTTGAGTGCAATTCCATTAAATCAGATAAGAAACCCTCAAAGAATAATATAGCAGTGTCCTTCAGAAAGTTAAATCTTTAGTGAATTATAGTCATGTGGGATTTTCAGGTATTACTCATGTCTGTTCAAACAAAACAACTGGATATTTCCTCCGAGATTATTATGCTTCCCTGAGCCCAAGGTTCTGAACATAATTTTGTTTCCATTTTAGCCTGTAATTTTTGTCAACATCACCCCTCAGTTAGTTTCAAAAGATTATCATGCTCAGCGCCAGGTTCATAAAGCAGTTGTATGATTCAGAGCAAGAGGTTCAATATGGGAAAATGAGGGGGGGCAGGAGGTGATGGAAACAAAACACTAATACCCATCTGGGCTACATTTTAACTGCTCTCACACAAAATTCCTATATTGTTTTCTTCACTCAGGTGAACTTAAGGGGCTGATTATGGGAAAGAAATTCCCCAAAACACTGGTATGCACACCTCTGTCTTTTAAGCGCCAGCCTTACCACAGAAAAGCTGAAGTTCAGGGCCTTCAGGGAGAAGATTCCAAAGGGCGGCACCACCATTTTCTGACTCAATTCTCCAACTCTGTTTATTTATTTATTTTTTAAAAGAGCTCTAGCCCAGAGCCAGGGGAAGGAAAGTTTATAATTAAAAATAACTTAAGTTGCAAAAATGTCTACGATGGGCACTGTTAATCATATCCTCTCTCCACTATGAAGATGAAGGGGAAAAAGGTGCTGGGGTGAAAAAGAAAGGTTAATCTGATTTAACAGAAGTAAGTGGCATCATGGCCTGACCCTTATCGTCCTATATCTTGAATGTTTTAGCACTGTTTAATTGGCATCACTTGTGGATCACAATCTCCTCTTTATAACATTATCATGGCTTCCTTTACTTTCTACTGTGCTGTATGGCAGTCTATTAATATCTTGGCCTACTGACAGTAACTAGATATTAAGAGCCTGGCTCTGCAACTATTTGATATGCATGGCTGAATATAAATCTTCCCAGTTCTCAGGCCTGCAGCTTTCACCCTCAAACTGTTATGCTGACACAGCCCTTTGTCATTCCGCACTGGTGGGTCTTCAACTCAAAATGATGGTCGAGGACTGGACTGCATGCATATAATGCGTGATCTGTGTATCTGCCTTCTTTTTCTATTTACATTTTCCTTCACACTTCTTCATTTAATTTCCCAAAGGGATAATGGCCATTTTTAATTGAAAATATGCCTACATTCAGGCAATTAAAAAAGAAGACAGGAGCTTCTCTCTGTTTCTTGTAAGTGTTGAGGCAATGGCCTTGCATGAGTTCATTTTCTGACAAAAAAATGAATTCAGCCTGTCAAGAGGCCTCCCCAAAGTTCATTGTATGGAAGGAAAAATATCGGAGCCGTGTGGGCTCCCTGCTGACACCAGAACTCCTTGTCAGGCAATCCTTTACAGTCTCCTGAGCATGTGGTGCTCAGGACAACCCAAATCCAAGCAGTGGCTTTAGATACACAGTGGGAGACTGTTTTGATCACTTACATTAATCTTTAATTCAACAGACTCATTTGTTTCTTTTTTTAACCATTTCCCAGGTGTGTGGGAATTTCGGCATGAAAACAGAACGGGGGGAGGTTCAATCCCCCTGCCTCCTGAATTGCCACAGTCCTGAATTGGAGGCACGTGTGCTTACCCAGAGGTATGTCAATCACGCATACCAACATAGCTGTGCTAGCTTGTCTCACAAGGGGATAAAGCCAGTTGCTGCCAAATAAAGTGCCAAACTGGAGGAGGAGCAGGAGGGGGAGGGTGGTCAGGTTTTTTGCTGCTCTTGCTGAGCGTCTCTGAGGCCCTTTCAAACAAGCCACGCTGAAGCCACCCTGCTTAGTTTGGATGTCACCACAAGCCATCCCGAACAGCCCAACAGGCCATGGGTTCTCAGGGTGGCTTGTGTATGAAAAATAAGCCACCCTGCAGATGGTGCTGGGTTCGGACATCACAACAAGCTACTGTGGGTGATAACTCATGGTGGGTTGTTGTGTTGTGCAAACCAGGTCAGTGTTAAGATGAAGGAATGTTCTGAGGTCACAGAAGAATTCTCTTGGCATTACCTTTTAAATAAACGTCTAAGGGTGCAATCCGATGGCTGCTAGACAGCAGCTAGATGGCCATAGGATTGTTTGGTTTCCAGGAACCAACCTTGGAGCCCACATTCCGAGATTGGTTCCTGGAAAACCACCTCCCAGCCCCTTCCCCTGCCCCCTCATAGGCGGCACGGATCGTCCCCGGGCTCCTCACTTGGATGAGCGGCACAGAATGGTGTAAAAGGGGGTGTTCCCAGGGAGGGGAGTGGTGGGGAGTATGCAAGTGCTGGTGCATTTCTTATGCATCATCCAGCCTTCCACCCACCCCGCTCCAAAGTCCCATGCTAGATAGCCGAAATTGGCCATCTAGCCATGAGTGCAAGCTGGCCAGAGCATGGAGGAGAAAATCCCCTCCGCACTCTGCCTACCCTCCATTGGATAGGTGGTCGCCTCTGAGTTCGGAGGCAGCTGCGTATCCTGATAGGATTGCTCCCTTAGAATAAGCTTTCTAAACGTCTTCACAGAACACACAATTATTTTTGGAATTCTCTGTGACAAACTGTGGTGATGGCCACTGATTTAGATTGTTTTAAGGATTTTGAAGGATATGTTCATCAGTGGCCACTAGTCAGGATGACTTTATTTATTATTATTATTATTTAAACATTTTGTATTCTTTAAAATATTTATAAGATTCATCACAGCTTCCAGGGTGATTGGTTTACAGAAATAAAATACACAAATAAAATATAATGATACATTAAAAAACAACACACACACATTAAAATAAATTCAGAAGCTTGGACGAATAAAAATGCCTTTGGCTGTTGGGCAGGGAATTCCACAAATGGGGTGCCACCACTAAGAAGGCTCTCTGTCTGGTCACCAACTGTCTTATGAAAGTCTTACCACAGATGAGAAGGATGGAGGGGAGATTGGAGACCATCTGAAGCGTACCTTAATACACAGACAGGTTGGTATGGGAGCAAACATTACCTGAAATACCGAAGTCTTAAGCAATATAGGGCTTTAAAGGTAAGCACTTTGACTTTGGTTGTACTGATCCATTTAGTTTTCATGGCAAGAATACTGGGGTGGGTTGCTGTTTCCTTCCCCAGGGATCGTATTTAGTCTGATCTCTCTGCCATGACCTTCCCATCTTGGGTGTCCCTTCATGGTTTAGCTCATGGCATCATTGAAGTGCTCAAGCTCCGGCACCACAGAGCAATGGAGCACCATGGAACTACTTTCCAAGTAGCAATGGTAAGAACAGACCACGGAACAATGGACTGGTTTAAGATTGGGAAAGGAGAACGGCAGGGTTGTATACTCTCACCCTACCTATTCAACCTGTTCACAGAACACATCATGCGACGTGCTGGGCTTGACAAAGCCAAGGCTGGAGTTAAAATTGCTGGAAGAAACGTTAACAATCTCAGATATGCAGATGATACCACTTTGATGGCTGAAAGCATGGAGGAGCTGAGGAACCTCATGACGAAGGTGAAAGAAGAAAGTGCAAAAGCTGGGTTGCACTTAAACCTAAAAAACCCAAGATTATGGCAACCAGCTTGATTGAGAACTGGCAAATAGAGGGAGAAAACGTGGAGGCAGTGACAGACTTTGTATATCTAGGTGCAAAGATTACTGCAGACGCTGCCTGCAGCCAGGAAATCAGAAGATGTTTACTTCTTGGGAGGAGAGCAATGACAAATCTTGATAAAATAGTTAAGAGTGGAGACATCACACTGACAACAAAGGTCTGCATAGTTAAAGCAATGGTATTCCCCATAGTAACCTATGGCTGCGAGAGCTGGACCATAAGGAAGGCTGAGCGAAGGAAGATAGATGTTTTTGAACTGTGGTGCTGGAGGAAAATTCTAGGGATGGCGGAGAATTTCTTCCCGAAACTTCGGGGGGCCGAGCGCCAACGTGTTCGGCCCCCCAAACAAGTTTCGGGGAGAAATTCTCTGCACCCCCCCGCACCCTGCACCCCCCGCCAGGACGGGACTTACCTTTGCCGAATGTCCCTCCCAAAGGCGGGTCCGGCCGGCGGTTCGTCGGGTCTTCGTCAGGGGCGGGGGCGGCAGCCGATCTTTCAACCGGCTGCCGCCGCCGCCATTGCAATAAAAGAAAAAAAAAATGCCCCTGTGATAGGCTACGTGACGATTAACGTAGCCTATCACGGCTAGATTTGCAAAGTCAGCCGTGATAGGCTACGTAAATCGTCACTTACCCTATCACGGGTGACTTTAAAAAAAAAAAAATGTGCGTACGGATAATGGCGGCCCCCATAGGGAGCCACCATTCCCGTTCCTTATTTGGTCGCTGTAGTCTACGTGAATGTTTACGTAGACTACGGCGAAAATAAGGGCAACGCTATTTGCGTTGCCCTTATTTTCGCCGTAGTCTACGTAAACATTTACGTAGACTACAGCGACTAAATAAGGAACGCGAATGGCAGCTCCCTATGGGGGCCTCCATTAGCGTACGCGTTTTGTTTTTTTTTAAGTCACCCGTGATAGGCTACGTGACGATTGACGTAGCCTATCACGGCTGACTTTGCAGATCTAGCCGTGATAGGCTACGTGAATCGTCACGTAGCCTATCAGGGGGCGTTTAAAAAAAAAAAAAAAACTTTCGCATTCGCGGCCGGGCGAGGCAGGAAGCCTCCTCCCCGGCCTGAATTTCAGCCGGGGCGAGGCGGGAAGCCTCCCACCCCCGGCCGGAACTTCGCGGGGGGAGCAGCGAAGCGCCTCCCCCCCACCGCAAACGTCCTTCGATGACAGGTAAGCGACTTTCGTCCACCCCTAGTGTATGTGCTTTTTTTTTTTTTACTCAGCCGTGATAGGCTACGTAAACATTTACATAGCCTATCACGGTGTTTTTTTAAAATTTAGCCGTGATAGGCTACGTAAATGTTTACGTAGCCTATCACGTGTTTTTTTTTTTTAACTTGGAAATGGCGGCGGTGGCAGCCGGTCGGAAGACCGGCTGTCGCCGCCACCGAACTGCTGCCGGAGCCGCCACCGGAGCCGCCACCGCCAGGAAGATTCGCCAAAAGTAAGTCCCGTCCTGGGGGAGGGCGGGGGGCAGACTGTTTCGCCACCGATTTCGGGGGGCCAAATGCGCTGGCATTCAGCCTCCCCGAGATTCGTGGCGAAATTCTCTGACATCCCTACGTGATAGGCTACGTAAAGATTTACGTAGCCTATCATGGCTGGGTAAAAAACAAACAAACCCATGTACGCAAATGGCGGTGGCTACGGCCGCCACCATTTGCATTATATTTGGCCATCTTTAGTCTACGTAAATATTTACGTAGACTATGGCGGCGAAAATAAAGGGGAATGCAAATAGCATAGCGGGCGCTATTTGCATCCCTTTTTGATTCACCGTTTTAGCCTACGTAAATATTTACATAGGCTAAAACGGTGAATCAAAAAGGGACACAAACAGCGCCCGCTACGCTATTTGTGTTCCCCTTTATTTTCACCGTCATAGTCTACGTAAATATTTATGTAGATTAACACGGCCAAAAATAAGGAACGCAAATGGTGGCGGCTGTAGCCGCCGCCATTTGCGTATGCGGTTTTTTGTTTTTGTTTTTTTACCCAGAGTCTTCCGCGGCCGGAAATCCAGCTGCGGGCAGCTCTGGCCTGGGCCTAGCCAGCTGCTCCACGGAGCTGCCGCGGAGCACAGCCAGCCATGGAGGATTCCGGGGGGGAGGAATGGATCGCCTCCCCCGCCGTCGAGGATTCCAGGGGGAGGGACGGAACGCCTCCCCCCCCACCATCAACATAATCCGCAGAAAGGTAAGTGACTTTCATACATCCCTACACATAATGAGAAGACAGGACACCCTGGAGAAGATGCTGATGCTAGGGAAAGTGGAAGGCAAAAGGAAGAGGGACCGACCAAGGGCAAGATGGATGGATGATATTCTGGAGGTGACGGACTCGACCTTGGGGGAGCTGGGGGTGGCAACGGCCGACAGGAAGCTCTGGCGTGGACTGGTCCATGAAGTCACGAAGAGTCGGAAGTGACTGACTGAATAAACAACAACTTTGACTTTATGGAACCTCCAGGCTGAGAAGTAGTATGCATGCTACTGAGGAACAATGGGAATGATTGCTGTGGTATTCATGCCCAGCTTGTGGGCTTCCCATAGGTAGAGCTGTGCACAAATGGCTACCTGAAATTCTCCACCCTCTTTGTGGGCAAAGAAATTGGGAGGAACCATTTCACCAAACTTCTCCAGGGAGAGGAGAATTTCTCCAACAGTTTCTTGGAGATGGGAGTTACCATTAGCAATGGCATTGTTCCAGGGCATTACATGTGTGGGAACAGCTTCTACAAACAATGGTGGAGAACATTTGGAAAAAATTGACTTCCTTTCAGGGCATGGGCAAGAAAAAGAAACACTCACAGAACTTCTCAGAAAAATGTCTCAGAAATGTTCTGAGTTTGGCTCAGCACTCCCTGTAGGCATCTGCTTGGTCACTGTGGGAAACAGGAAGCTGGAATAGGTAGGTCTTTGTTCTGATGCAACAGGGAGGGCTCTTACCTCTTTTTGTGTTTTAAAATCTTCTGCAACATGCTTTATTTCTAATATTTATGAAGGGTGTGCTTCCTCATATATTTCCTTAGTGTGACTTTAGTTAACATTGTTATTCCTTTTGACATTAAAAAAAACACATTTAAAAGGAAAGTAACACAGCAGTCTTCAGTTGCCAATAGCTTATAAACTTTAATTTGTTCTCTCATGCCACAGGTAGCACATCTTATAATGATGTTAGACTTTACTGTCTAGGCACACAATGGCTATGAAGAATGACATTTCACATCCTTAGTTCTGAAACTGCCTCATGGATCAAAGTGTCATGAAAGACCTGTAGAGTCCAAGCACAGTCTGAGAAAAGCAGTGAAAACCCCCTTAAGCGACCAGTTTTTCCAGGTGTAAAATGAACTTCGAGACTACATTAATGTGCTCTATTTCCGCTGCCAACGTTTCGACTCCGAGTGTAAGTGACAGCTTCTGGTGCTAGAAAGCTGCTTTGCTGTCATGGCATTTGTTTTTAATACCAAGGCTGAGCAGACTTTTGGTCCCCATGGCCATAGCAAACTGAACAATAATATTATACAGTTAGAGGTTATGGGAGAAGTTACCACACAGAATCCATCATAGACCGCAATCCAAAACTATCTCCATATTAGCTCCAGTAGGGCTTGGATATGTTTCTAAAATAGCAGCCCCCGTGCTGCAGGCAAGGGTGGTTAGTTCACCAACAGATGTCTACTAAATGAAGCTCTCATGGGCAACTGGTTGCTCTCAGGACCATCAATCACAGTCAAAAGAAACAGAAAACTCAGGAACAGGGCCACAAAGAGGAAAAAAAATGACTCAAAATTAAATTAACTACTCAGAACAACAGCTAATGAAAAGGAGAAAAAATAGTACAGGCCCCCTCCCCTTTTGGATCCTTTTTTGGAACAGTGGGCTTACGTTTTTGTTTGAACAGCCACTTGTGCTGCTGTCCTTCATTGCCTATCAGCCCCAAACATTTTGTTGCACAGATGGTGTTCCCTCTACTAGGACCAACACTTAAAAAAATCCCCTGACATGTTTACTTTTGTTGCTGTTTTTATTGCTGTTTCTATCATTATTTTTTATTATGTTTTTGCTGTTTTTGCTGTGTTTGTATTGCTTTTTAAGACCATATTGGTTTTTATTATGTCTTTTATTATTGTATGCCGCCTTGGGAGGGCTTCTCCTCTGAAAGGCAGCCAAGAAATGTTTTAAATAAATCAAATAAAGTCCAGTAAATCCCAGTTTTCAGATCTGGCCTGATTACCTCAGAAACAGTTCAGCCAAAATATAGCAGCCAAAAGGAAAAATTGATGGTTGTATGTACAATTGTGTTACATTCAGGTGACTGTGGAACACACAGGCCTTCATTGTATGTTCCCACGAGTAGAACGTCTGGCAGATGTGGGGGAGGCAATTTTCGCTGATTCTCCCCGTGTCCCCTGAAAAACTGCTCCAGAGAGTTGTAGGACTCTTTGGAACAGTGTGGAAGGTGGTGCTGGCGGCTGTAGGGGGGGGGGTGAATTGGTGAAAACTGCCTCCTTTCCCTTTTGCCAGCAGGAGTCTTCACTGGATCAGAGTAATTTCTATTAACAGAAGGGCAACTCAGGATCCAAGACATTTTATTTTTTTTTTGGTCATCAGATGAATGCAATAAAGAACAGCCTTATTACCGATTACATATCAACTGAACCTTAAAATTATTTACCTCTTCCCTGTCTGCCCTTGAAACTCTTCTGTCTCATCAACCTCCACCACCTTTCTGATCTGCTATTAGCCCCATTTAATCATTTACATTTCAATCCTGAAGTTCCACTCTAAATTTTTTTAAAAAACATCTCTTTGATTTGCATGATATTCACTGAGTTAAATAAATAATGGTCCCACAGATTAGTGCAACCATTTTATTTGCTCTGTATTTGGAATCCTGACAAGGAATAGTGTATTAATGGGGGTGGGGGTTTATGGTGAAAATTAGTTTCAGGTTTCTTCTGTAGACACAGGACAAGCAACCGGGTCACCTGCTATTACACAGACGTGGCAGCAATCAATTCTCCCATTCACACTAGTTGCTTCTGAAATAAGCTACAGATGGGACCAATTTGGTTGTCCTCACATTGACCCAAGCTTCCTATCACCCCCTGCAAAGGAGAGAATGAGGATGCTGGCAGTTGAGTTCACAGCTCCATCTCAATAGATGAAACCGTCATGCTGTTGGACCTCTAACTCTCTTCCCTTCAATAAGCCTTTGTCAGAATCACCTACATAAATGGAATTCCTGTCCACAGTCCCACCCATTTGCCCTCCCTCTTAGTGTTCTTGCACCTGATCCAATCTCATCTTTGTCATATGCCTGATCCAGCTTTGCTCATTCCTGGGCCTGAATCCATGCTATACCTGGCCCTAATTCAGATCTGTAGAGACTCTGGGATAGTGCCCCCCTCCCTCATTGACAAATGGTAAAAATCTTCCAGTATAAAATCTGGACCAAAACTATCAGTTATGCTAGATATTTACAAGAGGTTACCCCTGTATATAATTCTGTTTCAGTCTATATTTATACTATGTTTCACCATATAATATTTGTTTATGGCACCAAGTGCTTTTCAAATATTTCATTTATCCACAATGAATTCTTAAGCAAGAGTATTTGGATGTGGCCACTGAGCAGTTGTTCAATAAGCTTTTGTTGTGCTCTCAGCAGGATTCATTTTGAAGTGCTGCTTTCTGCAATCTTAGCACCTTCACTCCTCCACAACACACCTAGGCATAAGTGGTGTTTACTGTATTTGCATTGCTCAGCCAAGGAGAAAGCGAAATCTATAATACACCAATTATTTATATAATCATCTCACATTATAGGTTTGGAATTTCCTCTCACCAGCTAAACCTGCAGTCACCCAATGCTGCTGCCTACAGCTTTTTGGAAGTGAAAGGTAACAATAAGGATGGGGATCAGGCACTGAGTAACTGACAGGCATGGCTGTGATTGTCGGTGTTCCTTTTTTAAAGGATAAAACCAACTCCATGGAAGTCAATAGTGAAATTTTCATTAGAGTCAGTGTTTCAACTCTTTTTGAGGCAAAGGGGGAAGCTGATTTTTTTATACTGCAGTAATGTGGGTTAACTGCAAAATATACTAAAGGAATACTCAACAGTGCTTTTATGCTAAAATATAATATATTCCCACAACGCCTACTTTTCATTTAACTTGCAGTGCAGGCTGCAATTTCTGTTCCATTGGTTCATATTAGGGACAAGCAGATTCCTCCTCTTCAGTTCTGAGATGCCTTCCCTTCTTCGTGAATTCTACTTTTACCAGGAGATTTACTAAAATTAATTCTGGAATGGAGAAATCACAGTCTGCGACCACTTTCAGCCCCTTCAGTTAATTTGCATATTCCCCCCCTCTAAGTATGATTACATCAAGATCCACTTGTGTGTTATGCTGATGTGAGTGTGCACTCATGCACATCAGTAATACACCATGCAAAAAGAATCTTGAGGCAATCACAGATGTCTTATCGAGATTGCTTTAAAAACAAAAACCAACAAAAAAACCCAGTGTGCACATGTCCTTTTGTAACATAGTGACTGGGAGAGATACAAATAAACTGAATGCACTGAAAGCTACAGCAAACTGTACAAACAATCCAGAAATTAAAAGAAAAATGGAACAACTGAGGATTCTTCATGCATCAGTTTCATTTCAGAAATGAAAATGAGGTAATTTGGAATTTGGTTCTCCTTCAAAGATTCTGGTCTGGTCTAAGTCAGACTTAAAGCTGAAAGACTTAGATTCAGATGTCTAAAGCTCACTGGGTTGCCTTGGGCAAACTACTGTAAGCTTACTCTAACACAGAGATGCATTAACCTACCTCACAGATGCTGTTTCCAATATCGATATGTATATCTGTAAGGTATACTTTATTTTTTTCCACTCTTCTTTTACCAGGTCAGTATGTAACTTCCCCCACCCCACCCCCAGCAACTTGCTAAAATCCATATTTGAGAGTCTTTCAGAAATTTTGTAAGGTCTTTTAAATTATTTCACTTGTTTTATGGTGGCAGAGGCTTAAGCCTACTTTGTTTATGTGTTTGTTTTACACCACTGTCGTCTGCTTTGGGCTCTCGGCATGTGCTCAGACTTTTAAAGCAATACATCTTTTTGGTTACATATATCTAGGACATACAATGCAAAACTGACCACATGTAGGCCCTACAGAAATAAAGAAAGAGCTGTGTACCCACTGGTCTCTTGTTCCTGATCCATTTATTTCAGTTAGGTATGTGCAAGAAATACATACTTGATCGCTATTCTCGGTTGTCTGCCGCAGTCCTTACCACTTAGATGGAAAATGTAAAAAGTCAGACCATGGTAGATTTAGTTCAGATGAAATAAAGGGATCCATCCTGGTCTTAGCTGACATGAGCAATGAAGGACTGCAATTAGAGCTGGTGGAAAAAGCTTCCAAAAATGCTCCCCTTCAAATCTGTAGGTGAACATTCTCTAAATATTTCCTTCATATTTTCAGTTTAAAATCGGTATGACATTCAATGATATTTGACATTTATTAGCATGACTGCCTCTACAACCATCCACTAGCCCTGATGCATGGGGAAATATGGGTGCTGTGCTCTGAGATAGAAGTTGCAGGTAAGAATAATAATGGCAATGGCCCCAGTGGCATGCAAATGTATACATACAGAACACTCTATTTTATGCAAAGCATAGGAATAACATGGATACAGAAAGTGTTGAAAAAAAAACAGGACGGGAGGATGCAAAACCAACAGAACAACCATAAAACATCCAGCAAAATCACCATCTGCTTTCCAAATTACCGTGAAAAGAAAATGTCACTGAGTACATTAACCACTTTCCATTATTTGTTATTCCACTATCTCCTGAAATGTATGAGGTACAAAGAAGCTGCTTTCCATGAACATCAGACTTTTAATTATACATCACATTTATTCCCAAATTCAGTGGTGGGATCCAACGTACAGCCCAACTATTTCTACAGACCCATCGAGGCTTTGGGCTTGTGTTTCTTGAAGAGTGTGTTTCTCCATGCTACATGGCAAACTGCTTTTGAAACTAAAGGGGTTTTCAAAAGCAGGTTGCAATACTGGGCAGGAGCTTCATGTTCAAAGAGGGGAAAAAAAACAATCCCTGGGCATGAACTAGCTCTTAGGTTGGCCTAAGGTAGCTCTTCGGATCCTGCTAAATAATTGAGATGTTTTCAGCACTTAGACATGCATAAAAATAGATATAATAGGTACTGAAGTGCAAGCCATTTGCATAAACATGACAGGTTAGTGCAAAGCTATGGGGGTTTTTTTGTTCTCGATTAAGTACACTACACTATATGTGTTGTTACTTTTAATGGACAGTCAGGGTTGGATCCAATGTTGCATGAACAAATATCTGCTGGTGCAACAGGATGTCCACTAGCACAATGGGACTTCCCCATACTCTCCCCTACAGCCCCCCACACATGTCCAAAATCAACTCCAGAGGATCCCCCAGGGCTCCAGAGCAGATTGGGGTGGGCTGCATGGGGAGAGGAAATCCATTCCACTAGCAGTTTCTCTTCTGCTAGCTGATGACCAGCATCCAACCTTAGAAATTAAAAAGCACACTTCTGATGCAGCAATACTTTGGGATCAGATTTTCAATCCCACTTTCCTTTCTTTCTATAGAAACCAATTAAGCCTTCTACCATGGTAATTTGTTTTAAGAACTCTGGGATCTCACAGTATGAATTGTATTTCCGTCCCACCCCCATCCCCCCACCCCACCCCATCCCCACCCCCACACAAAAGATTATTCTTAGGTAATTCATCAAATGGTGCAATAAAACCAATCCCCCCCTTCCCCCAAATGCAACTCCTATCGACAGACATATAATAGTATGTTGCATACAGGATATGATCTGGTAATGGTATGTTGTATATAGGATATGATCCAGAGATATACATTAACACCAGAATTATTCAGCAAGTTTTCTTCTCTCATGAGCTGCCTTCTTGGAACCTCTACATTTAAAGTGCAGCTTGAGGATGAAATATGAGACCTGCTGAAGGAAATTTGTGGAGGGGGATAGTATTTATTTATTTATCCTTGTGGCAAGCTCTTTCAGAAGCTTTCATGTCAAAGCCTAGGGATGGACGAAAGGGACTTACCTGGTCCTGCAGCTTGCTTCACGGTGGGGGGGAGGTGCTTCGGTTCTCCCCCCGAAGTTCAGGCGAGGGGGAGGAGGCGCCCCATCCCTTGCCACCGAAATTCAGGCCGGGGAGGAGCGCCCCGTCTACCCGGACGCGAAAAAAAAAGTAAAGTAAAAAACAACAACAACACACCCGTGATAGGCTACGTAATGATTTACGTAGCTTATCACGGCTAGATTTCCAAAGTCAGCCGTGATAGGCTAAGTAAATCGTCACGTAGTCTATCACGGGTGACTTTGGGGGAAAAAAAAAGCGCATACGCAAATGGCAGTGCCCATGGGGCGCCATTTGCGTTCCTTTAGTTTTGGCACGGCTATTTGCGTTGCCATTATTTTCGCCGTAGTCTACGTAAATCTTTACGTAGACTAGACGTGCCAAACTAAGGAACACGAATGTACGCGCTTTTTTTTTTTCAACGTCACCCGTGATAGGCTACGTGACGATTTACATAGCCTATCACGGCTGACTTTGGAAATCTAGCCGTGATAGGCAACGTAAATCGTTACGTAGCCTATCACGGGTGTGTTGTTGTTGTTTTTTAACTTCCCTTTCTTATTTTGCAATGGCGGCGGCAGCAGCCGGTCAGAAGACTGGCCGCCGCCCCCGCCGAAACGCCGCCGGGACCCGCAGCCGAGAGGGACATTCGCACGAGGTAAGTCCCATCCTGGGGGGGGCGGGGGGCCGGCAGAGAATTTCACCGCCAATTTTGGGGGGCTGAATGCGTTGGCATTCGGCCTCCCGGAGATTCGTGGAGAAATTCTCCGCCATCCCTATCAAAGCCCAAGTTTCTGTCCTGTGAGCAGAACAATCTCTTGATTCTGGCAATATATGGATCAATATCCGAAGAAAGATTTCCCCACGTATACATTATTTTCCTTAGTTAAGTGAAATAGTTATCTTCGTTAGCTATACTTCAAGTGTCATTTGGATTGATACCCTCTAATACATCTAGTTTTTTGTTTATCATTTATTCAACTATTCCATCCCCATATCTGCAAGACATCTCTAAAATACCCTGTAAGGCAACTTCACTAAATAATATTTGACTGTTTCCCAAGCATTAAGAATAAAAGATCAGTAGAGGCATTTGTAGGCAATAGCCTACCTACTTCATTAGATGCATGCATGAAGTGGACAGAAAAATTGGTGGGCATATATGGGTTGATGTAAAATTATGAAGAAAAATAAATGTAAATGTAACTAATATGGGTACTCTTCTAGAATTTAACCACAAGGCATGCTTAGAACCCCTAAAAGGAAATGAAATAGCTGGAATTCATTCATTTCCCCCTTGCCCACACTGTTCTATTCTTTATCTTGAGAATACACTGAAAGATTGATCAATACTCTCATGCCAGAAACACAAAGCACCTTTTGGAGGTGAAATATTGAGCTGAAGAACATGTACTTGTTCATGATGGGAATTCTGATGTAATTAAAACAAAAATTAGGGAAATGCAAAAGCTGAGATGGAAGAATAACAGTTAACCCCTAAGACAGCATTCTACTCTTCATCCTGGGCATGATGCCAATATTTTACATGTACTCACAAGGAGAATTATGGCAATGCTAGCCCATTATGTGATATGAAAACAATTAAAGTGTTAAGAATGTAAAAATATTTAAAATTACATTTAATCCAATATTCTCTGGTTTTTCTTCAGATCGTTATCGTATACATCTTACTATGCATGATTAGACAGAAAAAAGTCCTCTGATTTCCAGCATTCCCCAGCCAGCATGCATAGGATTGCACCCTAAATATCACAAATAATAATAATAAAAATCTAGTTCATATTAGACAATTCTATTCTCCTGCAAGGAGAAGGCTCAAATCAGGAGTTTAACTGGAGACCAGACCTGTGGCAAACTAGCATATTATGGTGAATATGAGCCTGCGAAGAAGCATAAAGGGGAAGTCAAATGTACTGTTAGTTTGAAAGACAGGGAAAACACACAAAAATAAAAACAGTATTGGGGAATGGGCCACATTTTGTTTTGCCTTATCACAATTTTATAAAACAAACAGGGCTGCAAAGTGACCAGCAACACCAGACAGGCCGCTCAACAAGACCAGCCTTGCCGGGTGGCCTTCTCTCTGTCCCATCAGCCAGGACAGCTAGGCTGGTGAGGATGACAGACACAGACAGGGCCTTCTCTGTGGTGGCCCTCACTCTGTGGAACTCCCTCCCTAGAGAACTCCGCCATGCCCCCTCTTTGATGAGCTTCCGCCACACGTTGAAGACTTGATTGTTTGGGCAGGCATTTCGGGTGGGTTAGGGTATTTTTAGAACATGAAGTTTTAATGCGTAATTTTACTGTTTTAGATTGTTTGTACTGCTGTACATCGACCAGAGTGGCCGAGTGACTGACCAGAAGGGTGATTAAGAAATTTAATAAATAAATAAATAAATAAATAATCCTACCAAAGCTTTAGATTCAATTCATGCACTTTCCTAGCTAGTCTGAACCACATGTGCTGTTCTGACCATGCCTACAGTTTGGTGTGTGACATGGCTGTAGCTGTCCCATTCTGGTAAGGATGTGAGCACATAACATCATGATCTAGAGCAGCTAGAGGAGACTGACTGCTGGTGCAGGTCCTGCAGCATGTCATAGACATCTAGATTCTAGGTAGCTCAGGCTTGGATGGCCCTTTGAAAACATCCAGGAGCAACACGAGTTGCTTCAGAAAAAGCCTGAGCTCAAATGAGCACCTAAATAGTGTCTAAGATCTGCAACTTTAACAACCATGTAAAAAGACATCTCCAACTGTGGCTTGGAGCCTGGGACAAGGGGCGTTGGTAGGTACTTAAAAGATATATGCACGCAAATTCAGAAATAATTTCTATAATTTAAATGTCACAGAAGGCAAGCCAATTTCCCACCCAAATCACACACCACAGTAACGGGCACATATTCTACCTACAAAAAACAAAGAGCTCTTTGTGGCACATTAAAGACATACAGAAGCATGACTCACTAAATGTCATGGCACAGTGTCACTAAGCATCATGTCATGCTAAACATCATGGCACGGTGTCATTGCACACTGGATGTAGGTCTCTCTCTCTTTCTCACACACACACACACACACACACACACACACGGGATTAAACCAAATGAATACAGTGGGACTTACTTCTGAGTAAACATGCATAGTTTGCAGGATGGCAGAAGAAGACAGGGCTCCTGTGGAACAGCCTACCAAAGGGGTTTTGTTTGCCTGTGTTGAAAGGAGCTCTTCGGACTATTTTATTCCAGTGAACTTTTTTTTTTTTTTAACTTAATGCCTACAATGTTTTAATTGTGCACTATGATATATTATAATACTGCTGCTCATTTGTTTATTTATTTTGTTTATATACAGCTCTATATCCAAAAACATATCCAAGTGATGAACAATAAAAAAGGGGAAGGGAATAATAAAAGTAATTGAAATGCAAAATTAAAACCTTGAAAATCAGATTGTGTTAATAAAACTGTAGATGGTTAGTCAAGGAACCCTTGTTTAAACAAAACTGCCTTGAGCAGGTCCCAAAAACAAAACAATGAACATGCCTGCCTGGCGTCAACAGGCAGGGAGTTCCACAGAGAGGGATGCTCGTGTTTGTATGGTTGTGATTGTATTATAATGTGTTTTCTGTTGCATCATTAATTTTGCATTATAAGCTGCCTTGTGTGTGCTTTGATCATCACACCCCTTCTTGATTCAAAGAAGTGAACAATCCTATAGTCCGTGTGAGGAGGGTCCGTGATGGCAAAACCAGCAGGGGAGGTGGTGGCAGTGTCTTGCCATCTGAAGGCTCTGCTCCTCCTTGGCTCCTGGAAGCGCTGCTGCAACTATTACTGAAAGTGTTGCAGAGTAGTGGGCAGAACACATCAGATTTACAGTCCAGGAAACCTTGGAAATAAGTATACTGGGAAAAATATTGAAGAAAAATACAAAAAAGAAGGGGAGACAGAGGTTGACTGGATGGTCTTATGCTGTTCCCTTTGTCTTTTCTGGTGAAAACCTACAGTGAAGAGAGAGGCCTTGGATGATTGGAGAAATTGTGAAGCTGTGCATTCTAGTTTCTCTTTTACTCTGAAACTCTAGACTCAGAGGAATATCCTGGTTGTTTTCTTCCTCTCAATAACTTGGGAATGCTTTTCCTCATACTGGACTTCCAGCTACTCGAAGACAGAGTCCTACTGATCTACTTCCATAACGGTCTTCTCTGCATCAGTATCCTTCTCCAGATGGGATCTCACAGAAGCACAGACATTTTTTTCTCCATCTTTCACCTGGTCTGGACATAACGTTAAAGATCTCTGTGGACACATTTGGGAAGTTGAGAAACTGTTCTGGGTACCACGACAAAATGGCTGTCATGGAGGCGTAGCTAGCCACATAGGCCAAGCAGCCTGATCAAACAACTGAAAGGAAGAGGTGGATTCTGAGCCCCACCAACACACAAAACAACTCCTTTGAACCCATAGTTTTCTGCACCAACACAAGGCAAACTTTTTCTCTCTCCCCCCCACCTCTTTCTCTCTGCCAGACAGCTTGTTCCCCCCATCTCTTTTTCTCTCACACCCCAGATCACCACCCATACTCTGTCTGTCTGTCTGTCTGTCTGTCTCTCTCTCTCACACACACACCAACAACATCCACTCAGACATGCAAGTACACAACCTCCCAACCTCCCTGGTTAATCAAGCTGGTTCCCCAGCCCTCTGCTGGCTTCCCACTGCCCTCCCTAGAGCCCCCGGCTGGCTTCCCATTAGCTCTCCCCCACTGACTTTCCACTGCCCTTCATCTATTCTCCTTGTTCGCTTTGCCCCCCCCCCCACGCCCAACACTAGACAATGGAGAAAGGGGAGCCTTTTTCTCTTCCGTCCTGCTTTTTCTTGGTTGCTGGCATGCTGCTGAGGAAAGCATTAGCCTCCAGCTGGCCACCATCTTCATTTCCTAAGAATGACTCTTAGCCCCATATGCAGCCCAGAAGTATTCAGGGGCAACAAAGATGGCAAAAGATGGAGGCCCTCACTTCACTTTGAACTGAAATTTTAAAAATTTTCTTAACATAAACATTACAAGGAGTAGGACAACTTGGTGGGCACGAAGGAAGGTGTCCAGGGGTGCATTGGCTACAGCACTAGCCATAAGAACATAAGAAGAGCCATGCTGGATCAGACCAAGGGTTCATCCAGTCCAACATTGTGCCCACACAGTGGCCAACCAGCTGTTGACTGGGGACCCACAAGAGGGACATGAGTGCAACAGCACCCTCCCACCCCTGTTCCCCAGCAACTGGTACACATAGGCATACTGCCTCTGATACTGGAGGCAGCACATAGCCATCAGGACTAGTAGCCATTATGCAAGGAAGCCTACCTGACGCTCAGGCTTGAGCACCCCTCCCCTCTCAATCTCTGGTGTGTACCAGAAGAGAAGACTAAAAGGACCCACTTCCTGGTATAAACAATCTGCAGTTTTTCATTATGCTTGAAGCAGGCATAAACCAATTGTGGCTAATTTAAACAGGGATACTTGAGGAATTTGTTCTGTGCAATTCCAATATGAACTGAACTAATCCATACCTTCTGGACTAATGTGTGAATTGGAGCATAGTTATCCTTTGAATTTCACACTTTTCCAAATTTTGCAATGCAGTTCTCCCTTCAAAAATGCATTTGAAAATGTGTATTTCAGGATAAAATACATTTGAGAGAAAATATTGGCTTCTATTCAGTCATCAACTAGAGCCATTTTACATTTATTTATTGTTTGAGGCTGTCTTGGTCTGCATGTGTTAATATAATAGGCAATGAAAAAATAAAATATTAAAAGATGGCCTTTCCTTTTATCAATGTTTGGTTAGCTTTTATTTGTTTTGGCCATAGGCCATAACAACACAGCATCATAACAAAGGATATTAAAAATGAGGTAAAACAATGGTGTAAGGATAAAAAAGAACATAAAGCCTCAATAATGAAATTTACAATCTAATATATGGTCACTGAAAAAATGCTGATGGCATTTCACAGCTTCCATGGCAAAATGAACTACTTTCAATTGCTTTCTTGTCAGTTAAAGTGCGTAGCTTGTCCAGTTTTTGCAGAAATGACTAATGGTCTTGACCCTCCAATAATAAAGAAACTTCCATCTGTGAGCCTCAGAAACAGGAGAACCCCGTTAAGAATTAAAGTGAAGTAATGACTGTACAGTGGGATGTACTCAAAGGAATCTTAGTGCAAGCAAAAGGTGATCCTCTTTTTAGTAAAAGGCCCATGGGAAGGTGGGGTGGTGAATTCCAGTTCCTTTCCCCCACACACTATATTTTCATTTTTATTTTTACAGTGCTGACAATAGCATACAAAAATATACAACAAATAATACCAAATATTATCAACAATTTAAACAATATAGAGTCTAATCAAATTGATCAACAAAACCAGCAAATATCATGAAGTTCCCAATAACACAAAAGGCTGTACATTCTCTTGATCCTTGTTACACCAATACATTACAAATAAGGACCATTTTTCTGTAAATCTATTATTTTGCTGTCTTCCCTCTCTAACCCTTACTATGTTAGTTAACTTAACCATATATATTATTTCCCATACTTTAATAACCCAGTCATCAACTGTGGGGGCTTTTGGTTTTTTCCTTAAAAAACTAACAGACTAAGCTAGTCACATTTAGGTCCCACTGAAATCAATGTAAAGTCTGTGTCATTAGCAACTTTAAACCCATTAATCTCAATGGGACCTAAGTGTAACTAACTTGGTCTGGATCCAACTGAATGTCTTCCACTTGCCAATTGCCAAACACAGTATCAAACACAAAAGCAAAAAAATAAAAATAAAATGAGGAGCTTATTGTAATAGCAATTAAAACGGCTGATGTACTATTAAGGTCAAGAAAGTGAGGCTCACGTGGTTGTTTATAAGGCAGGGACACCAGGTATTTACTTTTCTGTTGGACTGCCCAGTATTTTATAGGGGTGTACAAAACCCACTTACCAGCCCACTGCAGGGTCTGTGGGGGGGGGGAGGTGATCTGTCCCTCCCCCTGGAATCTTCCCCGGCTGGCTCTGCTCCACAGTAAGTCCGAGGAGCCGCCGGCCGGGCCCATCTGCTGCCGCAAATGGAGTCTGGCATAGTGCCCTGCCCAGCGTAGCATCCCTGCCCATTTGTGTCCCTGCCCTTGGCTGCAATAAGCTACGTAAATATTTACGTAGACTATTGCAGCCAAGGGCAGGGACGCAAATGACGTCTGCTACACCGGACGCCATTTGCAGCCGCAGACCGGCAGCAGACGGCTGCGGACCGAAGAGGATGGACCAGGTAGGGTCCATCCCGACTGGACTTTGTGGGGTGGCAGGGGGGAGCACTCCGGTAGCTGGTAGGATCCGTCCCGACATCACTTCGCGGGGTGGCAGGGGGGAGCAGTCCGTTCTCTCCGGAGAAATCCGCCATGGACTGCAATGAGGCCAGATTCTAAAGAATCCGGCCTCATTGGAGTCCGTGGAGGGTTTCTCCACCATCCCTAGTATTTCAAGGGCTGCCTGAGAACACATCTGGTTCCCATATAACTAGTCAGGGCCGGCCCCAAGATAAATAACGGCCTGGGCAAGGAATGCCTTTGGTGCCAGTAATCAATTTTGCAGGGCCACCCAGAGGATTTATGGTTGTGATGTCCATCGAGAAGGATATTGCTCAAAAGCTTGATCTCTCAGCCAGTGTACAACAGTTTGCACAAGCCAAAATTTGAAAAGCCGCACTTTGAGCAGTAGCAGTGCACTATGCAACACAGCAGAACTACCACAGTTTTTACTTATAATATTTTTGCGTTTTGTAGCACTTCCTGTCATTTGGTAAGCATTCTTTATTTTGGAATATGCTTTATTTTTATCTTTAAGAAAAATATCAATAAAAACAGTATCCAGCTGACCTCTTACAGCTTGCGGCTTTATTTTATTATTATTTATATAGTGGTTTTAGTGTTTACAGTATTTGAAGTGCTAAGACCTCGGTAACAGTAAAGCTGTGTTCCACTGATTTTTACCTAGAGCCAATGACTTCAAAGTAGAAACTGAAAAACATACTTTAGAGCTAATTGAAGGAAGATCATTTTTGTAGTTAGTACCCAAACAACCCCTAGAACCTTGAAAGAAAGGTCACAGAGGCTTTCTTCACATGGAGCTTTTATCCTGCGACTGAGATTGCTCCTTCACAGAAGTTTGCAGGCTCTTTACATGATCATTCAAGGTGTCCCCTGAACTAAATGCCCTTTGTTCCATTTTTAAATAGATGGATCACAGATAATGAGCTATCAAATTACCCTGTTGTGTTCCACTTGGGTCTCCTCTGTGAAAAGCGTAAAAGCAGGAAGAAGAGGAGCGACAGCAATGAAAGATAATGGAAGACTCAGATACAGGGTCAAGGAGGGGGAAAGGGGTGGGGAAGAGGAAGCATGTGGAAAAGGGAGTCGTCGTAATTCTGCATTTAAAACAGAAGCAGAAAGCCCCGTTTTAAATGCAGGATTTATGCTCAGAAACTTGCTTTCTGCAACCCTAGCTCACTGCAGACAGTACATTCAAAAAACACGGCCACTGAGCTCAGCTTGGTGCCCCCCCCAGCTCAGCACCCCAGGCAGTTGCCCAGCTTGCCCACCCCTAAAGCTGGCCCTGTACCTGATGTTGGACATAGCAGATGAGGTGGTGGTGGTCAGCAGCTCCAACTCTGATCCTGCTGTAGGGTTATTGTTGTTTTTGCTCCTCTCGAGCCTTTCTCTCTATAATTAACAAGTAAAGGAAGCCATTGTGGTCTGAGTCAGTGTACTGCATGGTGGGAATTGGAGTTCTCTTTGCCCTTTCTGTCTAACAGGATGGAGGGAATTTTAAGGAAAGGAAGAGAAGTGGCAGCACAGTTGCTGCCTCTTAACTTGCAGGAGCAGGGGTTTGGCAATGCCCAGTCAGTCTTTCAGCTCTCTGCCTGCCCTGATGTTCATGCACGCAGTGCCAGGTAAGAGGGATAGAGAGTAAGGTTGAAAGAGGAAGGGAGGCTGTTGGGATAATGAAAGAAAAGAAAGGAAGTGGTTCACCCTGAAAATCAGGTAACAATGCTGCTAAATAAATATACAAAGTAGATGGGAGAGTCTCCTCCTTTTGGCTAAGGAGCAATAAATTCGGGGGGGGGGTGGTTCACATAAAGTGAATAATTTACAAAACTGAATCACAAGATAGAATTTACTGAGCCCTTGCCTTGCTTATAACTTAATTTAAAAAGAAGTATAACATTGTGTCATCTTTGTATGAAAATTAGAGAAAGAGAAATGGTCCAGTTAGGCTACAAACCTATGTTTCCACACTGAACTCAATAGGGCTTACTTGCAACCCCCTCCTGTAGCAGCCATATCGGGGGTCAGACTAAGTAGCCTCATGCAGTCTCATGCTTCATGTTCTTGCTGAGCTCTTTCTCCCTTAAATATATTGTTGTAAGCTGACAAGACACAGGAATTCCTTATCTTGTCAAAGGTCATACAATTGTATATCTTGTTCTCTGCTGTTCTTTTCTGTTCTCTCCTTATCATGGCTACCCTATAACCCAGTTCTTGTATTATAAACAATGGTGCTGGGAAAAGAAATGTTGAGGACTGCAACCCCACGTGGGAGGGGGAGGAGGAGCCATTTCATATGTGTCACAATGTCTATAAAAACAATGTGCTGATGTATTTCGGGGCTTCTGGCTCTTTGGAAATGATTCCAGCCTTAAGCCCGCGCGTTAAATAAAGAATCTCTTTTTCCTTCACTCCGTGGTCTCTCTGACTCTGAGTTCTGCAACATAAATGGTGCCGTGGCTCGGATGTGGCTAGGGATGGCGGAGAATTTCTCCCCGAAACTTCGGGGGGCCGAGCGCCAACGTGTTCGGCCCCCCAAACAAGTTTCGGGGAGAAATCCTGTGCACCCCCCCCCCCCCCGGGACGGGACTTACCTTCCCTGAATGTCCCTCCTGGCGGCGGGTCCGGCTGGCGGTTCGTCGGGTGTTCGAGCGGGGCGGGAGCGGCAGCCGGTCTTTTGACCGGCTGCCGCCGCCGCCGCCATTGCAATAAAAGAAAAAAAAAAAGTCCCCTGATAGGCTACGTGACGATTCACGTAGCCTATCACGGCTAGATTTGCAAAGTCAGCCGTGATAGGCTATGTGAATCGTCACGTAGCCTATCACGGGTGACTTAAAAAAAAAAAGAAAAAAAGTGTGTACGGATAATGGCGGCCCCCATAGGGAGCCGCCATTCCCGTTCCTTATTTGGTCGCTGTAGTCTACGTAAATGTTTACGTAGACTACGGCGAAAATAAGGGCAACGCAAATAGCGTTGCCCTTATTTTCGCCGTAGTCTATGTAAACATTTACGTAGACTACAGCAACTAAATAAGGAACGCGAATGGCGGCTCCCTATGGGGGCCGCCATTCGCGTACGCGCTTTTTTTTTTTTAAGTCACCCGTGATAGGCTACGTGACGATTCACGTAGCCTATCACGGCTGACTTTGCAGATCTAGCCGTGATAGGCTACGTGAATCGACATAGCCTATCAGGGGGCGTTTTTTGTTTTTACTTTCGTGTTCGCGGCCGGGCGAGGCAGGAAGCCTCCTCCCCGGCCTGAATTTCGGCCGGGCGAGGCGGGAAGCCTGCCCCCCGGCCTGAATTTCGGCCGGGCGAGGCGGGAAGCCTCCCCCCCCGGCCTGAACTTCACGGGGGGAGCAGCGAAGCGCTCCCCCCCACCGCGAACAAGCTGCGAGAAAAGGTAAGTGACTTTCGTCCACCCCTAGATGTGGCAGGCTCTGAGCCAGACAGGTGGCATTTGCCTGGTCTTGATCGCCGCACCGGAAAGACGAGCTCGGCGCATGCCTCCCTTTCTTGGTGCCACCGACCTTTTTGTCGAGTGAATGAGAGAAAGCCTGCACCGGGATCGCCCAAACGGCAGTGAGCAGCAAGAGAACCTTGGGAAGCAGAGGAAGGAACTTGAGCCCTGCCTGTATCGCAGCTGCAATTGAGGTGAAACCCACATTGGAAGCCTTCAGGAGAAAGGCAAGTATATGGGAAAAAGAGGGCCCCGCCTTTAGGGAAAAAGGCCACTGGGCAGAAAAAAAGAGGGCCCCGCCTTATGAAGAAGGTCAGTGTTGGTGGTATACGTATACAAAAGAACCTACTCCTTGCGGGTAAAAGGGGGGCCTGATCACACCCCTGAGCGGGCGCCAGTACCCAGCACGCCAGTACTCAGTAGGAAGCTGAGGAAGCTAGGGAAGCCGCTTTCCGCTCTGATAAAAAGTGGGAAAAGTGAGTGGCAGAGACATATGGATGCAGTGGAGAGATTGATGATTGTGTGAGTGGCTACTGCGGTTTCTGACGCATACCGTTGACCGTCCGGGTGCCCAGGCCAGTAGCAAAGTGCGTGGTGTGTAAAATCCTCTTGTGTCGGCCAGTGAGACCCCTTACTCACTGACCAATTCCCATTCCCTAATTGTGTCTGTCTTCAATTTAGGAGGGAGGCTATGGGTGGTGGGGAAGCAAACCTTGCACCCCCTTGGGATGTATGCTAGCAAATTTTAAGAAAGGTTTTAGTGGAGATTATGGGGACCCCCCCATGAATCCTCAACGGTTGCAGACTTTGTGTAAAATAGAGTGGCCGTCGTTTGGTGTAGCATTTAAAGGCTCTTTAAAGCCCAGCAAAATCAGCCGTGTATATGCCATGTGGTTGGGAGACCTGGGCACCCCGACCAATTTCCCTACATAAACTCGTGAGATTCCATAGTCCGCGCTTCTCCTCCATGGCTAAAGAAATGCCTAGAATCCCAGGCAAAAGTTTTGGTGCTCAGAAAAGAAAAATTGGCCAAAAAAAAATTACAACCAGTGTTAGAAGCCCCGTGTGAAGATCTGGCAGAGCTAACGGCGTTTCCACCTGCTTATGCCCCGCTTCCACCACGGGCCCATGTTACTGTGAGACCGCCCTGTCGAGATCCAGATCCTGTGGCTCCTGAGCCCCTGCCATTCCCCCTACAGAGGCATTGCCCCTCGCTTTGACTTAGAACTGTTGCCATCAGTTTCAAGCCCCACCGGCAGTAATTTGCCGATTTCAGCTACGGTCCTCAACTCCCAGATATTGACTGCCGAGACTTTCATCTCTATGGGATCGGGAGGTTCCCCTCTTACACCTCAATTGGCATTAATAAAAGAAACTAAAAAATTGAAGTGTGGGGCAGAAGATTTAATAAAATTGGCGGTAACACTTAAAAAGATGTGTTCTCACAAAAAAGGGGAGGCGAGCTCGTCTACTGCTCAAGACTTGCACTCCCTTGAGATGTATGTCAAAGAAAGAAAGAAAAAAGTTTTTTTTAAAAGATTCAGAATCGAGAGAGAAAACAGCAAAAAGCTCAAGGTTGAGCTGAGAGGAAAAAAAGAACAAGATCTGAGGCTGTTAATTAGAAAAATGTTGCAGGACAGCCTGGCTTTTAACAAAGCATGGGAGTATGAGAGTGTAAGGCCGAAGAAGTAGCTGTTAGCCTAGCGCGCCGAGAGAGGGGGGGCAGGAAAATTGCCCACAACGTTCTGAGTTGTGCAACATCATCACCTCGCCTAATTGAGATGAAATCCCTAAGAAATGGAAACTAAAACTGAAGACCCAGAAGATGAAGGCAAAATTGAAAATAAAGGTGAAGAATCAGCCCCCAGAGCACAGGCTAGACCCCTCTTCAAGTGAAAAGTGTGCCATAAGACTGTCCCAAAGCAGAATGAAGCGGAAAGACCATGTTAAAGATCTCTGTCAAGGTAACCGTGTTTAGCTTTAAACTGTGTTAGAATTGCATAGAGCCTGTAGCTACTGACCATCGGCTATATGATTTCGAAAGAGCGTAACCATTAAGCTTTTGCCGTGGGATTCCCTGCAATGAAGAAATCTCACTGATTTGAGTGTCCAGTGTTACACTGCCTAAGTGTGTGTGCTGAAGAGACTGAGAAACCAGACAGCATGTTCCTGGCCAAGCCAAAATCACGCTACTACCATGCTCCTGAAAGCTGTGTAAGCTGGGAGACCCAACCTGATTGAGAAGAAAAGAAGATATTGGAGCAACTGTCTTAAAAAAACAATGAGATCTGTGTAGCTGGCTGGCTGACGCTGTCAGTGATGTTACAACTTTAAATTAAGACTGTTTTCCTGTTTGAGACCCCAGCGAAGAAAGCTGACCCGAGTTATTTGTTGCCCGTGCCAAAGCAAGAATTTGGCGGCCCTGTACCTCATCGTGTCCTGTTTTAAGCTTGGGATTTACAAATACAAACAAACTGAGAAGCTTGCCTTTGAAGTCCTGCAAATCACCCCACCACCTCCCCGAAGATTAATGGCTGCCTGAAAAATGCAAGTATAAGGCGATGCCCATCACCCCCCAGCGTCCTGAGTTTCGGCACTCAGTGTTTCAGTGCTTCCGTGTACCAGGTTAAAAGGAAAAAAAGAGTAAGTTTTTAAAATGTCTGTAAGAACCTGACAGAAATAGAATAAAATTTACAGAGGAGTTGCCCAAGTTAAAGCGTCACGGCTAGAGAGCTGAGCTGTGCCACTCTGTTTAGACAGGCCTTGCTAAAAAGTTAAAGGCCCTTGTCTGTCAGAAGGGGTGTAGGGCCACACTTCCCCTGTTTAAACTGATGCAAAAGTGGAGAGCCTTTGCTGGAAACATTGCATCTTCATTGCCCAGAGCCTTCTCTGTTTGCCTCCATCATCATCTGGGCTTTTTTGAGACACTCTGCACATGGACTAAAATTTTAAATTGTCAAAGACTTGCCATGGACAGTGCTGTGAAGCTTTTGATAAACTTGAACTCTCATCGCTGTGGACCATATGTCTGTGTTTGTAGTCAGCTCAGTGTACAGCAGGCTGAGCTTGATCTATGATTTTTAGATTTCCTTCTGCCAGAACTCATGCAGCATAGAGTTGCCGATGCAAAAATGGTGACCTAGAACTCTTTGCGTGTGTGGGTATGCCCATCCCTTGATGTTAATGGGCCCTGAGCTTTCAGCCAGAAGAGCAGTATAATTGCTGGATCTGCTCCATCATGCCTTACCATGCAAAAAGTGTTTTCCATTCATTGTGTTAAATTGCAAAAAAAAGTTTGTTGTGTATATTTTATGATTTCTTAAATATCATAAAATATATGTGATATTTGCAGATTAGTGTTAGTTGCAACTCCAAATAATACTAAGTGTGGTTCCCGATGGATGACAAGGAGAAAAGACAAAAGCAAGTAAAAAAGAAGGAATAAAGAAAGTAGAAGACAGATAGAGAAGAGAGAAAAAAAGAAAGAAAAGGCAAGAGGCAAAGAAAAAACATTTGTAGAAAAGAAGTGTGGCCATAGTTGCCCCCAGGGTAAATTAAAAGCAGCTGATTGTGCCTGGAGCTTATTACCTGGGGTAAAGTAGCCACAATAATGTAATAGTTCTTTAAGATGAAGAAAATGTAACTAGAAGGAGAAAAAGAGCCTATCCCAAATGTGTGTCATTAGGACTAGTGTAAGGCAGAAAAGTTTAAGTAAGTGAGTTTAACTTGAAAAAGACAAATAAAGAGACAAGGCTAGTGCATGGAGCAGAAAGTTTTATGTAAAAAGTTTGAAACATGATCTGCAATACAGGCAGATCAGCAAAGAAAAAGAAAGCAAAAGAAAGAGAAAAAATTTGTCTTCCCATACTAATGAATAAAAGTGTTATCAAGCACTTTGGGAAGCGAAGTTGTTTACAGGAAGCTGTGCCTGAGAACCAAACACTTCTAACCTATGCTGAAAATGCTTGCTAGTGTTGTGTTGCCTCATGGGTAACATGTATGGTATAAAACCCATTTAGCCCAATAGCTCGTGGTTCAGAGAAGCTGTCTGATCCAACCATTAAGTATGCCTGTGTGCTGTAAGTTACCCAATAAAGTCTCCTTGTAAGTAAACCCCCCCGCTAGAATCCCAAAACACAAGTGGGGCTAGAGCGCCTCACCCAGTATCAAACCCTGCTGTTAGAAGCCATGAAAGCAGGTATAAAAAAGTCAATTAATATGACCAAAGTGTCTAAAGTGCTGCAAGGTGCCACCGAGGCCCCAGAGCATACTTGGAGCGTCTTTCAAATGCCTATCGCCAGTATACCCCCCTCGACCCAGAGGCCCAAGAAAACGTGGACAAAAAAAGAAAAGAAGACGACCCGGCAGAGGCAGAAGATTCTTAAAAAAAAAACCAGTGTGCCCAGTGTAGACAAGATAGACATTAGTGGCATGAATGCCCAAATAAAATAAATCAAATACACGAAAAAGAAAACCAAAGGGGCCAGAATGGGCGAAAAGAGAGACAGCTTGAGAGGGGCCGTGACATTGACTTCATGATTGACACTGGAGTGGCATCAAGAGCAAGCAAACGTTAGCCTTAAACAAGAAGTCCAAACACTGAGCAAAGTTCTTCAAGCCCAGCGTCACTTTGTCTTAGAAAATAAGCCATTCCCATCACAGAAGTTCATCCTTTCCAACCAAGAGTTAAAGTATGAGTTAAAGAGAGAAAAATAACCCTTTGACTCCCAGATGGAGAGGACTGAAAACTGTCATACTTTCCACCCCCGCAGCTATGAAAGCAGCTGGAGTTAAACCCTGGATACATTGGACACGAGTCAAGAGAGCGAGAGGGGGAGAGTAGACTATAAACAGAAATCCTGAAAATCCTTTAAAAATCATTCTGAAAAAGCAGTAAGAAGACTCAGGCTAGACCTTACTGTGGACACCCCAGGAGACTGTCCCCCTGCATATGGTCAGACCTGCAACTGGAGAATTGAAGAAGGGGACTAGACCCTACTGCAGCTTGCCAGGTGACTAGCTGCCCAGCGTACGGTCAGATCCCAAAGATCAAACATGCGTGTTATAGTGTTAGTAGTGTTGCATTGTGTTTCCTTAATAAGGTGCAAAAAGGGGGGTCTGCCCCTGGAAAGAGAAGTTTGTCCCAGTGATTTGCTGATAATTACTAGCTTCACCTGGCTAACATCACAAGAGTAAAACTGCTGCCCTCTATGCTCTAATAGCCCAACAAGAGACTAAGTAATATGTATGTCACAAAAAGCTTTGTATAGTTCTCAAAAATGCTATAATTGTAATGAAATTATGCATTTAAGGGGGGAATGTAGCAGCCATATCGGGGGTCAGACTAAGTAGCCTCATGCAGTCTCATGCTTCATGTTCTTGCTGAGCTCTTTCTCCCTTAAATATATTGTTGTAAGCTGACGAGACACAGGAATTCCTTATCTTGTCAAAGGTCATACAATTGTATATCTTGTTCTCTGCTGTTCTCTTCTGTTCTCTCCTTATCATGGCTACTCTATAACCCAGTTCTTGTATTATAAACAATGGTGCTGGGAAAAGAAATGTTGAGGACTGCAACCCCACGTGGGAGGGAGAGGAGGAGCCGTTTCATATGTGTCACAATGTCTATAAAAACAAGGTGCTGATGTATTTCGGGGCTTCTGGCTCTTTGGAAATGATTCTAGCCTTAAGCCCGCGCGTTAAATAAAGAATCTCTTTTTCCTTCACTCCGTAGTCTCTCTGACTCTGAGTTCTGCAACACTCCCACCAGAGGGAATGGTGATAGAAATCCTACTTATTTAAGTTTAATTTAATTTGATTCATGGGGATGATAATGATATTGGGATTGGCTGAAACTGGGTAATTATAACAGAAGGGGAAATTATTTTGGAGCAGGATTTGGATCAGAGGTAGGCAACTTGTGGCCTTCCAGATATTTTGGCCTGTAACTCCTATCATCCTTCACCATTAGCTACGCTGGCTTGGGCTGATGGTAGTTGTAGGACAAAACATCTGGAGGGCTACAAGTTGCTCACCCCAGATCTAGATCACCTGGGAGTAAATTAAATGAATAAGAGACGTGTTTGGGATGGGGTGCACATTAATATAACAATGTTTTGGGGGTGATTTAGATAGGAAATTAATTGCTTTGCTTCTGTGAAATTTAAATTCTAGGAATTAGTTTTAAATTCACATATATAAATATAAATAAGCACATGCAAATTATATGCAAATTGGTGTCTTCTTTTGTCCACTGTTCTGGCAATCTGTAAGTGGTCACCCTACAGGGATGGCCAGAAAATGGGCCTTTTATGCCAAGGTGATTGCTGAGACCATTTTATTTAGTATTCTATTAAAATTTGTCTTGTTAATTTCTTTTTTACTTCTGTAATGATAATGTTATGTTGTTACAGCCTCCATGGCTTTTGATAAATTGATTGAGTGATTATGTTCTTATGGCGTCGCATAAATTGATTTAAGAAAAGTCATATTGTGTAAAACAATTGCATAATCTGGATTTAAATTTTCTCTTTGCGGTATCTGGCCTGGTTCCTAGAAAATATATGGAGCAAAATCCATAGCCATAAGTCATTTGGACAACTTTCTCAACCCCTGAGGTCTGTTTAATAAAACATATACTCAGTAACCTGTGCTCTGTTAAGAGTTAGTTTAATTCAGTAGTTAAATGGAGCGATACATTTTCATCACAACAGGTGGAATACCTGTTTGATCATCTCTTACTATGGAGGCTGGACGTCCTTTTGCTGTGCCCAGGATTGATCTTAACAGTGTGTTCTGAAGAACTTCCAAATCTGAAGCTCCCACAATTTGAGAGCAAATCATGAAGATACATTAAACTATTAAAGCAATTCAAAAGTACATATCAGAGCCACATCAAAGTGCTCATAAGTTCTCAGAGAATGAAAGAATATTTACTATGCCTAGGACTGGCTATGTTGGGAATTTCAGTATATTCTGGGAAAGGCAATTGAACCATTAAAACATAGACTAGGGTTGGCCAATCACAGGGGTAAAAGGAGCCATTGTGGCTTCTCCCCCCACCCCTGTGCATGCTGCATGCATGACCACGATTTGCATAATTACCCACAATGCATCAGGGGTTGCCGTGTCATCCAAACCCAGCTCAGTGCATGGCAAGGGTGACTTCTAAGTTCATACCCACATCACAACCCATGGCTTTCAGTAGGGGTTGTGGCATGGGTAAGAAGCCACCCCTGCTTCCTACCACATCAGGTCTGGATGACACGGCAACCTGTGCTGCACTGCAGGTAATTTTGCAAATCATGGTCACACGGGGGGAGAAGCCATGATGGCTTCTTTTACCTCCATGTTTGTCCGAACACCCCCAATAGACTAGCTTGGTCTCTGATTGCTTTAACCTGGTAGGTGAGCTTTTCTTATCATCAGAACTTGCCAGACTGCATCATACCTTTTACACAGATAACAGCCCCTCACCTGTGAGAGCCTCCGTTTGCCAGCACCTGGCTATTAGTTTAGCAATCATATCTCATAACATATTCCATTATAGTTATTCAAATAAATGCATGATAAAATCTTATACTTAAAAAAGTCGAACAAAGAATGTAAAGGCATGTGACATCATCAACAGTCTAAACCTCTTTTTAACAGTCCAGTACACAATGTAGGGCATTAAAGTGAGATGATTCAATCAAGATAGATACTGTTTCTGCATTATATTTCAAAGTTTAAGTTCTGTTTTAGTGAAAAGAATGCCTTAGCATTTTCTTCTATGAGAAGGAATAATAATAATAATAATAGCAATATTAGGAATGCTGTCAGTTTTCTGTTCATTTGCATATATATACACATTCTCACTCACACATACACTTGCTCTATATCGGCATCTCCACCAAATTCCTGTTGGGATAGCAAGCCGCTCAGAAGAGTCATTTCTCAATCTGTGCAGTTCTATATTAAGAAACATGTGTATCTCAACACAATGCTCTGCCTTGAATTTCGATCGGAGAACGAAAGCAACATATTAGCAGAATAATTCTACAGAACTCTGCCTACTCTAAGACAATATTCCACTGCAGTCACATGCTCACAGTTAACTGAATAAGAACAAAATAACACAGGAGGAGGATTTGCCATCATGCTCCACCATTATATATTATCTTTTTCTTTCCCTGAATATATAACATCCAAAGGTCTTCTCATTGTCCACTCACTGAAATCCAGATCATTCATTCATTCCATTTAGGTACCTACCGCCCAATAGCCAAAGCTCTCCTGATGGTTTACAAAGGTTAAAAACCTTAAAAATACAATATTGTACATCATATAAAAACTGTTTACACACAAACATATAAACAGACAACACACACACACACACACACACACACACTAACAATTTTAGCAATCAACTATAAGAAACCCAGAACCCAAATTAAAAACCTTATATGCTTCCAAATGCCTGAGAATAGAGGAGGGTCTTAATCTGGAGCCAAAAAGATAACTGTTAACACCAGGCAGACCTTGCTGGGGAGATGGTTCCATAATTGGGGCGGGGGGACCACCAAGAAGGCCCTCTCCCTTGTTGCCACCTTCCAAGCCTCCCTTGGAGGGCCTTAGATGATGAGTGTAGTGTATGGGTCAGTTCATGCTGGGAGAGGTACTCCATCAGGTATTGTGCTCCCAAGCCATGTAGGGCTTTATAAGTCAAAACCAGGACTTTGAATCAAGCTAGGAAACTTCTAGGCAGCCAGTGCAACGAGGCCAGAATTGGTGTTATATGTTTGGACCATCTTGTCCGTGTTACCTAACTGGCCACTGCATTTTGTACAAGCTGCAGCTTCTGTAGCATCTTCATAGGCAGACCCACATAGAGTAGTGATAGATGGGTGCCCCCCCATCTGGGTTCTCCGGATGCCCACCCAGCCCCTGCCACCACTCGCACGCCCCCGGATCCACGCTCAAGCTACCTGCCGCTCGCCAAGCCACCCGCACTCACCCAGAACCAATCCTCCAGCACCACGATTGCCATTTTGCGGGGAGAAAATGGTGATCACGAATATGTGCACATCTAGTTGTATGCAAAATGTGCCGTGAATCTCCCATATACACAACATTACAGGCATAAATAGAGGTGCTCCTTCAGGGGGAGTGCAAGCCCATCTAGAACAACTTGAGATTCCTCCATCTGGTCAGAATAGCACCCACTAACAGCACTTCGGTCTTGAGTGCATTGAGATTCAGTTTATTAGCCCTCCTTCATCAAGTCCATTGTTGCAGCCAGGCACCAATTCAGCATATCCGCAGCCTCACTTGACAAAGATGAAAAGAAGAAATAGAGCAGCACACACTGATGACAACACACTCCAAAATTCCAGATGACCACACTCAGTGTTTTCATGTAGATGTTAAATATCATGTGGGACAAAACCTACCCCTGTGGAACCCCATATGGGAGAATCCATGGGGTGAAGCAATATCCCCCAAGCACCACCTTCTGGAGCCAACCATCCAAATAGGAGTGAAACCACTGCAATGCAGTGCCTTCCACTCCCAGTTCAGACAATCATCCCCGAAGGATTCCATGGTCGATGGTATTGAAAGCCACTGAGAGATCAAGGAGAATCAACAAGGTCACACTCTCCCTGTGTCTCCCCTGACAGAGTTCATCATACAAGGCAACCAAGGCTGTTTCTGTGCCAAAATCCAGCCTGAACCCTGACTGAAATAGATCCAGGTAATCAGTCTCACCCATGAGAGTCCGGAGCTGGCTGGCAACCACCTGCTCAAAGACCTTGCCCAGGAAAGGAACATTTGCCACCGGCTTAAAGTTTTCAAGATTTTCCACGTCCAGGGAAGGTTTCTTCAGGGGTGATCTCACTATTGCCTCTGTCAGGCAGCCTGGGATTTCATGTCATCCAATACTATTACTCCCTTAAACAGTGATTTCATCCAATTATGTTTGGTGTGTGTGATTAGCAGTCTGGCTCTGGCATGTATGTGAATCATGGTGTGGTCCGCAAATGGAAGAGAGGCTGACAGGGTTTGATTCTGAAGTTTAGGATTAGGCAGAGAAACAGTAGGGTAGAAACATGTACATTTCATATATGGGGCAACTGGGAGGGGGTGCTAAATGCAGGGCCAGCCCAACCATTAGGCAGAGTGAGGTAACTGCCTCAGGCAGAAGTTGCTGGGGGAGGACAGCAGCAACAGCAGCCCACTGGCCATTTCTCCTCAGCCCCCACCAATTCCCCTGTCTCAGAGGACAGAGCTATGCACCCCTTAAACCAGCTTGCTGTCCTTGGATGTCATAGAGGATGCTGTCCTGTTGTCACATGTTTGGGGCTAGCCTTGATCATCACATATCAGAGGGTAGCCACAAGTTCTTTTCAGCATATTCTAGAGAAGGTAGGAGCAATTTTCACCAAATTTGTCTAGAAGATATTTCATCACAACATGTTGTAAGTTGACTACTGGCCAATATATTTCAAGGAAGGCATCTGTTCATCTGTACTATCAACTGCAATGTTCATACAATCACAGTGTAAATCCAGGGGACTCTGAGCTTTAGAGCCAGATCATTCAGGGAGAGGTTTACAGCCCAGTCCTATGTTGGTTGATGCAGAAGTAAGAAGAAAGTAAGTTCATGGGGCTCATTCCTTTCTGAGTGAGCATGGGATTGCAGCTTTAGTTTACTACAATAATTTTTACACCAGACTTTTCTATAGCCACAGTTGTTGCAAAAACTGCAGTGCAATAGATAGTTCCCTTGTCCTGCATGCGAACGCACGCACGCGCGCACACACACGCACACACACACACACACTCCTTTAAAAAAAAATTGGGAAAGAAACATTTTCAGAGCGGACCCAGGATAGCTGGTTTTCCAGCCTGCTCTGGGCACACTCTAGCAAAAGGACGAGGCAGACATTGTGTGGCCTTGGGATGTCCTCAGGTCATGCATTCCTTTCCTGACATTATCCCTCACCATGCTTGGTGCTTTGGGGTGTAAATGTGATGCCTAATACAATCTGGGCGGGTTTCCTAAGAACCACCTTTGTCTTAGGAATTCCTGGGGGTGCATGGAATAGTATATCGTTCCAATATGAATCAAGGCATTAAAGGCAAGGCCACTGTTTCCAACACTTGCTACTTAGTCAATACCTCTCTGCTTGACTGAGTATTAATAAATCAAACGTAGTTAAAGGTATGTGGTCTCTATGGTAGGATCCCCTTGGAAGATGTATCCTCTGCATGGTACCTAACCATGGCATCAGACACACCGACGTGGGCAGAAGTCTTCAAATGCTCTCTGACTGGTTAGGAGCAAAAGTGGGCAATCATGCCAGTAAGGGAGTGTCTAAAGAGAATAAAAATGCTACAGTGCAATCCTATACAGGTCTATTCAGAAGGGAGCCCTAATATGTCCAATCATAGTTCCTCCAAAATAAGTGTGTATAGGACTGCAGCCTTAGATTGTCATTTACATGTACTTTTTTACCAGCATGATTGCCATTGACTCTGCAGTTGTTGCAGTGCCAGTCTGTGTATATGTAAAGACTTCTGCCCACATGGTTCATCTTCCCAGTATGTTTACATACTATGCAAGCATTGAATAGACTTCAAAAAGTTGATGTGAAAACCTCAGGGAGACAAACCACATGGGCAGAAATCTTTACACATAACCAGACTGGCATCCACGCTGGAACAGGTAGACATAAAGGAGGTCTTAATGAAGGCAAAATGGGTAGTGGGTGGAAACAAATTCAATAGGACCTCTGTTGCACTCACATATCAAATGAAACACAAATCAAACAAGTAGTAATACTTGTTAGAACTATCAAACAGCCTTCTTGGGACATTTAATTTGTGCACAGGGTCCAAAACCGCAATGAGAATACGTAATATAATAGGTTTTCATATAATTGAGTCTTTTCCCTTTTTATCTACAGAAAATGTTATGTAAAATAAAGAAGGTGCAGATATGTTTGGTAGTAACAGGATACTGCTTATTAGCATAGACCAAAGTATGGAATCAAATGGACTTACATTGAGCTGTAGGTCATCTGTCCACTGGCCAATCAAATGGTAGCCTGGGGTGGTGGTGTTTGTGGCTTGGTATTGAAAGATGTCATAACGTCCTGGTGCATCACCATTCTTATTAAACATCACTGGAGTGCCAGCACTGCCTGAGGAAGGAAGTGAAGCAAAAGAAAAGACAGAAAAGGCTGATGTTTTACAAGGTTTGCTTTGTTCCTTCTGTGATGGCTGAATAATTTTTAGGCTGGAATTGCAATTCAGACAGCAACCTCCCATCACCACCGCATTTTAAATGGGCACTTTAGAATATCTGGCTGCACGCTTCTCTTGTCATTTGTTAATTAATTTTCATGATCCCCCCCCCATGCCTGCTGGCTGAAGATGAAATTAAAAATAGAAACATGTAGCAGTCTTGTTTCCTTTTTCAGTCATACACATGTCAGAATATATGGGCTTGCTCCATTCCACCACACAAGAAGATCCTTGAGTGAAAATCAGTGTGGTAAATGGAACTTCTAAATTATTGTTTTTCTCCCCAGAAAACATTCCATCTGCTTCAAAGAGATACTGCCATCAGAGCACAGCCTTGGTCTAGTGAATCTTGACTAGCATCCAAAAATAGCTTTTTCCTGCAGAATATGTTCTTATTCTAGTAACCAACATGCTTCTGGGATGGAAAAACACAGGAGTTGGGAAGAAATCTGTTTCTAATCTAGCTCTGCATATGTCTTCCCTTAGACTCTTGGATTCCAATACCTTTGCAGAAATGCAAATACACTAAATAATGAAGGGCCAAATTGGTGTCTATTGGTGTTTAGATGGTAAGTAATAATACTCAAGTTATCAGTTCATGATACATCAAATTGAGCCATTACACATTGTATGAAAATCTAAAATAATATTCTTTGATTTTAATATAAAATATATTATATTTTAGTTTTCATGGTGGCCTTAGCATATGGAAATCTCAATGTCATCTTTCCGTATGCGTGTGTGCTGTTGTGGGATGATATTAGAATTCATCCCCTCCCCTGGAATGTTATTTTATTTTGAAGTAAAGTTAAAAATAGAGAAAACAAAAAAGAACACATGTAACCTTTCAGGATAGTAGATATTATTCCACTAGATATTAAAATAATATACATGTAAAGTCTGTCATTAAATGTATAAAAGTATAGGCTCTCTCATTAAATGATCACCAGAACATATATATCCCCAATCCGTGCACTGTCAAGATGACTTTTATCTACACGGTTGCAACAAGGAGGTCTGTCTGTTCATAAAAGTACATATGAAACTGGAACACAAGATCCTATGTTTTAGATTCACAGAACAGGTGTATACAGGTGGGATCAGGGCAATATAAAGCAGTGACAGTACCCTTTCCATTCAAAATGTTATACATTAATGGGTCAACAAGTATTCAAAAATATTTTATGGGGAGTCAGTTCATTAAACAATATTTAGTGCCAGCACTGCCAGGGAGTCTGCTCCACTGGGGAGGACCACCATCAGAAGAGCCAAAAAGGAGGCAAGGCATGGGCAAAGAGCATCTTCACCTCATCCGCTGGAGGGACATGCCCACTTCAAAGACATAACATTACAGCAGGTCAATGGCTAGTGTAAAAGTCACTCCCATTGAGTGAAACGAGAAAGAGAAACAGACTTTTAGAAAAGCGGCCCCCTCACTGTGCATCACAAAGCATCACAGATGCTGGTCATTGTTGCCTTCTCCCCACTCCTCCTTCCTCCCTCCCCCTTCTCTCCACAAGCTGTTGCTCAACAGGCAGCAGAGGCTGGTGGCTCCAGTTTTGGAGGGGCATTGATTCCATTCTGGATTAGAACCAGCCAAAGCGCTAAAGCTGCTATCCAAGGTGCTGAACCCTATCCCTAAACTGGGTTCAGCATCAAGGATAGCACTTTTAGAGTTCTGGCTGATCCTAACTAAAACCCAGAATGGAATCACCACCCCTCTGAAACTGGAGCCACTGGCCTTCACTGCCAACAGGTATGGATTGTAGCTACCACACTGTTGCACTGAAGGCAGAGGTCCACCCACAAGCCTGCACGTCCTAGATACCGGGGCCCATGTAGTCCAGGCTCCTGTATCTTTGCAGTCCCATGACAGTTATGCCACAAGCCATTATTCCACATCATGGCCCACCCCCACAACACTACTCAGCACCTGCCACCCTGTTGTCTGTCTGGTCATTGTCCAGGGCGCAAGAGGCCCTGCTTCAGGGAGGGCTTGGCAACCATCCACATGTTTTCGTTTCCTTACAGAGACCACATCCATCCTAATTTGGTTCAGCAAAGACCATGCCTAGCTAGGAAGCGATTGCCTTGGGCCAGCCATCCCTGTCTCTAGATAGTTTGGACTACATCATCCCTGGCCATCGGCTTCACTTGCTGTGGCTGACTGAACTTGAAGTATAAACTCTCTGGAGGGGCTGGGCTGGGCTGGGCTGGGCAAGACGTCCTCAGAATCAGCTATGGAGTTTTGGCTGCTGCTGAAGCCCAAGGAGGGCTCAGGAGAACATCAAGAGGGGCAAGGCATGGCCAGGTGTGGGATCCCAAGTCCTGTGAGCCCACTGAGCCCACAACGAAGATGAGGGAGGCCCATTAACTGAAGCACAATTGAGTTTCGGTCTGTGTTCAGTGAGCGTGAATTAGGTCTGTTCGCATGAAAATGCAAGACGAATGATTATGGACTCACCGTTAAAGTTAACACTACGGATGTATTTCAGCAACTTCTTGCCCCCTGCATGCTCCATCTCTGGGCAGACACCAGAGTAATCATTGCACAGATCTTTGTTCATTTGATGGAGGGCATGCGCCATGGCATAAACAGCATCGATCACAAACTGAACTCTACCCTCCTGCTCGTAGTGGGAGTCTTTTCCAATTCTCTCCTGTCCTGCACATTTAAGGAAACAGACAAGAGGGTTGCTGATGAACAGAATTATTCCAATGATAAAAGTGTCCAAGTCATTTCAAGGAGCACTGATGAGAGAGAGAGAGAGAGAGAGAGAGAGAAGCATTTTGAAGAGAAAGGATTTTTGTTTGTTTTGTTTTTAGTTTTAGCATATGAAACTCATTATAGTAAGTCTGATCATTTCAAGGAACACTGCCGCGATCAATTGAGAGCACAAGCAAGCAGTATTTTGAAAATGATTGCTGTCAGTTTTGACATATAAAGCCTGAAAGCTAATCAGACCCAAATGCGGGCCCGTCTGCCCTAGAACTCTGACTGTGGCTATGACTCTCAGGTACCTGACATCTTAAAAAAAAAATCTGGAGACTGAACTTTGAACCATCTGTATACAAAGCATGTTCTCTGCTACTGAACTATGGGATCCACTCTTTGTTCCACAGCAAAAGATTGACCTTTGCTCCCATTCCAAAATCAAAGTACCTACAGCTTCCAAATTCATAATAATTCAACTATGCACCTTTCAAATCACTGCAAAACAAAACAACCCCAGTATACAGCAAATAATAGTTGTCTGAACTGGGGGAATAAAAGAAGATGCATACATGCTATTTTAAAGCCTGATGGTATGCTTGCTTTTCAAATCCTAGACACCAATTGAAAGTCACAGCCAGTTTGAAGAAGGAAAGAGTCGTTTTAGATGCAAAGTGAAGGGTGCTCAGGAGAATTTGGTTAACCAGGCTATTGCAACCTGGGGGAGCATGGTGTGCAGTTCAGGAAACATTATTTTGCCTCCCCCAGAAGGGATAAAAGAACATCTGTATTCGTAGAATAGTGTTGAAATGATGCATTAAGCAATACAAAAAAATAGTTCCTTTCCCACCAAACTTCAACCGTTACAAGAATTCCTGCTGTTTCCAACCCTTGTGAAAAAAAGTAAATGCCATTTCTTTGATACTATGGTGCTGGTTTTAAATCTCATTATACTAAAATAAAACCAGTCTTATGTGCACACATGCACACACATACATACATAGCATATTTCAGTAACTAGAATGAAGACTTAAGGATAGTTCTCAAAAATGCAGGACTTATTTTCATTTTGCGATCATGTATTTGTGTATGACCACATGAGATGTGAATTGGCTGCTTTCAATGGAAACAACTGCAATTGTTTCCATATTCATGGCCTATGTTTGTTGGGCAGGCTCAAAGAAACGGATGTAGCTGTCTCTATATAAGCAGATGGTTCACATTACACATTTGCCGTCAAGGCTGTGCGCCCGAGTGCATTTATTTTTAAGAAATTTATTATTACATTTATATCCTGTCTTCTTTCCTCCTGCAAGAAACTCAAGGTGGCTTACATGGTCTTCTTCCTCTCCATTTTTACCCTCACAATAATCCCGTAAGGTAGGTAAGGCTGAGAGTAGCTGGCCCAAAGTCACCCACTGAGTTTCATGACTTACGTTACATCCCATTTGGACTTCTGTAACACACTCTGTATTTGAAAACTGTTCTGAAATTTTAGCTGGTCCAAAATGCAGCAGCCAGACTGTTGACTGAGGCCAGTTACATGGAGCATGTGACTCCCTTGTTACAACAGCTTCACTGGCTTCTGGTCCATTTCCGGGCACAATTCAAAGTTCTGGTTATAATCTATAAAGCCCTAGGTGGCTTGGGACTGGGCTACCTGAAAGACTGCCTTCTACCATACAAGCCTGCCTGGGATTTAAGATTTTCTGGGGAGACTCTTCTCTTGGTACTGCCACCTTCAGAGGCACGTTTGGTGGCGACATGAGACGAGAGAGGGCCTTCTTGGTGGCTCCTTCCCAGGCCGTGGAACTCTCTGTGAAGGGAGGCTAGGTTTGCACCCCCTCCACTGTCTTTTTGCTGGCAGGCAATGTTTCTGTTCAACCAGGCCTTTGGCATGTAAGCTCGTCTGTTGGGTTGGATGCTGTTTTTGTTTTTAATGTGGTGTTTTTGAATTGTGTTTTAATGTATTTGTAGTTTTATTATTGCTTTAATTATATTTTTTATTTTAAATGTTGTGTTTTATTATTGATTCCTGGCATTCCTGGTGATAAAATGATAAATAAATAGTGTTGTTCAGCAGAGCTTTTTTGGGTGGTTAAAGGCCTCGTGGGTGTAGGTTCTGGAATACAACAGCTTGAAGGCCCACTGTGACCAATTTCCTGGTCATGTTGCAGTTAAAGTCACTCATATCCATGTCAACTCAGCTGCCATTGTTTTGACAGAGTCAGGATGGGGCTAATGCAATAATCACTTGTAGAAGGCTTTTGAAATTAGGGTTGCGGGTGACACAGTGTGATTTTATTTTTCCTATTCTCTTCAAGTTGTCTTTCTAATGTCTCCTCATCTCCACTTATATTTCCCTTCAATATTTAATTTCTCAAATCTATCTTTAATTGATTTTTGTCAATAAAGATTGTACTTTCTATAACTTCTCTTTCTGCTCCTAGTAGATAACCTTGTAGACTTCAGGTGCCACAGTGTACTCTTGTTTTCTTTTGCAATGTAACAAATGTGGTGTGAAAAGAAATAGAATGCAAAGTTTGACCCTGAATATAAGCCTGAATTGTAAACATCCTGAAATGTATTCTGTGACCCAAGACATCTGAGTGTTAATTGAGAACACTATGAAATGTAAAAAGGTCAACATTCTAAACTAGTCCATGTCATGTGAATAGCCCAGATCAGGAAGGGAAGGGGAGGTGTGAATGGAGAATGAATGGCTTTATTGCAGGAGGGCCAAATGAGGGTGCTCTGGCATGTGCTGAAGATTGCTAAAGTATCGGTTACAGAAGATGGACATGGGCCAATAAAAGAGGGGTACCTGCAGATGTTTTGATAATAAGGATGGCACTTGATGACCACAGAAATGTCAGGGAGACTCAGAAGTAGAGATGGTGGAGAATTTCTCCACGAATCTTCAGGAGGCCGAGTGCCGACGCATTCGGCCCCCCGAAAGTGTTGAGGAAATTCTCCAACGGCCCCCCGCCCCCCCCCCGGGATGGGACTTACCGTGGCCAAATGTCCCTCCCAGCGGCGGTTCGGTGGCAGTTCGGCGAGGGCAAGGGTGGCGGCCGGTCTTCTGACCGGCCGCCGCCGCCGCCATTACAAAATAAAGTAAAAAACACACACACACACCCGTGATAGGCTACGTGACGATTTGCGTAGCCTATCATGGCTAGATTTCCATAGTCAGCCGTGATAGGCTACGTAAATCGTCACGTAGCCTATCACGGGTGACTTTGGGGGGGGGAAAGAAGCACGTACGCAAATGGCGGCGCTCCACGGGCGCCACCGTTTGCATTCCTTATTTTGGCACATCTAGTCTACGTAAAGAGTTACGTAGACTACGGCGAAAATAAGGGCACGCTATTTGCGTTGCCCTTATTTTCGTCGTAGTCTACGTAAATCTTTACGTAGACTAGACGTGCCAAAATAAGGAACGCAAATGGCGACGCCCATGGGCGCTGCCATTTGCGTATGCACTTTTTTTTCCCCAAAGTCACCCGTGATAGGCTACGTGATGATTTACATAGCGTATCATGGCTGACTTTGGAAATCTAGCCGTGATAGGCTACGCAAATCGTTACGTAGCCTACCACATGTGTGTGTGTGTGTGTTTTACTTTTTTTTTCATGGCCGGGTAGATGGGGCGCTCCTCCTCAGCCTGAATTTCACTGGTGAGGGATGGGGCGCCTCCCCCCCCGGCCTGAATTTCAGCCGGGCGAGGCGGGGCGCCTCCCCCCCTCGCCTGAACTTTGGGGAGAGAACCGAAGCGCCTCCCCCCCACCGCAAAGCAAGCTGCGGGACAAGGTAAGTCCCTTTCATCCATCCCTAGTCAGAAGGAGGTGCCAGGCTGTCTACAACAAAGGTCAATCCTGGAAATTGGGAACATGATATATTATCAACAAAGAGCATATTGAACCCCTCTTTGATCCCATGAGCCCCAACATAGGAAAAAGGGTATAAAACCCCCAGGCTTTCCATTGTTCAGGAGGGGTGTGGTTGCATCTGGTTCATTTGTATCTGCACATACCAACGTACCCACGATCCACGGGACACATATTAAGTGCTCTGGCCAAGTATTTGATAGTGTGTGGTGAGTATGTGTTGGGTAAAATTCAGAGAAAGGATTTTACTGTCCGGGACTTAGATAAGATGCAGTTATCTTTGTTTTGACATACTTAACCATTTGGGTTTGGGATACAAGACAGCAGGCTTAGCTTGGGCCTGGCTGATATAGTATCACTGTTGCCTCAGTGGGCCATTTGCGGCATGGACTGATCTGGAGCTGAGCAACAAACAGGGACTAATTGTATATTTAGTCATTTAATGCACCACATTTGGGTAACTAATTTCCTACCTAACAGGCACACAACCTCTTAAGCCTAAGAGAAGGCCACAACTTCTTGAGGATTGTTAGTTTTGGGCTCTTACCTACGAGGTGCGCAACCTCTTAAGTTTCAGAGAGCCTGAAACTCTTGGAGATTTCTTTGTAATTAAGTTTGTACCTAGGAGGCGTGTAACCTCTTAAGCCTCAGAGAGAGTGCAACTCTCTGGGAAGGTTCTACTTTTGCTTATTTCTTTTATTTCAATAAACCTCATTTTCTTTCATCTACATTGGTTGTGTGTTCTTCTCCACCTCATAAGAGCTCAGGCCTCTCAGCCTGATCAACTGAGTGTCCTGGATAAATTGAAACCTGTATTTCACAGTTGGAGAATGCAGGCACCATCTCCCCCGCCCCCCGGCCAAACTGCCTTTTCTTTCACACAGGTTGCTTACCTCTATTTAAACAAGTTAAAAAAATATATAGAACCTCTAGAATTTTCAGAATAGTATCTCTACCCCCAATGTACTTCAGATTAAATGGATATTCCACTTTAAGGTTAAGCTTGACAGACACCAGACAAAAACACAGCATTGTTATTCAGTTGATTTACATAGATTTGCTTATGTTACAGGTATAGTCAACAAAATCTGGATATCAAGTGTCACTTACACAAACATTTTGCGATTGAACCAAAACTAACAATATAATTCATTGAACATTTATTTCGAACTGGTACATTGAGATTAACACTTACTGAAAGTTAAATATGCCCATTGAATATAACATCCAAACACGCCTAACAATTGACTTGCACACTGCACACTGACATACTTGGTAGGAGCAAGCATATTTAATTACCCTTACCCCACATATATTTTCCAGTGATGCCTCCACTGTTCTGTGAGGCAGCCTCCAAATGCTCCGAATAGGTATTATGATTAGTTATTCCATGAGCTAAGGCTCAATAATAGTTCACAACAGGACTAGCTATGATGAATATTTTGCAAGTAATCCAAGATTGTGAAGAATGGCTTGAGCTGTGATAATTTACCAGCAGTCTATTGTTGTTGTTGTTGTTGTTGTTGTATCCCATACTGAATGATTACAGAGTGCAAAGCACTGACATTACAGTCATTTCCAAATGTCCTTTTAAATGAGAAGCCAAAGGGAAGGAGATGAGGGAATTGCTGTCGAGGAGACTTTGCCTAATGTTCCAGAGTTCCATTTTGGGCGTGGCAGACCCCCCATGACTGAACATATCCCTCAAACTGAGTAAGTTCAGGAATAATATCCCAGAGGAATGACCATGTATGAAAAAGAGCCAGCACTGACAGCATGAATGAGGAAGAAAGTACGCTTTGACATATATTTTATCTACAGTTTAAGCTAGAGATAAGCCTAAAGTGATGTAATAGATTTACCAAAGTGGGTGCAGATAACCTTGTCAGACATCAATAAAGGTTCCTTGCAGTATTAGAAGCCTGTGCTGAGTAATTCCAGACATGCTCAAGCCCAAGCCAGACCAGGCCGCTTTGGACTATTTCTGGTGCCTCCCTCCAAAGTGACCAGAACTGAAGTTGGACCCTGCACAAGGCACTATAGGCAATTTAGCTTCAGAAAGGTGTGTCTCCAATAATAACAAATCAGTACATTATAATTTGGGCCATTTTCTGAATTATTTTGTTGCTTTGTGCCACAGTTGTGAACTATTTATTTATTATTAACATTTATATACTGCCACTGACTATATTAAAGACAGAGAAGAATAGGCCTTGGTGAGGAGAAATCAGCATGGTTTGTACAAAGAAAAGTCCTCACTTACCAACCTTCAAAAATCTTTTAAGAGCATCAAGCTTGTACATGGGGACAACCCTGGTAGAAAATGTACTCACCGGACTTTTGACAAAGACATCACCACAATGTAAAAAGGTTTTTGATCATAGGATAAGAGGGCAGGTCCTCTTTTGGACTGGCAACTTGTTAAAGCCAGGAAGGTAGGAAATGGATAGCTTTTCAAGAAAGTAAGCACCGTGGTTCTCCAATGATCTATAATGGGATAGTCATATTTAATGTGAAGGAGAGCAGTGTAGTAATTATGATTGTGGATTCCAAATTATTCAGAACAGTGGAACCCCTAGCAGACTGTGAATAATTGCCAAAGGATCTCCAGACTGGGTGAATGGATAACAAAATGGCAGGTAAGATTCACTGTGAAAGCAAAGTGACTCCTTCAAATATACCCTGAAAGGATATGCAGGAAAGAGCTATTGGAGTCATGGCAGATAAGTAATAATAAATCACTGAAAATGTAAACTAGATGCACAAGTGGTAAAAAAAAGGGGGGGAGGGTGTTAGAAGTTGTAGTAGACATTATTAGGAAAGGGATGGAAATTTGCAAGGCAAGTATCATACCTTTATATACCTTTATCGGTGAAGTTGCATTTCAAATACTGTGTGCTCCTCTCATCATCACTCTATCTCAAAATTGATATGATTGCTTAGGAAAAGGTACAGAAAAGGGTCACCAAAATGATACTGTTTTTTGCTTTCATCTAGGAAAAAATGATGACAGCGACATGATAGAGATAGAAAATTATAGATAGGGTAGAGAGGTAATTTCACAGTTTCTGCTTCCAATTTGGGGTTACCCTGTTTAATTGATTCAGAACAGACAACCCCCCCCCCTTATTTACACAACTCATAAATAATTTACAAAATTCATTTCCATAAGTAGTGGTGGTGGATACCAGTTTAGATTATTTGTAAAAGTATTTGATATATTATGTGGTTGAATCCAATGGAGCCCCTCTATAAATAGAAACACTTTCCATTTGCAGAGAGACCACCTCCTTCCATTCCTAGAACAAGCTCTAATCCAGTATTCATAAAAGGGAGCGGGGAGGGATGTAATTTTTACCAATTCCTTTTCCCTGCAGCCTGGGGCTTGACTTAATGCCAAGTGCATCTAGGGTTGCTGAACAGGGTGTTATTTTTACATGCGCGCGCACACACACACACACTTCTGCAAAGAGGTAGATACCACAACATGTAGCCCCATATATGGAAACCTCTTGCTATATCTTGGTTGGATCAGGGCAAATGTGTGCAGAATGCATAATTTACAAATCCATAATTCAAAATACTTATACCTTATCTCCAAGCTTCCATTAAATTCCCAGTCCGAAACCATTTCCCCCCTATCAGCTTGAGACCACTTTTTCATATCATATATTGGGTGCACATTGAAGTGCAAATGTGTCGAGTGTGAATACAACAAAGAAACACATGAGCCATACAAGAACACTAATCAGAGAACCATGATTGCCTGCAGCATGTTGTTGTGTGCTTGACTCTGGGTAATGTGTAAAATAAATAGCCCTTATTTTCTGATGTAAAGAAGCAATCTCCTTTCTCCTGCAGTATGCCAACCATGGCAGAGTGGTGGAATACAATCAATCTACACATTCAGACTTTCAGCTTTATAATCACATGATAAAACTAATCTATTTTTATTCTTCTGCCCTGCAACTTGAGGACTGCATTTACTGAGCTTAGTTTGTCAGTAATGAAATTCAGAGCAATATCAGGCAGATATGAAGGCAAACAATATCACCAGTGCATCTGCCTATGTGAGGAAATAACTTGAGAAAATATTCTAAGTTGGCTTATAGAGAGATTCTCATGTGTAGCACACTGCTATCTTGAAGGCTCTGCCATGCAGAACAGAACATCAGCTCTAAAAGTTGGGAGAGATGGGAGATGAGACAGAGAAACATGTCTGGTTCGCTCTTCAACTAGGGTGGTCATGTGTCCTACATCATTTGAAGGGTTGCAAAGAACTCTGGGATTGGAGAAGATAGTATTTATTTGCTGTTGCGCAGGACAGGGGAAGGAGTAGTTCTAGGGAAGCCATGTGTCCTACTTTACAGAGGACAGTCCTCAATTTGAAGGTCTCCTCTGTTTGAAGGACTCCCCAGTCAAAGTCTGGTGTAAAGATAAAGAACCATAAGAATGAAGGAACAGCAGGGGCCTTGAAATTGCTCATCAACAGTTAGCACTTGGACAGCAGGCTGAGCAGGCACATAGGCCAATATAGTGACATGTTACTGTATTTCTATTTAAATTATAGTAATTATTTTTAAATTTGTATCTGGATATATAAATTAGCATATGTAAATTTCATATAAATCTCTGCCCTCTTTGCTCCTCTGTTTTGGTGACACATTTCCACTTTTTTTTGGCAATGTGTACTCTACTCTCAATTGTGTCCCACATTTCAGCTTTTTACTGCATCCCAAGTTTTGTGCTGTTGGCCAGAATAGAATGAATGGGTACGGAAACCTTGGGTAACATGAAACTGTGGGTCAAAGCATGGGGTGGGTAGTAGCGGCAGCAAAGCCAAACTATTACAGGGCAAAGGGCAATATACAAGTGGGTCCCACCACCGCTTCCATTCCACATGTGGCCAGCCCTATTGATGCTGTTGTGCAAGTAGGGCCCACCGCTTGCACAATGTAGATATAGCGCTTCCAGGGGCAATCCATGAAATGGGCAGAAATGCTCATTTCTGGAATGGGGCAGGTCAATGAAGGTCCCTTATGTCACCCATTCCAGAAAATAGTATTTCTGCTCATTTTGGGGATTGCCCCTGGAAGCACAAACTCTCTGTTGTGCACTAAACCTCCATTGTGCAAGTGGTAGGAGGCCCCGCTTGTGAAACAGAATCAGTGGGGCTGGCTGCTTGCAGATGATCACCATTGGATACTGTCCAGATAGATGATAGATAGATAGATAGATAGATAGATAGATAGATAGATAGATAGAAATAGAAACACACACTCAAACACACATATATATTTATACAGACACACACATATTGTGTTCGTGTGCTCACGTGTGCATGCGCATATAGATATAGATCTATCTATCTATAAATCTACATAGATCTATATATATATTAGGGATGGTACAGGTTCCTGATTCAGTTCGAGAATCCAGTGGACCTGCTCCTGCCCACACCCTCAAACCCCGCTTGCTGAGCCCCTGCCCCTGCTCGCCCCCTGTTCACACTCGGCAAAATGGCCTGCACTCACCCCAACAGCTTTGTCAAGCTTCACGGTCACCATTTTCTGAGAAATAAAATGGCGATTGCAAAAATGTGCAGATTTGTGCATACACAAAAATGAACATTTTGCAAATGCGCATATTCAGTTCACGTATGCGGAAATGCGCATTCTGTGAATGCTCATATTTGTGTATGTACGAAACTGTGTATTTTGCAAAAAAATGCACATTTTTGTACACACATTAATGTGTGCCTTTGCAAAAATGTGCATTTCACACATGAGAATATGCGTGTTCACAAAAATGTGCATTTTTGCACATACGAAAACATGTGCAATCTTGCAATTGCCTTTTTTTTTTTAAGGAAATGGTAACCGTGTAGGTGTAGCTCAATGTGGACACTGGGGTGAGTTTGAGCTGCTCACTGAGAGTGGGAGGGGATTGAGCACAGTCCGGAGACCAGCGAGCAGGGGCAGGGGCTGGGCAACAGTCCAGAGAACCCAGACGGGGGTGAGTTCGCACATCCCTAATAGATATCTATAGATCTATATAGATCTATATCTATTTATCTATAGACAGGTGATAGATAGCTAGATAGCTAGAAAGACAGACACAAACACACACACACACACACACACACACATTTTGTGTGTGTGTGTGCGTGCATGCGCGCATGTGTGTATAATCAGTCGATGGACTCTGATTAGATTGCTAACATTGACAGACTAATTTATGTTATGTTTTATAGGGATTGCTCGTTTAGCGTCCATGGTGTATAATTATGCTCACAGTGCAATAGAGCATTCAAATGAACCTGAAGAATAACCAAGCGTTCTGGATGTGGCAGGCAAGGGTGCAACATATGAGGACATAAGACACATGCTGAGTGATGAACTGCAATAATGTATAACAATGGGCACTTTGTGACCTTTTTTGTAAGCTGCCTTGAGCTTGTTTTATCAAGCACAGCAGGGTATACATTTTTTAAGTAAACAAAGAACTCCCCAAGGTGTCAGGAAAAAGAAATGCTGATGCACCCCTCCCTGTGGCCTTTGCTTCTCCACCATTAGCTGACCAAAGGACTTCTGTTCCCTCAAATGAACAGGAACCCTCCTTTTCATAGAATCACAGGCTAGTAGGGTTGGAAGGGGCCTACAAGGCCATCGAGTCTAACCCCCTGCTCAGTGCAGGAATCCAAGTCAGAGCATCCCTGACAGATGGCTGTCCAGCCTCGTCTTGAATGCCTCCAGTGTGGGAGAGCCCACCACCTCCCCAGGTAATTGGTTCCATTGTTGTATTGCTCTAGCAGTCAGGAAGTTTTTCCTGATGTTCAGCCGGAATCTGGCTTCCTGTAACTTGAGCCCATGATTCCGTGTCCTGCACTCTGGGATGATCGAGAAGAGATCCTGGCCTTCCTCTCTGGGACAACCTTTCAAGTACTTGAAGAGCACTATCATATCTCCCCTCAGTCTTCTCTTCTCAAGGCTAAACATTCTCAAGGCTAAACATTTCTTCCCTCCTTTTCTTCCTTCACTGCCCTACTTCAAGCTGCCTTCCATTGTAACAATTCTAGGGGGTCAGCCATTTTCGCCTGTTGCAGCAAAAACAGCAAGGAAACCTCTGCCACCTTAATAAGATGCATTATAGGTTGTAAGCATTCTGGGCAATGACTCTTGTACTCTGTAAAGTGCTTGTTGTTGTTGTTGATGATGATGAAACAGAAGAAGTAAACATCAAGCTCCCCTCTCCACTAGAAAGCTCTATTGTCATTTTTTTCCTCCTGGTTAAAGATAAAATTCTAATCATGCATCATCACTTGTCCCCTTTTATAGCAGTTAACAGCTCAAGCTTAACCAAATGCTACAGCTAAAGTTTTTTGTTTTTTTTAAGAATCCATGTCCCATGACTATCCTCCAAAATGTTTGATGCCACTTAGTATTCACATCCTGTGGTGTGACAAAATGGAACCAAAGAGTATTTGGGCATTACAGCTAGAATGAATCAGCTCTTGAAAGATAAATGTACTAGATGTAGAACTCGGGACATTGTTCAAAATGGCTGAGTCTGCTTGGTGTCATCCTGTAGGCCATGTAGTATTATGACAACATTCATGCCTTATTCTCTGAAAGGTAGGCATGATTTTTGTACCTGGTCTCTTCCTCAAAGCCCTAAATCAAAGTGCTTGTTCTTGGTTCTTCTTCTCCAACTCAGACCTACCCTAACCTTCACAAATGAAATTTGTTACGGGGGAGTTTCCTGTTCTCTTCTTGATTATTCTCTATGGCACTCTGGCAAATCCCAACAAAGCAGATTGTCCTTTGTCCCAGTGCAAAGAATGCTTCCTGATAATTTTCAAATGAACAGTGTAATCAGCTTCGATGGCAAGGTTTTTATCAAAGAACTACAGACAAACCTGATGAGGCTGACTTTGAGTAGGGTGGTTGGAGTTTGGGACAGGGAAATGTGCCTAGCAAGTGAGTGAATTTGGGAGCAGCTGATGCTGCAGCATTGCTGAAGCTGTGTATGGACCCACTTAGTCCCTTGGAACGGAGACCCCTGGGAGCAGGAGGTAACCATGGTAAATATTTAATATATACGTTTCTCTTTGGACCCAATTACTTACCAACCATTATCGACTGATAGGATGTTGTGGTAATCATCCTGGATAATTAGCCTTTTCATGTTAAAGCCTTTTCCTGTTTTGTTGCAAATTAAGATAAACGGCCTTTGATACATTAAAACATTTGCTATAAGCTTATTGTTTATGCTAGTCTTGTATGTACTACCATTCTGTACACTGTTTTGCTATCATTGTTGCCACTAAGCCAGATATTAGATTTTCCACAAAAAACTCATATATTCATCATGATTTTAAAATGAATTCTTAAAAATTATTATTTTAATATTATAAATATTTATTTATTACTATAAATTATGTATTATTATAAAATATATTTCACTGTGATGCAGCACTAAGGGCAGCTTACAACAATTTAAAGTTATGAAGTAGAAATTAAGAGTTAAAACAGAATTACGCAGTGCAATAAAAAACATCTATTTTGCACGGAACTGAAACTTGCACATATTTGCAAGGACCTATGAGCACCACTTCTTTTTTGTTTGTTCTACTAAATGCCACAGAAAATAGATTTCTCTAAGTGTTATAAAATATAACTTAAAACATGGAAATAACATAATAACATACAATAAAATCACAATAAAGCAATACCACAACATAAAACCAATAGACATAATGACACAGCATAAAATACAATACAGATGCAAAAACTAAAACCACCCTAAGGTACAAAAGTTAAAACCGTACCACAAAGACTAAAATTACTGTTTTTAACACTAAAAATATGAAAATATGTGAAAGGCTGGGAGAACAGGAAATACTCCTCCCAGTGCCGAAAAGGTAGGAGTGCGTGTGCCAGTCAGGTACTGAGGTCTGCCATGTTGTCTGCCCCAGCCATGGGCTGCTAAGGTTTGGAGATGCCACAGAAGTGATAACCCAGATCCAGGTTTGATTACTAGGAGCTCTTATTGAGTACTTACAGCACACAGGCATACACTATGGTTGGATCAGACAGCTTCTCTTAACCCAGAACCAAGGGGTAAAATGGGTTTTATACCATACATGTTAGCAGTGAGGCAGCATGACAGAAGCAAGCATGAATTAGCGTTCATCTGCGACTTTCCCAGCATAGACACCTGTAGTTTAGCACAAACAGAGCTCCACTTCCCAGGCACATCCTAGGCCCTGATAAGATACCAGAGCTCATTAGCATGGAATGTGCTGAGGCGGCGATATCGACTTTTGACTCATCTTACCAGCCAAGAGGCCCACTAGCAAAATAATTGTACTAATGAAGCATTATGGATCTCTAGGCCCCTCTAAAACTACTGGTGATTTGTTTAAAGGCCTGGGGCCATTACACATGTAGAGCTTCGTATGTTAAAAACAGCATCATGAATTAGGCCTGGAAATGAATCAGAAACCAGTGCAGGTGTGAGATAACTGATGTAATCAGACTGTAATGCCTGGTCCCAGTTAGAACTAATCACAGCCATATTTTGCACTAGTTGAAATTTCCTGACTGTCTTCAAAGTCAGCCGTATGTACAATGCATTACAGTAATCTAAATGGGAGGTTACCAGAGCGAGACTATCCACCTGTAGATAGGGCCATATAGGTGGGATTAGGGATGTATGAGAATTTTGTTTCAGCAGATTTTTGACCAGAATGTACCCAGTTTGCACCTTCTAGAACTGAACATGCACCCTAATGCAATTTGCAGTCGAAGTCCCTAAGTTTCCAAGGTTGTGATGCATGCAATTCACGTGACAAAAGAAATGAATTGAAAAATACATACATTTGAAAAAGGCACACAGAATACGCACTTTTGAACTGTGTGCGCAAACAAATTTTAATCAATGGGAGAAAATGTGTACATTTCAAAATTCTGTACAATTCATGCTTACATTCGTGCATGGAAGTATGCACAAATGTTCATGCAAGAACGGAAAACCAACAGCAACCCAAAGCTAACTGTCAGATATGGAAACCAGTCGGATCTAGGGATGGCGGAGAATTCCTCCACGGACTCCAGTGAGGCTGGATCTGCCCCCCCAGAGTCCGTGGCGGAACAGCCTCCCTGCCCCCCACCATCCCATGGATTCCCCCCAGGATGGACCTACCTGGTGGGGGACACAGCAGCGGTGGCAGATGAAGCGGCGGCGGCTCCAGCCACTGCCAGGCTGCTGTGGCCGCAAATGGCAGCCGTCGTGGCAGACACCATTTGCGTCCCTACGCTAGCCCGTGATAGGCTACATATATATTTACATAGCCTATCACAGCTAAAGCAGGGTTTCAAATGGCGTCCCCTACGCCATTTGCATTCCCACTTTAGCCATGATAGGCTACGTATATATTTATACGTAGGGGATGCCATTTGCGTCCCTGCTTTAGCCGTGATAGGCTACGTAAATATTTACATAACCTATCACGGGCTAGCATAGGGACACAAATGGTGTCCCCTACGCAGGACGCCATTTGCGTCTGCAGCAGCCCAGCAGCAGCTGGAGGCCCCACTGCGGGTTGTCCTGGCTGGTGGCTCTGTGGACTGGCCACGGAGCAGCACCGGCCAGGCAGGATTCCTGGGGGGAGGAGCAAATTGCCTCCCCCCCATCGAGGATTCCAGGGGGAGGAATGGATCGCCTCCCCCCACCTGTGGACCCCAGCGGAGCCAGGTAAGTTGAGTTTCGTACACCCCTAATGAGATTGAACACCTAGGTGGAATTCAGAGAACCTCAATGAGCTCACGTTTTGCTGATTAATACATCCCTAGATGAGATACCAACCAAAGCTGGTAAAAGGGGGTCTGTGCTACAGATGCCACTTGAGCCATACCAGACTAGTGATGGATATAGGAGCACCCTCCAAGCTGCTCCCCTGGTCTTTCCAGTCTGAGGAACCACCCACTAGTAGTGATGGGAGAATCAGGGATGCTCGACCTCGCCGAGATTCTCGTAACCCCACTTTGAAACTCAGTTCGCCTCACTTCCATCTTCATTGGCGATTTGCTTTCTTTTCATTTGAATGAGAAAAGTGTGCATTTCAAATGGGAAAAGTGCTAATTTCTGTGCACATTTTTTTTAAATGCACACTTTCCTCCCTTGATTGAAGTGTGAAAATATATATTTTTAAAAATGTGTGTTTTAAAGTGTGCATTTTTCAAAAACAAACACATTTTTCAAACATGATCACGAGTTCGTGAATATGTGAGCTTTTTCCTCAAAATGCTCTCCCACTCATATCTGGGGTTACAAACGGGGCAAGTTCTGATGATTTGCAAAATGAAATGAAATTCTCATTAGGGATGTCAGTTGCTATGAAATCTGGACCTTTGGGGGCTTGACAGACCCCTGCTGAGCACCTGACTCAGCTTGCATTTGCGGGCTGAACTGCAGAGGTTTTCCTGAAATCTGGGAACTTTTTCTGTGATTTTTAAAATCTGTTGTGTGCAAATTGCAGCTGCAGGTTGTGTGATTTATGAAAACTTTGGCCACAATTCATTATCTTTCTTTCTTATTTATTTATTTATTTATTTATTTATTTCTATACTGCCCAATAGCCAAAGCTCTCTGGGCAGTTCACAAAAATTGTTAATTACACAATTTCCAGCTGTAGTTTGCATAATTTACACAAATTTCAGCCACAATTTGGGCATACTATACAAATTACAGGTGACATTTCTGCAAATTGTGGCTGTGATTTTTGCACATTTCTATTTACACAAATAAAAACAAGAATGGAAAATCTGCAAACTGGCCTGACGCGATGCAGATGCCAGCTCGCAGGGAAACAAGCCAAATTCCGGGGAGCTGAGCTGATGGAAGCTTGGCAAGCTCCATTCCCTGGAAGGATTCCTCTGACATCCCTAATTCCCATTCATCCCTACCCATTAGCATTGCCACTGCTTTGTCTGGATTGGGCTCCAGCTGTTAGCCCTCATCCAAATCTATTACTGTGGCTAGACACTGGTCCATCACCCCCACAGCCTCACCTGGCTCCAAAGAGAAGGAGAAATAGAGTTTTGTGTCATCTGCATATAGTTAACTCCAAAAGCCAGGCAAGACCAGACACAACAGTTGGGATGTACGGATTCCCCACCATCCATTCCGATGGGGAATCCACTGGAGGGGGAAGTCGATCCATTCCTCCCATCTCCAGAATCCTCCGGAGCAGCTCCACTCTCTGAGGATTCCACAGAGCCGCCCAGCTTAAGGGCCGCTTACCTGGACCCGTTTGCCTCCATGCCAATTGCCATGTTGCTTAAAAAAATGGTGATTGGCAGGATGTGCTCATAGATTTACATGCAAGATTCACAGCTCTATTTTGTGTATAAGTCTCTGGGCACATCCTGCCAATCACCATTTTTTTAAGCAACATGGCGATTGGCGTAGAGGCGAACGGGTCCGGTTAACCCTAAAGTTGAGTGCCGTTCCACAGGCAATCCTCCTGGAGTGGAGGTAAGTGGGGCCATTCCGCTGTGGATTCCGGAGGCTGGATTCTTTGGAATCAGCTCATTTGAATCCATGGCGGATTTCTCTAACATCCCTACACAACATCCCTACACAACAGGAACACTCTTTAGGTGTTCAAAAATAGAAGCATGGAGGAGAGACAGGTACATGCACTTCCCTCTCCACCCCCAACCTCCTCATGTGCATGGGAAATGTCTACAGTGAAACTGTAGCTATGTTTGGATGAATAGAGTTACACTGCTTCTTGAGATGGGGAACCCCGATTCCACAGAGGTTCAGCTGAACATAGTTACACTTGCACTGTAGACCTTCCCCACAAACATGGGGAAGTTGAGGCTGGAGTGGATAGGGCTGGAGCACATGTCCCCATCTCCCCTCTAGGCTTCCATTTTTTGAACACCTGAAGAGGGCTACACAGACAGAGACATAGCACAAACAGAGTGCACAACCTATGCACACACGCACATTGGAAGACAGGGACTTAGTCAAGGAAGACATCACTGCTTGACTAGTTGGTAACTGTACTATTGTATCAAATGCTCGATCCATTTATTAAGATCTTGGCTGCTCTTCTTTGTAGATGCTGTTATACGTTGTGTTTCAATCAGAAACGTCAGCCCTCGTATCAGCTTAACTCCTTTAGGGCGCAATCCTATGGCCGCTAGTCAGTGGCTAGATGGCCATAGTATAGGTCGGTTCCCAGGAACTGACCTCAGAGCCCACACTCCGAGGTTGGCTCCCTGAGAACCGACCTCCACCCCCTCCTGTGCTGCCTTGTAGGCAGCATGGAATGGCTCCATGCTCCACGCTAGCAAGAGGAGCACAGAGTGGTGGAAATGGGGTGTTCCTGGGGGCGTGCCAGGGTGGGGAGGGTGGAAGTGCCATTCTGATGCTTCCCATGTGTTGGTCGGCATCTGACCCCCTTCCCTGCTCTGGCTTCCCATGAAATGGGAACAGCTGAAATTAGCTGTCTATCCACGAATGCAGGGAAGCTGAAGTGCGGAGGGGATGATCACCTCCATGCTTCTCCTGCCCTGCATTGGATAGGTGGTCGCCTCTGAGTTCGGAGATGGCCACCAATCCCGATAGGATTGTGCCCCTCATATCTTACATGTTTTAGGGTAACAGTTTTGAAAAATTTCACAATATCAGAACAATATTTTGAATAGGAAGAAAAAATACAAAAGGGCTGAACAGATAATCAGATTTCAGATAAGAAGAATAATGGTAGGTCATACCCATTAAATTGGAGGGAAACTGAATAAGGGAGTTCTTACAAGGATGCCAACAAGGGCAAGACATTTACAACATAAAAATGGAGACCTAGTAACAGGAAAAGGAGAAAGCACAACATGGCAATTCATTCTCTTATGAGCTCTTTCCTTCTACATTGCCACCAATAATAATAATAATATCGTCTGAAATAAGGATATTGTGGTGGTGTGAGGATTTGGGATGGACATGAATCAAAGAGGAGTCCACCAGCAACTCTTTTAGGGTTATAGGATTGTGAAAATATGTCTAAAATGCCAATGATTATATTGCCAGAGTTGATGCTTCCAAAATTTAACCAAGCTCAAAACATCTATTTTGCATGTAAAGCTCCCTTATGGTCATGGCAATCTGTCATCTTGGAGAAAGTCAAGGACTAACATGCCAACATCAAAATCAAAATGATGTAGACTACATCATGGGCCCATGTGTACATCTGTTATAATATATTCAGTATCCAAAAATATATTGCTTTTTGCCTCACTGTACAGTCTGTAATCATGGAAATACATACACACACACACACACACACACACATACTGTATATAGTTTATCAAAATATTGCTGAATGAAGAATTCATTTTCAGTCATCTTGGCACTTGGCAAGGACCACGACCAGGGGAAGGTGCTCTCTTCATGCCCTCCTAATGAGCTTCCCAGAGGCATCTAGCCTTCTCCCGTGGGAAACAGGATGCTGAATTTGAGGACCTTTCATCTTATTCACCAGGGCTCTTCTTATGCAGGCTGTTCAATTGCAGGCAGTGGAGAGTTCCAACAGCATACAGGCTTCCACTGATGTTTAGTGGCCAAGAAAGGAAAGATGACCTGGTTCATTTTGTAAATGCTCTGACACTCTGCACAAATGCCTTTTGCATTCACTGCATGTGCAAAATTTCAGGGTAGAATGGTTTTTCCCATGCATAGAAGAGAGTGCACCAAGGTCCTGCAGCACCCATGCACACATATATGGGTCAGTTTATCATGCAAACTTGAGGGTGAATAAAGGGTACAATGATTTGTAGCCTGGGTTTTATGAACCATGGAAAGTGCATGGGTGTGCTCTGTGCTGTTCCAAGTGGGGGTTGCTGGCATGTTGAACATAGTATGTTGGCTATTGTAGCATTTCCTATGTAAAGTTATGTAAAGGAAAACATAATTCAATAATAGCTCATAGGACCAGGTCTGCATTTTGTACTGAGGAGCAAGGTGACAACTCATAAGTCCATGTTGGTGCTGTCCCAGCATACTCAGCTCTGTTGTAGCAGCTGACACTGGCATAGTGGAACTGTTGTTATCTCTTCACTCACAGCCATGCTATGCCAGAGGCTTAGTCTCAGGTTTAGGCTGCTCTGCCAGGAAGCAAGGAGGCCGTTTCAGAAGGCTTCTAACAATATATGATGAGCCATCCATTAATCTTTGAGCCTTTATTACCAGTGAGATTGTGAATCAGCCTTGCTCTCATGATATTTTTACTTGCCACTTTGTATGCCCTGGTCGTGGGATCCTAAGGTTTGGAGGTGCCAAGATAATGATAAGCCAGACCCAGGTTTGCTTACAAGGAGACTCTATTAAGTACCATCAGCACACAGGCATACCCAATGGTTGGATCAGACAGCTTCTATGAACCCAGAGCCAGGGGGTAAAATGGGTTTTATACCATACAGGTCAGCAGTGAGGCAGCATGACAGCAGCAAGCGTTAATTAGCATTCATCTGCAACTTTCCCAGCATAGGCTAACAGTGCTTGTTCAGAAGGAAAACAATCAGAAGTTTCCCAGCACAGCCGCCTGTAACTCGGCATAAACATAGCCTCAATTCTCAGGCACATAGGCACTGATAAGATACTAGCCTTCGTTAGCATGGAATGTGCTGAGGCTGCACTATCAACCTTTGACTCATTTCACATGCTCAGAGGCCCACTAGCAAGGAAATTGCACTTATAATAAACCTGAGCCAAGCATTATGGAACTCTAGGCCCCTCTAGAACTACAGGTGACTTGGTTACACTCCTGGGGCCATTACACACTTACCCAAAGCATACACTGTACATTCAAGAACAGTATGACAAATTTTCCTTTAAATAAGGTGTCCTTCTGTGGTCTTGTAGCAGCCATATCAGGGGTCAGACTAAGTAGCCTCATGCAGTCTCATGCTTCATGTTCTTGCTGAGCTCTTTCTCCCTTGAATATATTGTTGTAAGCTGACGAGACACAGGAATTCCTTATCTTGTCAAAGGTCATACAATTGTATATCTTGTTCTCTGCTGTTCTCTCCTTATCATGGCTACCCTATAACCCAGTTCTTGTATTATAAACAATAGTGCTAAGAGAAAAAATGTTGAGGATTGCAACCCCATGCGAGAGGGAGAGGAGGAGCCATTTCATATGTGTCACAATGTCTATAAAACCAATGTGCTAATGTAAATCAGGGCTTCTGGCTCTTTGGAAACGATTCCAGCCTTAAGCCCGCGCGTTAAATAAAGAACCTCTTTTTCCTTCACTCCGTGGTCTCTCTGACTCTGGGTTCTGCAACATAAATGGTGCCGTGACTCGGATGTGGCAGGCTCTGAGCCAGACAGGTGGCAGTTGCCTGCTCTTGATCGCCGCACCGGGAAGACGAGCTCGGCGCATGCCTCCCTTTCTTGGCGCCACCGACCTTTTTGTCGAGTGAATGGGAGAAAGCCTGCACCGGGATCGCCCAAACGGCAGCGAGCGGCAAGAGAACCTTGAGAAGCGGAGGAAGGAACTTGAGCCCTGCCTGTATCGCAGCTGCAATTGAGTTGAAACCCACATTAGAAGCCTTCAGGAGAAAGGCAAGTATATGGGAAAAAGAGGGCCCCGCCTTTAGGGAGAAAGGCCACTGGGCAGAAAAAAAGAGGGCCCCGCCTTATGAAGAAGGTCAGTGTTGGTGGTATACGTATACAAAAGAACCTACTCCTTGCGGGTAGAAGGGGGGCCTGATCACACCCCCGAGTGGGCGCCAGTACCTAGCACGCCAGTACTCAGTAGGAAGCTGAGGAAGCTGGGGAAGCCGTTTTCCGCTCTGGTAAAAAGTGGGAAAAGTGGGTGGCAGGGACATATGGATGTAGTGGAGAGATTGATGATTGTGTGAGTGGCTACTGCGGTTTCTGACGCATACCGTTGACCGTCCGGGTGCCCAGGCCAGTAGCAAAGTGCGTGGTGTGAAAAATCCTCTTGTGTCGGCCAGTGAGACCCCTTACTCACTGACCAATTCCCATTCCCTAATTGTGTCTGTCTTCAATTTAGGAGGGAGGCTATGGGTGGTGGGGGAAGCAAACCTTGCACCCCCTTGAGATGTATGTCAAACAAAGAAGGAAAAAGGTTTTTTTAAAAAGATTCAGAATAAAGAGAGAAAACAGCAAAAAGCTCAAGGTCGAGCTGAGAGGAAAAAAAACAAGATCTGAGGCTGTTAATTAGAAAAATGTTGCAGGACAGTCTGGCTTTTAACAAAGCGTGGGAGCGTGAGAGTGTAAGGCCAAAGAAGTAGCTGTTAGCCTAGCGCGCCGAGAGAAGGGGGGCAGGAAAATTGCCCACAACGTTCTGAGTTGTGCAACATCATCACCTCGCCTAATTGAGATGAAATCCCTAAGAAATGGAAACTGAAAATGAAGACCCAGAAGATGAAGGCAAAATAGAAAATAAAGGTGAAGAATCAGCCCCCAGAGCACAGGCTAGACCCCTCTTCGAGTGAAAAGTGTGCCATAAGACTGTCCCAAAGCAGAATGAAGCAGAAAGACCATGTTGAAGATCTCTGTCAAGGTAACCGTGTTTAGCTTTGAACTGTGTTAAAATTGCATAGAGCCTGTAGCTACTGACCATCAGCTATATGATTTCTGAAGAGCGTAACCATTAAGCTTTTGCCGTGGGATTCCCTGCAATGAAGAAATCTCACTGATTTGAGTGTCCAGTGTTACACTGCCTAAGTGTGTGTGCTAAAGAGACCGATAAACCAGACAGCATGTTCCTGGCCAAGCCAAAATCACGCTACTGCCATGCTCCTGGAAGCTGCAATAAACTGTGTAAGCTGGGAGACCCAACCTGATTGAGAAGAAAAGAAGATATTGGAGCAACTGTCTTAAAAAACAATGAGATCTGTGTAGCTGGCTGGCTGACGCTGTCAGTGATGTTACAACTTTAAATTAAGACTGTTTTCCTGTTTGAGACCCCAGCGAAGAAAGCTAACCCGAGTTATTTGTTGCCCGTGCCAAAGCAAGAATTTGGTGGCCCTGTACCTCATCGTGTCCTGTTTTGAGCTTGGGATTTACAAATACAAACAAACTGAGAAGCTTGCCTTTGAAGTCCTGCAAATCACCCCACCGTCTCCCCAAAGATTAATGGCTGCCTGAAAAATGCAAGTATAAGGCGATGCCCATCACCCCCCAGCGTCCTGAGTTTCGGCACTCAGTGTTTCAGTGCTTTCGTGTACCAGGAGAAAAGAAAAAAAAAAGAGTAAGTTTTTAAAATGTCTGTGAGAACCTGACAGAAGTAAAATAAAATTTACAGAGGAGTTGCCCAAGTTAAAGCATCATGGCTAGAGAGCTGAGCTGTGCCGCTCTGTTTAGACAGAGGCCTTGCTAAAAAGTTAAAGGCCCTTGTCTGTCAGAAGGGGTGTAGGGCCACACTTTCCCTTTTTAAACTGATGCAAAAGTAGAGAGCCTTTGCTGGAAACATCGCATCTTCATTGCCCAGAGCCTTCACTGTTTGCCTCCATCATCATCTAGGCTTTTTAGAGACACTCTGCACATGAACTAAAATTTTAAATTGTCACAAACTTGCCATGGACAGTGCTATGAAGCTTTTGATAAACTTGAACTCTCATCGCTGTGGACCGTGTGTCTATGTTTGTAGTCAGCTCAGTGTACAGCAGGCTGAGTTTGATCTGTGACTTTTAGATTTCCTTCTGCCAGAACTCATGCAGCATAGAGTTGCCGATGCAAAAATGGTGACCTAGAACTCTGCGTGTGTGGGTATGCCCGTCCCTTGATTTTAATGAGCCCTGAGCTTTCAGCCAGAAGACCAGTATGATTGCTGGATCTGCTCCATCATGCCTTACCATGAAAGAAGTGTTTTCCATTCATTGTGTTAAATTGCAGAAAAAGTTTGTTGTGTATATTTTATGATTTCTTAAATATCATAAAATATATGTGATATTTGCAGATTAGTGTTAGTTGCAACTCCAAATGATACTAAGTGTGGTTCCCAATGGATAACGAAGAGAAAAGACAAAAGCAAGTAGAAAAGAAAGAATAGAGAAAGTAGAAGACAGATAGAGAAGAGAGAAAAAGAAAAGGCAAAAGGCAAAGAAAAAACATTTGTAAAAAAAGAAGCGTGGCCATAGTTGCCCCCAGGATAAATTAAAAGCAGCTGATTGTGCCTGGAGCTTATTACCTGGGGTAAAGTAGCCACAATAATGTAATAGTTCTTTAAGATAAAGAAAATCTAACTAGAAGGAGAAGAAGAGCCTATCCCAAATGTGTGTCAGTGGGACTAGTGTAAGGCAGAAAAGTTTAAGTAAGTTTAACTTGAAAAAGACAAATAAAGAGACAAGGCTGGTGCATGGAGCAGAAAGTTTTATATAAAAAGTTTGAAACATGATCTGCAATACAGGCAGATCAGCAAAGAAAAAGAAAGCAAAAGAAAGAAAAAATTTGTCTTCCCATACTAATAAATAAAAGTGTTATCAAGCACTTTGGGAAGCGAAGTTGTTTACAGGAAGCTGTGCCTGAGAACCAAACACTTCTAGCCTATGCTGAAAATGCTTGCTAGTGTTATGGGTAACATGTATAGTATAAAAACCCATTTAGTGCAATAGCTCGTGGTTCAGAGAAGCTGTCTGATCCAAAAATTAAGTACGCCTGTGTGCTGTAAGTTACCCAATAAAGTCTCCTTGTAAGTAACCCCCCCCTGCTGGAATCCCAAAACACAAGTTGGGCTAGAGCGCCTCACCCAGTATCAAACCCTGCTGTTAGAAGCCATGAAAGGCAGGTATGAAGAAGTCAGTTAATATGACCAAAGTGTCTAAAGTGCTGCAAGGTGCCACCAAGGCCCCAGAGCGTACTTGGAGCGTCTTTCAAATGCCTATCGCCAGTACACCCCCCTTGACCCAGAGGCCCAAGAAGACGTAAACGAAAAAAAAAAAAAAAGAAGAAGACCCGGCAGAGGCAGAAGATTCTTAAAACCAGTGTGCCCAGTGTGGACAAGATGGACATTAGTGGCATGAATGCCCAAATAAAATAAATCAAATACACAAAGGAGAAAACCAAAGGGGCCAGAATGGGCAAAGAGGGAGACAGCTTGAGAGGGGCCGTGACATTGACTGTGAGGGGCAGTGACATTGACTTCATAATTGACACTGGAGCAGCATCAAGAGCAAGCAAACGTTAGCCTTAAACAAGAAGTCCAAACACTGAGCAAAGGTCTTCAAGCCCAGCGTCGCTTTGTCTTAAAAAAATAAGCCATTCCCATCACAGAAGTTCATCCTTTCCAACCAAGAGTTAAAGTATGAGTTAAAGAGGAAAAAATAACCCTTTGACTCCCAGATGGAAAGAACTCAGAACTGTCATACTTTCCACCCCCGCAGCTATGAAAGCAGCTAGAGTTAAACCCTGGATACATTGGACACGAGTCAAGAGAGCGAGAGGGGGAGAGTAGACTGTAAACAGAAATCCTGAAAATCCTTTAAAAATCATTCTGAAAAAGCAGTAAGAAGACTCAGGCTAGACCTTACTGTGGACACACCGGGAAACTGTCCCCCTGCGTACGGTCAGACCTGCAACTGGAGAATTAAAGAAGGGGACTAGACCCTACTGCAGCTTGCCAGGTGAATAGCTGCCCAGCGTACGGTCAGATCCCAAAGAAGATCAAACATGCGTGTTGTAGTGTTAGTAGTGTTGCATTGTGTTTCCTTAATAAGGTGCAAAAAGGGGGGTCTGCCCCTAGAAAAAGAAGTTTGTCCCAGTGATTTGCTGATAATTACTGGCTTCACCTGGCTAACATCATAAAAATAAAACATTTTTGTTTGCCAAGAGGTATACCTGCAAACAGGCTTATTAGCTCTTGCCTAATACCTGTCTGTAGACATCCTGAGAAAATTCAAAAAGATACCATGTTAAAAGTTTATGGTGTAAGTTTAACTTATTCCCAAAATGCTAATTGGGGCATGGTTGCAAAGATCCTACCCCCTACAGAGTTCACTCTACGCACCCCCATCGTTGCTGAAACAAATGCTACGTGTGCACGAATGCTTAATTGTCAAAAATTTTCCAGAAAATATAAAGCTATCCCTGGCCCCCTTCCACTGAAATAAAATTCAAAACATATCTTTTAATGATGCCCACATACTTTTGCCTCATGGATGGTTTTAGACATGTAATTCCCGCACTTGGTCATTGATTCCTGCCAACTTGTCTGATAACCACCCATGTTGCCTCAGCCGCCAATTGAACTGGTGCCAATTCTTCCCCTGTAGCCTGAGAAAATCCGTCAACGGCAGCCTCGAGCACTCCAACTAACTAAAAATTGTAATAGTCATGTGCAGTTATATTCTGACTCAGAAAAATTGGCCTTAGCAATGTCACTGGTTAAGGTTCCAGGTTTAGCCTTGGCTAATGGTCTAAAGAACAACTGGTTAGCTTGCAGCTTAGCCAAAAGCATAAATGCCACCTCACGAGCATTGTCATTGTTAAATAAAGAGTTGAGTGATCTAAGAGGTGCAGTTCTAGAAAATAGAGCTGGTATAGATTACCTCTTCCTTCTTCATCATTTAAGTTGTGAGACACACCAAAAGCTCTGTTGTTTTAACTTAACTGATAATGGCAATGCTGTAGATGAACAGATCAACAAGCTGCACAATATAGTAGCTAACGAAACAATAAGACAAAACAATTAGCTCAATTAGTTAACCCCTTGGCTTCCAGATCTTAGCTGGCTTAAAAGCATTGTTCATCCTAATTCTACCAGTATTGTTCATAAAAGTTCTGTTATGTCTCTGCGTTCCTTGTCTTATGCGCTGTTTAACCAATCTGTTTTATGTCTCAGCTAGTAAAACTGCTGCCCTCTATGCTCTAATAGCCCAACAAAAGGCTAAGTAATATGTATGTCACAAAAAGCTTTGTATGGTTATCAAAAATGCTATAATTGTAATGAAATTATGCATTTAAGGGGGGAATGTAGCAGCCATATCAGGGGTCAGACTAAGTAGCCTCATGCAGTCTCATGCTTCATGTTCTTGCTGAGCTCTTTCTCCCTTGAATATATTGTTGTAAGCTGACGAGACACAGGAATTCCTTATCTTGTCAAAGGTCATACAATTGTATATCTTGTTCTCTGCTGTTCTCTCCTTATCATGGCTACCCTATAACCCAGTTCTTGTATTATAAACAATAGTGCTAAGAGAAAAAATGTTGAGGATTGCAACCCCATGCGAGAGGGAGAGGAGGAGCCATTTCATATGTGTCACAATGTCTATAAAACCAATGTGCTAATGTAAATCAGGGCTTCTGGCTCTTTGGAAACGATTCCAGCCTTAAGCCCGCGCGTTAAATAAAGAACCTCTTTTTCCTTCACTCCGTGGTCTCTCTGACTCTGGGTTCTGCAACAGTCTCTTAGAGTTGTCAAAGGACTCAGTGCAAAATGGAATATTTGCTTTGGTTTGGTTTTGATTATTGGATGATTTCAGCTTGTGTCTTTTGATGAGAGAGAAACCTTTCTGAATAGCTGAAAGCCAATGACTCCATGCATTTGTGAATGTGTACTGGTAGGCAAAAAAAAAAGGGGGGGGGAGAGCAGATAACATTTTGCCCAAGAAACACTACTTCAATAGAGATATGTCAGGTTTTTACATGTATGATATGCAACAAATGGACCAAGTACTGCAACGCAGAGCATAATGCTTCCAGTAGGAATTCCATTACACTGGGGTTATTGGCTACTTTAATCTAGTGGCAAAAAGAAGTTCTGTTGTGTGGAAGGGGTTATGCTCCCCTTGAAGGTTCAGGTCCATAGCTGGGGAGCACTCCTTGATCCTACTCTGTCCCTGGATCTTGAAGGAGTGCATTTACACAATTATGCTTGGTGTGCCAGCTGCAACCCTTCCTGAGTCAGTCTGACTTGGCAGCAGTTATCCATGCCTTGGTTACATCACATTTAGACTATTCCAGTGCATTCTACATGAGGCTACCCATGTTGAGTGTCCAGAAGCTTCAGTTGATGCAAAATGTGGCAGTTAGGCTGCTAACTGGTTTACAGAATTAGGACCATATTATATCTGTCCCAAAAGACCTGTGCTAGTTACCAGTTGCTTGCCAGGTGCAATTCAGGGTGTTGGTAGGGGTGGACGAAAGTCACTTACCTGTCGTCGAAGGCCGTTCGCGGTGGGGGAGAGGCGCTTCGCTGATCCCCCCGCGAAGTTCAGGCCGGGGGGGGAGGCTTCCCGCCTCGGCCCAGCTGAAGTTCAGGCCGGGGGGGAGGCTTCCCGCCTCGCCCGGCCGCGAACGCGAAAGTAAAAAAAAAAACGCCCCCTGATAGGCTACGTGACGATTCATGTAGCCTACCATGGCTAGATCTGCAAAGTCAGCCATGATAGGCTACGTCAATCGTCACGTAGCCTATCACGGGTGACTTAAAAAAAAAAAATAGCAAATAGCGTTGCCCTTATTTTCGCCGTAGTCTATGTAAACATTTACGTAGACTACAGCGACCAAATAAGGAACGCGAATGGTGGCTCCCTATGGGGGCCGCCATTATCCGTACACTCTTTTTTTTTTTTAAAGTCACCCGTGATAGGCTACAGGATGATTGACGTAGCCTATCACGGCTGACTTTGCAGATCTAGCCGTGATAGGCTACGTGAATCGTCACGTAGCCTATCAGGGGGCGGTTTTTTTTTTTTCTTTCATTGCAATGGCGGCGGCGGCAGCCGGTCGAAAGACCGGCTGCCGCTCCCGCCTCGCTCGAACACCCGCCGAACCGCTGGCCGGACCAGCCACCGGGAGGGACATTCGGTGAAGGTAAGTCCCGTCCCGGGGGGGGGGTGCGGGGGGCAGGGGGGGGGTGCGGAGGATTTCTCCCTGAAACTTGTTTGGGGGGCCGAACACGTTGGCGCTCGGCCCCCCGAAGTTTCGGGGAGAAATTCTCCGCCATCCCTAGGTGCTGGGTTTAACTTTTAAAGACCTAAACAGCTTAGGACCTGGCTAAGGGACCACCTGTCTCACTATGAACCTGGCTGGGTATTAACATCTTCAGGGGAGGGCACAGTGACCCTGCATAGGCCTGTTCGTCAGGCACACATGAAAGGGCTTTCTCCTGTGTTGCCCTTAAACTATGGAATGTGCTCCCTCAAGAACTATGACTACCCCCCGCCCCCCAGCCTTTAGAAAGGATCTAAAGGCTCATCTCTTCAATTTGACCTTTAAAAATGTGTCTTTTTATTGGTTTAATGCTCTTGCTTTTATTGTTTTAAGGTCTCGTTGATTCAATTCATTGTACACTGCCTTGATTGACTTTAGCAGAAAAGGCAGTATATGAATTTCAGAAATAAACAAATAAACACACAAATAGCTCCCAAATTGTGGCATGAAACAACAAAAGAATAGGTCTCCTGTCACCAGGGATACCCTATACCAGGGATATTCAGGTAGGGCTGAGAAAGACTCCTGTCCGAAACGCTGGAAAGCTGCTACCAGCAAGTGCTGAAAATACTGGCTAGATGCACCAGTGGTCCTTCTTCTTCAGATGCCATCTCCTATTGGAAGTTATCTATCATTACAGCTATTTTTGTTTTTGATGCTGCTTCTCTGAATAATTGTATAGAAGTACAGCTAAACTCTGTAAACTACACTCAACAGTGGCCACAAGACTGGAAAAGGTCAGTTTACATTCCAATTCCAAAGAAGGGCAACGCCAAAGAGTGTTCAAACTACCGCACAATTGCGCTCATTTCACATGCCAGCAAGGTGATGCTCAAAATCCTACAAGCTAGGCTTCAGCAGTATGCGAACCGAGAACTACTGGAAGTACAAGCTGGGTTTCTAAGAGGCAGAGGAACTAGAGATCAAATTGCCAACATTCGCTGCATCATGGAGAAAGCAAGAGAATTCCAGAAAAATGTCTATTTCTGCTTCATTGACTATGCTAAAGCCTTTGATTGTGTGGATCACAACAAACTGTGGCAAATTCTGAAAGTGATGGGAGTACCAGACCACCTTACCTGTCTCCTGAGAAACCTGTACAAGGGTCAAGAAGCAACAGTAAGAACCAGACATGGAACAACCGATTGGTTCAAATTTGGGAAAGGAGTACGACAAGGCTGCATATTGTCACCCTGCTTATTTAACTTATATGCAGAGTACATCATGAGAAATGCTGGGTTGGATGAATCAGAGGTCGGAATTAAGATTGCTGGGAAAATTATCAACAACCTCCGATATGCAGACAATACCACCCTAATGGCAGAAAGTGAAGAGGATCTCAAGAGCCTCTTGTTGAGGGTGAAAGAGGAGAGTGCAAAAGCTGATTTGAAACTCAACATTAAAAAAACGAAGATCATGGCATCTGGCCCTATCACTTCCTGGCATATAGAAGGGGAAGAAATGGAAGCAGTGACAGATTTTACTTTCTTGGGCTCCAAGATCACCGCAGATGGTGACTGTAGCCATGAAATTAAAAGACGCTTGCTCCTTGGGAGGAAAGCTATGGCAAACCTAGACAGCATAGTAAGAAGCAGAGACATCACCTTGCCGACAAAGGTCCGTCTAATCAAAGCTATGGTTTTCCCAGTAGTAATGTATGGCTGTGAGAGCTGGACTATAAGGAAGGCTGAGCACCGAAGAATTGATGCTTTCGAACTGTGGTGCTGGAGAAGACTCTTACGAGTCCCCTGGACTGCAAGGAGGTCAAATCAGTCCATCCTAAAGGAAATCAGCCCTGAGTGCTCATTGGAAGGACAGATACTGAAGCTGAAGCTCCAATATTTTGGCCACCTAATGCGAAGAGAAAACTCCCTGGAAAAGACCCTGATGCTGGGAAAGACTGAAGGCAAAAGGAGAAGGGGACGGCAGAGGATGAGATGGCTAGATAGCATCACGGATGCAATGAATATGAACTTGAGCACGCTCCGGGAGAGAGCGCAGGACAGGAAGGCCTGGCGTGCTATGGTCCATGGGGTCACGAAGAGTCAGACACGACTGAACAACAACAACAACAGCTAAACCATTCCCTCAGATTCTTTAACCATGATGTTCATCTTCTTCCCATCAATCTTTTTCCTTCCATTTACCCTTGCATAATAAGTTGGAGTATGGTATATTTTTTTTACCTCAGAGAATATGGCCAAGGTACTGTAATTTTCCTCGCTTGATGATGGTATATATTAGTTCTGTTTCTTAGCTTACTCTACATAGTACATTCTCAGTTGTTACTCAATCAGTCCATGGTATCTTCAACATGCGTCAGTACATCCACAAGTTGACAGATTCGATTTTCCTCAAATTGTTCTTCCTAAGTGTATAAGCCTCCACTTCATAAAGTAATATTGAAAAAAAACACAGTGGTCCAGTGGTCCAACTAAGTATAAGGCCACTTCCTAAAGTGGTGCAGCAAGGTTAATTTTAGACACTAGATTTACTGGTCTTATACCCCCACCCCCTTAGACACCCATGTTGTATTATTTCAGCTGTGTTCACCACTCCGAAATCCATTCTAGAGATGGAGTGGTATATAAATATTGTAAATTAATAAATGAAATAAATACATTTTGCTCTAAAAAAGGTGAAAATAACAAAATTAGCATTGGTAGCGATGTACATGCCCACCCCTAGCTATGCAAGAAGCATCAGCACCTGGGCCATCATGGGCATGCAGGGAGTTGTAGGACTTTCTTCTGTCTAACATGCATAGGATTGTGCCCTTAGCCTTTCCTCTTCTGTTATGGCCAGCCAGGTGTTTACGTTCCCTGTTTTTGCAATGTTGGATTGCATGCCGAATATAACCCATCAGCTATGTACACAGGCACACTAGAAATGTGAAAAGTTCCACTTTTTCCTGCCTGCCTGAGACTGTAAAAACATGGGACATAAATATGTGGCAGGCCATAATAGAGGACGCTGACTTTGGTGTTTCACAACTTGTCCAGGCCTGGTTACGTCCCACTTGTTTCAAATCTCCACAATTGAAATCAATGGAAAGTTGAAGTCCTTAGTAGCTGGATCATTCCCAAGCTAAGAGCAATTTAATCTTTGCCATTTCAAACCAAAATAAAGCATTAAAGATCCCTCCAGGTATTATTTCATTAGTGGATGTGATGTGCTAGAGAATAAAGTGCATTCATTTATAAGTGTTTGGGCTTGGTAATATATGGTTAGATGGGCAAATTAATAGGTCAAACAAACTCCCTTGATAAAAGTCTGTGTATTTTAAACATAGATTTATTTTCTTAAAGGTCAGTAAGAAAAATAACAAACTTCAATATTTCTGTAAGATTCCAATGAAAATAAAATAAAATAAATTCTGCCTTTAAAGTTGTCATTCACAGAACACACACTGGGCCAAAACCTGCCCTTGGGCATGTACATGTAACTCCTACTGTGTTTAATTAATGTGAGTTGTGCATATTTATCAAAGAGAAGAATTTGACCCACTGCAAACTTTTCTACAAAAGACCAGCAGCTATCTACACATCAGAGTAACTATTCCTGGGCTCCAAAAAAAAATGCACAGTATGAATCTCTTCAGACAGGCAGTATAGAGAACCCCTAATAAGGTGTAATAAATGTACAGCAACTCTTTAGTTCATAAAAGCAATTCATAAATAGTTTCAGCCATTACTGCTGCATTACTGCTTCTACTACAAAGAAAAGAAGAAGAAGAAGAAGAAGAAGAAGAAGAAGAAGAAGAAGAAGAAGAAGAAGAAGAAGAAGAAGAAGAAGAAGAGCAAATTGCTGTGGCAATTATACAGATATACTTCTTTGTGTTCCCTATTTATTCCCAGGGGCCAGAATGCTCTCCTACTCACCCTTCAGGGGCTGATGTCAGGGTGTTCCAAAGTTGGTGAACTGTACCCCACTGATTCAAACAGTCTGTTTTCAAACAAACATACAGTATAAGTTTTATTTAAACAAGGGCCCCTATACCCTCTCTCAGGCTCTGGCCACTTTCTCCTCAGGCCAGAAGCAGTGGGTGTTACCCGTAACTACTTCCTAGTTTCTCCCAGGAAGCACAACCCATTTGGTTCTTTTATATTGTTACATCCATTCTCTTTTGAGAAATAAAATGAATAAAATAAACTGGACTTTACACATCATCTTTCAGATGTGCAGTTCTCTTAATAACTAGCCCACTTTGAGTGTGCCTGGGTCCAGTGATGGCATCCTTCAGCTGCCACCCTTTATTCTGCTCCCCTGTAGACTCAGAGTGTGTCCTTGCTGCACTCTCTTCTTCTGCATTCTTCTCCCCTGTATTGTCCTCTGGGGTGTCTCTGCCCTGGTCAGCACATGGCAAGGATTCCCTGCTTGTCTCATCCTACAGAATCCTCCACTGGTTACATGCTTGCCCCCCATTTGAATTCATGGCATCAGGCATCACCAGATTCTTCCATTGTTTCCCTTAGATGTCTTCTGTTATGTCTCAGTATTTGTCCGCTGTCCATCTAGACATTATGTGGTAGTGGGTTATCATGTTGAATTACCTTGTGCCTTATCTGGTTGCCTTGTGTCAGATTCTGTCCCCAGGCCAGACGCAGTGGGTCTTGCTCTTAACTACTTTCTGGTTCCTCCCAGGAAGTACAACTCATTCAGGATGAATCCAGCAATTCTTTCATATTGTTACAAGGGGCAAAACCTCCCCACAGTGCCCTTTCCCTGAAGCCTTGCGCCCTGATGTCATAGGCAAGTACAGATGGACAGATACACACACCCGTCTTGGTTCTCTAGGCACCCACCCATCCACTACCCCCATTTGCACACCCTCGGAAATGCTCACGCCCCCCCCATGCTCACTGAGCCACCGGTACCAACCTGTCACCTACAGGCCCATTTACACCTGTAATATCGTGTAGACAGGGCCTTTACAGCTGCTATGTGTGCAATATTACATTTACGGAGGTTCCCGAGAGTCTCCATTTTGTGGGAAAAATTGTGACTGTGGGAATGACAGGTCCCCGGGAATGCCTCCAGGTAGGCGCCGGTGGCTTGGCAAGCATGGGAGTGGCAGGGGGGGAGTGGGGAAAGCAGCTCAGCAGGCACAGCCCAGAGGCATGAGCAGGGGAGTGTTCATCGGACTCCCAGGCTCAGCTGAGCACCCGCACCATCCCTATAGGGAAGTTTCTCTGTACAAGGAAAGGCACAGAGTGATCATTGCTGCCTCTCTATGTAGGGAGAAACTCCTCTCCATGGACAAAAAGGCAGTCCCTCTCAGAAGTAGAGAAAGGCAGCCTTTCTTCACCACTGGCAGAGAATCCCTTGCCCCTGTTTTCTCTGATCACTCAGTCATCAGAGATAAGAGCAGTGTTTCTTCACCCTGCATTACAGAAAGCCTGCCTTTCTCTGCTGCCGGGAGAGGGGGTGGTCTTTGGGATAGAGGGTGGGGCCTCTCACATCTCCATGAGACCTGCACAGGCCTGGTTCTCCATCCCTGCTTTATATGCATTTAACCTGCACCTTTGAATCATATTTCTGATCTGAGATTTGAATTGTGACTCACAAAGTTGCTCAAAATGTCTCAGATCGCATTTTCCCTAAGGAGGAATATGCTAGTAAAGTTGTGTGTGTTTTCTGTCCATTGCAACTTTTCAGATCACTTATTTCTTTCAATATAAGGGTTTTTCTATATGAGGCTTTTATCATATGCTCATCATTCTCTGCTCATGGTTGTCTATGGGTTTTTTAGACAAAGGCATGACCCTCCTGTTTTGCTTCTGTGTAATGAGCACTTTTGGTGAGTTTTTTTAGAGCAGGAAACATGCAGCTTTTAACTGCAAAAGGGAAAGAAACTATTATTTCCACTGTGTATTTGTGTTCTTCCACTATACCACAGTGCCACTTAGAGGTTATGTAGTGGAAAAGCAGGAAAGGAAATGCTCTTCATGTAGTGCTCGGATCAAAAGTAGATACAGCGGATTAACAGCCTAGAGTAGAAAAGCTCTCAAGCTAATCAACCCCTGGGGCTTTATTTTCCTCATTAGGTTCTATCTTTCTCTAGGCTACTTCCAACAAGTTTTATTGTTACAGTTCCCAATGAGGACTGAACAGGGCAACTAACCTTTATTCTGCTGACCAAGCTTAAAGTTCTGGGTTTCAATCAAAACTCCAAAGGATCTACCCAAGGTTGGATAGCTTCTTCAGAGTTATAACTGGTTCTGACTGAAACCCGGAGTGGATTCACTGCCTCACTGACATCGGAGCCACCAGCCTCCACTGGTACAGCCTGAAAAATGAGAACCCAATCAATATCGAATTTGACAGATTCGTCCATCCCTACAAGAAGCGGTCTAAAAGTTTCCCCAGTGTGAAGGAAGGGAGGAGGGGGAGGCACAGTTCCCTCAGTGATCACAAAATAATATCAAAACACCAACTTCTTTGGCTTTTATTCCCTAGGGATGTACGAAAATTCCGCCACAGATCTTGGGGAGGCCGAATGCCAGCACATTCGGCCCCCCGAAATCAGTGGCAGAATGGCCCGCCCCCCCCCCGGGACGAGACTTACCTTGGGCGGATCTTCCTGGCGGTGGCGGTGGCTCTGGTGGCGGCTCCGGCAGTGGTGCGGCGGCAGCCGGTCTTCCGACCGGCTGCTGCCGCCGCCATTTCCAGTTTTTTTTTTTTTTAACGAAACAAAACATGGTAGGCTATGTAAAGATTTACGTAGCCTATCACAGCTAGTTTTTTTTAAAAAAAACCCTTAATAGGCTACATAAATCTTTACGTAGCCTATCACGGCTGACTTTAAAAAAAAAACAAAAAACACGCGTGTACGCAAATGGCGGCAGCCATGGCTGCCGCCATTTGCGTTCCTTATTTTGGCACATCTTAGTCTACGTAAACATTTACGTAGACTAAGACGGTGAAAATAAGGGGAACGCAAATAGCGTAGACGCTATGCTTTTTGCGTTCCCCTTATTTTCGCCGTCTTAGTCTACGTAAATGTTTACGTAGACTAAGACGTGCCAAAATAAGGAACGCAAATGGCGGCGGCCGTGGCTGCCGCCATTTGCATACGCTCATGTTTTTGTTTTTGTTTAAAGTCAGCCGTGATAGGCTACGTAAACATTTTCGTAGCCTATCACAGCTGACTGCAGGGACGCAAACGGCAGCAGCTACAGCCGCCGCCATTTGCGTCCCTGCTAGCCAGCAGCCAGATGTCCGGCTGCTGGCGGAGCTGGACGGCGGCTCTGCAGAATCGCTGCAGAGCACAGCCAGCCAGCCAGGATTCCGGGGGTGGGGGAGGAACAGAGCGCCTCCCCCCCAGCGAGGATTCTGGGGGGAGGGACGGAATGCCTTCTCCCCAACCATAAACATAATTCGCGAAAGGTAAGTACCTTTCGTACATCCCTATTATTCCCATGAATGCCTTGGGCTATTTCACACTAACAAAATTTAACATTTAAGGCTGTGATTCTAAGTACATTTGCTCAAAAATCAGCTGCACTGAAATCAATGAGACATATTTCAATTTAAAGATGATTTGGATTGTGGTGGTAGATTTTATCTCAGCATAACTTATGTTCTTTTGTTTTCTGCCCACTTCCATTCTTAAAGGACTGTATGTTACTGTGGTTCTTGAAAACTGCCAGTTCATAAAGACCTTGTGAGGGTTGAAGAAGCAGAGAAAACCCAGGGCAGAGAGATCATGATGACATCAGTTCTTGAATAGGGATGGCAGAGAATTCCGCCACGGACCTCGGTGAGGCTGAATGCCAGACCAGTGCATTCGGCCCCCCGAAATCTGTGGCGGAACGGCCTGCCACCCCCCAACCCCCCGCGGATCCCCCCTGCGGATCCCCCCTGGGACAATACTTACCTGGGGCGGATCTTCCGGGCGGCAGCGGCTGGTCTTCCGACCGGCTGCCGCCGCCATTCACAGTTTTTTTTTTTTATAGAGACATGTTAGGCTACATAAGTTTTTATGTAGTCTAAAATGTCTGGGTAAAAAAAAAAAAGGCATATGCAAATGGCGGCGGCTATGGACACCGCCATTTGCGTATGCTTTTTTTTTTTTTTTTTACCCAGACGTTTTAGGCTACGTAAAAACTTACGTAGCCTAAAATGACTGGGTAAAAAAAAAAAGGCATACACAAATGGCAGCGGCTACGGCCGCTGCCATTTACATTCCTTAGTTTGGGCTGTCTTAGTCTACGTAAACATTTACGTAGACTAAGACAGCGAAAATAAGGGGAACGCAAATAGCGTCTGCTACAGTATTTGCGTTCCCCTTTTTTTCGCCGTCTTAGTCTACGTAAATATTTATGTAGACCAAGACAGCCCAAACTAAGGAACGCAAATGGCGGCGGCTGTAGCCACCGCCATTTGCGTATGCGGTTTTTGTTTGTTTTTTTCCCCCAGAGCCCTCCGTGGCCAGAAATCCGGCTGCGGATGGCTCTGACCTGGCTGGGCCTGACTGGCTGCTCTGCGGAGCTGCCGCGGAGCACAGCCGGCCGTGGAGGATTCCGGGGGGAGGAACGGATCGCCTCCCCCCCTTCGAGGATTCCGGGGGGAGGGACGGAACGCCTCCCCCCCACCATCAATATAATCCGCGAAACGTAAGTGACTTTCGTACATCCCTATATCTTGAAAGACTGCCAGTGGCTTGAGAGGATTCTATCCTTTTCTTGTGTTATTTCTTTTTGTTGTTTTAATATTTTAGTATTTAAAACTATAAACCACCTAAACCTCCTTGAGTGTATTGACAGAATGTACATATGTGAATGCAGTGAAGAAAACAAAGACACAATTCATATTGGCCCACAGACACCTAGTGTAAAATGATACGTAGGTCCAATTTAAAGCTTTTCATTTCCAAAGAACACTTGATTTTGTGCTCCTTAAAAGGCATCCTTTGTGCTCTTTTAAAAGACATAAATAAACACCTGGACTGAGTTTGCTTTCTCATTGTTTTCTGCCTCCTCCTCTTGTTCCAGCTTCGGTGATGCCAGAATTATGTAGGAGATCAGAACTGGATGCTTAATGCCTTATGTATGCTTGACACATTTCTGTTCTCTATGGCAAAACATACAGGGCTCAGTCTTTTACAAAATAGCGGCCATTTACAGCTTCTCCCCCGTCCCCCAATCAGCTTATTCTCTATACCATTAACTGAGTTGCACCTCCAAGCCAATTACAGTCTGCAGATAATTAGAAAAGCTCTTTGAGTCACCTACCATTCAACAAGATGACATTTAGGGAGAAGCCACCCTGATATCACTTCATTATGTCTTGTTGAGCACAAGGCAGGCAACACTTAAAACTGTATCTAATGAGGGGAAACCGCTATGTTTGCAGTCAAATGTTGGGCCTTCATTTATAGCCATGCCATCCCAAAGACACTTGGTTCATTAAAGTTAGGCAGAATCACTCAGGGCTGTTGCAAATACTGTTGTGCCTATATATCTTTGCAAAGTAAAAACAGCAAACAGAATTACATAAAATAATACGTATTTTATTTTACGTGTTCAGTAGTGTACAAAGTGGAGAAATCCCTCTCATGTGGTGTCTGGTAGAAGACTGCACAGACAGGGAGATCCTGATACTCTTGTTGCATTTTCCCTTCTGTACAACCCTCCAAAAAGTGTGTAAGAGCATGTTAGAATAGTAATTGCAGGTGATCACTGCAAGGTACTATGTACAAGCTAAGGCTTACTGTGTCCTTGGAGGTTTTTAAGCAGTTACCTAGATGCAATAAGCAAGGGTCATTCAGGATGCAGAGCTAATGAACAGCTCTGGAAGCTTCAGAGAACCTCAGATACAAACATGCTTCATAACGGGGGTAGGGGGGAATGTTGTCTAGTGGCCTGGTAGAGCCAAGTAAGTTTATTTTTTAAACATCTGTGTGTGTGTGTGTGTGTGTGTGTGTATAAAAAGTTAAGCATGTTTAGTATGTTCTGTAGTAGTAGTGGTTTCATTCTGTTAGAAGCCTGACCTGATTTGCTCTGCTATTTTATACTTCTGGCAGCTTAGCCAGGGGACTATCTGTTTGTGACTCAGTAAGGTTTGCCAAGCCCTTCACTTTCTGAATTTAGTCTACTTTATTCTAGGGATGGCAGAGAATTTCTCCCCAAAACTTCGGGGGGCCGAGCACCAACGTGTTCGGCCCCCCGAACAAGTTTCGGGGAGAAATTCTCCACACACACACACACCCCGGGACGGGACTTACCTTTGCCGAATGTCCCTCCCGGCGGCGGGTCCAGCCGGCGGTTCGGCGGGTGTTCGTGCGGGGCGGGAGCGGCAGCTGGTCTTTCGACCGGCTGCCGCCGCCGCAATTCCAAGAAAAGAAAAAAAAACAAAAATGCCCCCATGGTAGGCTACGTGACGATTAACGTAGCCTATCACGGCTAGATTTGCAAAGTCAGCCGTGATAGGCTATGTAAATCGTCACGTAGCCTATCACGGGTGACTTTAAAAAAAAAAAAGCGCGTACGGATAATGGTGGCCCACATTGGGAGCCGCCATTCGCGTTCCTTATTTGGTCGCTGTAGTCTACATAAAAATTTACGTAGACTACAGCGACCAAATAAGGAACGCGAATGGCGGCTCCCTATGGCGGCCGCCATTAGCGTACGCGCTTTTTTTTTTTAAGTCACCCGTGATAGGCTACGTGACGATTAATGTAGCCTGTCATGGCTGACTTTGCAGATCTAGCCATGATAGGCTACGTTAATCATCACGTAGCCTATCAGGGGGCGTTTTTTTTTTTAAAAAAAAAAACTTCCGAGTTCGCGGCCGGGCGAGGTGAGGCGCCTCCTCCCCAGCCTGAATTTCGGCCGGGCGAGGCGGGAAGCCTCCCCCCCCGGCCTGAATTTCAGCTGGGCGAGGCGGGAAGCCTCCCCCCCCGGCCTGAACTTCGCGGGGGGAGCAGCGAAGCGCCTCCCCCCCACCACAAACAAGCTTCGAGGACAGGTAAGTGACTTTCGTCCACCCCTACTTTATTCAGGCACTTCTGCTAACAGTGCAGGGGAAAATAGTAAGAATGACCTATGGTGCAAGCTCCTCTGTCTTTGCTGTCAAATCAGCACCGAGGCCCAAACTAGACATGTTGCACAGTTATATGTATCTTTTCACTAACATTTTTTTTTAAAAAAAAACAACAACAAACCTCAACAGATTGCTTTTAACCAAAAAAACAGAATTTATATCATTTCCACTGTGGGTGGAATAGCAGCTACAGGGTGGAATTTGAGCAGAAAAAGGTCTAAGCAGCCATCTTTTCCACTGTTGTTCCTACACTGAAACTCACCATGTCCTGGGGTTAATTTTGAGTAAAAAGATGTACTTGGAATGCACATCATGTCTAGTCAGGGCCTCAGGCAAGAAGAAACAGGGAATACAGCAATGGTGGCTGTTTGGGGCTGGAGGATAGTATGTATATGTGTGTGGGGGTTTGTCTCAGAGAGGGAGAGAATGAGAGAGAGAGAGAGGGAGAGAAGAGAAGAGAAGAGAAGAGAAGAGAAGAGAAGAGAAGAGATGCCATTCAGTGTCTGCCCACATTGTAGCCATTGTTCACACTGATTTCTTGTATCACCGTGGAGCGGAGCAAGCCAGGGAGGATTCCAGGGGGAGGGACAGAGCGCCTCCCGGATGTCCCGGAATGGAGCAAGGTAAGTGTTTCGTACATCCCTACTTTATGCATGGCTAGCACAAAAGCCACTGGACCTAACTGTCTGAAATTTGGCAGATTCAGTCAGCTCCATAGAGCATGCCAGGTCTCCAAATTCCATGCATGTATGTGGAAGAACAAAAAAATTATAGCTCTTTGCTTTGACACATTTTCTTGAAAAAAGCAAATTTTACCTGTGGCTAGCACAAAAGCCACTAGGCATAACTGTCTAAAATTTGGCAGATTCAGTCATCTCTGTAGGGGTTGCCAGGTCCCCAAACTCTATGCACTTATGTGGAAGCACACAAAAAATATAGCTCTTTGCTTTGACATATTTTCTTGAAAATAGAAAATTTTACCTGTGACTAGTACAAAAGCCACTGGACCTAACTGCCTGAAATTGGGCAGATTCAATCAGCCCCATGGGGGCTACTAGGTCTCCAAATTACATATATTATCATGCAAACTAAAAAAGTTATGGCCGTTTCTGTTTTCCAATGCAAGTCAATGGGAAAATGTAAAAAATGGCAATTAGGACAGCTCAAAAGATCTGGCTCACAGCTCAAAAAGATCCGGGGCCCATGCCCAGGTGGGCTTTCTTTTAATGATGCCCCTGATGCAGATAGAGACTATACTGAAGCTTCAGCTGGTATTCAACACAGTGGCCTGCCTCTTGACAAGAGGGAACCATCTGGTAAACATCTTCCATGACTTACCCACCTCTGCTACTACAAACCATCTCCAATGATGGTTTTAACCAAAACAGCATCTGACTTACTCAACATACTTGAAACAATCTTCGTTTTCTACCAACAGGCCTGCCTCTCTCCTGGCTGAAATGAACATATAACACCAGTGTTGAAAGATGGACAGTACTTTCCTATTGAGTTCTGCACATGGGTTAAGGTCCTCATAATTGCCTATGAAGATCTAAACAACCAAGCTCAATCGTATCATTTGGAAAGCCTTCACCCGCATGATTTCTCAGGTTTATCAAGGTTAGGGATGTACAAAAGGCACTTACCTTTCGCGGATTATGTTGATGGTGGGGGTGGAGGCGCTCTGTCCCTCCCCCGGAATCCTGGACAGGGGGAGGTGCTCCGTTCCTCCCCCCCCCCCAGAATCCTAGCCGGCCGGCTGTGCTCCGCAGGGATTCTGCAGAGCCTCCAATGCTGGCTAGCAGGGACACAAATGGCGGCAGCCGTAGCCAAGAGGCAGGCCAACGTTTGCATCCCTGCAGTCAGCCGTGATAGGCTATGTAAATGTTTACTTAGCCTATCACGGCTGACTTAAAAAAACAAACAAACACCGCACGTACGCAAATGGTGGTGGCCACAGCCTCCGCCATTTGCGTTCCTTATTTTGGCACGTTTTAGTCTACGTCAAGATTTATGTAGACTAAGACGGCGAAAATAAGGGGAACGCAAATAGAGTAGCGGACACTATGCTATTTGCGTTCCCCCTTATTTTCGCTGTCTTAGTCTACGTAAATCTTGACGTAGACTAAGATGTGCCAAAATAAGGAACGCAAATGGCGGCGGCCGTGGCCACCGCCATTTGCGTACATGCGTTGTTGTTATTTTTTTAAAGTCAGACGTGATAGGCTATGTAAACATTTACATAGCTTATCACGTTTTTTAAAAAAAACTTAGCCATGATAGGCTACATAAATCTTTATGTAGCC